>NC_092875.1:253577350-254229850 GCF_028372415.1 Notamacropus eugenii | reverse complement strand
AAAGAGTTAGAAAGTCAAGTATTTCACTGAGAACATGAGCAAACAGTATAAAAAAACCCTCAGACAATAGAATCTTACTTTGATGACAAAGAAGATCAAAACATACAAGCAGAAGAAGACAATGAATCAAAGTTTCTACATCAAAAGCCTCTGGGAAAAATATGAATTGGTCACAGTCCATGGAAGAACTCAAAAAGGATTTTGAAAATCAAGTGAGAGAAGTGGAGGAAAAATTGGGAGGAGAAATGGGAAGGATGCAAGAAAATCAAGAAAAATGAGTTAACAGCTTGCTAAAGGAGACCCCCAAAATCGTGAAGAAAATAACATCTTAAAAATAGACTAAAGGGACTAGAACATGTATAGAAAGGCATGTAAGCCACTTAAGACTTGCCTCAAGAGATGTTCCTTAGCCAAAGTGATATTTGAAACCTGGTTATTGGAACTTGCCATTTTTAGATACTATGGGACTATTAAGTGACTGTTCTTCTGAGTCTAACTCCAGGTATGGGTAGCAAGAAAGGCGATCTGAGCCTCCAATACATGATGCCAGTAAGCTGATGAGACACTGGTATGAACTGCATAGGTGATCTCAAGGGAAGGGTGGGAGAGTGGCTGTTCAGCATGTGCTGAGGTGAGATTCTCCTGACTCAATTTCCCCACTGACACCTGGGAGATTTTAAGCCTGACTGAATGTAAGTGGATAATCTAATCCTGCCTGGAATTGATGTGAAGTTAGGGAGATATTGTATCCCTGCAATGTCCTTTCTATTGCTGGCAATTTCCTATAATCAAAAGGTTTATAAGCTAAATACCAGATCTATTCAATTATAGATTATGGGTAGGGGAACATCTGAGGTTGTCTAAAATTAAGCTATTAGGCATAGGACTTTAGACCAACAACAATAAGTTAGGGTCCTTTAATGCTTAGTAATACTGTGGAGACAATTAGGTCAAGAGCTTGTGAAGTTAGCAACATAAATATTATTTGTGTCTCAACTGGTTAATGTTTAAAAAAAAATTTATTTTGTGGTCCATATTGCAAATGCTTTAAAAAGAAGTATCACCTGACCAAAAGTTGAAATTGCTTTATCTGTTATAAACTGTGTTAAAAATAAATAATAAAAAAATAAAAATTAAAAAAAAAAGTTCATTGTCAAAGAAAAAAATAATAGACTGAGCCAAATGTCAAAAGAGGTCCAAAAAGCTAATGAGAAGAATGCCTTAAAAAGCAGGATTGGCCAAAAGGAAAAGGAGGTCCCAAAATTCACTGAAGAAAAAAATTCCTTCAAAATTACAACGGAGGAAATGGAAGTTAATGACTTAATGAGAAATCAAGAAATTGTGAATCAGAACCAAAAGAATGGGTAAAAGCAGAACTCATGGTGCTCAAGGATTTGTAAATAAATATACAGTATAATAAAGGAGAGTATTTGTATTTTTAAAATGGCTTTTAGCACAGGAAAATAACTTAAGATTTTCCAGAACACTGCATAATTTACTAAATGGTCTCTTTTTCTTGCTCAGTTCTAAGTTCACCTTACTTGGAATTCCCAATTTCTTCCTTAGGTATTTGTACTGATCATCTAACTCTATAGAATGGCCATGGAACTACATATCATAGTTTGAGCAATAGGCATTTCCCACATATTTTTCTAGATTGAAGGCTATATCAATCTCTTTTAAAGTTTGTTGAACCTCACTGAGGAAATCTTGTAATATTCTGGGTTTTGTTTTATATGTATAATAGGGCTCCAAAATGATAATATAAGAGTAACTCTATACTTAGGCAAAAATCTTTTGCAATTTGGATCATTCTCATGACATTTCTTTGTATTATCAATAGGCACATGCATGTGTGCACACATGTGCTTGTGTGTGTGTATGTGTGCATGTTTATATTTCCCTACTGTGTTCCTTACCTTAAATTGAAAACAAATCATCTTGGACAGAGCTATCTCTGTGTTCATATTTACAAAGGAATCTTGTATGATCTCAACATAGGTATATGAGAGACTCTTTGGTGGAGGACAGATTTTGCAGATAGATTTTCCTCTGTAGAGTCAAATGTTTTTGGTTTTGTTTGTGTGTGATAGAAGAAATTAAAACAAGGAGAGAATAATTTATTTACTAAATTCTTCTACTATAGAACATACTTTACAAAAGCCTACATGTTTTGTTCTCATTTGGACACTGAAGATGTTCCAATTAGGTGTTCAAATAAATTACATCAAACTCACACAGAAACAAAGCAACTCATTGTATGCTACATATTGATTTAGAAAACAAAAAATTAATATTATCTATGTTGCATTGTTGTATGTTTTTTCTATGTTGTATTTTTTATTTTGTTAAATATTTCCCAATTATATTTGAATCTGGTTTGAACAGCACTCAGAAGTTTTCCACGGTAAGAATCTGATTAAAATACTAAAGTGGAAAAAAATTTTGACAAAATAAATTAAAATGCATCATTATTAAAAGAATACATGAATTCTAGATAATCCCAAACAAATGACCTTGAAGACAAACTATTCAGAGATCATTTAAGTATTATAGTTTTCTCAGAGAAACAAAATGAAGGCAAAATTATTTTATTTATGCTTTACATTGCTACATTTCATATTGTTATAAAGATAAGAACAAAATATGCTTGAAGCATTAGAAACTGAAATTAAATTATGTTAACAGAATCTATCAATTGCTACCAGAAGGAACTCCAAGTTCAAAACACCAATGAACAGAGTGTATAAATCTCAAACTTTTAACATCAACTATTTTAAAGAAAATTCTCACCTATCAAGGAATGCCATTTCAAATATACCAGAGTTACTCCTTGTCTACAATACATTTCAAAAGACATCAAAATGTGATAATCCAAAAAGAAAAAAAATGGCATGTGTTGTACCAAATATATGTATGTATATACTATGAAATGTGATAATGAAATGATAAATTTCTTACTTAAAAGACCTGCAAATAATACAAGAGCATCATACTAAATGCATATGCATCAAAAGACAAAGGTTACTCAATCAATCTAGATAGATAGTATTCTATTATACAGTATATCTAGTATATAGCATGCTATACAGTATGTGTCATGCATATATAACACAGTATATATATATGTATACATACACATAAATATACAATTTCATATACATGCATACAAACATATACATTCACGCATACATAAATACACACATATACACATGCCTATGCATTTTCCAGGCAAGGGAGTTGAGCTCTAGGTGTACTAACATGGGCAAAAGACCAATGCTTTCAAGGAGCTCCCAACCCAGTGTGGCAGGAGGGAAACATGCAGATAAATAAGTACAAAATATAATACATTGAATAAGTTGCAAGTAATCAACACACAGAAGGCACTAGAATTAAGAGAGATTTTGAAAGACTTCCTGTAGAAGGTGAAATTTTAGCTGGGAATTGAAGAAAGCCAGGGAAGCCGGAGGTATAGATGAAGATAGAGAGTTTTACAGGCATGGAGGTGAGATAGTAAAAATGGTTGGAGTTCCCTTTGATTGTATGAGCTCTTTTATGTGAGATAATTTATCCCCATTCTACCTTTTCCTTCCTTCTTTTCCCAGTGGGTTCCTTTTTCTCACTCATAAATTTAATTTTTTTTTTTTTAGATATCCCATTATAGCTGACATATGCATCTTCCTTCTGTCTATGTGTATCCTCCTCCTAAGTGCGGCAATAATAAGTACTTAGGAATTATAAGGATCATCTTCTCATCTGGGAATGTGTAACCTTATTGAATCTCTTATAATTGTTCTTTCCTTTTCATGTTTCTCTTGAGCCTTGTGAAAATCAAATTGTATTTGAAAATCAAATTTTCTCTCCAGCTCTGGTCTTTTCATCAGGAAAGCTTGGAAGTCTTTTATTTCACTAACTATTCATTTTTTATCCTGAAGGATTGTATACTCTATTTTGATCAATAAATGATTCTTGGTTCAATCAAGAACTCTACTTCTTTAATGTAGAAGTTGATAAACATTCTGTTATTCTGATTTTGGATTCCTTGGTTTTGATAATTTTTTTCTTTCTGACTCCTTGCAATATTTGTTTCTTGCAATATTCTGGGAATTCTGAAATTTGACTCTGGTATTACTGGATGTTTTAATTTAGAGTCTCAAGGGGTGATTGGTAAAGTCTTTCAATTTCTATTTTTTCCTCTTATTCTAAAGTATCATGGTAGTTATTTCTTGAAATTTCCTGAAAATTTCTTGAAATATGATGTCTAGGCTCTTTTTTTATTATGGTTTTCAGGTAGTCCAATAATTCTAAAATTACCTCTTTATCTATTTTTCAGGTCAGTTGTTTTTCCAATGAGATATTTCATATTTTCTACTGTTCTTCTTTAAATTTTATTTTATTTTTGCATCCTGGGTCATCTCCAGTCATCGGGATGAATATCTGGTTACTGG
The DNA here is from genome assembly GCF_028372415.1 of Notamacropus eugenii. Lineage (NCBI taxonomy): Eukaryota > Metazoa > Chordata > Mammalia > Diprotodontia > Macropodidae > Notamacropus > Notamacropus eugenii. Next base: position 254,225,402 of record NC_092875.1, on the reverse strand, counting down.
ATTCAGATGACTCTGAAGAAGAAGTGAGGCTAGTGACCTGCACAGCCCTCCCTCACTCCAAACAAAGTCAAGTGCAAGTTATGTAATCATTTCTCTGATGGCATGATCTTCTTTGGCAATGAAGGACTACCACAATTCTTTCAGATGTCACATAAAGTCATGAGCTTTCACTTGTCTAATTCTAATTTTTAAGAAATTATTTTCTTCTTTTGTACTCCTTTTACATTTGACCAATTCTACTTTCTAAAGAGTTTTTTCTTCAATGACTTTTTGCACATCTTTTTTTCCGTATGATCAATGCTATTTGTTTTAAATGAGTTCTCTTCAGTGGATTTTTCTTACCCTTTTACCATTTGGCCTATTCTGTTTTTAAAGACATTGTTTTCTTAAGTATTTTTTTACTTCCTTTACGAAGCTGTTGGCTCTTTTTTATTATTTTCTTGCACCAGTCATTTCTTTTATCAATTTTTCCTCTACCTCTCTTATTTGATTTTTTAAAATTCTTTTTTTTATAGTTATTTCAGGAATTTTTCTTGGACCTGAAATCAACTTACATTTTTCCTTGATGCTTTGCATGCAGCTCTTTTAATTTTGCTGTCTTCTTTTGAATTTGTATTTTTACCTTCCTTTTTACCATAGTATCTTTATATGGTCAAGTTCTTTTTGTTGCTTGTTCATGTTTCCAGTCTATTTCTTGACTCTTGACTTTTTGCCAAAGTTAGGCTCTGTACCTCCTGAGGTAGATAGGCACTGTCCCAAGTTTCAGGATGGGTTTTTGTTTTGTTTGTTTATTAATTTTTTTGTGTGTGTGCCATCAGTTTCAAAGCTAGTTCTGGGGATTCTGTAAGCTTTCAGTTCTTCTAAGGTAGTATGATATAAGGAGAGATGTGGTCACTGCTCTTTTGACCTGAGCTCTAGTCTGTGAATGATCATAAGCACTCTTTTTGTTCCTGGCAACTACGATCAAGGTCTCTGCTCTCCCTTACTGTAGGTTCCAGTGTGTTAACACTTTTCTTTGTCATGGGACTGTGATAGAGAAATGAATATGAGAAATGCAGCAGAGTCTTGCACCAATGCCAGGAAAGAGTTCCCTGTGATCTCCTTTCGACCAGTTTTCTAAACCCCTAACCATCTATGGGCTGAGTGTTCTGGAAGGCAATGCTGCCATTGCATAGAATCCTAAGATCTGCTACTGGTTTGGCAGGGTGGTCTGAGCTAGACTGGACTCTATTCTCACACCAGTGAGACAAACTTTTTCTGCAAATGTTTTAATTTTTCTTGGGATAGAAAATTGTTTCAGCCTTTCCTTCTGTTGATTCTACAGCTCTAGAACTTGTTTTGAGGCAATATTTTAAAGGTGTTTGGAGGGGAATTTGGAAAAGCTTAGTTTAGTCTCTGACTTTATTCTGATATCTTGGTGCTGCCCCAGCATTCAACTTAAAAATAAAAGAAAATCATTAGAGACTCCAAACAAATACAGTTTGAGGTGGGGGGATAAAGAACAAATGATAAAACTGATAAGAAGACTGGAAATGTTGAAATGAAGTAAACACTACTTTTTTTTGTAAAGACTATCAACATTAATAGATAATTAGCTATTTTGAAAAAAATACAGAGGAAAAAATTGTCACCCTAAAAAGATATTTTCCCCCATGAACACAGAAGACATTAAATAAATGGTCAGATACTCTTGTGCAAAATTAAATGCTGTGAATATAGAGAATTTAAAGGAAATAAATCATTACCTATAAATATTTCATTATCCCTGTTAACAAAATAAGATAGAAAGATTTAAAACTATTTAATATTAGAAAAACCAAATGAAATATGAATTAACTACCAAAAATAAGGACACTCTGCCAGATATTTTTATAAATAAATTTCATCATTTTTGAAAGCAATACCTATACTAAATTACAATTCTCAATAGTTAAGAATAGAAGAATTTTATAAAACTGACTTTATGAAACAAATATTGTTCAGAAAACCAAGCCAGGGAAGGATAAAACACATAAAGTTAAGAACACATCAAACTCACTAATAAAATATTGATGTAAAAGTTTTAACTAAATCTTTAATTAATTAATTTTATTTAAATCACTAAAAAGTATTTGGTTATATTTAAATAAAAATAGAGTGTATCAGTGAAAGGCATAAGATAAGCACTATCCCTAAGCAAACTAAACACAATAGCTTTTAAGTTATTGTTAAGTTGTTTCTGACTGTCCTGACCCCATATTGGAGTGGTTTGCATTTCCTTCTCCAGCTCATTTTACAGATAAGTAACTGAGACAAACAGGGTTAAGTGACTTGCCCACAGCTACTAAGTGTCTGAGCATAGATTTGAACTGAGAAATATAAATCTTCTTCATTCCCATACCAATGCTCTATCTAATGTACGAACTGGCTACCAGAGCCTGTAGGTAGATTCACTAAAAACTGAATACCTAAATTATTGATCAGAGGACTCAATTCAATAATAAATGTTAGAATAACTGAAAAAGTAATTGGAAAGTAATTAGTTTAGTAAGCAACTTTTTATAGTAATAGGTACTTTCTTAACTATTACTAAGGGGAAAAATTTTAACCAAAAATGCAAAATGTGATCATAAAATTTAGAATCAACCATTTTATTTGGTTAAAGTTTTTAAAGAATTCATAAGCAAAATAAGTACAGTTCAAATAAAAAAATAAGCTATTGAGTGGGAAGAAATACTTGCAGCAAGTATTTCTGATAAAAATCTCATATTCCAGATGTGAGTGCATAAGAGCATAAGACCAAGAACCATTTCTCAAATAAGTAGTAAAAGAATATGAACAAGTGGTTTTCAAAAGAGTAAGTGTAAATGATCAAAAATATAAAAAAAGTCCCAAATTATGAATGAGATAAATGAAAATTCAAGCAAATTACATTTAATCTCACATTTATGCATGAAGATTCTTCAGGTGATGTGACTCCATTAGGTCTCATACTAAGATTTCTACAGATTTGGTTGTGCATCTACCACTTCTTTCTCATTTTTGTATTGTAATAGCGGTCAAGTTCTTTCATCACATGCTACAGTATGTTTTAGGTTGATTATTTATTCAAACTGGCATTGTCCTTGACTTCCATTTCTCTCCACTTTACTGGCTCTGTTTCTAGATCTTTCTGGTATCATTTTGGTGATTCCTTTATGTTTGTTCTATTTTTTAATGATAATAATCAGGGTAAATACTCTTCCTTCTTAACTATATTTTCCATTTTCTCACATTGACAATTAGCTGTGTTTAAGCTGCTTCAATTACTTGCAATACCTTCTGACTTAAGTTTATTAATTATTGATTTTTTTTAAAAAAAGTTTACCATAAACATTAGGTAGAAAGTACAGATGTCAACCCCCAAACAGTTATCAAACATTTTCTGGTTAATACAACAGTTTCATTTTATACTTTTGGAATGTGGGTCAGGGCTCACTATGTCTAGTATCTTTGACTCTCTTTGAAAAGCGAATATTCATTTTTTATATGTCTTGGGTTTCCAGAGTAATCTACAAAACTTTGGCCCTTTTTGTTTGTCATATCTGTGTCATGTTTTTGAACATTCTCTTTACCACTTGTGAACTTTTCCATTGAAAAATTACTTATTAATGTAAATGTTTTCTTGATATGGACAGTCTTATGATGTCCATCTTTGAATTTCAACTTTTATAACTTTTACAAAAAAATGTTTTATATAAATTTAGATGCAAACATAGTGGTCTTTTTGCTTATGCTCATCATTAATCCACAAGTTTTTATTATGAATTTGTAATGCATCAAGCATTGTGCTAAGAACTATGGCTACAAAGAAAAGGTAAAAACAGGTCCTCCCCTCAATAAGGTTACAATCTAAATGAAACAATATGCAAACAACTAGTGTGTGTGTGTGTGTGTGTGTGTGTGTGTGTGTGTGTGTGTGTGTGTGTATGTTTAATCCTCAGCTTTTTGCAGAGATAACTAACCTTCCTAGGAAATAGAATAAAAATCAAAATTGCAAATTTGATACGTTGAACCTATGGGAAATATGGGGTTAGGTTCCCACAATGACCAAAAGCTATAATCTTGTTACTAGAAATTACAAAAATACATTTTCTGAATATAATTCTTCCTAACAAAACACTAATTCTCATAATGTGAATTTTTCCTAACACAGTCACACTGAAATAAGCCATGTAATGAACAAAATAAAGTTGATAACATGGAAAACATTTTCCTCATGAGGAATTTCCTAGAATTCAGGGACTTTTTGTGGTAACAACTCAAATTTTAAAAAGTTGATTTCTGACAATGTTCATTTTTGTAATACATGGAATCTACGGTACCATCAAAACAGCTTAGCAAATAAAATTCTTAAAACTAAACTTTTTTTCAACCTGAACCTTCCATTGTGTCATATGGTGATATAAGGATGTTGTACTATATACTATACTGCTGTAAAACTCTCTACGTTAGCCACCCTCTAAAAAACATGGGAGTGGTTGTTGGCACTACTGGTGAGATCTGACATCAGCTCTAACACTCTATCCTTCATAGTTGGTGGGTGGTGTTGGAAATCATGAAGCAAACACTAACTTGAAAAAGTCCATCAGCAATGTCTGCTTCAAATGATATTTGAGATACTTAAGGGTTTTGGAGTATGGGAACACAGCAGAGGAGAGCTGACATTTAACCTTGAAGGTACCATGAATAATAGGATTGATAATGAAAATGTGTAACAAACAATGAAAATATGCAATGAATGCACTAGGAGCTCTTTACCCTACAAAGGTAGGGTGAACAAGACCAGTGAAGCACCTATTAGGACACCAGCCACTCCAAAAACTTGAATACATCATGTCTCTCATTTTTCCTCCTGCTGATAGCTGAATGTGCACAATTGCCATCATGAAAATGAAAATGCAGTTACTAATAAAAGCATTCAAACGCATATATATGTATATATACATACACATACATATGTACATCCATGTATGTGTGTACATATATATGCATAAATATGTGTGTGTGTGTATATATATATGTATATATATATACATATACATATACATACACACACATGAAAAATTGGAAATAATCTCAGATGGGAAAACTAACGTTAAGGGAGATTAGGAAATTCTAGAAGACAATATTTTGCCTGAGATTTGAAGGAAAGCAGGAGGTCGAAAGGAGGAGGTAGAAAATTCTGAATATGGAGGACAGCCAGTAAAAATGCACAACTGGAAGATGAAGCATGTGTAAGGAACAAAAATATCTTTTACAAAGGATATCTAGAGAAAGGAGGACATTATCATTTTCCATTACCATTACATAGAGGATAGATACAATATGTTTGCCTTTGGACATATTCAGAGTACCAATGAGAGAAAAATTGATCCTACTCAACCTTTGGCAAGGAAGGAAGATACAGCTGGCTTTGGGTGACACAGTATTTTTCCTTCAGTTTGATATTATATTACTAGACCTCTATGAAAATTTACTGGGAAAACATCAAAGTATTATTTATGGCTCTACTTCCTCCCAGATTTGTCATCTCCTGTGGCTGACTTGGTTTCTGCTCCACAGACAGGGGTTCAGCTCACCATTAGAGTGATAACTTTGAAATCTTTATTCAACATAGACCATACAAGGCTCTGAGACTCTTTTTCTCCCTGAGGTACATCTAAGAGAATCTCAGATGTGACATATTCCTTATAATCCTACACTGTCCAAACTTCTGGCCAACATTATGACTATATCTGCTTTTTTAAAAAATTCATGATATTGGTTTATACATTGTAAACCCTATCTTCATGTCAATTATTAATTTCCTCACCTTTTCACAACAGTTTCCAGACTCTCAAATCCAGTGAAGTCCCACACCACTACACTTTAGCTATTAATTAGCATGATCATATCTAAGACCTTGTCTGCACGCAGAAATTCTCCACTTCCAAAAGACTGAATATTTAAAATGTTTTCTTTGATGATAAAAATAGCACAGTCATACAATACTAAAAATTTTAAGATAATAGCTAAATATGAATATGACCAATTCTTTAAGATTCCATCTTAACATTACCCCTTAAAAGCCTGGATCTGATATTATTCCTTTGCTCAAAAGTAATATGTTTTTCCCCATGTCCTCCTGAATAAAGCACAAATTCTACACTTTGATATTCAAGGATCTTCATGATTACAACCTAACTAACCTCTAAAGCCTTGACTTTCACTATATCTTTTAAACATATCAAATTCTAAAGCCAAACTTCTAATTAATGATACAAGGATCCGTTTCTGATTTTGCACCTCTATTCAATCTATTCCCTCTACCTGAAGATTTATTTCCTTTTTTTTGTTGTTTTTATTGTTAAAATGCTACCCACCCTTTCAAGCTCAGTTCAGTTGCAATCTCCTCCATGTTGCCTTTTAATTAACCTCAACTGTATCTGATCTTCTCCTCCCTTGAATCTTCGTAGTACTTTACCACAATTCTTGTGTGACATATATTCTTCATTTTATTATAGGTATGTGAATCTTTCATTCTCTGTCTTCAACCCTATTAAAATAAAAATGCCTTTAAAGCAAGAATTGTCTTTGTTATTGAATCTGATTCTACTTTCCCCAATTAGTTAGTATTAAATTTATGATTTTTTTTATTCATTCATGTGTTAGAAAGGCCATCTACCAACACGGATAGAATATGAACCTTTGAATCTGGAAATGTGTACTTTAATGGCAGGGTATATGAGGTGTTCAGAGAGGACTAGCATCTATGTTGTGAGATCTTGCCAAGGCCCTTTCAGCCCTTTTCACCTTTATTGTTCACCTTCAGTCATCTCCCAACTGTGTTTCTAAGAAGCTGTAGCATACACAGTGTCCACACCCCAATAAAATTGTCTAGACAGATGAGCTAAACCAGGAGTAACCAAAAGGCTTCAAACCCATCAGTGGGTTAGGGGGATATCTATCCAAGGAATATGAAGAATTCTCCCAGTAAAATGTGTGGATGAGAATAATTTGTTCCAACAGACCTCAAGGCAGTGGAAGCAGGAGCAGTGGAGTGCTTAGTCATCTCCACATGTCTGTCCATAACTAGTTATCCTAACTTTCATCTTTCCACTGGGCTTTAATGACTATGGAAGAGAAAATGAGGCTGACAACTTTGTACAATTCTGCCTCACTTAAATCCAAGTCACAGGTGAGTCAAGACATCACCTTGTCATGCCACTAGCCCTATTCAAAATGAAAGACAGCAACAAGGAGTAGCATGGTGGATAGAGTACCTAGCCCAGGATCAGGAAGAGCAGAGCTCAGTTGTGGCCTCAGAAACTAGCTTCCTAACACTTGACAAGTCACTTAACTTTAATTTCTTCAACTGTAAGATGGGATGTTATTTTGAGTACCTGTTGTTTAGAGGATCAAATGAAATAATATTTATAAAGGGCTTAGCACTGTACTCAGAACAGGGTAGGTGATTAATAAATGCTTCTTTCCTTCTTTTATTCCTTCCTCTTACCTTTCTTCTTTCATTTCTTCTTCCTTCCTTCTTTCCTTCCTCCTCCCTTCTTATTTTTTTTCCTTCTTTCTCTCTATTCTTCCTTCTAAAGTGGACATGGGCAAGTCAATTAGCCTTAGCCACAGCTTCCTTATCTAAAAAATGGCGATGATAGCACTATTGCCTTACCAATTTTTGTGAGGATTAAATGAAATAATAAATGTAAAGTCTAAGTCTAATCTTAAAACACTATTTAATTAACAGTGGGAGTCAAAAAACCTAGGCTGCCTTCTATCTTACTCCAGGAACAGTCAAGTTATTTAACTCCTTCAAGTCTGTTTCTTTAAATATTATGAAATTGATATCACTTCCACTAAGCAAAGAAGCCATTATAAGAAGAACTTTGAAAATTAAAGTGTCATTTGAATATGAACTAATGGATAGTAAAAATTAAATCAATATGTGATGATATGAATTATATTGAATTCAGTGAATGATACACTTAAGAAACTTTACTTCATCCCTGGAAAAATTGCTAAGTCACAGAGAGCTCCAAATCCACAAACAGAGCAAAAACTGGCATATAAGGGCCTAATCCATTTCTTTTAGGGGTGAAGTCTGTTTCTTCCTCAAATTGTGTAAACTTGCCAAGATTTTCTCGCAATAGATTTATACAAACCCAATATTCTGATCTATATGCTGGAGAATTGGGATCGGTAGGTTATTTTTATGCTAGCTTTCTTGGCATATAAGTTGTTCAAGAAGTAACTTTTGTGCCAAGGAAATCAGTAACCATTAGTGAAACAATATGTACTTCAGGGAATTTATAAGAAAAGGTACTTAATTAATTAAAGATTGGGGAACATCCAATCCAGAGTTCTTGTGTATTTTGGCAATAATTTTAAGTTTGTTGCCATGCCAAACCACATGATATTCCCTCATTAAGTAAATATATTTTTCAGAAGTGATCTGGTTATATTATATTAGATAAAGAGAGTAGCAAATGGTCCTTTCAACTCTCTTAGCCTTGGATGCGTTACCTGACATCAGTCTCTTCCTTCAGAATGGTACATTTATCTATGAATGTCAATGTAGGAAAAGCATCTAAATGTTGTGCAATTTGATAGCTTAGACTTCTTCTCTTGAAATTTATTCCTGGGGGGTCAGAGCCAAGATGGCAGAGTAGAAAGACAAACATACACATAGCTCCGAACCCACAACCCATAGAACAGCTACAGGGAAGTAACTCACGGCGAATTCTGCACCCAGAGGCCATGGAACATTGGAGCGAGGGAGATTTCTGTTCTGGAGAGACCTGCAAACCTCTCGCAGGGGGTCCTTCATGCTGCGGACTGGGCGCCGGGACTGGGAGCTGAGTGCAGCCCTGCTGGGGCCACGGCACCGAGAGGAAAAGATCCGAGCGGGCTTCAGGGACGGGATCTCCAGTGGCCACGCGGGTCCCTCCACCCACAGAGGGACCTGCAAACCTCTCGCAAAAGGTCCGTCGCGCTGCAGACGTGGAGCCCAGCCCAGACCTGCCCCAGCCTCGGCACTGAGAGACACAGATCCGAGCAGGCTTCAGGGACGGGATCTCCAGCAGCCGCACAAGTCCCTCCACCCACAGGTGATGGGGGTCGGTGAGAGAGTCTCTTTGGCGGATTGAGAAGGGAGTGGGGTGCCCCCATAACTCAGCCCCCCCCCCCTCGGGAGGTAGAAGCTGAGAGGCGGCTGCAGACCAGGGCTCCCCAAGGTGGCAGGAGCCTGGATCCATTGTGGAAGGTCTGTGCATAAACCCCCTGAGGGAACTGAGCCTGAGAGGTGGCCCTGCCCCAACCTGACCACCTGAACTTAATCTCACACTGAATAGCAGCCCTGCCCCCGCCAAAAGCCCTAAGGCTGGAAGCAGCATTTCAATCTCAGACCCCAAACGCTGGCTGGGAGGATCAGGAGGCGAGGTGGGTGTGAAGAGAATATTCAGAGGTCAAGTCACTGGCTGGGAAAATGCCCAGAAAAGGGAAAAGAAATAAGACTATAGAAGGTTACTTTCTTGGTGAACAGGCATTTCCTCCCTTCCTTTCTGATGAGAAGAACAATGCTCACCATCAGGCAAAGACACAGGAATCAAGGCTTCTGTGTCCCAGCCCACCCAATGGGCTCGGGCCATGGAAGAGCTCAAAAAGAATTTTGAAAATCAAGTTAGAGAGGTGGAGGAAAAGCTGGGAAGAGAAATGAGAGACATGAAGTCAAAGCATGAACAGCAGATCAGCTCCCTGCTAAAGGAGACCCAAAAAAATGTTGAAGAAATTAACACCTTGAAAACTAGCCTAACTCAATTGGCAAAAGAGGTTCAAAAAGACAATGAGGAGAAGAATGCTTTCAAAAGCAGAATTAGCCAGATGGAAAAGGAGATTCAAAAGCTCACTGAAGAAAATAGTTCTTTCAAAATTGGAATGGCACAGATGGAGGCTAAGGACTTTATGAGAAAGCAAGAAATCACAGAACAAAGCGAGAAGAATGGAAAAATGGAAGATAATGTGAAATATCTCATTGGAAAAACAACTGACCTGGAAAATAGATCCAGGAGAGACAATTTAAAAACTATGGGACTACCTGAAAGCCATGATCAAAAGAAGAGCCTAGACATCATCTTTCATGAAATTATCAAGGAAAACTGCCCTGAGATACTAGAACCAGAGGGCAAAATAAATATTCAAGGAATCCACAGAACACCGCATGAAAGAGATCCAAAAAGAGAAACTCCTAGGAACATTGTGGCCAAACTTCAGAGTTCCCAGGTCAAGGAGAAAATATTGCAAGCAACTAGAAAGAAATAATTCAAGTATTGTGGAAATACAATCAGGATAACACAAGATCTAGCAGCCTCTACATTCAGGGATTGAAGGGCATGGAATAGGATATTCCAGAAGTCAAAGGAACTAGGACTAAAGCCAAGAATCACCTACCCAGCAAAACTGAGTATAATACTTCAGGGGAAAAATTCGTCTTTCAATGAAATAGAGAATTTTCAAGCATTCTTGATGAAAAGACCAGAGCTGAAAAGAAAATTTGACTTTCAAACACAAGAATGAAGAGAACCATGAAAAGGTGAACAGCAAAGAGAAGTCATAAGGGACTTACTAAAGTTGAACTGTTTACATTCCTACATGGAAAGACAATATTTGTAACTCTTGAAACATTTCAGTATCTGGGTACTGGGTGGGATTACACACACACACACACACACACACACACACATGCACACACGCACACATACATATAGACAGAGTGCACAGAGTGAATTGAAGAGGATGGGATCATATCTAAAAAAAAAAAAAAAAACAAATCCAATAAGATCACAAAACATATAAGTTTTCCGCTCCTCTTGAGACAACTTCACCTTTAGAATTTCAGGCTGTAGAATCTTACCTATCTTATTTTTGAACTCTGAAACACTGATATGGTAGTGGCAATCTCTTCCTTATCTATCATATTGCATAAGAGACCACAATCACTCCCAGTCTTCTTGTCATCTTTATTTCACCAATTTATTCTTTTGACTGATCAGAATCAGTTTTGAAATAGAAGAAAAAATTTTGTTGTTTCTTCCACTGTCAAAAAGATGAAACTGTCAGTAATAGTAGATGAGAAAGCCAGACTCCTACATATACAAAGACTAGGTGATTCCGCCCACCCAAAAAAGAAAGCATAGCTGAATGACAATCACACATGCAGACGGGGAGAGAGAGAAAGAGAGAGAGAGAGAGAGAGAGAGAGAGAGAGAGAGAGAGAGAGAGAGAGAGAGAGAGAGAGAGAGAGAGAGAGAGAGAGGGAGGCAGGGAGGGAGGGAGGGAGGGAGGGAGAGAAGCATCAGGTTTCTATAATGGAAGAGGAAGACAACTAGACGTGTGAAGAGACTACAGATTTCAAACATCACCAGCAGATGGATCAATGCAGAAGTTCAGGACTAAAGCCCACAGACATCGTAGGCAAAATAACTCATGACAATACAACTACTCTATTCAGCACTTATACTCAGTGCTTCATAGGAATATGGCCACCACATCTGATTAACATGCAGCATTCCATGAGCTAGGGAATACCTAGTTGGGCATGATTATTTCTACTGTAGACTATTATGGACTAAGTGATTTGCTGAGTCACCATGGGAAGTTTATAATTTCTTTTTTTTTTTAATTAAATTTATTTATTTAACTTTTAACATTCATTTTCACAAAATTTTGGGTTACAAATTTTCTCCCCTTTTATCCCCTACCCCCACCAAACACCAAGCATTCTAATTGCCCTTATGACCAATCTGCTCTCTCTTCTATCATCCCTCTCTGCCCTTGTCTCCGTCTTCTCTTTTGTCCTGTAGGGCCAGATAGCTTTCTATACCCCTTTACCTGTATTTCTTATTTCCTAGTGGCAAGAACATTACTCGACAGTTGAGCCTAACACTTTGAGTTCCAAGTTCTTTACCTCCCTCCCTCTCCACCCCTTCCCTTTGGAAGGCAAGCAATTCAATATAGGCCAAATCTGTGTAGTTTTGCAAATGACTTCCATAATAGTTGTGTTGTATAGGACTGACTATATTTCCCTCCATCCTATCCTGTCCCCCATTACTTCTATTCTCTTTTGATCCTATCCCTCCCCATGAGTGTCGACCTCGAATTGCACTCTCCTCCCCATGCCCTCCCTTCTATCATCCCCCCCACCCTGCTTGTCCCCTTATCCCCCACTTTCCTGTATTGTGAGATAGGTTTTCCTACCAAAATGAGTGTGCATTTTATTCTTTTCTTTAGAGGAATGTGATGAGAGTAGACTTCATGTTTTTCTCTCACCTCCCCTCTTTATCCCTCCACTAATGAGTCTTTTGCTTGCCTCTTTTATGAGAGATAATTTGCCCCATTCCATTTCTCCCTTTCTCCTCCCAATATATTTCTCTCTCACTGCTTGATTTCATTTTTTTTAAAGATATGATCCCATCCTCTTCAATTCACTCTGTGCACTCTGTCTATATGTATGTGTGCGTGTGTGCATGTGTGTGTGTGTGTGTGTGTGTGTGTGTGTAATCCCACCCAGTACCCAGATACTGAAATGTTTCAAGAGTTACAAATATTGTCTTTCCATGTAGGAATGTAAACAGTTCAACTTTAGTAAGTCCCTTATGACTTCTCTTTGCTGTTCACCTTTTCATGGTTCTCTTCATTCTTGTGTTTGAAAGTCAAATTTTCTTTTCAGCTCTGGTCTTTTCATCAAGAATGCTTGAAAATTCTCTATTTCATTGAAAGACGAATTTTTCCCCTGAAGTATTATACTCAGTTTTGCTGGGTAGGTGATTCTTGGCTTTAGTCCTAGTTCCTTTGACTTCTGGAATATCCTATTCCATGCCCTTCAATCCCTGAATGTAGAGGCTGCTAGATCTTGTGTTATCCTGATTGTATTTCCACAATACTTGAATTATTTCTTTCTAGTTGCTTGCAATATTTTCTCCTTGACCTGGGAACTCTGAAGTTTGGCCACAATGTTCCTAGGAGTTTCTCTTTTTGGATCTCTTTCATGCGGTGTTCTGTGGATTCCTTGAATATTTATTTTGCCCTCTGGTTCTAGTATCTCAGGGCAGTTTTCCTTGATAATTTCATGAAAGATGATGTCTAGGCTCTTCTTTTGATCATGGCTTTCAGGTAGTCCCATAGTTTTTAAATTGTCTCTCCTGGATCTATTTTCCAGGTCAGTTGTTTTTCCAATGAGATATTTCACATTATCTTCCATTTTTCCATTCTTCTCGCTTTGTTCTGTGATTTCTTGCTTTCTCATAAAGTCCTTAGCCTCCATCTGTGCCATTCCAATTTTGAAAGAACTATTTTCTTCAGTGAGCTTTTGAATCTCCTTTTCCATCTGGCTAATTCTGCTTTTGAAAGCATTCTTCTCCTCATTGTCTTTTTGAACCTCTTTTGCCAATTGAGTTAGGCTAGTTTTCAAGGTGTTAATTTCTTCAACATTTTTTTGGGTCTCCTTTAGCAGGGAGCTGATCTGCTGTTCATGCTTTGACTTCATGTCTCTCATTTCTCTTCCCAGCTTTTCCTCCACCTCTCTAACTTGATTTTCAAAATTCTTTTTGAGCTCTTCCATGGCCCGAGCCCATTGGGTGGGCTGGGACACAGAAGCCTTGATTCCTGTGTCTTTGCCTGATGGTGAGCATTGTTCTTCTCATCAGAAAGGAAGGGAGGAAATGCCTGTTCACCAAGAAAGTAACCTTCTATAGTCTTATTTCTTTTCCCTTTTCTGGGCATTTTCCCAGCCAGTGACTTGACCTCTGAATATTCTCTTCACACCCACCTCGCCTCCTGATCCTCCCAGCCAGCGTTTGGGGTCTGAGATTGAAATGCTGCTTCCAGCCTTAGGGCTTTTGGCGGGGGCAGGGCTGCTATTCAGTGTGAGATTAAGTTCAGGTGGTCAGGTTGGGGCAGGGCCACCTCTCAGGCTCAGTTCCCTCAGGGGGTTTATGCACAGACCTTCCACAATGGATCCAGGCTCCTGCCACCTTGGGGAGCCCTGGTCTGCAGCCGCCTCTCAGCTTCTACCTCCCGAGGGGGGGGGGGGGCTGAGTTATGGGGGCACCCCACTCCCTTCTCAATCCGCCAAAGAGACTCTCTCACCGACCCCCATCACCTGTGGGTGGAGGGACTTGTGCGGCTGCTGGAGATCCCGTCCCTGAAGCCTGCTCGGATCTGTGTCTCTCAGTGCCAAGGTTAGGGCAGGTCTGGGCTGGGCTCCACGTCTGCAGCGCGACGGACCTATTGCGAGAGGTTTGCAGGTCCCTCTGTGGGTGGAGGGACCCGCGTGGCCACTGGAGATCCCGTCCCTGAAGCCCGCTCGGATCTTTTCCTCTCGGTGCCGTGGCCGCAGCAGGGCTGCACTCAGCTCCCAGTCCCGGCGCCCAGTCCGCAGCGCGAAGGACCCCCTGCGAGAGGTTTGCAGGTCTCTCCAGAACAGAAATCTCCCTCTCTCCAATGTTCCATGGCCTCTGGGTGCAGAATTCGCCATGAGTTACTTCCCTGTAGCTGTTCTATGGGTTGTGGGTTCGGAGCTATGTGTATGTGCATCTTTCTAGTCCGCCATCTTGGCTCCGCCCCCCCATAATTTCTTAATAAGCTTTTATCATACATAAAATGTAATTATGTTTGCATGGACCAGAGGCATCAAACATGCTGCTTGGGGACTGCATTGTCCCCCAAAATACTCCCAAGTCTGTTAAGAACCAGATTATAATGTAATTGGAAAATATTTAACAAAATAAAAATAAAATACAGTAGAACATAGATAATGTTACTATGTGGCTTTCCCTTAGGGAACCTTATCTATGATTTGGTGGCCCTGTTCCTATTCAATTTTGATGACACTGGTCCAGATCTTTCCATCATTAACTCACTAGGGATGTATAAAAAGAGGTAGTAGTCAGATTTGGCCTATGGGCTGTAGTTTGTTAATGCCTCTCTGGACATTGTTGCATTTTTAAAGTGTTATAGAAACTTGAAAATAGAGAAGACTTTTTTTTTTTTCCCCATGTAAAAGTTTCCATATTAAAAAAAATAACAATTTATGCTATTTGCCTCAGATCAAAATCAAGTTTGAAAAGATATTCAAAGTAGTCAATTCAGGGGGAGGGGGAGTCGTAGTGGAGTGGGTTTTGGAATGTCATAACATTTGTTGAACAGTGGAGAAATAAGATTATACAATTAATGTGTTTTAATATGTTTTCTACGAATATTTTTTCAAAGAGCTCGGGAATTGTCTTGGAATCATTTTGTCCAGCCCTCATCATCTTCCAATAAAAAAATCATCTTTCCTTAGTGATACTATCAGTCCCCCAGTCATTCATGATAAAAAAATATAAATGTTGGTCATCTTTTACCATTCCTTTTTTTCATCCTTTAACTAGTCACCAGTTCATGCCATTAAAAAAAAAAATGTCAGCATTTATTGACAATCAGCATGGCATAGTGAATAAAAAAAAATCAGTCAGATTCAAGAAGACTTGAGTTCAGGTTTCTGCCTTTGCCTCATATTATTAGCCTTGTAAACCTAGGCAAATAATAATTTCTTCATTGGCTGATATCTTTTTTGCTCAAATAGGACCAAAATGACATCACTATAGACAACCACGTAGATCAGTATGTAGTGGAAAAACGTTTTTGCTGTTCAATCATGTTTAACTCTTCATAGCCCCATATGGGGTTTTCTCGGCAAAGATAAAAGAGTGGTCTGCTGTTTCCTTCTCCAGTGGAATAGAGCAAACAATGGTAAAGCGATTTGCTCAAAGCCACACAACCAGTGAGTGTCTGAGGCCACATTTATACTGAATGCTGATAGCACCTATCTCTCAAGGTTCTAAGACTAAGATATGTGTAAGAACCTTATCATAGTACTTGGCACATAGTAGGCTATTAATAAGTGCTTGTTTCCTTCCCTTCCTCTAATTAAAAAAAAGTGAAATGTCTCCCCTTTGCCTATTAAAATCTTCAAATTAGCATTTGAAGTCCATCCATAATTTGGTGCCATTGACATTCAATTTTCCTAACAAAATCCTCTACTTCAGTTCAGTGAATTTTCTCAATATCTCCAAATATTTTATTTTCATTCTCAACCTGATCTTCAATTTCTGTGTACTACAAAGAGTTCTGAACTCAGATTCAGGGAATCTGATCTTGAGTGATAGTTATGTCACTTACTACCTGTATGACTGGAAAAAATCACTTAACTTCCTCATCAATAATATGAGGTACTTGACAAAAAGACCTCTAAGTTATTTTCCAACCCTAAGTCCGCAATCCTACTATACCATGAACCCTGTTTAGAATGTTCTTGTCTTTTCATTTTGGAAATTTTACACATCCACAAATTTCACCCTCAAAATTCTTTCTTCTCTGAAGAACTTTCTCCAGTGGCTCTTATTCACTTTACCACCCCTTTCTGGCATTCTATGGCATTTGTGATTTATTCTACGTGTTCAGCACTTAATCTCACACATACTTGAAATGTTCTTTAATTTCTATGAATGGTTTGACAAATGTATAAAAAGCTCAGGGAATATACGTTCCATATATTAAAATTTTTGGCCTCCCATTAGGGCCCAACACCATGCACTTACTTGAATGACTGAAAATATAAGGTAAGAATTTAAAAGCTGTTTGGTGTCTTTGTTCTCTAGAATATTTATGAAGTATGCACATTATGACAGTATGTGAAAACAACTTTCAAAAAGAAACTCTGGAGTCCTTATACTGGAAATGATTATTCCAGTGTTTGAGCAGATATGGTAAAAATCAGAGGCAATGTTTTAACAAGACAGGCATTACCAAACTTCATCTTTAGAGTAAGGGTACTACATCCCTGAAGTCTACAAGCAATACAAGGAATTACCACCTGATGTTGAAGGAGATCCTTCTGTGCCTGTTCTATTCCTGCTTGAACTAAAGACATTCTTGCCTATGGGCAAGAATAAATGCATGAGAATTATTTTACTGTCTAGTGAGCCTTGAGAAATTCATGGGCTTTAAACTGAGTATTTGCAAATGATATGAGGAATTAATGTCTAGACTTAATCATCATGTTTGACATCCTTGCCCCCACAACTGATCATTCTTTTTGAATTATTACATGCTTTGGTCACTATTATATATTCATAACTTCTGAATATTTCTTTTTAAGTTTTGTATTGATATTTTATGATCTGAAAAATATCTATCCAATCATTCTTACCTATTCCTAGAGTACATTTCAGTAGAGAAAAGTCTTTTTTGGTCTTTAATTAGAATCTGTTTGAGTTGCTTACACCTATTCATACTTATTATAGAAATTAAAGATTACTGAATAATACTCATAGTTATTTCTGTTACTTGGACTCTGTTGACTGAAGAGAAATAGTACTTTAAAATATGTCTATTCAGCATCATTTTGCCATTATGTTGGTATTGTTATGTTTTTATTGTTAATTTGCTTAATTTGAAGATCGTTTCCACACATTAATAGGCCCATGTGACCTGCTTTGATTACATGGAAGCCTATATCACATGTTATGGGAGGAACTTGCTGAACTGCTGGAATAGGAAGGGTGAAGCAGAGCTGGGAGGAAGTTGGTGAGAGCAGTTAGAGTGGAAGAGAGAGGACACAGGCAAGCAGACAACTAGGATTTTCAATAATTGCTTTGGGGAAAGCCTTAGCAGGGTGGGGAAGGCTTGGGAATGGTGTTGTCCCAAGAAGTGCTAATGTATATTGACTTTTTGGTTACTATGATGGATTTGACTTTCTGGTGTGGGGATTTGGCTTTCTGGAGTCTAAAGTATTTTTTTCCTATCTTCTCTTTGAAGAGTCTGTTATACTTTGCAATTCAGAACTATGCCAGCATATTCATGGTTGCAGTCAGTGTTGTGAATATTGCCTTGGCAACACATTTGGCATCATGAACAGGATTGTAGAGCATAAAATCGCTATTTGGAGATAAAAGGGCTTTAGAGAAAAAAAAAAAAGAGTATCCCGTGATGGGAGATTTTGCCTTATTCCTCCCTAGCAAGGGAATGAGCTAAAAGCACCAGACCCTATAAAAACTGGGAACTGAGGTTACGGGAGGGAGAAGCTAGAGATTTGGAAAGATGCTTTCAAAGAATACCAATAAGACCAGGGAAACAAACTGACAGGGGTTAATAAGAGAGTTTGGATTTTATTAACAGGTTATCATATTATGTGTAAAAGGAGAGATGAGCTGCTGAAGAAAAATATTCAGATGGGGAAAGAGTTATATAGCTTACATGGGAATACTTGGCATTCAGTCTCTCAGTTCAAAGAACAAGCTAGAGGTCCAGGTGGAAGAAAAGGCTGTTCATTTAGCTCAGGAGAAGGAGCAAAAGTCTGGCAAAAGAAGTGTGCATGCAACATTTGTACAGACTCAGTCTAATTGCCACAGCCATGACTGCCAGGAGAGTACTTGAGAATAAAATGTAACAAAATTAGAGGAGGAAAATGAAACAATGCTAGAGGGGGAGACTTCTCAGGTAAAAGCACACCCAATACTAAGAGGAAAACAGGAGAACCAAGGGAACAACACAGTGTTTAGGAAGATAATTGAAGATTTTATTTAGCAGGAGGTCACAGATATTTTGAATCAATTCACTCAAAGGATGGGAGAATCCTTAATATTTTGGATGATGAGAATCAGTGATGAAGGAGTGGAGGGAGTATCAATAGATGGTGTGGATTGCTTGAAATTTATAGGTATTAGAATCCTTTTTTACAGCAAGCTTTTAGAGACTACAATATGTAAGGAGGTAACAATATGACTAATCTCTTAACTTTGGCTGCAGAAGGATGCAGTAAATAGGATCATACTGATTCTATGTAGCCTCATGGACATAGACCCTGGTATTCACTTACGGACTGTCTGAGAAAGTAATGAACACTCCCATAATGATTAGAAATGCAGATGTGTACTAAGATACCCCCTTTGCAGTGTCCCATATGAACATAATAGTGAAGACAACTCGTCCTCCTTATAAGCACCTAGTTCTGACTAATAATTTGGAAATAGAGCAGCTTCTTTCAGAGCTGCTAGACAAGATTTCACAGTTAAGTGATATAGGGGACTGAGGAAAAGATAAAATTCCTCAAGAGAGAAAATTAAATAGCCAGTGAACTCAAAGTTAGAATGGATTGACAAGAAAAGAATTGTTTATCGCTCTATTGAAAGCAGAGGTGAAATTTGGAAGCATAGATGGTATTACAACTCCTGAGAAAGGGGACTTTATACTAAATGGAAAACAGAAGTAATAACTGCCCCTACAGATCCTCCTCAACCCTTGTATCCAAGTTTGTTGTACTTTCAGGGAGAATAGGAAATTGTCCAAGCCCCAGCTCAGATTCAAGAAATACACAGACAGGATTATAGACCCCATATCAATTTGACCATACATTGAAAAAATGGACCAAACACTGTAACTAGGGCATCAGTATATACTGGGCCAGAGACACCCCCTTATAGATGAAAACCCTGATAAGTTTAAACATGAAACTCCTATTACCATCAAAGGACTGGGGTGAGGGGTGGGGGGATGAAATATCAGTCAGAGGAGTCAAGCGAACAATTCAAATTGGACAATTGCCTAAGAAAGAATATACCATGGTAATTGTACCTATTCCTGAATACATCATTGGAATAAATATATTGAGAGACATGACTTTAAATTTACCTGAGGTGAGATGCCAATTTGCAGTAAGGAAGACAGGAATTAATGCAGTTTTAGTGAGTAAGATAAAAATAGACCCAATCATTTTACCTGAAGCTTCTGAAATAATTACTTTGAAACAGGATTATGTGCCATGTGGGCAAGGAAATTACCAATACTAAAAAGGTATATGTTGAGGCAGGAGAATTAGTCTCTACAACAACTCGATGGAATGATCCTGTCTGACCAGAATGAAAGTCAGATGGAACATGGAGGATGATGGTGGATTACAGACAACTGAATAAGGTGACTCCTCCTTTGTATACTGCTACTCCAGATATCTTTACCTTAGTAAAAAGGATCCAGAACTATGATGGGACTTGGTACACAGTTATTCATTTAGCCAATACTTTCTTTACCATCCCAATGGATTCTAAACAATGGGACTAATTTTCTTTCACTTGGAAGGGTTGACAATATACTTTTACATTCTTGCCACGAGGATATCTGCATAGCCCCACTATTTGTCATAGGATTGTGCCTGGACATTTGGATGAACTAGAGCTACCTGATGTACAGCTTAACTGTTACATAGATGATATTATGAGACAGGGAAAAATGTAAAAGAAGTGAAGATTAGTTTGAAAGTTTTAGTTGAGCATATGGAAAGCAAAGGATAGGAACTTAATCCTATAAAGATTCAAAGGCCAGCTCAAACTATAAAATTTGAGAGTATACAATGGAATAAGGGGTTACAAGAGATTCTCACACAAGCCAAACAAAGGATTCAGGTTTTTACTATCCCCACCAATAAGAAAGAATCCCAAAAGTTTATAGAATTATGTGGATAATGACAACACCACATACCACATCTACAACAAATTCTAAAATCTTTATATGAAGTTACTAGGAAAAAATATACATTTTATTGGGCATTTGAGCATAATAAAGTTTTTGAAGAAGCAGAGGCCTCTGTACAATTGGCCCTAGATTTATGGCCTATTCGAAGTGCCCCAGTGGAATTACAAATGATTGTACAGGATGAATGTACAAAGTAGAATTTAGGGCAAAAACAACAAAACCAAAATGTACTCTTAGGATATTGGTCTAGGAAATTCCCTTCATCTGGAGTTCAATATGCTCCTTTTGAAACACAGTTGTTAGCTGCATATTGAGCTTTGGTAGAGACTGAACAGTTGATTTTAGGCCATGAGGTAATATTAAGGCCTGGAATCCCAATTATGACCTGGGTAATGGGTACCCCAGCTTCTCACACAATTGGACATGTGCAAGAGGCTAGCATAATTAAATGGAAATGGTATATTTAAAACAGATCTAAAACAGGCAAAAATGGAGTTTCTGCTTTATGTTAATCTATAGAAAAGATAGATATCGAGGGAAATGATAGAATCCCTGAACCAAAGCAACAGTTAGTACAGTCCTTGTTAAAATGAAATGAGGGGTATGATGGATTAACTGAAGAACGAAAGAGTCATACATGGTTTACTGATGGAACAGCAAAATATTTGAACCACAAAAGGCAATGGAAAGTAGTATCCAATAACCCATGTACTAGGAGGACTTTGGAAACTACTGGTATAGGTGGAAGTAGTCAATATGCTGAATTTATGGCAGTACTCAAAGCTATCAAAACAGAACAAGGAGGATAGTGTCATATATTCATTATATGAATAGTATAGTGTTAGCTATACGGGTTAGCTACATGGATACCCATGTAGAAAAATCAAAATTGGGAAATTCATGGCAAACAAGTCAGAGACAAAGAATTATGGGAAGATATATTGGACATGTTTTTGGGTAATAATTTTCAGTTTTTCACGTAGATGCTCATATGTTCCTCACTACACCAGAATGTTGTTAAAGCAAGGACCACAACATACACAGGGGGCCTACTATCATGGGTTCTTAGATCTGCATTCATGAAAGGAAAGGCAACTTTTGAGGGGTCATAATCTGCTTTAATCAAGCACATGTGTCATTCATTTAGTTCAGGTGAAAAAGTCAGCACCCTGAACTTCAGAGAAAATACAGAGAAATCAATATCAACAGACATGCTTCCAAATATCTGACATAAACAATACATACATCATAGATCAACAGACAGATCCAACTGCCTGACCATAGTTACCAGAGAGGGAAGCACCAACATCTGGGTTTTCAAAGCCAGACTCTCCTTAGAGATTTCCCAGAGTCTTGTGAGGCCATCCTCATTGAAAGTATTTGTCAACATGGCTGAAAACATCAAGCTAAAAAGCATGGGAGCAAGAATACAGCCCTGTTTTACTTCATTGTTTACTAAGAAGGCACGAGAGATTTGTCCTAGGCAAACATGCCATCATGAAATTGATGTACAATACTGATGAACTTTTCTGGGCAACAAAATTTTGACATAATTTTCCATGAGCCCTCATGACTAATAGTGTCATAAGGGGTTCATGGACTCCAGAAGCATGGTTGACCCTACCTGGTCTGCTTTAAGTTATTGTCTCCGTGTTTCTTTTTGACTTTTTCTGTGTTAAATTTGTTTGCTAGATTTTTTTCAAGCAGACTTACTACCCTTTACCTACAGATGCCCAATTGCTTAAGCCAGAAGTCACCCCTTGTCCACGACTGTGATATGTCACCTCTGGATGTGGGATTGACCAAACTCCAGGTGCCAGCCAAAGAACTGACCTCTCAATGGGACCTCTTGGAGCAGGGACATCTCTATGGCCAATTCCAGTAGGAAATAGCTATGGAAGAAGAAATCTTTGCCCTTTACCCCAAGATTTTAGGTCCCATTCATTCAAAGGGGGAATAATGAGGTACTTGTGCTGAAGCCCTAAGATACTGTTTTATGTGTTTATTTTTGTGTGATCCCTGTTATATTGTTGTAAAGTCCTGTTGATACCAATTGTCCCATTGACCTATGTAATGGATAAGAAAGATCTTGGGGCCAAATGTATTGTTAATGTATTTTTGCATAATTTGAAGATCTTTCCCATCCATTAATAGGCTCATGTGCTTAAATCACATGGAAGTCTAAGTCAGATGTGGTGGGAGGTGCTTGCTGAATGGTGGAACAGGAAGGGTGAAGCAGAGATGGGAGGAAGTTAGTGTGAGCAGTTAGAGAAGAGGAGAAGACATAGTCAGGCAGACAGCTAGGGTTATGAGTATTCACTTGCAGGAAGGCCCCAGCATGGGGGGAGGGGCAGGAAGAAGGGTTGGGAATGGCATTGTCCCCTGCAGTGCTAATGTATATTGACTTCTTGATTACTATGATGGATTTGGTCTTCTGGTGTCTGAGTAAATGTTTGTTTTTTCTTTTGCCTTCTATATGGAGAGTATGCTATACTTTGTAATTCAAAACTACACCAACATATTCACAGTCCTTGTCAGTGCTATGAATATTGCTTTGGCAATGCAATATTCTATTAAGAATCCTAGTAAAGTAACTTAAGAATGGAATGGCTCATATGTGGTATATCTGACTTTGAATGCTGCCAGACACCATGAGACCAGGCTACTAAGTCCAAGTACAAATATCTGTTTACTAGCATAGCATATCTTTTGTGGGTTCCTGGAATCTACTAGCTTACATTGTAATTTTGCTCTAGCCCTAATCTCACCCCTGATCTTCAGTCCTCCATTGCCAATTACCAATTAAACAGAAGGCATCACAAAATCACCAGAACCAGAACAAAACTCATAGTCTCTACCCACCAAAATCCACACTTCTGAATTTCCATATTTCTGTCAAGGCACCACCAAATTTTCAGACTTAAAGTTTCACAAAAATAATGCCTTCATATTAGACTCCTTACTCTCTCACTCTATCTATCAAAATAGTAGCCAGATCTTCTATATATGTCACCTCCAAGTTTTATAGCCACCATTTAGTGCAGGTTCTCCTCAGCTCTTATCTGGACTACTACTATAACCTTCATATTGGTCTCCCTTCTTCAAGTATCTCCCCCCCCCCCATTCCAATCCACCTTGGATATAGTTGCAAAATTGGCTTCCTAAAGTGTAGGAAGTCATTCTCTAACTCAACAACTCCAGTGATTCTACAGAAGTCCTAGTATCTAACATAAATTCATGTAGTTATATGCAATGCTCTTCACAACCCTTCCTACCTTACCAATCCTCTTGACTACTTCTACTTTCTAAGGGTATACAGAGTGTTCCAAGAGGATTAACATTTCTGATGCGAGGACTTGCTGAGCTCTTTTCAGAACTGCTCATTTACCTTTGGCATCTACCTGCCACCCAACTCTCTCAACTGTCGTTCCAAGAAGATGTAGCATGTACAGCAGCCACATTTCAGCAAAACCATCTTGGCTAAACTAGGTTAAGGAAAACTGACAGGCCTCAAATCTGTTGGTAAATTAGGGGACTGTCTACACCAATCATAGGATGACTTCTCCCAATAAAATAGGTAGATGACAAAAATTTGTCAATAGCCATGAAGGTGGCTGAAACGTGTATCAGAGAGCACTTAGAGCTTGGTCACACATCAAAGGTCATTCACAGCATCAAAAGACACCAAGGTCATTGGTGCATCCTGGACCATCACCAACCATCTTGAGTTTTGTCTTGCCATTGGACATCAATGACTCTTGAAGAGTAAAGTTGATTACTTTGTGTAAGTCTATCTCACTTAAATCCAATGCATGGTCAAGTCAAGACATCACTCTGTAATGTTATGGTAGTCTTAAAAAATGAAAAAGGAACAAAAACAACCACTTTCTATAGTCTAACCTTAGGGCCCAATTTGAAGTTTCTTATATGACCTTCCATATTCCATCTCTGCCTGGACATTATTGATCTCTTAGAGAAGCTGGCTGTACAAAATGTTCTCCATTCATGCCTCCACCTTTTAGCATCATTGATTTCATTCAAGACACAGCTCAAGTGTCATCTTTTGCAGAAACTACTCCTGAACTTTCCAGAAGCTAGTAACTTTCCCCTGAGGTTACTATTGATTCACTCCATATGTATATTTATGTACCTACTTGAATAAATGAAAGAAAATATCTTTTTAAAAATGAAATAACTTTCTATATATTTTGATAACAACCAGAGATACAAATACAAAATATAAAAAGTCTCTTCCCTGGAGGAGCTTGCATTCTGAAAGGTGACATAGCATATACATGAGACTGGTGACAATGGAAGGGAATTATAATTTGAGAATTCACAAAGGTGGTGAGTACAACGATGGGACAGTTGTGTAACCTGCTATTATTTAATTATCTTTGTCAGAAAAGAGCTAAAAAGTAGGTTTGTTTATTTGTTTGTTTGTTTTGGGGGGCATGACTTGTTGAGAAAATGAGAGAAAGAGAGTATGCCTGTATTGGCAGGGTAGAAAATGACCTTCTTCTTCCCTAAATTAGCTCTTCCCAGTCCTGGTCTCTAGAAGAAGACTTGGGAGGGTGGAGCAGCTATTTCAGAGGCAGGGTAGATTATTGTCTGGTGGCATGATCTTCTTCGATCCTGTGAGCAGATGCAGCTGGCTGAATGCCAGCTGGGTACCTCACCTCCTCCTCTCCCGTCTGCCTCTCCTTCCCCTTCCTTCTACTCTCCAAAGGAAGGTAAATTTGGATGGCCAAAAGTTGCCCAGTTGACTTGTGTTTTACTGCCTCCTTTCCTTTCCCTCCCCTTCCCCTTCCCCTTCCCCTTCTTTTCCCCTATCCATCCCCTGTCCTGTCCCCTGTCCTATCCCAAAACATTAAACCTACTACACTCTGAAACTGGAACTCCAATCGGCCCCTGACAAGGGCTCTTCGTCCCCCTTAGTTTTAGACTGATTACCAATAGTAACTATTGCTGTTTCCCACTGAGCCTGATGTCTTTGTTTTTCTTGACCTCATTAAAGGGGTCATGCTCTGGCTACTTCTTAAACAGGCCTAGTCAATGAATGGGCATTGCCTCACCCTAAGTGAGTACCTGCAAAGACCTTGGCCTAAAGGGTCCAAGGTCTCCCAGTGCATCCTGCGCCATCTCCAGTCATCCTGAGGAATATCTGGTCACTGGATCCAGATAGCTCTGGAGGAGAAGTGAGGCTGGTGACCTGCACAGCCCTCCTCCACTCAAAACAAAGTCAGGTGCAAGTCATATCATCTTTCTCTGATGGCATGGTCTTCTTGAGCAATGAAGGATGAACAAAAAGCCTTTGTACTGCAAATTTCTTGAGAACCACGGCTGCTTTTGCTTTTATTGCTGCTGTTGCTTTAGGATTGTTTGTTTTGTTTAGTGTCTCTTTGGCACTAGCCCAGTGCCTGGCACATAGTATGCCCTTAATAAATACTTATTTAAGAATTGAGTTATTGATAGGCATTGGTAGTTTTCTTTTGGTCCTAAGAATTATTTATTGATATTATTTATGTTCTTGTGAAAATTGTTGTATCTGCTTCCAAGGTATTATGTGAGGTATTGTTCTACTTCAAATACTTCTGTTTGATGAGACCTTGGAAACTGGTATATTTGGCTTCAATTTGGTTATGTAAGTTAAAAATTCAGTATATCTCCTCCTCCAAAATAATGGTTGTGTTAATTTAATTATAACTGTCAGAGAAAGAGCTAGAAAGAAATGGGTTTGTTTGTTGGTTTTGTTTTGTTTTGTTTTGTTTTTGGCCAGGGGTGTGGTGAAACTTTTTAAGAAAAAGAGAGCTTGCCTGTATTGGTAGAAGAAAAATTTACCCCCTTTTCTTCTTTCTTCAATTAACTCTTCCTAGTCCTCCCAGTACTGGTCTCTGGAAGTTTGCTGGGGAGGGTTGATGAAATGGCTTTACCACCCCAACAAATAGCAATTGTTTTCTCTTCTATCCAGAAACTTTGAGAATCTTCCACTCCCAGACTGATATATTTGTGTTGGCAAATTATGTCACCTTTTACTACAATTCTTAACTCCCCATTAGTCATTGAATGGGTATCTTTTCAGACAAAGTGAGACCTACAAAGATCTTAATTTGGAAAGGCCAAGGTCACCTGCTGCATCCTAGGCCATCACAAGTCATTGTGATTTTTATCTTGCCACTGGACTTTCAAGTCTTTCAAGGAGAGAGTGAGGCTGAAAACTCAGTGCAATTTTGCCTCACTTAAATTTTTTAAAATTCTTAGGATTTATATTATTAAACAGAAAAAAAATTAAAGGTTCATTTTATTAAAAGCCAGCTATGTGGCAGAATGCATACAGTGTGAGATTTCAAGTCAGCAAGATCTTAGTACAAATGTAATTTCAGTTATGTATATGCTTTGTGACCCTGGGCAAATTATATAACCTCTATCTTCCTCAGTTTCCTTATCTGTAAAATGGGAATTGTAATAGCACCAGTATTGTTGTAGGGATAAAATAACATGTTAGTAAAGCTCCTTGCAAACTTTAAAATGCTGTATAGACATTAGTGATGATGATAGAACTTATTTCTCCACATAGCTATTCATAATTGTTTCTTTTTGTCCAAGGATTTATTTTTTAACAATTGGGAACTATCAGAATAATCACAAATGATTCACTTTATTTTCCAAGCTTAAGAAATATCTCTTATAAAAATATTTTTCACCTTCCTGATTGTCAGAAATCAAATACATGGTCTGGATTTCAAATCATTGCAGTTTAGGGGATTTACTTTTTCTTATTAAAGTAAAAATCTTTCCCAATCCTTAAAACTCTGGCATATCAAAAACACACACAGGCATTATTGAACCAATGTGCTATAGCTAATGCATGGAAGAGATATCTTTCTGACAAGATGAGACTTGATTACTGAGTAAGTGCTGTTAGAAGAGCCATATGTACCACTCACAAGATGGCTTAGCCCTCCCCAGGCATCTCTTGAGTATGCCATGGGTTGGTGGTTTTTCCATCTCAAATGATAAATTGATTGAAATCAAAGGATATTGTCTGTAGCTCCTGTCCTATGTTGCCTAGGTGGCTAAATAATTTATAAATAATTCAATTAAATTATACAAGGGTGAAGTGTCCACTTTTCCTAAGTTTATTATCTACTTGCTGACTTGGAATAGTTGTAGGTTACACTAACAGACAGAACTCATTTTCAGAGAAGCTGACATCACCACACAAGTATTTGTAGACTATTTGAGGAAACAACAACATTACAGCTTTCTCCGACATACTGATATGATAGCAAGGTTCCATATTTAAAATAAATGCCCCAGATTCTTACCTATAGACTAGAAGTGAGAATCTCTAAAATATATTTGCTAAGTGACCTGAGATGAGTCATCATATAAGGAGTAGCATGACACTGAGAAGAAGAGGACAAAAGGTCTTTTGAATTCACATAAGTAATGCATAGCTGGAGAAAAAAATTCTGTGTCTCAAGTTTCATGGGGTCTTATCATAAAAATTTCTGAAAATTTCAACACTGTTCCACAAACATATCTGCTATAAAGCAATGACATTCCTTTTCAGTGGTTAAAAAACAGAAATATAATGTTTTAATAGTGTTCAATAGTGTTGAATAATGACTTTCAGGTAATACGCAGAGGAGAAACGTAGGTCACAGAATAAAGTAACATTCTTGGTAAGAAAATCTCTCCAACCACTTTGGGAATTGACAAGATTCCTGGACTGTACTCATGAAAATTTGCAGATTGAGAATGCTGAAAGCTTTGTAGGTCCCTGTCAGTGAAAAGAAAAATTCCTAAAGAGCCATGGGATTCTTCTCTCTCTCTTCAATACTTTATTATTATGTATTTAATTAAAAATTTTAGAAAGAAGAAAGAAGAAATTGGGCAAAACGATGAGAAGTTTCTACAATCTTAGGTTATTTTATGTACACAACTTATTTTGCACTTCATATTTATCTTTTTAAGGAAATAGCTTAATTTTTTTGTCTACTAACCAAGAACATTAGAATACCTAGCACCTAGTTAGCACTTACTAAGTGCTTACTTGCTTGCTTGACTGATTGGAGTATTTCTGTCATATCAGAAATGAGATAACAATTGGCTCTGTTAATCATTTCTCTTATACACTGAAATGAGATATACTTGAGAGATTTTGCTGAGAATTGCTACAATAAAGAAGGGTGGAAGTAGAAATTGGAGTAAGGAGTCAGCAAGGTATGATAGAAAGAACTCTTGTCTGCTTTCTAGACATAGCGTTGTTATTATTTGGTTGACCCTAACTGCTTTCTTAACTTTTCTGGATTTCCTTATTTGTAAAACAAGAATAAAATCTATAGAGCCTCCATCTGAGTTATTGTGATGATAAAATGCAAGCAACAAAATCTCAGTCTCAGTTTTCTCACCCATAGAGTAGGATCAATAACAGCATCCACCACACAGGGTTGTTGTTAGGATAAAATGAGATTTTATATATATAGTATTTTGTAGACTTTAAAGTGCTGTACAAATTCTGGCTATTCAAATGAAAGAATATATGAGAAAGAGTTTTTAAAATGATAAAGGAATTAGATAAATACATTTTTAAATGAGGATTACTTATTAATCCTTGGAATTGCAACCCACAGTTTAAGAATCACTGGAAGGAAGAGGAGAGGAACGTTCAAAACAGAATCCTTTGAGGCATCTAGGTTTAGAAGGAGTGATCTAAATCAAGATTTAGGAAAGAATACTGAGAAGCAGCAATAAGATAAGTAGGAGGAGAACTAGAACAGAATGGTATCCTGAAAACCTAGAGAGAAGACACTATCAAGGAAGAGTAGGTGATTTATAGTGGGAAAGCTACAGAGAGACTGAAGAGAAAGAGGACTGAGAAAAGTTTGAAGGATTTGGCAATTAGAAGAAGATCTTTGGTAATTTTGAAGAAGAGCAGTTTCAACGGAATAGTGAGGTCAGAAGCCAAATCATAAAGGATTAAAAAGAGAGTGAGAAGACAGAAAGTGAAGGCATGTTTTGTAGATAGCCATTTCAAGAAATTTAGCCACAAAGGGAAGAAGAGATAAAGGATGATAGCATGAATAAAAGGTTAAAATGAAAAGTATTTTAAAGGGTGCAGGAGATATAGGCATGTTAATAAAGTAGCAATAGATTAGCTAGTTAATAGGGTGAGATTGAAAATGAGTGATGGAATGGAGGCATCAAAGGGAGCAATATGTTAGGAGATATAAGATTCCTTGAGTAGGTAAAGGTTAGCCTTAAGAAGGAGTAAGGAAATCTATTGTTCCAACAACTAGACAAATAGTGCTATTTTGTCTTTCCCCTACAACTCTGATATAGTCCCCTATATATTTTCTACATTTCTACGTTTTCCCTCACAACATGCCTTGCAATCCCTTGATGTAAACTTTACTCAGATTGTTCTTAAACCTATTAAGTTCTTTTTCCATATCCATGCCTGTTTAACATGTTCCTGACTTTTTGTATCCTAACTTTAACTAAGATTTTTCTAAGACACTTCTCTGTGTTCCTTATTGGGCTAGCAACTACTACAGCAATTATTGTATTGAAAGGGGCTCCAGTGAAAAGAGACTAAAAACATATCTATCATCAGTTCTATTATTCTGTCTAGTTGCTTTGGGTAGAAAATCTGGCCTCTATGCACTTCAATTCAACTGACAAATAATTACTAAGCAATGACTTATGTGTCATCCATCAACAGGATGTCCAGCTTCCAGAATTGGAGCAAATGGAAAGGTATATGGAAAAGTTAATTAAAGTCATGAGGTTTGATGACATCACCAAGAGAGACAGTATGGAAAAAGATGAGAAATGAGGTCAGGACAAAGCCCTGAGGTATGCTTATGCATAAGGATTAGAACAGGCATGGTGAGCCATAAAAAGAGACTGAGAATAGATGACCCTGAAGGCATGAGAGCCTAGAGAGAGAGTAGCATCCCAAAACCAGAAAGATAAGGGAATATCAAAGAGTAGGGCATGTTCACGGTGTCAGATGTTGCTATTAGGGCTAGAAAGATAAAGGCTTAGAAGCTGACACTGTATTTAGCAATTGAAAGATCACTGGGATGAACTGTGTCCCAGTTACAGTTGAATGGCAAGGTCAAAAATAATATTGCAAGAGGTTGAGACTTCAGTAAGAAGTGAGAAACTGGAGACAATTTGTGTAGTCAGCTTTTTCTACAGTTTGTTTTAGAAAGTGGGAAAGATATTGGAAGTTGACTTGAGGAAAATTATTTTTGTTATTTAGCTATTCTTTTTGTTTTTAAGAATGAGGTAGGAAAGCAACAGCAGGGGCAGAAGCAGTGACTGTTTCTGGAGCTCTAGGTCTGCAGACAGTGAGGGGAATGAGCAGCTGATAGTACACCCTCCACACTCCCACTGGAAGCAGAAAATTACCTTGATAAGGAGCTCAAAAGTCAAGTAAATAGCTGGGAAAATGAGCAAAAACCAGAAAAAGAATATGACTATATGGAATCTTACATTGGTGACAAGGAACATCAAAATATACAAAGAGAAGGAAAATAAAGTCAGAGCTCTTACACTCAAAAGCTCCAAGAAAAATATTAATTAGTCTCATGGAAGAGCTCAAAAAGTATTTTGAAAATCAACTAAGAGAAGTAGAGGAAAAAATGGGAAGGAAAATGAGAGTGATGCAATAAAATCATGAAAAGTGAATCAACTGCTGGCTAAAGGAGACCTGAAAAAAATGCTGAATAAAATAACACTTTAAAAAATAGACTAATCCAAATGGCAAAAGAGGTCCAAAAAGTCAATGAATAAAGTAATTCCTTAAAGATTAGAATGGAGCAGATGGAAGCTAATTACTTAATGACAAATTAAGAAATTATAAAACAAAATCAAAGGAATGAAAAAATAGCAGACAATGTGAAATATCTCATTAGAAAAAAAATGAATTGAAAAATAGGTCAGGAGAGATAACATAAAAATTATTGGACTATCTGAAATCCATGCTCAAAAGAAAAGCCTAGAAATCATCTTTCAAGAAATTATCAAGGAAAACTGCCCTGACATTCTAGAACCAGAGGGTGATACAGATATTGAAATAATCCACCTAGCACATCCTGAAAGAGATACCAAAAGGAAAATTCTTAGGAATATTGTGGCCAAATTCCATAGCTCCCAGGTCATGGAGAAATATTGCAAGTAGCCAGAACAAAAAAATTCAAGTACTGTGGAGATACAATCATTATAACAAAAGATCAAGCAACTTCTACATTACAGGATCAAAGGGTTTGGAATATGATATTCCAGAAGTCCAAGGAAAAAAGATTCACCTACTCACCAAAAGTAGGTATAATACCTCAGGGGAAAAATGGTCATCCAATGAAATAAACTTTCAAGCATTCTTGATGAAAGGACCAGAGCTGAATAGAAAATTTGACTTTGAAACACAAGAAGCAAGAGAAGTATGAAAAGGTAAACAGGAAAGAAAAATCATAAGTGACTTACTAAAGTTGAACTCTTTACATTCCTACATGGAAAGATCATATTTGCAACTCTTAAGACTTTTCTCAGTGTTAGGGAAGTTGGAGGGATTATATACTTACAGACAGAGGGCACAGGGTGAGTTGAAAAGAAGGGATGGTTTCTAAAACCTTAAAATTAAGGAGTGAGAGAGGAATATATTGGGAAGATAAAAGGAAAAATAGAATGGGACAAATTATCTCACATAAGAGACAAGGAAAAGGTTTTTCAGTGGAGGGGAATAGGGGGGAGATGACAGGGAAAGTATGAATCTTATTGTCATTGTATTTGGCTTAAGGAGGTAATAACATATACACTCAATTTCATATGAAAATCTATCTCACAAAGTAGGGGGAAAGGTGATAAGCAGGGGCTGGTGTGGAAAGGATGATAGAAGGGAGGGCAAATGGGAAGAGTGGGTAAGTAGAAGTAAACACTTTTGAGGAGGGATAGGGTTAAAAGACAGACTAGAATAAATGGAGGGCAAAATAGGATGGAATGAAAATATAGTTAGTCTTTCACACTAAGACTATTATGGAAGTGTTTTGCATAAGTACACATGTAAAATCTACATTGAATTGCTTGCCTTCTTAGTAGGAGAAAGGAAGGAGAGAGAAGTTGGAATTCAAAGTTATAAAAATGAATGCTAAAAATTGTTTTTACATGCAACTGAGAAACAATATAAACAGGCAGTGGGTTATAGAAATTGATCTTGCCCTACAAGAAAATAGAGGTGAGGGGAATAAGAGAAGGGAGGGATATGGTAGAAGGGAGGGCAGATTTGGGGAAGTGGTAATCAGAATGCATGCCGTTTTAGGTTTGGCAGAGGAGAGAGATGAGGAAATTTGTAACTCAAAATCTTGTGGAAGATAAATATCTGATGAAAACTAAAAATAAATTAATTAATTAAAAAACCAATTGATCTAGAAAAATAGAGTCAGGAGAGACAATACAAAAATTATTGGGCTACCTGAAAGTCATGCTCAAAAGAAAAGCCTAGAAATCATGTTTCAAGAAATTATCAAGGAAAACTGCCCTGACATTCTAGAACCAGAGGGTAAAATAGATATTGAAGGAATCCACTGACCACTTCCTGAAAGAGGTCCCAAAAGGAAAACTCCTAGGAATACTGTAGCCAAATTCCATAGCTCCCAGGTCATGGAGAAAATATTGCAAGCAGCCAGAAAGAAACAGTTCAAATATTGTGAAAATACCATCAGGATAACACAAGATATAGCAACTTCTACCTGAAGGGATCACAGGGCTTGGAATATGATATTTCAGAGGTCAAAAGAACTAGGATTAAAACCAAGAATCAACTATTTAGGAAAACTGAGAATGATACTTCAGGGGGGAAAATAATCTTTCAATGAATTAGAGGATTTTCAAGGATTCTTGATAAAAAGACCACAGCTGAATAGAAAATCTGACTTTCAAATACAAAAATCAAGAGAAGCATGGAAAGTAAAACAGGAAAGAGAAATCATAAAGGACCAATCAAAGTTGAACTGTTTACACTCCTACATGGAAAGATAGTATTTGTAACTCTTCAGACTTTTCTCAGTATTAGGGTAGTTGGAGGGATCATATACATATAGTTAAAGGGCACAGTGTGAGGTGAATAGGGATTTTATTTTTAAAAATAAAATTAAGAGGTGAGAGAGGAATATATTGGGAGGAGAAAGGGAGAAATAGAATGGGATAAATTATCTCTCCTAGAAAAGAGAAAAGAAAAAGTTTTTTCAATGGGAGGGAAGAAGGGGGAGATGAGAGGGAAAGAGTTAAGAGACAAGGAAAAGGTTTCTCAATGGAGGAGAAGAGGAGGGAGATGAGAGGGCAAGTGTGAATCTTATTGTCACTGCATTTGGCTTAAGGGGGGAATAACATATATACTCAATCTAGTATGAAAATCTCTCTTAAACTACAGGAAAGTAGGAGAGAAGGGGATAAACAGGGTAGAGAGGATTATGGAAGGGAAGGCAAATGGGAAGAGGGAGTAATTAGAAGTAAACACTCTTGGGGAGGGATAAGGTCAAAAAAGAGAATAGAAGAAATGGGGGGTGGGATAGGCTAAAAGGAAATATAGTTAGTCTCTCACAATATGACTGTTGTGGAGGTCTTTTGCATAACTGCACATGTATAACCTATATTGAATTGCTTGCCTTATCAGTCCTGATGGGTGGGGAGAGAAGGAGGGAAGTTGGAAGTCTAAGTTTTAAAAGTGAATTTTAAAAATTGTTTTTTCTCCAGGGCCAGATGAATCTACAAGTGAATTCTATCAAACATTTAAAGAACAGATAATTCCAATACTATATGGACTATTTGGGAAAAGTGGTGAGGAAAGAGTTCTACCAAATTCTTTTTATGATACAAATACGTTTCTGATACCTAAATCAGGAAGAGCCTAAAAAGAGAAAGAAAATTACAGACCAGTTTCTCAAATGAATATAGATACAAAAATTTTAAATAAGATATTAGCAAAAAGAATGAAGAAATTTATCACTAGAACAATAAATTACAATCTAGTAGGATTTATACTGAGAATGCAGGAATGGTTCAGTATTAGGAAAACTATCAGCATTATTCCTCATATTAACAATAAAATGAACAGAAGACATATGATTATCTCAATAGATACAGAAAAAGCTTTTGACAAAATACAACATTCATTCCTACTGAAAACCCTGGAGAGCCTAGGAAGAAATGGAGCCTTCCATAACATAATGAGCAGTATCTACCTAAAAGCATCAGCAAGCATTATATGTAATAGGGATAAGCTAGATGCCTTTCCAGTAAAATCAGGGGTGAAACAAGGATGTCCATTATCACCACTGTTATTCAATATGGTACTAGAAATGTTAGCTTTAGCAATAAGAGAAGAAAAAGAAATTGAGGGAAGTAGAATAGGCAAAGAAAAAAATAAGTTATCACTCTTTGCAGATGATATGCTTAGAGAACCCCAGAGAAACAAATAAAGAGCTACTTGAAATAATAAACAACTTTGGCAAATTTGCAGGTTACAAAATAAACCCACATAAATCATCTGCATTTCTATATATTACTAAAAAGGCCAACAGCAAGAAATAGAAAGAGAACTTCCATTTAAAGCTATGGTAGACACTATAAAGTATCTGGGAGTATTCCTGCCAAAAGAAAGTCAGGCATCATATGAATACAATTACAAAACAGTTTTTGCACAAGTAAAGTCAGATCTAAGTAAGTGGAAAAACATCAGTTGCTCGTGGGTAGGCCAAGACAATATAATAAAAATGATAATTTTACCTAAATTAATTTACTTATCAAGTGCCATACCCATCAAAATACCAGATAATTATTTTTCTAGCGGTAGAAAAAATGTCAAAATTAATCTGGAAGAACAAAAGGTCCAGAATATCAAGTGAACTAATGAAAAGAAATGCTAGGGAAGGTGGCCTAACCCTGCAAGATCTCAAATTGTATTATAAAGCAGCAATCATCAAAACCTCTTGATACTGGCTAAGAAATAGAAGGGTAGATCAGTGGAATGGATTAGGTACTGAAGACACAGTAGTCAATAAATACAGCAATTTACTGTTTGATAAACCCGAGGACCCCAGCTTCTGGGATAAGAACTCACTGTTTGACAAAAATTGCTGAGAAAGTTGGATAACAGTGTGGTGAAAACTGGGAATGGACTAAGACCTGACACTGTACACAAGAAGAAAGTCCAAATGGAAATATGATCTATGCATAAAGACTGATACTATAAACAAATTAGGGGAGCAAGGAATAGTATATATGTCAGATTTATGGAGAATGGAGAAATTTTTGACCAAACAAGAGATAGAAGACATTATGAAGTACAAAATGGGTAATGCTGATTACATTAAATTGAGAAGTTTTTGCACAAACAAACCCAATACAACCATGATTAGGAGGGAAACAGAAAATTGGGAAAGAATTTTTGCAACTAGTGTCTGTGATAAAGCCCTCATTTTTAAAATATATAGCGAACAGAGTGAAATGTAAAAGAATACAAGTCATTCTCCAATTGATAAATGGTCAAAGGATATGAACAGTCAGTTTTCAGAGGAAGAAATTAAAGCTTTCCATAGTCATAAGAAAAAATATGAAAAACTGCTTTA
Organism: Notamacropus eugenii; assembly: GCF_028372415.1. Classification (NCBI taxonomy): domain Eukaryota; kingdom Metazoa; phylum Chordata; class Mammalia; order Diprotodontia; family Macropodidae; genus Notamacropus; species Notamacropus eugenii. Next base: position 254,189,190 of record NC_092875.1, on the reverse strand, counting down.
ACACCTGGGGGGTGGGAGAGCAAAGCCAAAGTGGCAGATTAGAAAGACTAACTTCCTCTAGCTCTCACACTCTAGCCCATAAAATACCTGTAAAAATGACTCTATAAGAATTCTTCAGCAACAGAAGCCACAAAATGACAGCGAGAAACAGATGTCCAGCCCAAGACAACCTGGAAGGTTGACAGGAAGGATTTATCACACCAGGCTCAGAGTGGAGCACAGCCCAGCCTGGGCCATGCAACACAGACATGACTGGAACAGGCTTCAGGACACAGAAGCATGGGTAGCAGCAGCAGTTCCCAGATTTCTCAACCCACAAAGCCAAAGATAGCTTCAAATGACAGTAAGAAGGCTTTTTCACCTGGGAGAGAGGGGAGTGTGGTCTGGCCCCAGCTCTACCCCCAGAGCAATAGTAATCACAGCAATTGTACCTAAAGTCCAGAGGGGAATAGAGCAGTTGATCTTGATCTGAGCCCTGATTGGAGGTCCTGGGGTGAGAAGGAACACTGTCAAGGTGGAATTTGTGGTGGCTATGGAGAGGGAATCCTACTCACAGTTTCAGGGCAAAAAAGAATGCTTGTGGTTGCTCCCAGAACAGGGCATAGGACAAGAGAGAAGTAAGCTCCTTTCCCTTGATTGTGCAACCTTGGAGGAACTAAGAATTTACAAGTCCCTTGAGTATACCCTCTACTTGACAAAGAACTCAAAAGTCAAGTAACTGACTGGGAAAATATCCAATAAAGGGAAAAATAATAAAACTATAAAAGTTTACTTTCTTGGTGAAAAGGTATTTCTTCCATCCTTTCAGGTGAGGAAGAATAAAGCAATGCCATAAGAGGAAGACATCAAAATCAATGCTTCTATATCCAAAACCTCCAAAAAAATATGCAATAGGGATGGGCCATAGAAGAACTCAAAAAAGATTTTGAAAATCAAGTAAGAGAGGTGGAGGAAAAACTGGAAAGAGAAATGAGAGCCATGCAAGAAAATCATGAAAAGCAAGTCCACAGTTTGCTGAAGGAGACTCAGACAAATGCTGAAGAAAATAATACCTTTAAAAACAGACTAACGCAAATGGCAAAAGAGGTCCATAAAGTCAAAGAGGAGAAAAATGCTTTAACAAGCAGAATTGGTTAAATGGTAGAGGAGGTTCAAAAGCTCAGTGAAGAAAATAGTTCTTTAAAAATTAGAATGGAACAGATGGAAGCTAATGACTTTGTGAGAAACCAAGAAATTATAAAACAAAACCAAAAGAATGAAAAAATAGAAGACAATGTGAAAAATCTCACTGGCAAAACAACTGACCTAGAAAATAGACCCAGAAGAGATAATTTAAAAATTATTGGTCTACCTGAAAACCATGATCAAAAAAAAAAAAAGCCTAGAAATCATTGTCCAAGAAATTATCATGGATAACTGCCTTGCTATTCTACAACCAGAGGGTAAAATAGAAATGGAAATAATTCACTGATCACCTCCTGAAAGAGACCCCAAAAGGAAAACTCTTAGGAATATTGTAGCCAAATTCCAGAGTTCCAAGACAAGGAGAAAATATTACAAGCAGACAAAACAAAACAATTCAAATACTGTGGAAATACAATCAGGAGAACATAGAATTTAGCAGCTTCTACACTAAGGGATTGAGGGGCTTGGAATATGATATTCTAGAGGACAAGGGAGATAATATTAAAATCAAGAATCACCTACCCAGCAAAACTGAATATAATACTTCAGGGGAAAAAAATGACATATCAACGAAATAGAGGACTTCCAAGCATTCTTGTTGAAAAGACCAGAGTTGAATAGAAAATCTGACTTTCAAATAGAAGAATTAAGAGAAACATGAACAAGTAAACAGGAAAGAGAAGCTTTAAGGGATTCATTAAAGTTGAACTTTTTACATTCATACATGGAAAGATGTTATTTGTAACTCATGAGACCTTTTTCAGTACTGAGTTAGAGAGAATATATATGTAGGTGTGTTGGATGGGTGTGTATGTATGTGCATATTATATATGTGTAGGTATGTGTATGTACATAGGTATATGTGTGTATGTATGTGTGTATGTATGTGTGTATTATATATGTGTGTATACATGTATACATATAAATGTATGTATATGCATAAACAGAGGGCACAGGGTGAGCTGAATATGAAGGGAGATTACTTAAAAAATTAAATTTCCTGTTGAATGGAATTTACTGGGCATAGGAGAAAGAGAGAGTTGGAATGCAATGAATCATCTCACACAGAAGAGGGAAGAAGGAGCTTTTGCAATGGAGGGAAAGAGGAGGGATGTGATTGGAAATGAGTGAGCCTTGCTATGAAGGGATTTGGTTTCAGGAGCAGTAACACATACTCAATTGGATATGGAAATCTATTTTACCCTGCCAGAAGGCGGGGTGGGTAGGAAAGGGGATAGGAGAGTGAAGGTAATACAAGGGACAACAAATTGGGGAAGGGGATAATCAGAAGCAAGCACTATTATGGGAGAACAGATCAGGAGAGAGAATGGAATAGATTGAGGGCAGGATAGGACAAAGGGAAGTGTCATTAGTCTTTTACAACATGACTGTTATGGAAGTGCTTCACATTGTTACACATGTATGACCTGTACTGAATTGCTTGTTTTCTGAATGGGAGTGGAGGGGAAGGAGGGAACGAATATGAAACTCAAAGCTTTAAGAATGAATGTTAAAATTGTTTTAGCATGCAACGGGAAATTAAGATATATGCTCAATGGAGTATAGAAATCTGTTTTTGCCTCATGGGAAAATAGAGGGGAAGGGAGATGGAAGAAGGTTGGGTGGTGGAAGGGAGGACAGACTAGAGGAAGAGGTGGATGAGGTGCATGTTGTCCTGGAGTGGGGGGTGAGGAGAGATGAGGGGAAAATTTTGAATTCAAAATGGATTCACTTGTGGAAGTGAATGTTGAGAACTGAAAAATAAATAAGTTATATATATGTATATGTGTGTGTGTGTGTGTGTGTGTGTGTATAATGCTCTAAATCTCTATTGATTAGGGAGATGAAAATCAAAACAAATCACACCTATCAGATTGGCTAATGTAATAAAACAGGAAGATGATAAATGTTGGAGAAGATGTGGGAGAGTTGGAACATTAATTCATTGTTGACGGATTTGTGAGCTGATCCAATCACTCTGGAGAGCACTTTGGAACTATGCTAAAAGGGCTACAAAAATGTGCATACCCTTTGACCCAGAAATATCACTTCTAGGACTATATACCAAAGAGATCATTAAAATGGAAATGATTCCCACATGTGGAAAAATATTTATAGCAGCACTCTTTGTAGTAGTCAAGAACTGGAAATTGAGGGGAAGCCCATCAATTAGGGAATGGCTGAACAAGTTGTAGTATATGAATGTAATGGAATACTATTGTGGTATAAGAAATGATGAACAGAAAGACTTCAGAGAGGCCTGGAAAGACTTATATGAACTGATGCTGAGTGAAAGCAGCATAACCAGGAGAACTTTATACACAGCAACAACCACAGTGTGAAAGGAATTTTTCTGGTAGACTTAGCCCTTCACAGTAATCCAAGGACCAAAAAAATTCCCAATGGACTCTTGAGGCAAAATGCTTTCCACATCCAGAGAAAGAACTATGGAACTGGATCTCAGAATGAAATAGGCCATGTTCTCTTGTGTTGTGTTTTGTTTTTCGTCATTTCTCCCATTCATTTTAATTCTTTTATGCAACATGACTAAGGTGAAAATGTATTTAATAAGAATGTATGTGTTGAACCTATATAAGATTGCATGTCATCCCCCGGCAGGAAGGGGGAAAGAGGGGGGAAAATCTAAGTATATGGAAGTGATTACAGAAAATGAAAAAAAATAATTGATAAAAACAAATTAAATTGTATTTACATGAAACTGGAAAAGAAGATATACAGGCAATGGGATGTAGAAATCTGTTTTTGCCCCACAGGAAAATAGAAGGGATTGAGATAAGAGAGGGGCAGGTTGTGATAGAGGGAGGGCAGATTAGGGGAAGTGGTAATCAGAATGCCTTCTCTGCTGGGGTGAGCAGAGTGGAAAGATGGGAAGAAAAGTTGAAACTCAAAATGTGTGGAAGTTAATGTTGAAAACTAAAAATAAATAAATACATTTTAAAAAGAAAAAAAAGGATGAGGTAGATCTGAGTGTGCTTGCAGTTGGTAGGGATAGTAGATAAAAAGAGATTTAAAAAAAGAAATTTGAGGAACTGGATTAAAGATTTCAAGTAGAAGTGATGGTGTTATATAGTCCATTTCTTCTTGTGAAACCACTACAAAGGAGCAGAGATGATAATGTAATGTTAAAGTAATTTTAACTGTAGAACTGTGAGAAATTAGAAATCTATGATAGATAGTTTTAATATTTACAGTAAAGTATGAAATACAGTGAAGTATAATCTATGCTAAGGGGAGAGGAGGAGAGGGAGAGCAAAAGGATAAGTAGATAGTTTAGGGAGAGAAGGTTTAGAATGAATGAATTAAAGTAATTGAGGAGAATGAATAGATTGATTTGAAGCAGTTGAGGTTCCATAAGATAGCTAATTTATAGTGTGCCCTAAGAAGGTCAAAGACAGAAAATCTCCATAGATAGATAGATAGATAGATAGATAGATAGATAGATAGATAGATAGATAGATAGATAGATAGATAGATAGATAGATGGATGGATATATATATATATATATACATATATATATATATATCAAGATGTTATTAGCAGTACTTTTATGTGGTAGAAATTTTCTAGTATACTCCAGTAGCCCTTTCCTCCTAGAAGATCCCTCAACCACAGAAACCTTCTCTTTCTGGGAGATCCCTCCACCCTGCTGACCAGCTTTCTGATTGGTCTTTTCCAAATTTTCTCTTTCTTTCTTCTCTGGGCTTCAATTCTGACTCTTCAGACTTCATTCTTCACTATCTCCTCCCTTCCCCCCATTTGACTTTTATATATTCTTTTCCCTATTAGAATGTAAGCTTCATGAAGGCAGGACCATATTTATTTATTCTATTTTTATTGTCAGTATTGAGAAGAGTGCTTAGAAACATGAGAAAACTTGTGTGAAATGAGTAGTGAAATGGGCAGGACCAGGAAAACAATATGTATCATGACTCTAACAATATAAATGAAAAGTGCAATAAAATAAAACTGAAAGTGTGTAATCTAATTTTGATGCCTGAGAAGAGAAGAGGAAATCAAGTACATTTCATTTGTTTTATGGAGAGGTGAAAAACTGTGGATGCGGAATGTCATATGGCCTCTTAGCACAGTAGTTGCGTTTAAGTATTTGTTCCCATGTTGCATGGGAAGGTTAACTCTGGTTAATAATAGAGGGAAGGAGGAGAAACAAGAATGTATATCTAGAAAGGATTGTGATATAAAAATACAAAGCATCAATAAAACAAATCAAAGAAATGAACTGATGTAAGTTCCCATTTTAAACATAAAGAGACACCTTATGTGACTAGTCAAGATCATATATCTAGAAAGTGGCAAATCTTAGATTCTACTCCAGGATGTTTTCCTACATGGAATTTCTCTCTTACTTTCAAGGGAAAAAAGATTGGAATTATCCAGAAACTATTACACCATGGTATCCGGCTAAAGTAAATTCATGATTTGATTTGAAAAAAAGCAAAACCAAATATAAATTTGTATAGCTCTTACATCATTATTTACTCATAAAATAAAATACTAATCACTCAAAATTTCTATTTAAAGTATTTCAGCATCTTATGTTTGTTGATTTTTTCTGAATGGTGAAGAAACATAATTTCTAGGGATATTCATGATCACTTTACGCTGGGAAGTGGAGCAAGTGTGAGAAGTTTATAGATAAAATTAATTTAGTTTATCTGTATTTACAGTAATAATAAGATACTTGGATAGGTAAATGGTATATGACTTTGTTAACATAGGAAATGCCTATGGAAATTCCCTCTGAAAATCAAGATCACAGATTCTCAACATATAAGAGAAAAATTTCACAGTTCCTTATACCTTATACAGATTAAATGATTTGCTGAGGGTAAAGCTAGTAAGTGTCCAAGGTGAGATTCACACTATGTGTTCCTGACTTCAAGGAAGTACTTTTATTAAAACCAGTGACAAATGGAGTCAGGAAGACCTGGACTCAAATTCTGCTTCAGACACTAGTTGTGTAACCCTGGTCAAGTCACTTAACCATGTTTTGCCTCAGTCTTGTCAGCTATAAAACAGGAATAATTAGTAGCCTCTACCTACTGAGGTTATTGTGAGGATCAAATGGAATAGAAATTACAAGTTATAAATTACTTCTGAAAATATTGAATTTGAAAATTCAGTTGAAAACTACTGAGGGGAGAGGAGGAGAAGGAGAGAAAAAGGATAAGTAGGTAGTTTAGGAAGAGAAGGTTTGGAATGAATGAGATAAATTAATCTGGGAGAATGAATAGATTGATTTGAAGCAGCTGAGGTTCCATAAGACAGATAATTTATAGCGTACCCTAACAAGGTCAAAGACAGAAAATCTACATATACATCAAGATATGAATAGCAGTACTTTTTTGTGGTAGAAATATTCTTAGTGCCTAGCACCTAGTAAATGCTATATAAATATTGTTGTTATCATTAATACACAAGACCGTATCTCAAATTAAATGCATTATTTTAAAGAGATATTACCTCAAACAATAACAAATATGAAGACTGATAGGATATAAGCAAAACAATAGCCAAAAACATATTTATAGTCTGAATGTTCTATTAATGAGAGAAAAAGGAAATTAAATGTGCTGAATCTGCAATTTGAAACAGTAGGAAAAAAAAACAAAGTGGTAATTAAAGAAAGCAGAAGGGAGATGATTAAGTAGAAGAAATAAATTTTCAAATTGAAAACAGAAAATAATGATATGAATAAAATGGAACTTCTTTAAAGACCAATGAAATTGATAAGAAAATAGCTAATTTAATCAAAAGAAAAACTTCCAAATTATCAAAGATAAAAATGAGAAATGGAATCAAAGGTACAAGTAGATGGTTTGTCATTTGCAAGATAATAATCACTTCTTTCTCCAAGATTATGACAAATGAAAATAAGAAAACTATCATCTGTATCCTTAGACATACAATTTTGTCTAAAATTGAGATTTTAAAAGAAACAGATGAAGAGCTGTACATATAACAACACTGGTTAAAACTAAATAACTATCATAAACACCTTTAGGGAGAAATCAATCGTGCAGACCATTAATGTATTACCACTTCTTTTTTACAATAAGTATAGATTTAAAGCATTTTTTTCAGAATTTCAAAGTACTAGTAATGACAATGGTTATTATAGAGCATGACAACTAATAGGTGTTTAATAAATCCTTGTTGGTTGAGGAATCCCAATTAAAATGTCTAGATGTAGCTTTCAGCATATATCAGGAAACATGGAGAAGAGTCACATGAATTGAGAAAACTTACATTGTGATTTGTATCAACGAAAAGAATATCTATATGAAGTAAGATTGGAGTAATCAGAGAAATATCAAGACATTTTAAAAAATAGTATACTACCCATTATTTTCTATGTAGAAAATATGGCCATGTCCCCCAAAGAAAAGGAAAAACATAAAACTATAGGTCATTGCCATTAATTAATATTCACTGAATTAATAAAACATTTCATTAAATAAAACATTCATATACGATCTAAATACATTGAAAAATAGAATATAATGAATGGTTCCTTAATAATATAGCAAGAATATACTCAAAATCAGGAGCTAATATGTACAATGAGATACACATAGGAACAGCTCACCAAAAACCAGATGTAAAAGGCAGATTTCATTCTTTCTTTTCGGCATAATTTTTAAAAGGTTTTCTGGAGAGAATGTTTGAAAAATGAATGAAAAGAATTATAAATGATAACAAAATGAAGAAAAGAAAACATCTCTATTTAAAAATGACAGTCTTATAGACATTAAAAAATCTAAGAGACTTAATAAAATTAAGATTTAAAAATAGCTTCAATAGGATAACTCAAACAATCACAATATAATCTGCATTTCTCTATAACATAAGCCAAAAAAGAATTAAGGAAGAGAAATGCCATTTGTTATATGTACAAAATTTTCACATATTAACCTACTAAGAGATACACAAAATTTCTTTAAAAGATTTATTTAAACAGCGTACCATAAAAGATAAACTGAAGAACTTGAAGAATACCTCTCAAAATGAGTAGGTTGAGGTAATATGTTCAAATTTCAATATTTTCAAAAGCAATTTATAGACTTTATTCAATATCAATAAAAATTGCACAATGGGTTATGTTATAGAAATAATATATATTTTATATTTGGGAAACATGGCTATCAAGAGAGACAGAGGAAATCTGCCTCTTACCTCTTTTCGTGTTTTCATTTTTTATACCTAGTTTCATGATATAATCATTTTTATCCACCTTCCCCCTCCACACACACATTTATGTTTCAAGTATCTTAAATGGGTTTATTCCCATTTTTGGAGATTGTTTTCTGAGCCATTCACTTAGAAGGGACAAGGCCCTGAGTGAAACCCAGAGGTTATTTTCTTGTCAATCAGCAGGGAAGAAAAAGTCAAGAAGCCAATTCTAGAAGCAAATTTCTGAAACTCTAAATATTGCTTTCAGTCAAATGAAACTAATATGTAACTAATCATATTGACTCCTAGAGTTTATAGACTATAAAGTCTATACAGTCAATTTTTTGTTTTGCATTACTGTTGTTTTTCTGTTTGTTCTGTTTCTTTCCATTGGGAATTCTGTCAGCAAGGAGACTATTTGGAACAGTGGGATATAGTGAATGACTTAAGGCCACCTCCCTCAGTCTCATCTACATGAAGTTATGAATTTTATATTCCATTCGATAAGTGAGAAGTTGCCCATTCTATCTTGTGGCTAATTAGGGAATGTTCCAGAAGTGACAAGAGTTGGGTAGAGGAAAATATAGGTTATATTGCTCATCTCCCCATTCAAAGAAAAAGAAGCTATCAATTGTCAAATGTGACGATATCAAATGTGAGAACCAGCTATCAGTTATAAATTATGAGTAAAAGTGGGGAGCTGGGGATAATCCATAACAGTCTGCCAATTAGTGAGATGAAGATGGCCATCATCATGAACATCACATAATCAAGTATCAGATGTTCTGATACTTCCTAATATTTTCTGAAGCTGCTATTGAATGAAATTATGAAAATCAATGCATTGTAACTCTATAACACTTTCATATGAGGTCCAGATATGTGGACTCCTCCTACAGCCTAAACCTCCATTGGACATCTTAGCCTTTGCCAATCTCACTACAGTGGTCTCTTAATGCCATTGGTAAGCCTATAAAACAACAGTCTCTCAAAGAGGAAACTCAATGAGTTACAGACTAGACTTCTGTAGTCACGGCAACAGGAAGACTTGCCAAGGCCTTGCATTCACAGAGAAGGCAATTAGGAGAGTTCATACCTCAAATTTTAAACTGTTGTATTTCATAAATATTCTCCATTGCTAAGTCCTCCACGAATTAATTTCCCCAATTTCTGCAAACATTTTTTCCCCTTTGGTGCAAAAAACATATTGAATATCCTCATTCCTATCACAGTGGGTCACTTATCACAGAGTAGAACATGATTGCAATATATTTAAATGAAATGTTGATAATATATGTGCTCCTTTCTCTCACATTGTGAATGAAATGTCAGAGCCTCACCTTGATTTCTCCCCTTTCTCTCAAAGAGAATTAGTCTTAACAATGTGCCATTTGACTCAATGAATAAACCAGTGCCACACAAATCCATGCTGTAACTGGTACCACTCTGAATTCTTCAAAGAGATCTGAAAATTAATATTTAAAGAATGAAACAACCAAAAAACCCAACTCTTTTGGAACTGTTACATCAAGTTTGCTTTTGTGTTTGATTTCTATAAGTTAATGCCACCCTGTGAATCTTAGAGCTTTGCTTGCCTGTGTTAATTCTTTTCTGCCCTTTTTAACTTTCCATACTAACTGTGCCTTTTTCACTCCAAATTATAGCTGTGCTCCTGAATTGGCAGAGTGGGAATTTTTAACCTAAAAGCCTCTTAATTCCTCTCTTTCTGCTCCATTCATATACCTCCCACCATCTTGCCTCCAGTTGCACTGTGCATTGGTGATCTTCAGAGGAGTGGAAGAAGAGTTAGAAAGAAAAGCCTTTGGATGCAGGTTAAGAGATGAGAACCGAAACTAGAACAGTCTTTTCATCTGGAAAGAAAGCTGGCTCAAAGAACACAAAACTGATCTGGAGTTTTTGCTTTAAGGCTTTCTGCCACACCTTCATATGTAAACTGGACCACCTTCCTTTTCTTTACCCAGTAATTCAATACTCTGCAGAAAATGTGGACCAGATTTAGTAGGAAAGCCATTGCTTATATATGTCTCACTTTAGAGTAAATGGAGAAGAAAGAAAATGATGATTGATTATGGTGATGATGATGATAATGATATGTAAGGATTAAGAAGTGCAGAAAGTGAATACGTGAGAGACTTAATAATTATGAACTGAAGCAAATTTTATTGGAAAGATACAAAGAAACAGATATGACTCAGTATCAAATCTTACTAGTAGAAGCAGCTTCAGGTTAAAAAAAAAGTAGGAAATTGGCAACCCAATCCGATGAGCATTACCATGGACCCCATGGTAATTCCTAATTATTGGAAACATGGTATGAGCCATGTCAGTAAAACAACTAGAGAACACATGGCACTTGGGATACATACCTTGGAGGTACATGACTCAATGATCCTTGAGACAGAGAGGCCTTTACACCCTGAGAAAGGGCTAAATGGAAAAATACTTAGTGTCATGGAGTAAGCCCTAGAAAAAGAGGGGCTCAGATCAAATTCCACCTTTTATAGGTATTACTTGCATGACTTTGGGCAACTCAATTAACCACTAGTCTTCAGTTTTCTTATCTTTAATATCATGGAGTTGGACTATGTGGTCTCTGAAGCTTCTATCCACCTCTGTAACTATGACTCAATGATTTATTATCACATAGAAGTTTTGTAATATTTCTTCAAGGAGAGGCAGATATATATCAGGGATTCTTGAAAAGAGGGCTATGGCTTATCTTACTTCTAGGAAAGGACAATAGGAGACAAAGGAAGCTAAATCTTGGTAAATAATATTATTGTTTGCCCTTCATTCTTGAGGGAGACCAATGACATTGCATTGACTTGCAAGTGAACTGAATTTAAGCAAGACAGGGCTGTGCAAGGTCATAACTTAAAGAGAAAAACAGAAACTCAGAAAATATGTATATGACTCATATAAAAGTAGTTAATAAAATTAGCTAAATAATACAATGTCTTCCATAGTCATATTCATATCTTATTTATAGAATCATAGAAGATAGTTAACAAACATTTGTTGGCTTAAATTTAATGTTTATGTTTTGTACCATTCCAAATTTTTATTACTATTTTAGCAGAATTTTAAGCTATTTGTTTTTTATGCAAAAGCAGTGTTGGATGATATTGTTGCTTTTCACCCCATAATGGGACACAAGAATTTTTTGGACAGTTGTGGAATTACTCTTCCTCCCCCTTATAAAGACTAATTGGACTAAAGATAATGGCAAATTTCTATAAGAGTGGTGTTTAGTATCACATTTTCTTGTCAAAGGACAAGGTCAACTCACAGATTTTTCAGGCATATAATATTTCATCCACAAATGGCAAAATAGATAACATTAGCCAAGTGTTTAGTATAGTACCTGGTAAACAGTAGGCAGTTAATAAATGCTTCTTTCTTCCCTCCCTCCCATTCTTCCCTTTTTCCTTCTTTCTTTCCTTCCTTCTTTCCCTCAACTTCACTGTCATATTTTTCAAAACAACCATCACATTAACAACTTCTACTTTGTAAAAAAATCATGCCTTTATTTGTCAAACATGCATCAGGCAGTTTATTAAGCATTTATTCATCAAATACATATTATGTACTATTTACAAAGCACCATGATCAGCATGGAGACAGAGAAGATATATTTAGACAAGAGATGGTTCCAGATTTCATACAGCTTAAGAGTAGTCTAGGGAAGAAATATGGCACAAATTCAAATTGTCGTGCAGTGCAGCATCATGTAATAAATGTGTTTGTTGCAAAACAAAATGCTGTATGAGAAGTTAGTGGGGATATCAGTACTAATGCAGGAGGAAAAAGGTTTCTTGGAAGAGGTAGAGTCTAAATTGGGCACTGGAAATTCATACAGCAGAAAATGGAAAAGAAATCATTTCAGGAATAAGAAATAGGCTGAACAAAGGCATGGAAGCTAGAAGACATATAACAATTTCATGAAAAGTCAAAAGGACATGTTTGGTTGAAATGTGGAGGGAATGTGAGGCTAATTATAATAAGAAATAATTCTAGAAAAAGGATGACCCTAAAGTATGGGGAGGCATGAATGCTAGGCAAAGAAATCTGAACTTTGTTCCATATACAATAGGAAGTGTTTAAGGATTTTTGAGTGAGGGAATGAGAATACCATGTATTTGATTAGGAAAAATTATTATGGTAACAGAATTAAGGATAGACTGAAAGGGGAGGTGTTTGGAGAGCACAAGGTTATTCTATTTCTCTGTCATGGAATGAACTGTCTCATCCTATTCCCACCCCACATCATGTCTATCTGGAAAAATACCTCTTTTTCTTCAAAATCCAACTCAATTACTATATAAAGTCTTTCTTTGTGTCCAAGCTGAAAGTGTTTTATCCCTTCCCGAATTTCTCAAAGCAGTTCCCCTTCTGATCCTTTCTTTTTATGCTTATTTCACTTTCAAATATATCTTACTGTAGTGGAATTCCCTTGAGCAACCTGAGAAGAGTTATGTTTTTCTATTCATTCAATTCATAATTACCCATTCATGGGAATTCTCTTGTATATGACATAGGAAAGGATTTTTAAATTAATAGTTAGTTTTATGGGGTAAAAGAGACAACAAAAACTGTGAGAATCTTGTATAGTTTGACTTAGATTGAATTGTAGACAGATGAAATGAATGCTAAAGAGGCATAGTGTAATAACACAAAATATTGGAGAGTCATGAAGTATTGGTCACCCAATCCAGGTGTAACTACACAAACCAAGGCCAGAGTAAGGTGGAGCCATGAACCCTAACCTTCCAATTTTCCGGACCCCTTACTAAGTGCAGTACTTTAGATCTCATAAACTATACAAGATTTTGGGAAGTATATTAGAGTAAAGGGGACTAGAACTGTCTTGAGTCTCCCTGGGTTCTCTGGGCATGTGCTTTCTATCTTGCTAATGAGAATAAATTTTAAAATAAATAATAATAAATATAAGACTAATAATAACATCTGCCATGTGCTTAAAATCTTGTTTTTCTGACTCCTAGAGGAGTTGTTGGTCACCTTTTAGGGGAATGTCAAATATAGATGATCCAAGTTTCAACCTATGAAAAATAAGTCAAGCAGAAAAATTAGCATATGTTCAAGTCAGTTGAGGCAGAAAAATTAGAGATGAGAGGTTCTCAAAAGGACTTAAATCCTTTTTAACAGAACAGAGATTTTTATACAAAACTTGCATACATATATGTTTTTATTCTGTTTTTCCCTGTTATATTGAAAGTTGAGAGAGAAGGAACTGTTGTCTATTCTTAATCTCAGTGCCCAGCACTTTAACTTCTATATATTTCAACGACCCATGGTCGTATCAGCAAGAATATTCTCTATACTGGTATAGACCAAGACGGATTTATTCTGTTCACTTCTTTCCACTCTTTCCATAAATCCTCCATAGAGGAACCTGGTGCTTACTGAATATTGGTTTAATTGAAGCTCAAAGACAATGAAGTTTTGCTACTATGATAAAAGTCACATTAGGGCTTAAAAATATTTTCCATTGAGTATAAGACTAAAAACTGAAAGAGACTTTAGAAAGCATGTAGTAAAAAAACTCATTTTATAAATAAGATAACTAAGATTTTTTTTAAATTAAATACAAGGTTCAAGGTCATATAGATACATCACTTCCTTAGTGCTCAATCCTCATTTACCCCAACATGTACTTACTGGTTCAATCCACATTGTCAGTTAGTTTCCTTTAGCGTACCAGGAGTAATTCTGAGGGATCAGGGCAAGTCTATCTCACATGATCACTCATGAGCCCCTAACAGTTTGGTGCTCATCAAATATCATTTGATTTCAATTAGCCAGTCAGACTTAATTAGCTTTTAGAAATAGGTATCTACTAAAGTTATATCACAAAATTTGTATAAAACATCCATTCCCCAGCCCACACCTAAAAAAAACCTGGACAACACTATCCTTGAAATACATGCAGAATCCAGAGAAATGGGGTAAATGATAAAAAGCTTCTTGCATGATAGAGTGATAAAATTATAGCTCATTATTGGAAATCCTTTTCTCTCTTTATATAGCTCTCCTGAAATTCTTTTACTGGGCTCAAGCCCTGAGGCTATCTTTTCTGATTTGTTTAGTTGGTTCCTGATGTGGACAATGCCATCAGCCATTATTGTTCCAGGGACACTGTTAAGGATGCTAATAGGAAGTGCAGATCTTTTCAACTTTCAAAGATTGCAAGGTAATACTCTATTCAAGGGTGGGAGGGAGGAGATAGATTTTCTGTTCACTGCCTACCCCATGTAATTCTTTCTTAGAAGCTTGACTGACACTCTTCTATCAGTAGGCAGGCTTGCTATTAGAATACTAAATTCCAATTTAACTTGATGGCTTTATCTAGGGTCCCATATAGGCCTATGACTCATTCTTTTCATCCATTTCTAACATACTTCCTGGTAGTATCTTACTTCATCCAAAGCTCAAAGCATTTCACAGCTTTCAAATTGATTAAAGGTTTCTTTCACATCCAAGTTTATGCCTTTTCTTACATGATTAATACAATAAAGTGTTCAGATATTGCACCTATTTCATACTTTTGATTGATTGATTCAGTACTGAAATCTGGGTCTTCTGTGTTCAATTCAAGAGGGTTAATCTCTCCCACCACCACCATCACGTATAAAGAATTTAAATAGAAGAAAGATTTGAACCCACATACTCTGACTCCAAATCTAATACCCTTTCTTGTATAAAACATCTCGGTGTGCATTTATTATGCACAACTGCTTTCACTGTTGATTGAATGTGCATTGATTTCTCATACATATAGAGATTCTCAGAATTATCATGTGACTGCTGGAAATGTGACTCTAGAGAAACAAAGCCTTTTGGAATGAAGCTTTAGTTTGCTGAGAAGCAATGATCTTATCTGTGGCTTCCACCTGACTAGGTTTCTCCTAATTTAAAATTGCCTACAGTATTGAATGCAAGTGCATCTCCAGCTCTTCAAATTTCTGAATTACTGAGAATTGCTAATCCAGGAATTTGGTGCTTAACGTAGCTTGGGAACAGCAATGGCTCTCTCTCTCATGCCTTTATAATATCTCTTTGTGAGTGGGGGGAGGAACTTCATATTGGCAAAAAGAATTTTATAAAAGAAAAATTAGAAGCCTTTAATTGCTTATCACTCCTTTAAAATATATCAAATGGAACATTGAAAAAAGGTAATAATAGTATTTATCTTTTTTTCCCTTTGTGAAAAAATTTGCCCACTGTGCAACTTTTTAAAATTAAGGTCCTCAGCAGGGGACAACCATTGTCCTTAACCTTTGACAGTATTAGATGTGTTGACAAAGAAAAACTTGACTCATTTTCAAAGAAGACTCCTTAATGCTGGTTCCTTTCTTCTCTTTAATATATCTAATTTTTCCAGCATATATTTTGTTTATAAATAATTGTTTGCATGCTGTCTTCCAATTAGACCATGACTTTACTGAGAATAGAATTTTTTTTTGCTTTCATTTTTATCCCTAGCACTAAGCACATAATAGGCACCTTAAAAATATTTGTTGCCTGACTGATTGACATGATTGAAAGCACCCAGCTCTCTGTAGCTCTAAGACTGCATGCTTTTGTGGCAGTTGTACTTTCTCAAGTCTCCAGAGATTTGGCTTTTGGTGGGATGCAAATATGCTAACAAAAAAGTTCACATTTTGAGGGATGCTCCTGACTTCAACAAAAACCAATGTACTTTTAAAATATTTAACAAAAAAGGATAACTTCTGGTCAGACCATGCATCCCCATTTGATTCAGAAAATGGAACTAGCCATTGTTTCAAAGCCCACCAATCTTGCTCCACCTTGTTCAGCATCCAGACAGCGAGAAAGGTCACTTTTTCTTTTGTAGAAGAGGCACTTTAGAATGGCCCATATATACTCATGAAAATTGGCACGTGGGCAGAAAATAGAGCTAAATCTTTGGGAATAAAGACTGTATTTTGTGAAAGTTTTCTTTTTCAAAAACTTTTTCTTTCATATACAAATGAAATTTATTTGATGCTTTGACAGAACTACTATATCTTCCATGGATACTGCACTGCATTATTTCTCACTAAAATTAGTGCAACATTATCAATTCAAGTTGAATGGAGAGCATTAAATATTAATAAGGTTACCACTCATCTCAATTTTCAAAAGAACAGCCTATATATAGGGCACGAAGACATTCCTAAAATATCTCTGGGACACAGAGAAGGAGCACTGGCTCACAGACGACTGCTGCAACAACTCAGCTGAAGAAGTCAAACTCTACTGGGGATTATGCCTAACACACAAAGAAAATAAAGTGAAAGAGTTTTACTTTTAAAAAGGAAATAAGTTGATTAGAAAAGTGGGGAGGGCAGCCATTAGATGTGAGTAGAATCTACTTTAAAGGTTGCTTCAGTCTGAAGTTTTTCTTCTAGGGATGGTTTATTTCATATTGTGTTTTTAAATGTGATACTACAATTCACTAATTCAACAAATATGGGCTATTCCAGAAGTCCTAATGTCATTTTAAGCCTTAACATTTTAAAACTACACTAAAATTTTTGGAACAACCTGCATTTTTTAAATGGCTATTCTTCATAAGGCAATGTATCTTTACAAAAATTTCTAATGTTGGATAATAGTTTAGCCCAGAATTTTTGTAATGTGGAGGAAATGATGTTTTCAAAAAGAATTAGATTATAACACATTTCAGTACCTTTAATTTTTCAATTTTAGTCATTTTAAACACATAAATTATACAAATGATGAGCATCTAAATTAAAGTATAGCCTACTAACAGAACCAGGGGTTAACTTCATTAAACTTCATATCATTTCTGTTTAGTGAAATTTGAAATTAGTTTTTTATCCATTTGGCCATGAATTATTTTTGTATCATGGTCATTCTCCAGGGCAAAAGTGGGCAGTCTCAGTGTTATTTAGATTTTATTTCATCTGCTAACTTTCCTAAAGAAAAATCTACAAGATAAATAGTAATTTAGTTTCTAATTTCACAATTTCTTTAGTTCAATAACCTTTAAATATTTTTATTATAGAGCTGCTTTGTTATGTTCTCACTACAGATTCCCCCACCCCATATAAGATAATACCTTAGCAGATCAATATTAAAAGTAGCATTTTTTATTTTATCCATGCCTCCATTGTCATAGCAATGCACCAGTTATATACCCTGCTAAGCTTAGTGAAGGGTCAAGTTGCCCTACATTTGCATGATGATTCCTCTCCATAGATGACGAAGTTGGCTACAACTAAATGGCTTGCCAGCACAGCTACATAACTACTGTAATATGCTCTTTGGAAGAATGGAGTTTAAAGTCAAAGCAAGCATCAGCAAAACAATATAGCCATTAATGTAAAGGAAAGGTCTGAACTTGGACAAAGAACTCATCACACATCACATGCAATAAGAAAAACAATCCTGTACCTTTTAAAGGCAAGACATATGAGAATGCCAAAGTATCACTTCCATTTCTATTATCTTTCAGATGAGTCACTACTGTCCATTTGTGGATTGCTCATTCACCTTGGTTGTCCTAAACATGGGGGACTGCTTTATCCACAGAGCCTTGGAAAACTACTAAATCGTGGGCTTAGTGAATTCACCTTAATTTCAAGGCCTCATGAGCCCTGCACCTAAGGAATTATGAAGTTACTCATGGATTAAGATATCTTATATCCATAGTTTAAATAAGGACAGATTATAAGCAGGGGTATGCTGGAACTAGTCTGAACTGGCTCAAGAGAGCCAGGTGTTAAATTTTCAGTGGGAGTATTCACACCTAGGAAATTGGCAAAGGTTGCAAATCAAGGCTTAATTTGAACACACTTTGAGAAGCAGTGAGCCAGGGAAAGGAAAGGGCACCAAATGCTATAAAACTTAGAGTTAGTCTTCGGAAAACAGTTCTCTTTATGCTTCTATTGCTGCTTGTCTTTGTCATTGTCTTCCTCTCCAACTCTTTCCTCTCCCATTCATTTTCAGAGACATGTAAAAACTGATACAATAGTGGAAAATTCCACCTATTAATTCTGATCCTGAGATAGTTTCCTCTCTTCCTGTTCTAGGAAAGAATACAATTTTCATGGTATCTAGTTGTTTAGTCCCAGTCACAACTCAGCTAGTCTAAACCTTGCCAGAAGGACATTTACAAGAAGCAGTAGTTCCTGAGAGTCCCATTCAATTTGTAATTACCTCACCCATTCCAGTAACCAATAATATATAATCACAGGACTTGATCTCAAGATTAATAATATGCCTACATCTTTCATTTTTATGAAAAATAATCATTAATTTTGTTTCTTCTCTTTACAAGGGAGAAACAGATTAAAACTACTGTGATGCTTCCCCTCAAACCCTGCATATTGGCAAAGAAGAGAAAAGGTAGAAATAGGCAGTGCTGAGTGGTCTGAGATGACATCCCACGAGAGAAGTATTATTAGATCTGTGAATTGGATCAGTCATTTTAGAAAAAACTGGAGGGTGTAGAGCCAAAATGGTGGAGTAGAAAGACTGAACTGCTATAGTTCTCCCCCCGTAGCCCATAAAATACCTGTAAAAAATTACTCTAAACAAATTTAGAGCAGCAGAAGCCATGAAACAACAGAGTGAAAGAGATTTCCAGGGCAAGACAGCCTGGAAGGCTGACAGGAAAGGTGTATCACATTCAGGTCTATCACTGGGCTCAGAGGAGAGTGCAGCTCAGTCTGGGCCATGCAGCAAGGACAGGACTGGAGCAGGCTCCAGGGCCTGGAATCATGTGTAGCAGCTGCAGTTCCTTGATTTCTCAACCCACAAATGCCAAAGACAGCTTCAAAGGTAAGTGAGAAAGCTCTTTCACCTGAGTGACAGATGTATGTGGTCTGGTCCCAAACTTGGCCCCATGGTGGCAGCATCTGCTGCAGCAGCAACCACTTTTGGTCCCCTCAGCCGAAAGATCCTGAGGGAATCAAGTGGCCGATCTGGGTCTCAGTCCTGAGTGGTGGTCCTTGGGTGAGAAGGAGCACTTATGTGGTGGAACTGGTGGAGGCTCTGGAGAGGGAATCCTACTCACAGTTCTAGAGCAGAAAAGAGTGCTTGTAGTTGCTCTCATATAAGAGTGCAAGCCAGGAGAGGAGCAAATGCCTCTCCTTTGATTGTGCCACCTTGGAGTAACTGAGAACATACAGGTCCCTAGAATATACCCTCCATCTGACAAAAGACTCAAAAGTCAAGTAACTCGCTGGGAAAATTCCCAAAGAGGTGGACAAATTAGACTACATAAAGTTGCTTTCTTGGTGAACAGGTATTTTTCTCCATCCTTTCAGATGAGGAAAAACAAAGCATACTATCAGAGGAAGACATTAAAGTCAAGGCTTCTATATCCCAAACCTTCAAAAATTATGCAATGGTCTCATGCCATGGAAGAGCTCAAAAAGGATTTTAAAAATCAAGTAAGAGAGGTGGAGGAAAAATTGGGAAGAGAAATGAGAGTGATGTAATAAAATCATGAAATGTGAGTCAATAGTTTGCTAAAGGATTCCCTAAGAAATGCTGAAGAAAATAACACCTTTAAAAATAGACTAACCCAAATGTCAAAAGAGGTCCCAAAAGCCAATGAGGAGAAGAATGCTTTAAAAAAGCAGAATTAGCCAAATGGAAAAGGAGGTTCAAAAGCTCACTGAAGAAAATTGCTCTTTAAAAATTAGAATGGAGCAGATCGAAGGTAATACTTTATGAGAAACCAAGAAATTACAAAACAAAGCTAAAAGAGTGAGAAATTAGAAGACAATGTGAAATATCTCATTGGAAAAGCAATTGACATGGAAAATAGATCCAGGGGAGATAATTTAAAAATTATTGGCCTACCTGAAAATCATTGTTAAAAAAAGAGCCTACACATAGTCTTCCAAAAAATGATCAAGGAAAGCTGCCCTGCTATTCTAGAACCAGAGGGTAAAATAGAAATGGAAAGAATTCACTGATTACCTCTTAAAAGAGATCTCCAAATGAAAACTCCTAGGAATATTGTGTCCAACTTCCAGAGTTTCCACATCAAGGAGAAAATATTATAAGCAGTCAAAAAGAAAGAATTCAAGTACTGTGGAAATACAGTCAAGATAACACAGGATTTAGCAAATTTTACTCTAAGGGATCAAAGGGCTTGGAATATGATATTTCAGAGGTCAAAGGAGACAGGATTAAAACCAAGAATCATCTACCCAGCAAAACTGAGTATAAAACTTCAAGGGGAAAAAATGGTCATTCAATGAAATAGAGAACTTCGAAGCATTCTTGTTGAAAAGACCAGAGATGAATAGAAAATTTGACTTTCAAATACAAGATTCAAGAGAAACATGAAAAGATGGACAAGAAAGAGAAGTGTTAAGGAACTCATTAAGGTTGAACTGTTTACATTCTTACATGGAAGGATGTTATTTGTAACTCATGAGACTTTTTTCAGTATTAGGGTAGTTAGAGGGAATATATATATGTAGGTGTGTATGGATATGTATGTATGTGTATATTACATGTGTAGGTATATATATGTATATATATATACGTATTATACATATATATGTGCATATATACATAGACAGAGGACACAGGGTGAGCTGAATATGAAGGGAAAATACCTAAAAAAACAAAGT
The DNA here is from genome assembly GCF_028372415.1 of Notamacropus eugenii. Classification (NCBI taxonomy): domain Eukaryota; kingdom Metazoa; phylum Chordata; class Mammalia; order Diprotodontia; family Macropodidae; genus Notamacropus; species Notamacropus eugenii. Next base: position 254,168,130 of record NC_092875.1, on the reverse strand, counting down.
TTACTGTTGAGTGGAATGTACTGGGAGTAAAAACAAGGGAGATGTAGAATGTAGCAAATCATCTCATATGCAAGAGGGAAGAAAGAGTTTTTATAATGGAAGGGAAGAGTAGGAAGAGGAAAGGAAATAATTGAGCCTTATTCTCATGGGATTTGGCTTAAGGAGGGAATAACACACACTGAATTGAATATGGAAATCTATTTTGCCCTTCAAGGGGGAAAGGGATTGGAGAGGGAAGATAATAGAAGGGACAGCAAATTGGGAAAAGGGATAATCAGAAGCAAACACTATTATGAGAGGAGAGGTCAAGGGAGAGAATGGAATAAATGAAAGGCAGGATAGGATAGAGGGAAATGTGGTTAGTCTTTTACAATATGACTGTGATAGAAGTGCTTCACATTGTTACACATGTATGACCTCTATTGAATTGCTTGTTTTCTCAATGAGGGTGTGTGCACTGGGAGGGAGAGAATATGGAACTCAAAGCCTTAAGGATGAATGTTAAAAACTGCCTTAACATGCAACTGGAAATTAAGCTATACAAGCAACGGAGTATAGAAATCTATTTTGCCCTACAGCAAAATAGACGGGAAGGGTTATGGAAGAAGGGTGGATAATAGAAGGAAGGACAGACTAGAGGAAGGAGTGGATGGCATGCATGCTGTCCTGGGATGAGGGGTGGGGAGAGACAGGGAGAAAATTTTGAATTCAAAGTTTTGTGATAGTGAATGTTAAGAACTGAAAAATAAAAAAATATATATATTTAGAAAGAAAAAAAGAATAAAATGGAATTATGCAAGAAAAGTCACTCAACTCTTCATATTCTTTGAACCAAAAATCATGTTGTTCCAGATTTATCTCAAGGAAGAGAGACAGAGAGGAAAAGTAGAGAAAGCGAGGGAGGAAGAGAGAGAAGGGAAGAAAGCAAGGAAGGAAAATAACAGCTAATATTTACATAATTAGTGCTATGTGGTATCAGACATGGTACTAATCTCTTTACAAATATTTTATTTTATCCTTACAACAACCCCAGGAGTAGTGTGTTATTGTCCTTATTTTTCAGATGAAGAAAGTGAAACAATGGCAGATTAAGTGATTTGCCTTGTCTAGGATCACAGAGTTAGTAATTGTCTGAGTCTGAAGTTGAACTCAGGTTTTCAGGCAGAGCCAAGATGTTGGAGTGAGAGCAATGACTCACCTAAGATCTTGGACAAACTCCTTCACATACCTCTGAAAGGAGAATCTGACCATATTTTGGAGGTGCAGAAGCCAATGTGAGACACACTGTGGCAGATTTGGAGCCCAGGACAGACTGGAAAGTCCATGAGAAGGATCTGTTCCATGGGGGTGAGCCCACAGTGCACAGCACAGTGTGTCCAGCACAGCAGAGCAGAAGGGCTCGGGGAAACCTGAGAGCAGCAGGAAGAACCAGTGGAATGGCACCCAAAGGTGGAAGACCAGTAGAACTGAAGGAGTGGTGGCCACTGAGCACCAGATATCAGAGCAGCAGCTCCTGAGACTTTCAGCCCGCATATTAAACATCAGTAAGTCACCTCCTTGAACTTCCAGGAGCCAGGATGGTGGAGCGATCAGTAAATGTTCTCTGCTCCCCCCCTTAATGACAATGAAAGAACCATAAAATATTTCCCCAGAAAAATCCTGGATCAGTGGGAACAACAGAGAGGGGCAAATAGTCTCATAACATCTGAAGCTAGGAAAATAGCTAAGGGGGATTCCTCCTACTGTGGCGGAGGCAAACCTGGAAGGACAGAGGACCCAAGGTGGAGAAAACTCACACTAGGACCCAGGCAAGCCTCAGCACCAGGAGAGGAGCCCCAGGAGGGGTGAGAACCCGCACTAGCATCTAGGCATGCCTCATCACTTCAGGGGAAACAGGAAGACAATAGGGCAGCTGGGATCACCATCCCCTGAGCTTGCCTTTGCCTCAGTTCAGCTGAGGAGATCTCCCATGACCAGACTGCTCCTCCCCCACACTTAACAAGCTAACCCCAGGTCTGATTGGGAAACACAAAACAAAAACCTGCTCTTAGCTTTTTCACATATCAGCTCAACACCAAGTTCTGCAACTTCTAACTGAAAGAACCAGAAGCCACAACACACAATCACCATAATGAATGAAAAAAAGCAAAATAAGTGCAAAAAAACCATAGAATGTTTCTATGGGGATAAGGACCAAAGCACAAATACCAAAGAGGTCAGTACTGAAACTGTACTTCCATCTGAAACTTCAGAAGGGACTATGAACTGCTCGCATGCACAAACAGCTCTCCTGGAACAACTGAAGAAGTAAATAGAAGAAAAACTGGCCAATGATTTTTAAATTATAAAAAAATAATTCACTAATGAGAACATTTCTTTGAAAAGGCAAATTGAACAAATAGAAAGGGAAGTACAAAAATTAACTGGAGAAAATAACTCCCTAAAAGGAACAGCTGGTCAAATGGAAAAGGAAACACAAAGCCTAACTGGGAAAATTGGACAAACGGAAAACGAAGTACAAAAATTAACTGGAGAAAATAACTCCTTAAAAGGAAAAATTGGACAGATAGAAAAGGAGATGCAACAGCTAACTGAAGAAAACAATTTGATAAAGATTAGAATTGGGCAAGTAGAAACTAATGACTCAATAAGACAGCAAGAATCAGTCAAACAAAATCTAAAGAATGAAAAGATAGAAGAAAATGTAAAATATCTCATTGGAAAAATAACTGACCTGGAAAATAGATCCAGGAGAGAAAATTTAAGAATTATTGGCCTGCCAGAAATCCATGATGAAAAAAAGAGTTTGGACAATATCTTCCAGGAAATCATCAAGAAAAACTGCCCAGAAGTGCGAGATTCAGAGGGCAAAATAGTCCTTGAAAGAATCCACCATTCACCTCTGGAAAGGGATCCAAACTCAGGTTTTCCTAACTCCAGGCCTAAAGCTCTAGCTAATGGGGTGGGGGGAGGAAAGAGCAAGGGAGAGACAAAGAGAGACAGAGACAGAGAAAGACAGAAAGACATAGACAGAGAGAGACAAAGAAACAGAGTAAGAGAGAGAAAAAGAGAGACAGAGTTCAAGACACAGGGACACAGAGAGAGACAAAGTCAGAGACAAGTATTAAACCACTTACTATGTATCAGTATATGCAAAGAATATAAATCCAAGCAAAAAGCCAGACTACTTCTTCCTTCAAGTAAATTTCATTCTAATGAATAAAAAGGAGCTAAAAAGCTTAGGAAGGGAAGTAAGAGGTACCCACTCATGGCAAGTTCCAGAAAGAGTTCAATGAGTCATTGGATGAACAAGCTTTGGAGTAAGCACTTCTGATTTGTTCCAGGTTATTCATCACCTAACAGGAGGAAAAAATCACTCTTTTCTAAGCAGTTTAAGCACATTGGGATGGCCTCCACATCCTCATGACAATTGGCATGTGAACTGAGAATGGAGCTAAATATGTAAAATAAGGGCTTTGCTTTTGAGAATGTCTACTTTTGATGTTGAGAAAAGACTATAAAAAGAGAGCAACAGCAGAGATATGCATACATTGTGAGCTTCTCCAATTAGAGTATGTGCTCTTTCAGGTCAAGAATTGTATTATGCCTTTTGTTTGCTTTTGTTTGTTTGATTTTTGTTTGTTTCCACAGTACTTAGTACAATGCCTGGCCCTTCAGGTTGTTGAAGGAAAAGACTTTGAGAAGATGTGAGTAGGTGCTTAATAAATGTTCACTGACAAAACTCATATTGCAAATTTAAAATCTCAAGCAATAAACCTTCATTAAGCACTTACTATGTGCCAGTCAGTCACATAGGTATGCAAGTATATATATATGCAGATATATGTATATATGAGTGTGTGTGCATGTGCATGTGTGTATACATATATACATATGCATAGATATAGTATATATTCATATGTATACATATGTATGTGTTTGCAACATAAGTACAAATGTATCCATAGATATGTGTGAATTACATTAAATATATTAATGTATTATATATGTTGTCTCCCTTAATTGAATATACACTTGTGTATACACACACACACACACACACACATTCACACATGTATACTCCTTGTGAATAGGAATTGCTTGTTTGTTTGTTTGTTTGTAATCTGTGTCCTCAGAGACTTCCAGAGTACCTAGAATGTAATAGAAGCTTAGTAAATCTTTATTGAATGATTAATTTACTGAAGTGAAATTTTTAAAAAAGACTTCAGATATGAATGTTCAAGATATCTGAAAGAGCTGAAAATATTAAATGATTAGAAAACATCACAGATTGTATTATTACCCAAAAAAGGCAATGGAAAAGATAACGATAACTTCCAACCCAAGTGATCACTTTCTCTTTAGGTGTTCTTGATAGAAATTAAAAAATTATAACCTTCAAAAACCCAGTTGGTATTGATACTAATAGAGTGTTCTTTTGGAGTCCTATTACCTGCTTCTGGACGCTCTGCTCAACACATTTGTCTCTAATAACTGACTGGCTCCTGGGTCCCCGTGACTTCTCTGAGCAGAAATTACTTTATTAAGGCCTTTCCCAACTTGTCAAATAGGGCCTGTATGTCAGTGCTTCTTTAGTCCAGACTATGACAGATCATGCAGTAGTAAATAGGACCAGAAAGAACAATGCATTTACTTGTCTTTTTTTTATTTTAAACCTGCCAAAATCATTTCATTTTTTTTTCTCTTTAACTCTAGATATTTTATAATTCTCTCAAGGTACCGCTTATGTGGTACAATCATATCTCTGAAATGTTCAGATAAAAAATTTCAACACTTCAACAGTTTGAAATCCAAAGATTAAAATGAACCCAAACATATAATGAAGGGACCACTTATAAAATTTCCCTTTGAATTATAGAGTCTTAAAATTAGCAGGAACTTCCAGTCTCACTTGAAAACCTCTAACAGTGTTTTACTAACTATCCCCCAAGGCAAATCCATTATACTTTTGGAAAACTATAATTACGTTTTCTTTATATCCAGCTAAAATCTCTTTTCAACTTCATCCTGGTTCTGTCATATGGGGTCAAATAGGACAAGTCTAATCCTACTTGAAATTGCAAGCCTTTCACCATTTAAAAATATCTTTGAAGTTTCAACTGTATCATACTTGTTCTAGGCTAAACCCATAAGTATAGTGTCCAGTTCTCTCAATATCCCAATCTTTATATACCTATATGGGACAGCTAGGGGACACAGTGGATAGAATGCTGGGCCTGGACTCAGAAAGACCTAAGTTCAAATCCAGGCTTGGACATTTACTAGCTGTGTGACTCTCGGCAAGCCATTTTTTCATTGTTTACCTCAGTTGCCTCATCTGTAAGATGAGTTGGAAAGGGAAATTCCAAACCATTCTAATATCTTTGCCAAGAAAACTCCTAAAAGGGTCATGAAGAGGCAGGAATAGCTGACAAACACTACACAAAAACAATAAATTGCACCATATATCTTTGTCAAACTTCCTAACAGATAGAACTTAGGACTGATGCAATATCCCAGAAGTCCAAGCCAGAATTTGCTGTCCTGTTCCCTTTGTTCCAGACTTTGTCTTTTCTATGCAACCTAACATCAGATTACCTGCTTTACTTCCATATCATAACTTTGAATATTGAATTTTCAGTTTATTGAAATATCAATACATTTTTCACACAAATATTTCAAGTTATGCTTCCCTTATTTTATAGTTGTGGAACTGGTTTTCAGGAACAAAGGTGTAAGAGCTTGTATTTGTCCCAACATGGTGTGGTGCTTTTGAAAGTAGCCTGAATAAGGAATTAGGAAAAAATTGGCTCATATCCTATCCATGCCATTTACTAGCAGTGAGTCTATAGGCAAGTAATTTAACCCATCTTATCCTTCCTGCCTTTGTAATATGGTGATAGTAATGCCTTAGAATTTGCTTTGCTGTGTTAAGATTGAAAGAGATATAATATTAAAAGTGCTATATAAACAAGGGTGTGCTGCTAAATGTCTAACAACCAGCTCTCGTGAAATATGCATATATGATAAACTTTTAAATTTAATCTTCATTGTTAACATTTTCTCTCTTACCTTCTTAAGTTGAAACAATCAACAAAACGGTAAATCCCTGATCTGTAGCATTTGATGTGTTTCAAGGTATAAACATTTACACTGATAATTTACCAACTGGTTCTTCTGATTCCCTTCTAGTTGACTCTAGTACATCTTTGTAACATAAGCCTCTTTTGTTTTGTCTGGACATTTAATTTCTTTTTGTATATGTGTACATGTACACCTAATATGCATAAGTAGATATATATATATATGTATAAATGAACACAATGCATGTTTATGAATCCATGATATAGAAATCATATAGACATGTATATCTATATGTATGCATATGTGAACAATACTTAGCTTGAATCATAAAATAAAGACAAGAATCTATCATTTACCTTCAATTTAAAAGAAAAATAATCCAATGAGATACCCAGAAGACTGATAGATTTCCCTACCATTGTTATATATTTCAGAAAGGGGATTATTCGTATTCACAGACAACCCATCCTTAGACATATTAGGATTTTTGAAACTATCATCACACACACAAAAAATCCCCACTACATGGTGGTAATTTATTTGGTATATTCATACTCGAGTATATAGCACACATCCCCACCAACCTTTACAAGGATTACATATATTTGTGAAGGTTTATCAACCCTGAAGTATATCTCAGACTCTACCAAAGTATCCCCATGAAGGGTGTTAAGTAGCATGATGTCATGCTTAAGGATTTATTTGGTTTTTGTCACAAAAACCACGGATCTTTCCATTCTCTAGGCAACTTCAGGTATTAAAGAAAATATTTTAGGGGGCAGAGCCAAGATGGTGGAGTGAAAGTGTGGTCTCACCTGAGCTGTGCCACAAACTACTGTAGACACCTCTAAAAAGTAAAACTGAACAAATTTTACAGTGCCAGAATCCATTAGGAGATAGAATGTGTCAGATTTCCAGACCAGGACAGTCTGAAAGGCTGGCCAGAAGAATTTGTTGCACTGGGTTGGCAGAATACAGAGCTCACAGGCTATACCAGTGCAAATTTGATCATAGCCATAGCAGAGTGGAATAGAATCAAGCAGACTGAATCAGAAGCTGCAGTGCAGATTCCCAAGCCTCTCAGCACAGGTCAGGAATCCACCAGAAATAACTGAGAGAGAAGTGCAAGGCCCATGGCAGCAGCTGTAGTGACTCCTGGGGCAATCAGCCCACAGACTAAATGTTTGAAAGTCAACTACTTGAACTACCTGGAACCAAGATGGCAAAGTAAACTGTAAGTGCTCACACCCTCCCCTTGTTGACTTCAAAAACTCAGAGAATATTGCCCCAGGAAAAATCCTGAAATAGTAGAGCCAGCAGATCAAGTAAACAGTCTTTTAGCTTGTAAGACTAGAGAGATAAACAGGGAGAGTTCCACTTGCTGTGGCTGAAGGGGACCAGTGCAGTAACAGAAGCACCCCAGCAAGCACCTCCTCAATTTGGTCCATCAGAAGAGGCCTAGTTGTAGGGGGGTGGAGCCATTAAATACCAACACCAGGACCCCAAGCATGCTTTAGCACAGCCAGGACAATGGGGTAGACATCAGCAGATGCAGACAGGGTTCACCACACACTGAGCCTGCTAGTGCTTCAGCTCAGCCTTAGGGGAGGGGGAGACCTCCAGTGGCCAGATCATCTCTCACCTCACACCTCACATCTCACACCAGGAGCTTCAGTATAACTACAGGGAAACTCAGAAAAACTTCACCTGGCCTCAGAGCATCATATCTACCTTTTACAGAATTGGGAGACATCAGTCACCTCAATATCAGGTAAGCTGCAACATTATATACCTTCCAACTGAAAGAACCAGAGTCCACAACACACAAAGGCAGAAAGCAGGCCCCAACCTCCCAGCATAAGAAATGGTGGGGGGGGGCAGAGTCCACTGTGGTCCAGAAGCAGAAGTCTACTTTAAAAACCAGGAAAAAGGCAATCGCCATGATCAAGAAGCAATTCAGAAAAGCAAAGACCATAAAATCTTACTATGGGGACAGAGAAGACCAAAATATGAATTCAGTAGAAGACAGCACTAACAATATACCCACATCTGAAACCTCCAAAGGGAATATGAATAGTCTCAAGCCCCAAAAACATTCTTGGAAGAGTTCAAGAAGGATTTGAAAAGCCAAATTAGAGAGGCAGAAGAAAAATTGGCCAATGATTTTAAAAATACAATTGACAAGATGAACAAATGAATTCACTGAAGAGAATAGTTCTTCAAAAAGTAACTTTGGCCAAATGGATAAGGAGGCACAAGACAACTCAGAAAACTCGACAAATGGAAAAGGAAGTACAAAAATTAACTGAAGAAAATGATTCACTAAAAAATTAGAATTGGCCAAGTAGGAGCTAATGACTCTATGAGGCATCAAGAATCAGTTAAACAAAGTCTAAAGAATGAAAAAGTAGAAGAAAAATGTAAAATATCACATTGGAAAAACAACTGACCTCAAAAATAGATACAGGAGAAAAAAATCTAAGAATAATTGATCTACCAGAAACCCATGATGAAAAAAAAAGAACTTGGATATCTTCCAAGAAATCATCAAGAAAAACTGCCCTGAGGTCCTATATCCACACAGGAAAATAGCCATTGAATGAATTCACTGATCACTTACTGAAGAAGATCACAAATTGAAAATGTGAAGGAATATTGTTGCCAAATTCCAGAACTATCACATCAAGAACACAGTAAGCAGCAAGAAAGAAATTCAAATATTGAGGAACTACAGTCAGGATCACATAAGACCTTGCAGCTTCCACATTAAAAGATCAGAGAGATTGGAATATGATATTTTATAAGGTAAAGGAGTTTGGACTACAACGAAGGATCAATTACCCAGAAAAACTGATTATAATCTTTCAAGAAGGGAGATGGAATTCAATGAAATAAAGGATTTCCAGACTTTCCTGATCAAAAGACAAGAGTTCAATAGAAAACTTGATCTTCAAATACAACACTTAAGAGAGGCATAAAAAGGCAAATAGGTGGAAAAATTGTTATTCAGTATGGGCAAACTCCCAATATGGGAGGATGACATTAGTCATCTTGAGAATTGGATATTTATTATGATGTTTAAAAGGGATATATACAGATAGAGGGAGTGGGTATAAATTAACTGCTGTGATGATAAAATGCCTAGTTAAAGAATGCAAAGGGAGAAGAGGAAAAGAGTATGCAGAAAAGGGTAAATTACATCACATGAAGAGACACAGAAATATTATAATAGAGGGAAAGAAGGGAGGGAGAAGAGCATTGTTTGAACTTTACTTTCCTCTAATTCAGTTCAAGGAGGGAAAAATATATTCATTTAGGTATAAAAATTCAATTTGACCTACATGCAGTAAGAAGAGAAAGGGGAAAGAAAAGTTTGGGGGAAGGGCAGGTTAGAAAGGGAGGGAAGAAGTAGTAAGGATAAAGGGAGGGGGACTGATAGAAGAGAGGGAAAATGGAGGGAGGCAGTGGTTGAAAGAAAATTCTTGGAGGAGTGGAAGGGAGAAAAGAGAAATAAAAGAATAAACAGGGTGAACAATAGGATGAAAAGAAAGACTTAGATAGTAATCATAACTTTGAATTGAATGGGACCAACTCTCCCATAAAACAGAGACAGATAGTAGATGAATTAAAAACCATAATTGAACAATATGTTGTTTACAAGAAACATATTTGAAACAAGAGGATACAGGGTAAAGGTAAAGGGCTGGAGTCAAATATATTATGTTTCAAATGATGTAAAGAAGAAAAAAGCAAGAGTAGTAATCCTAATCTCAGACAAAGCAAAAGCAAAAAATAGATCTAATCAAAAGAGATAAGGAAGGAAACTGTATCCTACTAAAAGGCACTATCAAAAATGAAATAATATCATTACTTCAAATACATACACCAAGTGGTATAACATCTAGATTCTTAGAGGAGAAATTGAGGGACTTACAGGAAGAAATAGACAGCAAAATGTAATAGGGGGTACCTCAAACTCCCCCTCTCTGAACTTGATAAATCTAACCACAAAATAAACCAGAAGAAAGTTAAGTAAATAGAATTCTGGAAAAGGGAGATATGATAGACCTCAGGAGAAAACTGAATGGTGATAGAAAGAAATATACCTTTCTCTCAGCAGTATATGACACAAACACAAAAATTGACCATGTATGGAGGCATAAAAACCTCACAATCCACTGCAGAAAGGCAGACATAGTCAATGCATCCCTCTCAGATCATGATGCAGTACAAATTTTATGGAATAAAGAGCCATGGAAAGATGGACCAATAATTAATTGGAAACTAAGTAATGTACTCCAAAAAAAGGAATGGGTCAAACAACAAATTATAGAAACAATCAATAATTTCATTCAATAGAATGAAAATAATGAGACAAACTACCTAAACTTATGAAATGCAGCAAAAGCAGTTCTTAAGGAAAGTTTTATATTTCTGAATGCTTACAAGAGACAGAGCAGATCAATGAATTGGGCATGAAACTGAAAAAGCTAGAAAAAGAACAATTTGAAAATCCCCAATTAAATACCAAATTAGAAATACTGAAAAACCAAAGGAGAGATTAATAAAATTGAAATTAAGAAAACTATCAAACTAAGAAATAGAAGTAAGAGCTGACTTTATGAAAAAAAAACAGCAAAATGAGTAAAACTGGTCAATTTGATTTAAAAAAAAAAGAAGAGGAAAACCAAATTACCAGTACCAAAAATGAAAAGAGTTAACTCACCTCCAATAAAAAGGAAATTAAAACAACAGTTAGAAATTACTTTGCTCAAGTGTATGCTCATAAATTTGACAATCTTAGTGAAATGGATGAATATTTACAAAATATAAACTGTCCAAGTTAATAGAAGAGGAAATGAAATACTTAAATAACCCCATCTCAGAAAAAGAAATTGAACAAGTCATCAATGAGCTCCCCATGAAAAAAATCTCCAGGGTCAGGTGAATTTACAAGTAAATTTCATCAAACATTTAAAGAACAGTTAATTCCAATACTATATAGATTATTTGGGAAAATTAGAGAACAAGGAGTCCTACTAAATTCTTTTTCTGATACAAATATGGTACTGATACCTAAACCAGGAAGGGCCAAAACAGAGAAAGAAATTTTTAGACCAATGTCCCTAGTGAATATAAATGCAAAAATTTTAAATAAGTTATTAGCAAAAAGATTATAGCAACTTATCAAGAGAATAATACACTTTGATCAGGTAGGACTTATACCAGGATTTAAGGTTGGTCAACATTAGGAAATTATCAGTATAATTGATCATATCAACAAAACTGACAAACTATGTTTATCTCAATAGATGCAGATAAAACTTTTGAAAAAGTACAACATCCATTACTGTTGAAAACATTGGAGAGCATAGGAATAAATGGAGTCTTCCTCAAAATAGTAAGTAATATCTACCTAAAACTATCAACAAGCATCATATGTAATGGGGATAAGCTAAATGCATTTCCAATAAGATCAGGTGTGAAACAAGAATGTCCATTATCACCACTGTTATTCAATATGGTAACAGAAGTGTTAGCCTGAGCAATAAGAAAAGAAAAAGACATTGAAGGAGTTAGAATAGGCAAAGAAGAAAGCAAGTTATTATTCATTTCAAATTACATGATGATATACTTAGAAAATTATACAAACTCAAGTAAAGAACTACTTGAAATAATAAACAACTTTGGCAAAGTTACAGGATACAAAGTAAACCCACATTAATCATCTGCATTTCTGTATAGTGCTAGCAGAGCTCAACAACAAGAAATAGAAAGAGAAATTTCATTTAATGTTATGGTAGACACTATAAAATATTTGGGAGTCTACCTGTCAAAGCAAACACAGGGACTGCATGAGCACAATTACAAAACACTTTTCCACAAATAAAATCAGATTTAACTAATTGGAAAAACATCAGTTGCTTATGGGTAGACCAAGTTAATATAATAAAAATGACAATTTTACCTAAATTAATTTCTTTATTCAATGCCCTACCCATCAAATGAGTTAGAATAAATAATATCAAAATTCACCTGGAAGAACATAAGGTTCAGAATATCAGGGGAATTAATGAAAAGAAATGCTATGGAAGGTGGCCTAGCCACACCAGATCTTAAATTATATTACAAAGCACTAATCATCAAAACCACTTGGTACTGGCTAAGAAATAAAGAGCTAGATCAGTGGAATAGGTTAGGTACACAAGACACAGTAGCCAGTGTTTACAGCACTCTACTCCAAGGATCCCAGCTTGTGGGATAAGAATTCACTCTTTGACAAAAAATGATGAGAAAACTGGAAAATAGTATGGTTGAAACTATATCCCAAAGAGATCACAAAAATGGGAAAAGGATCATATGTACAAAAAATATTGATAGCAGTTCTTTTTGTGGTGACAAAGAACTGGAATTTGAGGAGATACCTATCAATTGGGGAATGACTGAACAAGTTGTGGTATATGGACATTATGGAATACTACTGCGCTATAAGAAATGATGAGTAGGCAGACTTCAGAAAAACCTGGAAAGACTTATATCAACTGATGTTGACTGAAATGAGCAGAACCAGAACATTATATACCAAAACAGCGATATTGTGTGAGTACTCTTTCTGATAGACTTGACCGTTCACAGCAATGCAAGGATTTAAAACATTTCCAAAGGACTCGATGCAAAATGCAATCCACATCCAGCAAAAGAACAATGGAGTTGGGATGCAGAATGAAGCAGACTATTTTCTCTTTTGTTATGTTTTGTTTTGTTTTGTTTTTCTCATGACTTCTAGCATTTGTTTTAATTACTCTTTGTAACATTACTAATGTGAAAATGTGGTTAATAAGAATGTGTGTGTAGAACCCATATAAGATTGCATGCCATTGTGGGGAGGGAGGGGCAAGGGAGAGGGAGAATAACTAAACCTTATAGAACTCATTTTTGAAAACTGAGAGCAAATAAATTAATTACTTAAAAAAGAAAATATCAATCTAGTCTCTTACAAATCATTACAAATTATAGCTTTATAAAGTATGTTGTGTGATTAGGCTCTAGGACTTCATATGATATATATAAAAAAGTACTAATTTTAAATTGCACAGAACTGCTTGCACCATAAAAGTCAGCTTTATTAGCTTCCCCAATCTCCTTTTTCCACTATTTCTAATCTCCCTCTAATTTAATCTTCTCTGGAGGTCTATATACTAAGGTCAAAATAAGCAGCCTGAAATTCCTGAGTCTGTATAACAAATATAGATTAATCTCCTATAAAAACTGGGAATATATGATCTAACTCTCATGCATTCTGCACAGTAGGGTGACAGAGCAAATGAATAAAAGATATTACTGAAAAGGGAAGTTAGGGAATTTTTTGTGTTAGATTTGTTCTTAAGAATTAAGTACATATGTCCAACTAGAGAAAATACTTACAATATATACTTAGCACTTGATAATTGTCTTTTAGTATTTGAAAAGCTTTTCCTTGAAAGAAGGGTTAGACTTTATCACCTTGCACCAGAGAGGAGAACTAGTCATAATGGCTCTAAGTTACTTAGCAATAGATTGAGTCTTGATGTCATGAAATTTTTTCTGTCAACTATAGCTATCCCAAAGTAGAACATCCTGCCTCAAGAAATGATAGCTTCCCTCTCCATGAAAGTCTTTACGCAAAGGTACAAAGGCACAAAGGCTATGACAACCTGTAAAGTATACTATGTCACACTGCTGGACCAGTATTTATGCATATCCTTCTGAGTACTCATTAGGATATCTGCAATAGATAGAAAATATTGAAAAGGAGCACTCCAAAGCTTCAGAAATATTTTCAGGATACATTTCACTAGAGTATTATAGGGTAAAATTGTAAGCCTTCATTCTCCTTTCAGTAAGAATGTGAATTATTTGTAAGAAAAGCAATTGAATGTAACCAACAGTTATAGTGGTTATTCAAATGGCTCAATTCTATTGAGAGAACATAAGTATCCTGGACAATTCAGGGCCTACAATGAATATAGCCCAACAAAAAGAAAAAAAAAGAGAAAACTAGCTGTCATACAGATGTGGTGAATCTTCTATGATTCTTTAAGAGTATCATTTTGTTCAGCTATACTCAAATACAGTTTTTAAAATACTTTGCAGACCATAAGACTGTAGAAAATCTACCATTATCATTATTATTAGAAGTAGTGCTAGCATTATCATAATTATTTCGAAGTAAACATAGGACTTTTGCCCCTTCCTAGAAGTCATATGACATAAATATGATGGCTGGTGGCCAACATGGTGCAGGCAAGGTCATCAATAGTTCATGTGTAGAGAGGAATATGTGTAAAACCCCTCCTATGCTTCACACAAGAACAGAAGTTTCATTTTCAAAGAAAGGAAGGCTTCTGTTTTACTTATCAACTGTCTAACAAGTTCATGGGGGACTAATAAGAATAAAGCATTCTTATACCTTATTGACCTTGAGAATATATAAGATTAACTAAAGGCAAAGATGTGTGATTCATGGCAAAGATATCTCTCTCTCCCTAGGCACCCTGGGATCACTAGGCTGTTTCAGTTCTGTGCCAGTTTGGTACACGCTATTTAGAGATGTATGTTCTCTTGGATTCCACAATAGAGTACTGCAGTTCATAGACTCTTAGAAATAAGTCTGTAAGGGGTACCCAAAGCCATCATCCTAGTCCAACTCTCTTACAGTTGAGGATACTGAGGTCCAGAGAGATCAAATGACTTGTCCAAGGTCATATGACTACAGATAGTTCTTACTATATGTAAATCCTATTATGCAAATTCAACTTTACATAAAAAATTCTGAAAGAAATATGCATTAAAAAAGTCCTATGTTAATTTGATTTTACAGTACTGTGCTCTCTATCTAAACTCCTACACCTTGACTTGGCACTCCTTGGGCTCCCACCACAAGAAAAAAAAAAACCATTGAAATGAAAGCAAAAGAACAGATGGAGAAAGGGACTGTCACCACTCGATCTGGGTCTAGCTTGAGCCTTCAAACTCTGAGAAAGAAGATTTTTACTCACTCCACTCACCCATCTTTGTGTCCAACTCACATATGTCCGCCTTCTGTCTGTCAGCTTGGTTACTGCATTTCTATCCCTGGTTTTTGCCTATCACTTGTCTTCCTTTGTCTATGTCTGGCCCTTACTTATCAGTCCCTGACATGTTCTTCTCAGTTTTGGTCAAGACCCCAAATGGTTGCCCTGGCCCCATATGTTTCCTTTTATTCTTGTTTCTCTGTACCTGGATCTGATGTGTCCTTGAATCATGTACTGGCCTCCTCCATCCATGAGCTCTTGGTTACCTTTCCCTCTTTCTTTCTCTCTCCTTTCCTCATGACCCTAGGGAAATTAGCACTACATAAACTTATTTTGCATAGATGTCTTCAGGTTTTCCATTTACATAAAGCAAAAATTGCCTGCAGTTAGTATCAGAGGTGGGATTAGAATCCTCTGGAGTGAATGTTCTTTCCAGTGAACCACAGTGCCTATTACTTAGCCAATATCAGATTATTTTGAGGAAGGTATAATACAGGGTAAGCCTCATGCAGTTCTATATAAGAATACCCAAAAAACTACAGGAAATAGAATGGAGAAAGTTATTTGAACTTTTTTGTGAATTAGAGACCCATTCTCCTAGTAAACCATTCAGTGTGACCTCCAGATAATGTCACTTCACTGCTACTGCTATTCTCCATAGCCCTGTACCAATTTCCTATTTCTAATATGGCCACTGCCTTTTGCCTCTGACCTCCACACTTAACCCCATTCTCTCTGGCCAAGATGTCAGATCTGAATAATTCTGATCCAGTCCCCCTCCTGTATTGTAGAGTTTTCTCAGCACAGTCAGTGTTGTTACATGGCCAGAGAGGTTTCAATAAGTGCCATGGAAATCCTTTGTCTCTAGTGCCTGATAAGTTCCATTTCTAGTTATGTCCTTGGATAAAGGATGAAAGAAGAAAACTATGTGTATTTGACTTTGGGATGATCTTTAAAAATAACTTTAAACTTCCCAGGAATTAGTTATCCATCCATTTCCTCCCTTGTTGACATGATAATTATATGTTTTGTATTTTTGACTTATAAACTTGAAAATTTATGTAAGCAATAATATCAAAGACCTCATAAAGTACATATTATCTTTGATGCTTCCTTGTAATGACAGCATGCCATTGTGTAAGATGGTTGGGATTTTTCCCTTCAGGAGCCACAATGTCAACAGTTTTGAATATATCATCAAGTTTATAGTTAATGTAGTCCCTTGAAATTTCCCCCACTCACTTGTCTTATCCATTTCCTACAACCTCTGAAGCTCCTTTGCGACAGATTGGGAAAAGCAGTCCTGGGTATTGGCAGAATAGTCTGTCTTCTAGAGTATTCCAAAGAGCCCTCCAATTTGGAGAGGTATGTGATGCTACCAGCTTCTTCATTTTTCCCTCATGTTCTATAGGGTTGGCAGAGGTGAGGAAGGAAGCAGAAATAACTATGGCAATTCTAACTACAAAGAACTGAATTACACACCCAGGACAGCTCCTATTGCCTAGATGACTTTAAATGGATTATTCTCACCTCTAATGAAGTTACTGGACTGAATTTTAAAAGTCTGATTTGATTCAATCCTCATATCCTGCATACATGAAGGATGTTTTAGGATGAAGGATGATTTGTACTGCTAGTCTGTGAAATACATAGATCAGAACTTCTCATTGAAACAAGACTGTAAATGCAAAAAATATTAAGACATGCCAATCACCAGAGAATGAAAATAATATTAAATATATCACATTTGCTTAATGCTTTAAGGCTGAAAAGCACTCTTATATACCAACCTAGGTAATAAATTTATAAGCCCAATTTGTAGGTGACTCTAAGTCATAGAAAGGCTAAGTGATTTGCTTGTAGTCATACAGAAAGAAGCACTGAACCCAAAGTTTGAACACAGGCCTTCTGACTTCAAAACCAGCCTGCTTTCCTGTATAGATCAATAATGGTTCTTAGCTTTTCTTTTTTAATTTTTGATGTGGACTTCTTTTAGAGGCTGGTGAAGCATATGGGCCTCTTCTCAGAATAATGTTTTCTAAAACACACAAAAAACTCATAGGATCAAAAAGGAAACAAATTATATTGGCAAACAATATTCAGTTTTTTAAGTTTATCAATTCCAGGTTATTGACCCCTTTTCTACATAGCTGTGGACCTGAGCTTTGGTGCAACAGAAAAAGATCTTAATTTGTAATCACAGAAACTGAGTTCAAATTGTAGCTTTGCTACTTAGTACCTACATAACCTCGGACATGTCATTTAATCTCCTTTGCCTTTGTTTCTTCATCTGCAAATGATAGGGCACCTGTTAGATAAATGCTGAGGTCTGAGTCATCTCTAGAATGAAAATCTTATGATCTAAGTAAAGTAAGAATGGTCCTGTACGTATCAGAAGATAGGGTTTAGCTCTGCGGAACAGCATTGAGAACTGCACCAGATTCTTTTCCACTCTAGAGAAACATATGAAAAACTACAAGGAGCTGGTCTTATACTGCCTTTGAATTTGAATTGACCCATATTTAAGAGGATAAAGATTTAAGAAGAGAGCATGAGAAGCAGTAGCCACATCCATGTAAATTGAGGAGAGCAATACATGAAGTTCTGGAGTTCTTGGGTATTTTCTCCTGGTCCCTGCAAGAGTATATAGTTGATTTCCAGTCCTCAGAGATGATCAGCTAAGGGCACAAGTGTTATCTTTATGAGTGTTTGATAGAGATAAGCGGTGGGAAGAGATGACAGGTAACCTAGAGGTCCAACTTAGAGCTATACATCCATCTAGAGATCTAGAGAGACAGCTCTCTCATCCCTTAGAAGTATTCCCCACACGGGATCTCAGGGGTGTAATATTATATGGTCTTGGCTATCTGAGTTTATCTCTTAGTTTAATAGTTTGAAAATATCTATAATAATAACTGAAATAATGTGATTCATTCAGTACAATTAAATTCACTATTTATTTTCTAACATGTGCCAGATACTGTGATAAGACATACAAAGACAAAACAAATAGTTCTTGCCATTCAGGAACTTGTGTTCTATTGAAGGGACACGTACACATATAAGTAAATAAGAAACTACATAGAAAGTAATTATTGAGTAAGAGAGCACACATGTTACATGAAGGGGAATTTGTTCACAAGGTAACAGGGTTTCTAGAAGGCATAATGGAAAGGTAAGAAAAGTGGGTTAAGGACATTAGATATATTGGACTGAAATGAAGGGATTTGAAGGTACAGGGAACAGTGGACAGTAAATGAACCTCCAGGCTGAGCAATAACAGCAAGGATTTATTGAACAACAGAATGACAGGGATTCCAAATAGAGTCACAATAGAGTAAATTATTACCAGTTTCACTGTCACAAAGATAATGCTGAAGTGATTATTAATGCCTGAAAAATAGGTAGAATTGTGGGGGAGAGAAGCGTGTAAGAATATGTTTCTTTTCCTGCCAGATGGTCATGGTGGGAATAGAGGGAGTCATGGAGAAAGATCAGATATAAAGGGTTCAGAAATGTTTGGTTTACCTTCAGTTAAGTCAGTTCTATACTTAGACTCACTGCAATATTGAATAGATGGTGATAAGGGAGAGAAGGTACATGGGATGATCTTTGTTCTTGAACTGGTTGCTAGTATGGAGTGACAGACATAGTAGAGCAGGTATCTAGACCCTGTTTCTTCCTAAGACTCAAGGTTGGTTTGATCAAGATGAGAAAGTGGTAAAGCTCAGAAAACACTTTAAGTGCTAAAAGGTATCATGCCAGATATAAATTATGAAATATGTACTATCAATGTTTTCATTGATATTAAATGGATTTTCTTTCATACCTGACAGATGATTTTTACTGGGCGGTAATAGAGTATAATGGAAATAGCATTGGTCTTGGTGCGAGACCAACTGAGTTTAATACTTATCCTGGACAAATCACATACTTTCTCTGAACTTTCATTTCTGTAGTTTTAAGTTGGGGGAAATAATATGTGCATTACATAGCTCTCAGTAAGGAAAGAATTCTGGGAAAGAAAGATCTAATCAATCTCTTAACATACATTTTACAAGGACCTACTACATGCTGAAAGAATTGTAAGCATGGTGATAACAAAGGGGAAAAATGAATCATTCCCTCCCTTCAAGGAGTTCAATGCATAATGATAATTTATATTCACATAAAGAGGCAGAATAACCCTTTCAAAGCTTCTTTCTTCAAATCTCACTTTCACTGGAGGGTCAGGACCTCAGAGGCCAGCTTTAATAAGAGATCCCTTTCCTCATTGCTTTAAAGTCAATTCTTAGGGCATTCTATTTATCACTTGTAAGAGCCAATCTGGTATGCACTGATGATCAATTAGTCAGAATTAATTAGCTTTTGAAAACGTATGTGTTCTAAGATGATATAGTAAGAATGTGAAAAAGTACAAAACATTCTTTCTAGATGGGGGTGGGGCATACATTCTCCATGCATATACAAGGTCCCTGAGTGAATAGGACTATCCAGAGAGAATGTATGTCAAAACGGTAAATGCAGAGCTACAAAATGTTCACAATCCTTTTCTTTGTGGAATTCTCATGAAGTTTCCCTGAAGTGTGCCTCTATAACAATGTTCTGAGGGTCAATGCCTTTAGAGAGTCCATAGTTAAGCTTCTCTCTGCCCAGAAAAGATAATTCTCCCTCAAGTTCTTTTCTCAGTGTGTCCAGTTCAGTTCTTGTTTGTGCATTATTTTGTCATAGAATCGTGGCCCTGTCTCTCAATTGGAATGGTCAATAAGAAGATGGAGTCAGGGGAGAGAGAGAAGACTGTGACTCTCCCTTGGGGAATGTTTCCCCTTCCTCCTTGTCTCCCGCTCCCCCAAATCAACTTCTATTGTCTTTTAGAAGAGGCAAAGTTATTTATCTCCTCAAAGTGGTCCAATAGCTTGATTCTTTTCCTCCTTGAGTCTCTACTCTGATATACAAAGCTAAAGATTCTATCAACGAATCCTGTTTGTAGACACTTGATTTTATCCAAGGGTTCAAAAGCACAGTCTTCCACAACTTACTAATGATAAACTTATAACTCCATTATGGATTATCATTAAATAGATTTCTAGGACTTGTTAGTGCTTTGTTTACATGTTTGATTAGTTGATTTATTGTATAATTCATTGATTTATTCTCAAATGGGAGTCAGGTGGCTCATGGATAGCTCACCAGGTATGGAGTTAGGAAGATCTGAGCTGAAAGCTAACCTCAAACACTTACAAGTTGTATGACCCTGGACAAGTCACTCACCCTCTATTTACATTAACTTCCTTATCTGCAAAATGAGTATAATAAGAACACCTACCTTCCAGGATTGTGAGGATCAAATGTGTGATAAAGTACTTTGCAAACTTTGGAAGTGCTTTATTCATGCATGCTAGATATAATTACTGTAACCTATGTTAAAGTTATCACTCACTATAGAATATTGTCAATTATGTTAACTGAAGTTATAGGAGGTCTCTTTGAAGTGAACGATATATACAAAATAGATACAAGGTGAGACTCTGGGGCAACAACAAGATGGGGGACGAAACATTTTCTCTAATATGCTCATGAACTCTCAAACCTCCTCAAAATAAGAATAATATAGAGAAAGTGCAGCTTTTTCCACAGGACTGGACACCAGTAAGTATAATAATTCTGAAGAATTAATAACAGATGTGGTTAGTCCTTACTCCCTGTCACAGCCAGTACTAGCTCCCCAGTAATCCTTACTCTCTGACACAGGACTCACATTGTGCTCTGGAATACATTCATCAAATTCCTTTCTGATACTGCAATCTCTGCCAGCATACCCTGCCCCTGCTCTCACCCCACATTCTGTAGCAATAAATAAATAAACAAATGAATGAATGAAAATAGTTTTTTTAAATAAAGCAGCAAACCTCAATTGTTGCAGAGAAAGGAGAAATATAGGATACCTCACATGTGCTCTGCCTAGCACAAACATGTACTAAATCAAACCTCAGCCAGAGATATAAAGAACAGAATGAACTGAGGTACAGTGCAAGTATGCATGTGGAGGGAAATCATTTGTGGTGGTGACTAAAACTGCTGAATAGTGAATCCACCAATGTATTAGGAGGCTGAGACAACTGTGAGGTACAGCCACCATGGGACCTACTTTCAAAGTGAGAACGGAAAAGTAAGCAGGAAAGAAGACAGAATTTACCAAAAGTCTCGGGGGGAAGAAAACTTTTAAAAATTTCAACCTCAAATGGATAACTCAGTAGAGAATATATTAGAATAAAATGGAAGATGATCACTAAGTCATCTAAAAAAGTTCAAATAAATATTGCAAAGTAAAGGAAAGTGAAACAATACATGATGTGCCAAAGCACTCTATGTATTCCCAGAAAAGCAAGAACTATAGCATATTTTCCCAGGTGGTGTTCAGGAGAACAATAAAAATCATGAAACCAGAATTTTTGCCCTGTACAGCAGAAATAATTGGGAGAATAAATGAAAAAAAAAAAAAAACTTGAATCCATGGTGGAGATCAAAGCAAAAACAAAAATAAAAATTGATACAAATATAGAGATAGAAGAAAAATTGGGGGAAACAAGAAGTAATATTAAAAGATCTCATGGTCTCCATATAAACAAAATATATTGATCTCACAGAGAGGTTAGAAATAACTAAAGGATCATAGATCTTCCAGAAGAGCATTATAAACCCCCATGCTTCCCAAAAAACTGAATACCATAATGCAAGAAATAATGCAAAAGTTAGCAGAATTACTGAATAACAAAAATCAAAACAAAACACCAATTGAAACAATGCACAATTCATAAAAATAATACCACCTTTGTCAAGTAACAACTACAAATAGGGAGGGGGCAATAAAATAGCCAAGGAATAAAATAAAAACTGTTTCAAGGAAAGAACTCAAAATTATTATTTTATAATCTTTATTTCCATGAAGAACACAGAGACTAAAGAAGAAATAAATGAGAACCATGAATCAAGAATAAAAGACTAGAATAGAAAAAAAAAGAGAAGAGGATTAATGGAGAGTAAGATAAAGAGATTCTTTTTAGAAAAAAAAGTTACAAAAAATAGAAAACACCTGAGGGAAAGAAACAAAGGCAGTTTTTAATTGAGTATTTAAATGAAAGATCAAAAAGGAGGTAAATATAGCTAACTAAAAGGAAGAAAGGACAAAAAACTAAGTAAAATTCCAAAACCAGAAGAAAGGGGTGACAAATGGCAGGGACTGAAGTTAAGCATGAAGGGAAAAGCACCTGTGGGAATAATATGGACATATGAGTAGTTATAAACATTCTGGAATGCAATTTGGAGTTATGTAAAATAAAAAAGTTATTAAACAGTGCATTTCCAGCTATGCCACTGTTAAACTTATACCAAAAAAGGATTAAAGAAAGAAGAAAAGATCCCATTTATACAAAAATATTTATGTCAGTTGTTTTTGTAATGGCAAATAAAAGAACTAAAGGGATGGAAAAGCTGAACAAGTTCTGGTATGTGAATGTGATGAAATGTTATTGTGCTCTTAGAAATGAGGAAGTAGGATTTCAAAGAGACAGGGAAAAACATCTATAAACTAATGACGAATGAAACAAAAGCCAGGAGAACAATGTACTTAACAGTAATATTATAAAGAAAAATAACTTTAAAAGCTATATAATATGATCAATAAAATGATCATTCATTATTCCAGAGAACTAATGATGAAACATATGATTTATCTTCTAAAATGGTAATAGATATAGATTTAGGGTGTGCAACACAATCACATATGTGTATGGATGCATATATACATACATGTATTTATACATATGCACATATATATTTATATATGTATCTATCTATCTATACACCAAAATGATTAAGCATGTTTATGTGTATTGTATGTATGCACATACATATATGAGGAAGCTACATGACACAATGGATAAAGTGCTAAGCCTGGAGCGAGAAAGATTCATCTTCCTGAGTTCAAATCTGGTCTCAGATATTTACTAGCAATGTGATCTTGGGCAAGTCACTTAACCCTGTTTGCCTCAGTTTCCTCGTCTGTAAAGTGAACTGGAGAAAAAATGGCAAACCGATTCAGCATCTTTGCCAAGAAAACATCAAAGGGGTCAGGAAGAGTCAGACACAATTGAAAATGACTCAACAGCGACAATACACATACATATATGTGATGTATATGCATACATGATTGCTAAACCTTTTTTCTAAATTAATTGCCAAACTTTTATAGACTCAAAATTAGATGTTTTATGAACTTACGTGTTTGGCGTGTGTACATACACACACACACACACACATGCACATTTATATACAGACAACGAGGGGATGTGTTTGATTGATTACATATTTATTATGAAGAATTTTTTTCCTTTTCTTTTTTTCAGTGGACAGAATGAGAGGGAGAGAAAACAGATTTCTGTGAGTTCAAAAAATGTAAAAATTAAATAGAGAGGTGGGGGTCACTACAGATGTGGAATATACTTGCTTAATTATTTTATTAAAAGATATTTCTTGGGAATAAGAATAAACTGTAAATGAAATGCAAAAATAAAGCACATAAATAAAATTAAAGCCACACCAAAAAATTAAATGTACAACTACAAAAAACAAGCAAGCCCTAAAAAAATAAATATTTTTATCTTTGCAGAGGTGAGACATTCACGTATGAAACATAGCATATATGTTTCATCTTCTTTGATTTAATGGGAGCGGTGTATCTCTTCCTCTTTTTTCTTCGTTTTTTTTCTTTAAAAATACTATTTGTTTTAAAGGATGACTTTCTGGGAGAGGGAGGACAGAAATACCATGAGAAATTTAGGTGATGTCACAACAAAAGATATTAAGGAAAACTTAAGATTGGGAAAATGGAGGGTATTAGCAGCTGAGGGATCTGGAAAGACCCTGGAGAGAAAAATATTTTCTTTATGAAACCCTCTTAAACTACCTAAACTAAAACAAACGAATGAACAAAAAGGCAAAACATCAGACACCTTCTCATTGTTTAGTACTCCCTTAGCAATTCCCAATGGGTTCTAGCTGAATTTGACTCAGGTCTGCATATTACATTTCCTGTCTGATTGCATGTTCCCTAGTCATTGGCATGCATGAAATGTGCTTTCTTCTATCTTGCACCTCTCAAAATTCTTGTCAGATTTTAAAGTTCAGCTTAGATTCCACTGCCTTTGTTGGTCCTTCCCTGATCCCCCAGTCCTAATTGCTTTGTCCCTCTTCATTTTTTTGTATATTTCTGTAGCTGTGTCCGTGCTGTTTCTCCCTAATAGCATTCAGATTTCTAGAAAGCAATATAGATATATCAGCAAACTAGACTACACATTTTTCTCTATTTTTTCTAAAATCCCTATCCTTTAACAATGCAATTAATTTACCTAACAATTCTGCCTTACTACAAGGCAGAGAAATAAGAAGGGCTGACTACTTTTTAGCATGTTGATAAATCTCAATATTTGCTAGACCATATTTCGCCCTCTAATCTATGCCAGCAGTGCTCAACCTTAAAAAAAAAAAAAAAAACAAACCCTAGAATCTTTTATCTGGATTCTACTATTTCCATGACAACCTTTGTCATTTCCTTTTACGATCATTGATAATTTGCTGCTCTCTGATTTCAGCCATCAGCCCTGTCTGTGAAGTGGGCAAAAAAAGAAAAAAAATGTTTGAAAGAGTAATAACATCTTCACCCAGGCAGGCCATCCTAAGCATTAACTAGAAAAATAATATTCAATTTTTTTTCTTTCTGACCTTTTGGATGCAGTCTTTCATTATATACAGCATTTTGCAATTAATATGTGCCTTGTTATACATAGTTTCTCCCTTTAGAACTTACCATCAAATGTCTTCCTTAGAAATACCCCCTGCTTTTAGCAAGGAAAGATAGAAAAAGCAGAAATTTTTAGCTGCAAAGAAGGCAAGAGAAATATAAAGGAGAATGAACTTTAGACAGGAAAAGATGAAACAAAAATTGCTCAGAGAAAATTGAAGCCCAAGTAACTGAGGAGATGGTAGAAGATCATCAAGTGCCCTAGATTACTTCAAGTCACCAGTGCAGGTAAGCTATGTGTCAGGGTATTGAAAAAAATTGCAGATGTGATTGGTGATTGTAAGTTATCTTTAAGGAGTGATAATGAATCAGAGAGGTTCCAAAAGTCTAGAGGTAGGAAAATGTCCTAGTTTTCACAAAGGAGAAGACTGATACATTAGTCTATGGTGGATGAACTTTCTTTCAATTTCTGGTTTAAAAAAAATCTAAAAGAGACTACAAAAGAGATGGTTTGTGATGGCTTATGGTAGTAGTTATCATAACAAGCTAGGAGGAATTCACTAAAAGATATTCAGGCTAACCTCATCTCATTTTGACGGGATCAATTTCTATTGACCAAGTGAATTTCATAGGCATGCAAAACATATTAAAATTCTAGTAAAGTATTTGACAGAATCTCGTGCAACATTTTGTGGACAAGATGGAGAGATGTAGACACAGTTGTGTGTAAATGGGTAGAAGGTGAGGAAAACATAGTTTGAGTGATGGATCATCATTAACCTAGAAAAACAGAAGGAAAGAGAGGACTCCAATGGAATGTCACATGATTTTATCCTGAGCCCATTCTGTTTAAAAAAATGCTTTATCATTCACTCAGATGATGGTATAGGTGACATGTTTATAAAATCAATAGGTAGAACAAATCTCTAATGGATATCATTGAATCAAAATCAGAAACCAAAAGTATCTATGTAGTTTGAAATAGTGGGGCATTGCTAACAAGAAAATGTATGAGAAAGATACATTTAAATTGTTACACTTAAGTTTCAAAAAATTGCATAAATCTAAAATTTGACATTTAGAAAGTCAGGCAGTAAACAGCATTTATTGTTGCTTGATCATTTCAGTTATGTCTGACTCTTTGTGATCTTAATTTGGGATTTTCTTGGCAAAGATACTGGAGTGGTTTGCCATTTCCTTCTGCAGCTCATTTTGCAGATGAGGAAACTGAAGCAAACATGGTTAAAGTAGTAGCCCAGGGTTATACAGACAATATTTGAGACCAGATTTGAACTCAGGTCTTCTTGACTATAGGCCTGGCACTCTCTACAAATGATCACGGAAGCTGACTGGAATGGTCTGTCCTCTGCCCCCTCCCACAAAATCTCCCATGTGATAATGGCTCTCTTGTACCTCTAGACTAGTCTAGCCATTGGCTTCCCTTTGCTGTAACTTGATTGACCAAGGGAGAAAGGAAAGAGACAACTGGGTATTGTTGATCAATGTGCATTAGATTTTAAGATCCAGCCTCATACATTTGCAAAAACACAAAACAAAGTAAAAGTAGCTGTGTCTTTGGGGACTTAAGGAAGCCTTGAATAGATAGTCTACATAAGGAAATGTGGCCGCCTTTCATCAATGAACTATTTACTGAAAGTTAAAGTTCATATTCTTTTTGCTTCCGTGAAATGCAGAGTGAAAAAGGAACTTTAATGGTGGGATTGAAATTGGGCTGTCAATTGGATATGTTAACAAGTATTAGTTACTGTGATATCCATTGACCTTGAAATAGTTTCTGATTGAGACTTTTAAGAGAAGTATAAGTGATGATCTCAGAGATCAATTAGCTAGGCATAAGCCCCAAGGGCACAATCTTATAGGGCCACAAGATTTAGTTGTGCTAGTAGTCCTGAAAAAGGATTGGAGGGAAAGAGAAAGGATTACTATTTTGCCAAGGATTACAGAAGATTGACTGGGAAAGAGGAGGCTAAACTGAAGCAAATGGGGACCAGACAAAAGTTTTACTCACTAAGACTGAGGAAGTATGTGCCATGACTCAGATTTTGCTTTATTTGAGATGAGGCAGATTGACTCTCTCAATCCTACAGATAAAGGTCATTCATGTAGAAGTTATTAGGGATTCTCATCTCATATGTTACATATTGTCAGAAATTAGGAGAAAACAGCAGCTTCCCTGTCGTGCTTGCATTTCAGGAGAGATCCTTCAGGATCTATGAGAAGGATGAACTAGAAAAAGTAATTACCTGTTAGATTCAGGAGGGTATACTGATGAGAGAATGAAGAGTTCCTTTTAAAGTATATACGAGCTATAAGAAGGAGGTTTTAGATAAGGAGAGAAGGTTACCTAGTGTGATATGGAGCCATTCCAATAATTTGGCAGAAAAAAAATGGTCATTAATATGAGGGTGACGAAAGGGCTGAATTTGGTTTGCCACAGTTAAAATTACATGATATGTTTACTGAATGGTATGTGGGTTAGTATAGGCCTCCCTTCCTCTAAATAGAGGCCCTCAAAGGCACTTCCTGAGGCATCCTTAGGAAACACATGGTAAGTGATGATGGTAAAGGTCTGAAATAAGAGGCTCAGAATAAGAAATAATTTGGGAGTAGAAAAGTTGCTGCCTAAATAGATTACTGATTGCCTTGTAGATCTTGTTACTTAGGGGTCCTATTGTCAGCTTTGTGTCAAAAATAAGCAAAAAGGTTGAATTTCTTTGAAATGAAACTTTGAAAAATGGTATACCCAATCATTTTAATTGCAGGAAAAGGTACCCCATACTCTGTTCTTTAAGAAAAAGTAAAGAAATACAACCCTGCATTCATTATATAGATCTCAATAAAATATCTTTCAGGAAGTCACTATTCTTTATTTCAGACAAATTGGGAAGAAAAGTTTCAAAATTATTCTGTAACTCTCACAGAATTTTCTCTCTCTGTTTTAGTCACGTTTAGTCACTTTTTCCAATTTTATTGCCTTGAGTGATATTTGTACTTCTTTTAATATATACCAGATAGTCACTTACAAGAGTAAAACTATGGTTGTCTTGTAATTAAGAGTAATGAGAAGTCAATCTAGAAATGCTGGCAGATCAACTCCATTTCCCATCTATTTGATATTTTTCCCTTATTAATGAAAAATATTGTGAATGCTATCAGGATAATAGGAAATGTGATGGTGAAGAAAAAACACTAAATTTGTAGCCTGATCACCATATTTCAAATCTTAGCTTTGTTATTGACTACTTGCATAATGCTGGGTAAGTCATTTGAACTCTGTATTCCTCTATTTCTTCATCTTAAAAATAAATCTGACTGTTTAGTTGTCATTTTTGTCATATAGCCTTTCAGTGCCTCAGAGTTACAAACTATTTGATCAGACTTACTTGGCTATTCTCTGCATTTGATCTCAATTGTTTTGCAAGTCAATAATGCCCTGTTCATCTCTAGTGTTTTTCAATAAATTTGTATTGTAAAACAGGGTTTCTATAGCAAGAAAGCCCTGTTCATCTCTAGTGTTTTTCAATAAATTTGTATTGTAAAACAGGGTTTCTATAGCAAGAAGATCGAGTGTTTGTTGACTAAGGCTGTTTTTAAGATCTCTTTGTCTTTTCTTTATGGTGTCTATTTTGTATCAATTAAACTTTTCAAAGAAACAGTGATAATCAGGATGAGTAAACTATTCCCCCAGTTTCTTTATTCCATGCTGCTACACATCTCCCTTTCCTCCACTGGCTTTCCATCTCCAGCTTTGGGAAGAGTAATCAACTTGACTCTATCATTTCTGGAAAAGACATGGAAATAAACTGCCTTATGATTCTGCTCACTGTCCAGACCAAAACATCCTCCTGGGGTAAGGATTGCTTCTCCCAACTAAAATATAAACTCCTAAAGGTCAGAGATGCTCTTGTTTTTCATATTTGTATCACTAACACATAGCACAGAGTATAGAACATAGAACTTAAATTTTCATTCATTTTGTCATTAATTGATTGTCTCATTGTTATCTATTTCTCATTTTTCTTAGCCAATTGTGTTAAAAAGTCCAGCTGAAGGTTTTGTGATTGCATGCAGTATCTTTTTATCATTATCATTTCTCATATTTTTTATATTAATTTTGACCTTTTCTCTAACCAGTCAATCATCTGTCTGCATACACAGACTGTACACAGAGCAACGATTCTCATATTATTATAAAGTCTGTAACCAGGCTTTACCTTTCTGCTAATATATAGTTCATTTCATCATTTTAAAATGCCATTTGATACAGCACAGCTAGTGGATTCTGAGTCTGTTTTTGAAGAAAGTATAAGTATGCATGTATGTGTACATATGTATATGTACACACATGTATGGATACAAACATATACACACATAATCCTTGTATTATATATTGATATATGTGTATACCCATGCATATACATATATATATTATATAGGTGGATATGGATGGGTGTGGCTTTTGAGTAATTAGCAAGCCTTTGGCCTCCTTTGTTTCTTAGTTTTTGCTATCTACTTCTGTGCCTGCTGTTACTTTGTAATCTCTGCATATCAAAGTATATAGTGATTGTTTTAAAGTAGGAATTCTTACCTTGAGGTCCATAAACTCCTACTGGTTTTTAATAGCTATATTTCAATTTAATTTCCTTAGTAATCAATTGATTAAAAACATTATTGTGAGTTATCGATAGGCTTTGCCAAACTGCTCAAGGTGTCTGATACCAAGAAAAGTTAAATTCTGTTTTGTAGGATTTTGCAAAGTTCTTCATAGAATTTCTCAACTTTGTCAGTTGCAACAGACAAAGTTAGTATGGTAGCTACATCTCTTGTGATAGCGGATCTGTTTCTTATCACCATGAACAGTATAAGTAGTGTGATCAAATAGTCCAGAAAATTTATGCTTAGTCTTCCCTTTTGGTGGAATTTGAAACCTAACTCATCACCTCTCCTACTACCTTTCCGTGGAGAACCTGGGAATCATTCTTTTATTCCACATATCTTTAACTCTTTTGTATTCAAGTGTAGTGAGAAAATGCAAATAGTCAATGATAATTTGTTTTAACTCTTTCATCAGTGTGGTAATTACTCCCTAGTATGAAATGAAAGGAAGCACAATATAGTGGATTTAATTCTAGCCTTAGTGTTAAGAAGACCTGTATGCAAGACCTACCTGAAATGAACACTGTATGTGTGATCCTGGGCAAGTCACTTGACCTGTACTACTTTAGGAAACTTTAGTTGGAGAGAGTGTTCTGATGAATAATGGTGGAGGATGTTTCTCACCAGAAGTTACTTGTGTGACTGAAATCACAGGTCTACTCCCAATATCTCAGAGAACATCTCAAGTTTTGAGTAATAGCAATAAATGCTTACGTTGGCACAAAAGTATACATTCATAGTAGCCTTTCCCATTTCAATATCACTATTATGGGAAAAAGGTGGATAAACAGGAATGGAACATTTAAACAAACAAAAAAAGTCTGCTTCATGAGAGTCCTGTGGCATAATTCATATAATGTATAGAACATAGAAATTAGAAGACAGGACACCAGGGGTCAAATAAGGCTTCAATTAGTTGGCTGGGTGTTCTTGAACAAGACACTTGACCTCTCAAAATATCAGTTTTCTCATTCATAGAATAGGAATAATAATGCTTGTGGCACCTACCATAAAAAATCATTAGGAAAAAAGTACTTGCAAACCATAAAGAGCTGTTTCACTGAAGGCAGTTGTTATTCACAGGCAACCATGGCAACATAACATATTTACCCAGTAGCCAACTAGCCAGTGGTGATCTAGTCTGTATTTAGCTAGGATAGTTCTCAAAAGGCAGATAACAACTATTGCTACAGTCATATGCAAAGTCTTTTTTTTTCCAGATACAAGTCTACTGGCATAACTCCCAAGATGCCAAGATCAATCCCAGGCTACAATGAGGAGCTGGAATTGGGTTTTGGTGAAGATACTTTTATTCACTAATAAAAATGAAAGACATCTTGATTAACTTTTTAAAAAGCCACTGCAATAGACATACACTGAACTCAAGTTAAAAATTAAGTAAGAAATGAAACAGAGCATTAAATGCCCAGAAAAACACCATCTGTCAGCCATTATATTCAATCACTGTTATTGTTTTGGGGGGGATGAAAAGAACAAAAATGAAAGAGAAAAGTTTGCACAATATCTATATAAAACTTCTTTAGAGTTTGCAATAAGATAATTTTAGATGATGCTGTATTTAACCACTATTTTCAATCCATTCTTCTGTTTTCATCACCTTTGTTGAGCTCTCTACTACTGTGGCTACAAGTCCATTATGTAGATTTTTACTTCATCAGAATAGACTGGATTGGAAAAGTAGGCAATTTATCAATTCTTATTACAATTAAATTTATTAATTTATTATGTACTTTTTAGTTGGCTAATCCCACAAATATATGTTTAAAACATCATTTTATTACCACATAACCCCCAAAATATTTGGTCAAAGGTTATGAACAGCATAAAAAAAGAAGATTAAGTATCAACAACCAATAACATGCTTTAAAGCACAATAATTAAGGAAATTGAAGGCAAAATAACTAAGATTTCATTTTACACTTAGCAAATTGCAAATACAAAATGGAAAATAGTCAATGACAGAGTGGCTATGAGAAGACAGGCACATTAATTCACTACAGTGGAGTTGTAAATTGGTCCAACCTTCTGGAAAATAATTCAGCACTATGCTAGAAAAGTGCTAAATTCTTCATATCCTTTACCCCACGGATATCCCTGTGGGATACTTATCTCAAAGAAATAGGTGAAAAAGTTTGAAGTACATCAAAAATTTGAGAATAGCATTTTATGGTAGCAAGAGTTTGTGGATATACCATTAATTATAAGAAACAATAAATATGAATATACAGAAATATCAGACATGTGTGAACTGATACAACATGGAGTAAGCTGAAAAAGAACAAAGGGCATCATAACAAACAACTCAAGAACACTCAAAGACATTTGAACTCAGATCAAACCACAGACTAATCTTTACATAGGAAAAATTGTAATGAGGCACACTTCGCTAGGCAGAGCAGTATTATGCAAGTACATAATGTAGTATATACCTTCAGATATGGTCTATGTGTATACATATACACAATCTTCATGTATATTCACATGGATATTTGTATACATATTTATATATTGATATATTTACCTGTCTCTAGCAGTTATCTATGATATTTCACAAATAAGTAAGTTGAGATACAAGGCTTGCCCATTGCTTAGATAGTAAGTTTGAGGCACAATTGAAATCAAAATCCTAATTCTAAATTAATTAATTTATTTTTAGCACGTCATTATGCTTTTCCCACACTACAGTGCTTTTTCAGCCCAGACAACTTCTTCAAAGTTGTAATACCTGTATACCTACTATACTTAGATTTAGATGCATCCATTCTATGATGCCACATGGAATATTTATCCCCAAGAAACATCATTACTAGCTTTCAGTATCATAAAGGAATTAGTGTTTTAATTACTTTTTTCTCTCAAATATCTGAATCACATTGACAATCAATGTTTTTTTTTTTCCCAGTGTTACATAAAAATTGAAGAAAAGGTGTTCATTAAAGTTCTAGCAAGTTTTTTTTTTCTGTTTTTAAGGTGTATAGATCTGTAATTTTCTTATGCAGGAACAATACAGGGACTTTTTTATGTTTATGCTTTATCCTTCTTTGTCTATTTGAGAAGATGTAAAATGTACTGAATTAGCCTGGATTTCTAGGACAGGTACTTTCCTAGATTTAATGTTTGATCAGCTAAAAGAAGCTCATGCTATATGCAATGATGTTTATAGTGGCTGAATACCATGTAAAACAAGTGGGTAAAATGTTAATATGTACCTGAAATTGGTAGATTCTTTAAACTTAATCAAGGAAACAATGGGAAATCCATTATATAAGAGAACTATTTTGTAGAAATTGTTAATTTAGAACAGAAAATATCCCATTATGCAATTTCTCCATGTATGTTGCCTGCTGTGGGATAGATTTGCTTCAATTTATGTCTAAAGTATTCAACAGAGGTGTTTTAGATGAGCAAAAATTCAATGAAATTAAATATGCATGTGGTGATAAATTTGAAGGAGGATTTTATCATTGTTTTGTTCTGTTTTTTAAAGTTATAGAATTTGTGAATTAGAAGAAATATTAATGGTCATCAATTCTAACCTATACTAAAAGGAATTTCATTAAAGCAACATACTTGACAAGAGGGCATCCCTTTTCTGCTTGAAATCTTCCAATCATAGAGAATCCACTATGTCTTGAGGCATCACGTTTCTCTTTGGGATAGCTATAGTTTGAGTTTTTCCTGATAGCAAACCAAAATTGAAATCTTTCCAGCTTCTCCCATTATTCTTGGTTCTCTCTGTCAAGGTCAAATAGAATAACAACAAACAGAACAGATGGTTGTAGATAGCTTTCATGTTCCTCTATGAGGGTTCTCTTCTCCACACTAAACATAACTATTTCCTTCTGTTGATTCTCATATGTCATTATCTCAAGTCTCTTCAATATCCTGTTTATTCTCCTCAGGATATTTGTTAATTTACTAATGCCCACTTTATACTATGGTCTCCAGAGCTGGACCCAGCACTAATGTGAAATTCACAGTGTGCACGGCAGTCATGAATATTGCAGTGCTATTCAGAATCCAGAAATACCACAGACTCTCCACATGGAAAACAGAACCTAAACATTTATTCAGACACCAAAAAGCCAAATTCATCATAGCAACAAAAATCTATACATAATAACTATGCAGAGAACAACACCATCTCCAAGCCTTCCCCCACCCCACTAGGCTTCCCACAAACCAGCACCCTTAAACAAACCACAAGCAGGTCCTCTTAAACAACATCACAAACAAGCTCTTTCACTCACACTAGTCAGCTGCCTGCTTCCTTCTTAACTCTGACTGCTCTCAAGAGTAACTTTCCCTCAGCTATCCTCTAGCTCTGCCTCTTCCTGATGCATCCTTCCTGTTCCAACCATTCATTAAATTCCTCCCACTACAGACTCCATGTGACTATTAATGTGACATAGGTCTATCAATGAATGAGAAAGATCTCCCCATTTTATATTGCCATTACACATGTGCATCGCTTCAACTGTGGTTTTGGCATCATTAGAATCCAAAGAAGCCTGGTGAACCTTTCATTTCCCATCAGACACAATCTTCTTATCCCACTGTGTAATCAACTTGTGTAATCTTATCCCACTGTGTTATCAATTTCTTTCTCGTCCATATACCCCCTACATTTTAGCTTTGGTCTGTGTGTTTTCTTCCTCCTCTTAATTATAAGTTTCTTGAGGGCAAACATTCTTTCTTTTTTTTATTTGAATCCCAGCATTTAGCACAATGCCTGGCACATTGGGGTAATTAATAAATATGTATTGTATTATATTGTACTTCATTGTATTGTAGAGATGCGATTATATTGGGATAATCATTTCCTTATTCAAAAAAGCTATCTTCCTCTGAGTGCAGTCTAAGATCTCATTAATTATTTTAGCTGCCAAATGATACCTTAGATTCATACTGAATTTAAAGCACCCTAAAGCCAGTAGATTTTTTTTTCAGAGCTGCTATTTAAACATAACTCCCCCAACTTATGTTTGTGAAATTAATGCTGGCATAAGTTACATTTATCTCCATTAAATTGCATTGTATTAGATCCAGCCCACATTTCTTATCTTTTAAAATTCCTTTGGATCCTCACTTTGTCACTCATTATATTAGTTATCTCTCCTGTTTTTTTTTTCTCTCCCAATATGATGAACAAACTAGTTATATTTTATTCAAGGTATTGATAAAAATGTTGCATAGCACAAGAGCAAGTACACAGCATTTGAATTCTTGACAACTACACTTAGAGATTGGCTATTCCAATAATTTTGAATCCATTTGATTTTATTATCATCTAATCTGTCCCAGTAGTAATTTCTCTTTGATGTTCTATTTCACCCTGGCCTGCCTAGAAATCTTTGGTGTGGTCCTTGGCATTTGTCATGATTCTTCAGCATTTAAAATGGGAGAAGGATTATTATGAAATATAGTTCTCCTAACAGAACCTCACAACTTTTTTATTCATCCTTGTTTCCATCTAGCATGAATACCTTTAAAAAACTGGAGTTTATAGATCAGTTTTCTAAGCATCCACAGCATTCTGTATTGATAATTTTATATTTTGCTTTCTACCTCTTCGGAATTGTTTTGGATTTTCTCTAAAGATTTTTATGTTCAACACTTTCCATTTTGGATCAGTATGCAGTAGAATTTTAGTATATTCAGTCCCAGATAGCCTTTTTCTGAACTATTTGAAATTTATCCTTCTTAAAAGTACATACAAGACCATAAAATTACAACAACATTACTATTGATAATAACAACTAGCACTTATAAAGCACTGATTATGTTTCAAGTACTGCATTAAGCAGTATCTCATTTTATTCTTGCTCAGCCTGAGACAGAAAGATAAAAAGAGAGTTAATTTTATCTGACTTCAAACCTTTCTCTCTTCTCTTTTTTTACCACCACATACTCATCTCCCTCATCTTTCTACTTCCGGAATTTTATTCTTGCTTCCCTACATTAGATATTTACTTGAAATTAATATAATCATTCTATAACCAACAGTAATTAAGCTTTACCTACCAACTGATTTTTAAAATAGGCAGCCTTCAAATAACACCTCTACTTTAACTTTAACAAAAGCTAGTCACGTGTCTCATCATGGAATGGAGGCTGCATTAAGTTCTAGGAGAATATGCCATCACCATGCTAGTTCTGGTGGTGTTTACTAATCTGGAAAGGTTTCACATACATGCCTGTAATGGCAAGTAAATAGGATCTTTTGCTGGTTTTGTTTTGGTATAATCAAGAAGTATAATGTCTCTATTTGAATGTGACTGGGAAGGATCTTTCCATTCCATTACCTGACCTGGAAAAATTTGTAAGAAAGTCTATCTCATCCCATAGTATATATGAAAAAAAAATGAAAATTGGGATATTAACCTTAGAGGGCTTAAGTGACTTGTTCGTGATCACAGAACTGATAAGAGAGAAAGAGGATTGTAATTTAGGTTTTCCATACTCCAAATACAAAACTGTATCCATAATATCATACTGTCATTGATGAATTAAACTGTTAGAGTATCTCTTTCTAGTTACAAATCCAAGGTTAAAAGACAATATGAAATTAAAATACAACATTCCAAAAGATGACTTAATAGTTTGGAACCCTTGTCTTTTGTCTCAAAACAGGAGAAAGCTTCAAAACAGATTTCTGGTTAAATATAGAGCTACTAGTCCATGAGCTCCCTTTTTATCTTCCCCATTATATGTCTTCTTATTTATAGCAAATAGTCACTCAGAATGCAATAAAAAGTCAGCTTATCTTTATCTAGAGAGGAGGTTCACTATAACAGTGTGTATAGAAAATAAATTTTAAAAGAGCAGGAAACTAATTAGGATAAAGTGATGGCAGTGCCCTATACAAGAACAGGGCAGAGGAGAGAAAGAAAGAGGAGAAGGGAAAAATTAATTAGGTCCCAACAGAAGCAATAGAAAGAAAAATCATAAAATTTTGTGCTTAATTCTGGTCAGTAGGCCAAATAAAGCTCCCATCAATCGGAATTATGTTCAGTTCAATGTACCTGCACTCTTCACTTAAAATCAGCTGGACATTGGTGCGGGTATGCATCTACATGCCTGGACTCTACTCCTCTCCTAGGGGCTCAAAAGCTCCCAGGCTTCCACCTATCTTTAGTGACTGCACTCTACAATTCTTTATCCCCACCTCTTCCAAACTGAAACTTTCTATCAGTCCTCTTACCAATGGAGGGCTCCAAGCATTTTCAAATAGAATCATAAAATCTCAAATGTATAAAGAATCTCAGAGCCCAATTAGTCCAATTCATACCTGACTATGAACCCTTTTACCATATACTTATATGTGTTCATCCAGCCTTGATCTGAAGAACTCTAAAAAAAGTTAGAGATACACCAAATATTAGCAAAAATCCAAAGAATGGGATTTCTCCCTCCAATTTCATATTTTTGTCATTTTGCATAAATATGTGATATATGTTTGTATATGTACATGAAATATTTTTGTATTTCACATATAGTCAGATAGATGAAAGAAAGAAAGAAAGAAAGAAAAGAAAGAAAAAGAGAGAAGAAACTCATCCACCTGAGAAAATCATTCCTTTCCCACTCACTTCTCCATTGTTGCCATTAACCTTTCCATTCTTTTATCATTCTCCATCTATACCCTATTGCAAATGTCATATCCCTTATCCAAAGAAATTTAGATATAATTTTCAGAGTAACCTGATGAATAGGAACATATGTACATATATATGTATATATATATATATACACACACATTTCATATATATATATATACACACACATTTCATATATATATATATATATACACACACATTTCATATATATATATATATATATATATATATATATATATATATATATATATATATATATATACACACATGTTTATTTCCTTTAGAGTTGTTATCCCAGATGGATTTTTTTTCCCTTTTTGGTCTTGACACATCATCACCATCTGCATGAAAGGATCACATCCTAGGGAAGGAAATGCCCAATTAAACATAATATTGTCTAGTTCTTCTACATATGGGTTGCAAAATCAAACACACAAAGTCAATAAGCACAGATGTTAACTTACCTATGAAACATATTCCATACATTACTGATGACTTAAATAATCCATCTAGTATTCCAGAATAGTTCATTTATATATTTTTGTTGTTGTCTATTTTAAGTTTAAGTGGATTCCATTTATCTGTAAACATGAAAGGTCACTAAATCATTCAGAGTTCAAAGAGAAAGTATCTCTTAAATGACAAAATATCATTACATATGTATATTTGTATAAATATGAAGAAATAATTATATTTTCATGTCCACATACTTTTTACCGAATCTGGGAATCACAGGCATGGGCAGTTCCTAATAAAGATTACTTATTATTAATAGAGATATAGGTAACTTCTCAGCACTTTGTATTCTTATATCCTGAGGATGTTTCTTGCCCAGGGTCACAGTAGTCAGAGGCAGTACTTGAACTCAGGTCTTCTTAATACTGAGACCATCTCTTTACTATGTCACATTGATTCTAATCCATATACTTCTTTGAAGGCAGTCTTGGGCAATTCGCACTACTCGGTTATATCAAGCTGGAAAGGATTTGATTGCAAACCTAATAATAGGCTGTTTGATTTCTAAAGAAGCACAGAGAAAGTTATTGTTAATAGGTTTGCGACTAGATAATGAAATTGTTTGAAAACAGGCATCCATGAAACAGACAATACTAAAAATCAACCCTTAATCCTATGGAGTATCCTTTTGCCTTCATAATGACAAAGGATAACTGGACTAAAGTGTTGCAAAGAATACCATGAGTCACATATATTTCAGATAATTAATTCAAAAAAGCATTTTCTAAGAATTTTCTAAGTGTTAGACAAAGTACTAGTAGCTAAGATTACTCAATAATTCTTTTCTTTAACTCCATAACCAGTCCTACTGAAGAAAATGTATTAATTCAGTCTGTCAGTCTGTTGGTTGGGTGGTTGTTATCCTTCGTTCTCAAAGAGAACCAAAACAACATCACCATGGTAAAGTGAAATTTCAGTGTGTCCAACTGTGGCTGATCAGAACAGTACAAGCTCAGAATGCTCTACCACAGGTTGGGCACAGATAGTCCATGTGAATTTGAACATCCTATGTATACTTTGTGCTGTCTCAATTCTGCTTTGCTCATAGAACATGACATCCCTTTTGATGTGGGCATGCCATGCTGAGTGGTCCCATGCCAGTAGTGTCTTCCATGTTGCACAGTCAAATCCAAAGTTCTTGAGAGATAATTTGAGAGTGTCCTTGTATCTCTTCTTCTGATGAACATGTGATGACATGCCCCCTGTGAGTTCTCCGTAAAACAATCTTTTTGGCAAGTGTACATTTGCATTCGAACAACACCAGGCCATCAGAGTTGTGCTGTCGGAAGCACAGTTTGAATGCTTGGCAGTTCAGCTTGAGCAAGGACTTCAGTGTCTGGTACCTTATCCTGCTAGGTGATCCTCAGAATCTTTCTAAGACAGTTCAAATGGAAGCAATTCAGTTTCCTGGCATGGCGCTGGTAGACTGTCCATGTTTCACAGGCATACAACAGTGAGGTCAGCACAACAGTTCTGTAGACCTTCAGTCTGATAGTCAGTCTAATACTTCTCTCTCAAACTTTTCTTCAGAGCCTCCCAAACACTGAGCTAGCTCTAGCAATGCATGCATCGACCTCATTGTCTACATGTACATCCCTGGAAAGTACACTACCAAGATAAATGAACTTACCCACAGCATTCATAACTTCTCCATTTGCTGTAACTGATGGATCAGCATATGGATGGTGAGGTGGTGGCTGATGGAGCGCCTGTGCTTTTTTGGTATCAATTATTAAGCCAAAATTAGCACAGGCAGCAGAGAATTGCTCCATACTTTGTTGCATCTCAGCTTCAGAGGCTGCACTGAGAGCACAATCAACTGCAAACAGAAAGTCATATACCAACACTCCCTTCACTTTGGTCTTAGCTTGTAGCCCTTTCAAATTGAAGAACTTACCATCAGTATGGTAGTTGACCTTGATCCTGTGTTTATCTTCATTGAAAACATTTGACAACATGGCTGAAAACACCATCCTAAAAAGCATGGGAGCAAGAACACAGCTCTGTTTCACTCCATTGGTCACTGGGAAGGCAGGGCAGCACTGTCCACTATCCAGAAGCCAGGAAAACATGCCACCATGAATTTGATGTACAATATTGATGATCTTCTCCTGGCAATCAAATTTTAATATAATTTTTCATAAACCCTCATGACTAACAGTGTCAAAGGCTTTGGTCAGATGTACAAACATTGTGTACAGACCTCTGTTCTGCTCCTTGAATTTCTTCTGGAGTTGTTGGGCAACTAAGACCATATTGACTGTTCCTTGGCCCTTTTTGAAGCCTGGCTCTTAGGGAGATTACCATCTTTCAGGTGAAGGATCAGCCTATTAAGAAGGACTCTAGCAAGAATTTTGCCAGCAATGACTGAGAGACCCCCCTGTGATTATCGCAGGACAATCTTTTCCCTTTACCTTTATAGAAATGGACAATGAAGGCAACCTTGAACTCCTGGGGGATAACCTCTTCTTGCCATATAACCTGGAAAATTTCTGTCAGTTTCTGTGTGAGAGATGGTCCCCCTACAGTAAATCTCAGCTGGAATAGAATCAGCACCAGGTGATTTGCCACATAAAAGGAGCCTAATGGCCCTCAAAACTTGTTCTTCAGTTGGAAGTTCAGCTAAGGAGGGATTGACTTCAACCTGTGGTAAAGGGTCAATGACCTCAGCATTGATTGATGATGGTCTGTCTGTTAATAACCCTATGAAAGTGTTCAGCCCATCTCTCTAGGATCATGTCCTTGTCACTAATCAATGTGGTTCCATCAGCACTGAGTAGCTGTGATGCACCATAGGTTTTTGGTCCATAAATAACTTTCAGGGAATCATAAAAGTACTTTGGATTGTTACTATCAGCATAAAACTGAATTTCATCTACCTTCTTACTGAGCCAGGAATCCTACATCTCTCTAAGCTGTGCTTGTACTTTGCTTTTGATGGAATTAAATGCCGATTTCTTAGAGGTGGATGAACTATCCTGCTGGTATATGCTGTGGAGTTCTCATTTTTCATTTAGCAGCTTCTGGATTTCCCCATCATTTTCATCAGACCAGTCTTGGTGTTTGCGAGTGTTCTGACCCAGATGAGCAAATGCAGTGCTGTACACCAAATTTCTGAAAGCTGCCCAATCCTTTTCTGCTCCACTGTTGCCAATTATGTGTTGGCTCAACTTTCCCTCCAAGTTAGCAATAAACTCTTCATGCTCAGAGAAGAGCTCTAATTTGTTGACATTAATTGTTCTGGTAATCACTTTGCCTTGGGAGCAGCACTTTTGATGAATGTGAATATTTAGCTTGGAAAGGATAAGTCTGTGATCAGTCCAGCACTCTGTAGCACACATTGCATTTGTAACCCTCACATCTTGTCTGTCTCATCTCTTTACAATTAATGGCCTATTAGATGCCAATGTTTGCTTCGATGGTGCATCCATGAAATTTTATTGCATTTAAGTAAATGGAAAACAGTGTTGGTGATGAGGTCATGATGCACAAATCTTCAGTAATAAATGACCATTGCTGTTGTTTTCCACTCCAGTCCTCCTTAGGACTCTGCCATGTCTGGTAGTCTGAGCCTCCTCTAGCATTAAAGTTGCCCAGAATTATAAGCTTGTCCTCTTTTGGCACATTGATGATAAGGGTCTCTAAGTCTTCAGAAAATTTTTCTTTGACTTCATCAGGGTTTGTCATGGTGGGAGCACAGGCACTGATGATGGTGGCATGGCGTTTCCCTGTGAGTGGCAATTGCATTGTCATGAGCCTGTCATTCACTCCTTTTGGCAGGAATACCAGGTGTCAGTCAGTTAACAATTATCAAATGCTTACTATATGGCAGGCACAGTGTTAAGTGCTACGATACAACGAAAGGCAAAAGACAGTCCGTGCTCGCAACTACCTTACAGTCAAATGGGGAAGGCAATATTTAAACAACTGTGTATAAACAAGCTATAAACAAGATAAATTGGAGATAATCAATTAGTATTTTTTAATTTAATTAATTTATTTGGTTTCAGTTTTCAACAATCACTTCCATAAGTCTAAAATTTCCCCCCCCTTCCTTTCCCCTCCCTCCCTAAGAAGCTTTGCAATCTTACATGGGCTCTACACATGCATTCCTGTTAAACACATTTTCACATTAGTGATGTTGTGTAGAAGAATTAGAATGAATGGGAGAAACCATGAGAAAATTCAAACCAAAACAAAACATAACACAAGAGAAAATAGTCTACTTCATTCAGCATTCCAATTCCATAGTTCTTTCTCTGGATGTGGATGGTATTTTACCTCTAGAGTCTTTTGGGGAATGTTTTAGGTACTTACATTGCTGTGAAGGGCTAACTCTATCGGAAACAGTCCTCACACATCGTGACTGTTACTGTGTATAATGTTCTCCTGATAACCAACTACTATTAATGGGACTCATGAAATGCTTTTTGTAGAAGGGTGATAGGACTGTAGCAAAGATTTGAAGGAAGCCAGGGAAGCCAGGAAGCAGAGATGCGGAGAGAAAGAGACTTCCAGACTTGAAGGAAACAAAAATGCCCAATCTCAAGGTGAAATCCCTTGTGTGAGAAACAGTAAGACCAGTGGTAAATGCATACTGCACTTAAGAAAAGCTTCAGAAGGCATGGCATGAAATAATGGATGGAAGGCTAAAGTAATAGAAATAGTAGTAGTTTCAGAATAGGCTGTCTGTATTAAAACTTTGTTCATGAGAGCAAAGTACAAAATAACTAACAAAAAAAAGTAATTATAATTGTTAGATATTTTCCTTGATTGTAGTCGTGCCAAAATGAAGTTCTTCCTTTTCCCCCAATGTCTCCTTATAAATATAAATAGTCCCATTTTTATGCATTTCTCAATTTGCTTACTTTAAGTGCAAATGAAAACTTAGACACATGGAATCTTACTGACAATATATCTTTTGTCAAGTAGACACTTAATGACCTGTGAGGTGGTGATTACATAGGCAGCTCTCTGAAGCAAATTCAGATCCCATAGGTTCCCAAAGAGTTAAAATTACTCAAGTATGACTTGAAATCTCTACTTGCAAACATATAGCAATGCGTTTATTCACCTTTTAGCTTTTAAAAAGTGTTGGATTTTTTTAGCAGAGGATCTCACTATCCCATTGCTTCGTAGTTCTTAACCTATTATCTCTATAACACTAAAACAAGTCTCTACTTGGCAAAAGATATATTGCCAGTAAGGTTCCATGGGTCCAATTAATCACCATCCCTTAAGATAAACAAATCGTAGAATGAATAAAAAAGGATTTTTTGTGATTATAAGGAAGTTCTACGGTGAAAAAAAATGCTGAGATGAAAGGAAAATAACCTGATTTCTTTATCCCATAAACTATCCCAAACTTATCCCATAAACTATCAGATTCTCTGTTTTCTCATTGTATAGTAAGATGTCCCCAAATAAAATTATCCCCAGATACTAATCTTGGCATTATTTTTACCTCACAGGGTTTTTGTCCAAAAGGCATTTGATAAAATATGAAATGATAAGTAACTATGAATTAAAATATTACTAATTTTTTTTTTTTTACAAATTTCAGGCAGCTAGATTGGTATGGTGGATAGACACCTGGATTTTTCTGGGGTCAGAAAAACCCAAGTTCAAATCTGGCCTCATTTACTAGTTGTGATCGTAAGCAAGTCATTTAACCAGTATTTGCCTCAGTTTCTCCATGTGTAATATGAAGTTAATGATAGTACCTAAATCTCAGGGTTGTCATGAGAATTAAATGAGGTAATATTTGTAAAGCACTTAGCACAGTATCTGACACATAGCAAGTGCTATATAAATACGGGAGCAGCTAGGTGGCACAGTGGATAGAGTGCAGGACAGGAGTC
Organism: Notamacropus eugenii; assembly: GCF_028372415.1. Lineage (NCBI taxonomy): Eukaryota > Metazoa > Chordata > Mammalia > Diprotodontia > Macropodidae > Notamacropus > Notamacropus eugenii. The sequence goes on along the minus strand of NC_092875.1, from coordinate 254,124,500 downwards.
AGGATGACTCATGTTCCTGAGTTCAAATCTAGCCTCAGATACTAGCTGTATTGTCCTGGGCAAGTCACTCAACCCTGTTTGTCTCACATTCCTCATCTGTAAAATGAACTGGAGGAGGAACCAGCAAACTACTCTAGTGTCTCTGCTAAGTAAAGCCCAAATGGGGGCACAAAGAATTGAAAATGCCTGGACAACAACAAATATAAGTGCTAGCTATTATTTTTAATATTATTTGTTATTATTATTATAGGAAAACTAAGTACTTTATAATTAGTATGCCTAATATTTTTCTCAACTCAGAAGAGCATCAGCACCCTAGGAGTGGAGAAGAGAGGTAATTCACATTTACATAACTCTTGATGATTTACAAAACATTTTTCTTCTAATAATTTCTTGACTTTAAGGATCATCCCCATTTCACAGATGAGGAAATTAGAGCACACCACCATCGTGTCACCAATGATACAGGGAATAACAAAACAAGCAAAAAACTGGGATCTGGAAACAAATGAGGTGGAGCCCAAATTCTATCTTTGTTCATTACTAGCTACGTGATCTGGGTCTAGTGACCAAGTTCTCTGGGTCTCCATTTCTTCCTCCATACAGTTGGAGAAAAAAAAAAATCTATCTTTCTTAACAGGAATTTTGTGGTGACCAAAGCAAAATAGTAAAAGCTAATTGTTTTGTAAACTCCAGAGTATTATAAAAATATCAACTAGTGTTATTAAAGTTAGCATGACGTAGTAGGAAAAGTCCTGGTCTGGGAAAAAAGAATATCTGAGCTCGAATCCTGTGTCTCCCACTCACTAGTCAAGTCATTTGATCAAGTCATTCTTATTTCATTGCATTTCAATTCTTCATCCTTAAAATGAGACTAATATATCTGTAGCTTCTATATTAGGGGTAGAGAACCTGCAGCCTCAAGATGACATGGGGGCTTCTAGGTCCTTGGATGCACCCTTTTGACTAAGTCCAAGTTTTACAAAATTAAGAGTTACTTCACTTGTTCTGTGAAGTTTGGATTCAGTCAAAGGGCCACATCTGAGGACCTAGAGGGGCACATGTGGCTTTGAGGTTGCAGGTTACCAACACCTGCCCTCCATGATATGACTGATGAGAGGATTGACTGAGTGTGTGTGTGTGTGCATGTGTGTGTAATGTATTTAAAGAATAACCTGATAGTATAGAAGCTGGGAAATTGTCCAGTCACTGTGCCAAGCATGTTGGAGCTATCCTTTGCCATATTACTAAAATTTATATATCCTTTGACACAACTATACTGCTACTAGACCTGTCACCCAAGAAATCAAAGAAGAAAAGGACCTATATGTAATGGCATAAACATTATAACAACACTATTTGTGGCAGTCTAGAATTGGAAGCTAAGAGGGTACCTTTCTATAGGATAATGTAATGCTTAACTAAATTGTGGCAAATGCATATAATAGAACGGAATATTACTGTCCGATAAAAAATTGACAGTTTCTGAAGAAACTAGGAAGACATGTATGAACTGATATAGATAGGTAGAACTGAGTGAAACTGAGAACAATTTATATGATTTATGCAGGGATATAATTATCTATGTGGCATAGTAGATAAAGCTCTGAGACTGGGATCAGGTAAACTTGAGTTCAAATCTGGCCTCAAATACTTACTAGCTATGTGACCTTGGGCAAGTCACCTAACCTCTGTTTTCCAAAGTTTTCTCAACTGTAAAAAAAAGGGGGTGGGGGAATAAAAATAGCACTTATTTCCTAAGGTTTCTGTGAGGATAATGTTTATGAAATAATATATGTAAATATACGTTCTTAGCATAGTGCCTGGCACATAGTAGATGTTATATAAATTCTAGCTCTTACTGAAAGGATAAATTTTGTGTTATGAGTATAATAGTATGTTGAAATAAGAGAAGATAACCATTGTCCACCCACAAGATAGCAAAACAGAAAAAAAGAGGCAATTGAGTTGCTGATAAACTGTAGGATTGCATGAAAGTAGACATCAGGGTTTTCTCAAAAACAGAATATCTTCGGGATAAGAAAGAGGACTTGCAGCATTATTATATCAACTTTAGATAGAGCTGTTTGTTCAAAGGTATAAAAATTGGGATGGTTTAGAGGATTTATGGATTCTCACAGGCTACCTGAATGCCTGTATCCATGTATGTATTCAGGCTTTTCTGTGTGACTACTAACACATTTTTCATCAACTTGAGTTAGTTTCTGCCTCCTGATTTTTAAATTATCAATAGTATCACTATTATTATTATTGACTTTAGAATTCTGCTTAGTCCAAGGTAAACCAGAGGTCCAAAAGAATAAAGGTGAAACATGCAGTTCACTTTGTGATAGAGAACTAATAAAATTAAAATGCAGAAAACTGCATGCATATTTGGCAAAAATCAAAATTGGAATTTGCCTTTCAGGACAATGTAACTAAGTATCGGAGGCTTTATCTTATTTAATTTTTATTTTATTATTGGGTGGGGGAAGTATGAAGGATACATTAAAATAGATATAAAAATATTTCTGTTATAGCATGCCACATTTATTTCAGTATATTTTATTACTGTGCAGAGGTGGTGATCTGAATTAAAAGTCAGGCACTAAAACACACTTCTAAAGAGGAATAATGAAAATATATTAAATCATTTTGCTACCAAAAACTTCAGTTGACAGCTACTCTTATAATTGGTATTGGTAATAAATGAAGAGTATTTATTTTAAAAAGACTTCCTACCTCCCAAAAAAATCAGTTCTCAGGTGATCTTTATACTAATAGGCAATAGAATCTTTGGAAGTGGAGGGACCAGTAGAAAAAAGGCCATGTTGGGAGACAGTGAGAGAGAAGGACGAGGAGGAGGAGGCAGAAGAGGAGCAGGAGGAGGAAGAAAAAGATCCAGAAAAAAAGGAGAAGAAACAGAGAAGAAGGAAGAGGAGTGGAAAAAAGGAAACAAGAGAGAGAAATAAAGCAATAGAGAATGACATAGATGGAAAAAAAGGATGGATTTCTCAAAGCATTCTCTAATTAAATACAAACACACATGCCCATTAAAATGACTTCTATAAGTGTAAAATTTGATCATTAACAGTATTCTTAGTGATGTAAGACATGCACAACTCCCAGAATAAAGGCTGGAAATGGATGACCAATCTTATCTGTTCAAAGGATAGAGCCCATACAGCCGCCAGGAAAAGATGGAAGATCTAAAAATCTGGATAATGTCACATATCTTATGTTATAAAGGAGCTCAGAGGCCATCTCATCCAAATTCATCATCTTAGACATATGGAAACTGAAACCCAAGGAAGTTAAGAAATTTGCCTAAGAAATTTTCCTACACATGTAGGAAATGTAAGAGTCAGGATTTGGACTCAGATCTTCCTATTTCAGAGTAAGTGTTCCTTTGCCTACCTGGAAAAAGAAAAGATCTTTCTAGCCCTCATCCAATAGGAGGAAGAGAGTAGGTAAAGATGCCTTTGCTCTTTAGGGAGAAAAGGTTAGATCAAATGAACCTTATATTCCTCTGCCTACCAACAAGGAGAAAAGAGCAATATTACTATACTACTCAGGAAGGAGAGGGATTGGATGTGATTTCATAAGACCTGTGTGCTATTCTTACATCTCCAGCTTTTATTCTGTTCAGATGACTAAATCATGATCCTCCTTGCTAGAGTCTATCTAGGTTTTCTCAGCCATGAATTTCATCTTGAACACTAGAGACAGTATTATATTTTCTGCATTCCAAAGGCTTTGGGCCAGTTCTGAAGGTCAGAACTTTTTTCTTTCTTTTTCCACGCAACACGTTCATTTTAAATCAATGAAGTCCTGTTCTGTCAACAATAAAAGTCTCCCCTTGTCAACCTGGGACCCCTTTTATTCTAAGTACCCTACCTTGGCATCATTTAATTTTCACAATTAGTTGAGTTGTGCTTGGATTCTGGAAAACATGATTTCAAATCCTTCCTCAGACACTTCATTGTTTGTGACTTGGGTAAGCCACAACTTCTCTCTGCCTCAATTTCCATATGCACCTACCTCGCAAGATTGTTGAGAGGAATACATAACTTCCTATATAAAGTGTTTTATAAGCCTTAAAATGCTATGTCAATGCTAGGTATTAACAGTAACAATAGCAATAATAATTACAAATAGCTAGATGATATTAAGAAGAATGTAAATATTGCAAAGAATAGCTAAGTGGATTGGGCTCAAACACATCTTAAAGTCTGGAAAGTTCTCTGCATGCATTACCATATTGGATACAACTGTGTGAAGAATAATGGCAATAATTACTTGAATTACAGAGAAAAGCCATGTGGTATAGTGGAAAGGTAGACAGCTAAGCCAATCAGGAAACCAGAAAGACCTCTATAAATTGAACTACTGCTGTTGGCTCATGCTGGTTGTGTGGCCCTGGGCAAATTAAATAATCTGTCAGTGTTCCAGGGCAGTAGTATGAAACTTGGTTAGAAAGGGAGTCATTAAATCATATGTGAAAATCCTTGTTGGTCACATATTGACTTAGAAAACCACATATTCATATTATCTATGTTTTATGGTATGTTATTTTTTTTGTTAAATATTTCCCAAATACATTTAAAATCTGATTCAGGTTGCACTCAGTAATGTTGTGGACCTCGTGTGTCTGGCTACTGAGTGTTTGACACCTCTGTTCTAAGAATAAAAGTTTGAGAAAACACCGACCTGAATCGGTAAAGAAAGTTAACTCATCTCGGACTTCCCTTTAAAAATAAAATTACAGACTAAGTCATTATCCTTATATAGATGAAGAAACTAGGGTTCAAAGCAATGTTTAAGCTACTTTTAGCCATGGAAAGATGAATATTTTTTCACTGATCATTGATACTTTATAATTTAAGAGACAATTGAAACAGACCTGAGAAAAATGGTTAACACCCTGGTTCGTTCCCACTGTTGTATGACCTCTTCTTTTCTCCTGCTCTCACATTGTCTCGTCAGCTGTCCCTAGTTCTACACACAGGTAGTGAGTGCCTCATAAGCCAAAATTCTAGGACTAGAGTTCCCTTTTCCTTGACACTCTATTCACAGCCAGTCTCAGAAAAGAAAGCAATCTAATATATTCCACACTAAAGTAAAATCATTGCTCTAAAGTTACGCATGACCTAAGAGACAGATAAACATGACAGATCTCTGCTATACTATGTTCATTTTAAAAGGGAATAGTTGTTCATGTGAGGGAATAAATAAATAATGATAAAATTTCAGGTCACATAGCTGTTAGATGTCAGGAGTATTCTTGGTTGGGGAATTATCCTATATCTCCTCCAAATTATACGGTAGAGGAATGCATATACTCTGCCCATGGATAAAAAAAGCAAAAGAGATCCAAGAGGAAGAATAGGTGATAAATTTAATAGAATTTCTTTCACATATTGACATGATTATAGATGATCACATTCAAACACTTTTTAAAGATCTATAAAAATATTTCTTTCAAATTTTTTAATTTAAAGTAACTTCAGGTCACATAAACATTCATAGAACTAGGTTGTACTAATTCCCTCCCTTCTTGCCCTCCTTTTTTCCCCATGATACTAGCAAGCTGAAGAGCAAATAAAACCATTTCAGGATTTCACTATAATACATCACTTTCATCCATGTCCTCATTGACAGCATGATTGTTACAGCTCTTATGCACTTCTTAAAACAGAAAATGAATATTTTCTCCTGCTTAATTTACAGTGTAGGTGTCTGATTCATTCCCCTGCAGTTATTCTTTATGAAACTGGATTATTACAAGATGTTGTAAAAAGCTTCTCCTCAGTAGCAAGCCTTTTTTATGCATTTCCAGATTTTTTTGATTTTTTTTTTTGTTTTGAAAAGAGGAATAAAGTGTATTTTATGGCCAAATCCATGTGTGCTTTGGACTACCACACTCAGAAATTCTGGGGGAACTTAATCAGGAGAGCTTTTATAGGACTTAACACAGAAAATCAAGTAAAAAAGTAAGCACTGAAAGTAAATTACCTTGAAAATGGTATAAATCCTTTTTATCTATCTGTCTATATTTAATTTCTCTCATTCTAACATGAAAGAAGTTTCTTCTTTGGAGAAAATAATTTTATCTGAAGATTTTACATTCCTTTTTATTAGTCCCCAAGCAAAGGACAAGGACACTTAAAAAATTCTTTTACTGTTTATTTTTTCCGCTCTTAATTTTGAATATATTATCATATAGAAGAAAAATATTGATTTCAGAGACAGCAACCCTGAATTCAAATCCAATTCCTTCACTAGTCTACTGTGTGAATTTGGAGAAGCATTTAATATCCCTGAGCTTCTGTTTCCTTACCTGTAAATGGGGTAAGTAAAACAAACTATCAGGAGTTTGAAAAGGAACAATCCATATTAAGGTATTTGAAAACTGGAAAGGACAAAATAAATGTCAAAATTATGATTGAACACAGAAGTCACTAACTCTGCCATAATTACACTTAAGTGCTCATTTCCATTTTGTAAGATATCAACAATTATAAAATTTATCTTTTAAATATTATTATATAGAGTTGTGGTTGGAAAATATCAATATGTACAAAAACATTTATAAGTTCTCTATTTTTAATAAAGAAAAAACATTTATCCTGTATTCTCTAAATCAGGAATTAGAAAATGGATAAATAATTTGTATCATATTAAAGAGAAGGGGGAAATCATTTATTCAGCTCCTACTATGTGCTAGTCTCTGTACTAAATGCATTACAAATATTCTCATTCGGTCCTCACTTCTGGGAGGCAGGTGTTACATTATGATCCTTTTTTAAAGGTGAGGAAGCTGAAGCAGATGGGAGGATTAAATTACTTGCCCCCAAATCACCTTCCAAATGATTGCACAATGCTTAAAGTATCTGGGGACATTAAAGAACGAATTAATAGCAGGAGTAATATTCCCTAAATAATTAAAGAAAAATATAAATACCTGGAAGAATGTTCTCTAAATAATTGAAGACCAATATAAATAGCTGGAGGGATATTCAGTGTTCATGGTTAAACCATGCCAATATAATAAAATGGCAATACTACACAATTAATACCTTTAATGCTATAGTTATCAATTTACCAAGAGGATGCTTCACAAAGCTTGATAAAGGTAATAATAACATGTGTTTGAAAAAAACAAAAGATCTAAAATATCAAGGGAGATGATGATAATAATTAAGAACAAAGGGAGAATAGTATTTCAAGACCTCAAAGTTTTTATAAAGCAGTCATCATCAAAGCCATCTGCTGTTGCTTTAAAAAATAGAGAGCAATGGAACAGACCAGCCAAGGGAGATTAAAAAATAATAGTACTCAAAAACAAAGTATTTGATAAAGGGGAAAACATAAATTACCTACAGAAAAGCTCTCTGATAAAAAACTTCTGGAAAGACAGAAAAGAAGTCCAACAGAAATAAGGCTTAGATCAACTCCTTACAACCACATTCCACAACATTCCAAATAAATACATGACCAGAATGTTAAATATCCTACTGTTAAAAAAAATAGAAGAGGAACATAACTCTCACAGCTATGTGTAAGAAATGTAATCTTAACCAAACAAGAAATAGAAGAAATTACAAAAGATAAAATAGATAACTTTGATTACTTGAAACTGAAAACTTGTGTACAGACAACCTTAATGTGTCTAGCATAAGAAAGGAAGCAGTCAAATGTGAAAAAAATATCTTTGTATCAAATTTCTCTAATAAGGTTTTGTGATCCAAGATACATAAACTCTGTGTGTGTGTGTGTGTGCGTGCATGTGTAATGACTCTGTGATCCCATGAACCAGAGCATACCAGTACAGTCTATGAGTTTTGTTTTGTTTTTGGCAGATACTAGAATGGTTTACTATTTCTTTCTCCACTGGACTGAGGCAGATAGACTTTAAGTGATTCACCCAGAATCACACAGCTAATAAGTATGTGAGAATGAATTTGAACTCAGGTCTTCCTCACTTGAAGTTCAATGCTCTACCCACTGAGTCATCTAGCTACCTCTATAAATATACCTACATATATGGACATATGCATATGGATATATGTACACATATATGTACATATGCATAGGGATAAATATATTTGCATGAATAATATGTCAGTAATAACCATTCATATATATACACACATATGGGTAGGTAGACAGACAGACAAAACTAACTCCCAATAGATAATTAGTCAAAGGATATGAACAAACATTTCTCCAAAGAGGAACTAAAAAGTATTCAGTCACATGAAAAAAAAATATTCCCAATAACTAATAAGAAAAACACATATCAAAACAACTCTGAGGCTTCACCACACTTTCTGCAAATTGACAAAAGTTACCCCAAAATAGCAACAATCAATTCTGAAATTATTTTGGGAAAACAGGCACACTAATATAGTGCTAGCGGAGTTGTGAAATGGTACAAATATTTTGGAAAGCAAGTGGAATTAAACAAATAAAGTGACTAAAATATCCATACCCTTTTAACTAGAGACTACATTACTGTGTCTATACCCCAAGAAAGTAAATTAATAAGAAAAATGCCCCCACTTAGTCCAAAATATTTATAGCAATAGTTTTTGTCATAGATAAGAATTGGAAACTGTAGATTTTATCAGTTTGGGAATGGCTAAACAAATTATGGTGTGTGAATGCAATCTAATACTATAGTACTATAAGAAATTATGCGTGTGATGGATACAAAAAAAATGGAAAGATCTATAGGAACTGAGGCACAGTGAAGTGAAGAGAGGAAAGAAAATAATATACACAATAACTGCAGCACTGTAAATAGAAGGAATAATAACATGGAAAAAATCAAAGCAAATGTAATAAAATTATAAAGATCAATTAGGATTTGAACGAAAAGATATGAAGATACCTCCAACTTATCCCTTTGCAGAACTGGGAGGTTCACAGGTATAACATATTTGACACAGATTTTCAGAGTTTCTCAATTTATTAATCAGTTATGATGACATTTTTATCCTCTCTAAAAAAGCAAAACAAAATACTATTAGTCATATGAGATGACTCTCAGAGAGGGAAGATGAAAGGGGTACATCAGACGCTATGATTATGTAAGAAATTGAAATCATCAATAAAAATTAGTAAGAATTAAAAATCAAATTGTAAAAGAATTTAGATGTTTTAAAAATTAATGATTTACCTAATGTCACATAGCTAACAAGTATCTGAGGCTGAATTTTGAACTCAGACCTTGCTGAAATCAGGCCCAGGATTTATCCCATTTTCTATCCAGCTATCATACTAAGATACTGAAATACATTTCATAATAATTACTAATATGAAGAATCGAATGAAATATGAAAAGGGTGATAAAGTAATACCGAGAAGCAGCATGACATAGTGAACAAAAACTTGGCCTGGATGCCAGTAAGATTCAAATCTCATCTCTGATACATACTGGCTGTGTGACCCTGACAAGTAATTCAAACTCTCAATACTAGAGGAAAATCTGAAACACCCTAAATTTTAGAGAAGGTTCTGAACCTTCACTGATAAAGAATGATTTCCTTGCTCAAGAGCTCCTGAAATTAATGAAATCACAGGTCCAGTCCCTATCCTTCTTAACTGATGCAGAAACAAAAAAGCAAAATCACAAAAGCATACAGTATGATCCAGGCTACATTTAAAAGATTGCAACAAAACTAGGCACAGTAGAAAAGTGAATGCAAAGGTGTATTTAGAATAAAATACTTTAACAAAATATTTTTTATCAAAATTATTGAAATTTATACATTTTTACTTTATTGAAATATTACAGTTGTGAATTAATTATCTGATTTATGTATTTTTGTTTGATAGTTTGACTTTTATTAAGTGGTAATTAATTTTATAATAATTATATTTTAAAATAGATACATTTTTAGTAAACTGTTATTTCTGAATAAGAAGGTCAGATATTTTGCACCAAATAAAAGATGTGGACAGAAGTTTTGTTGTTGTTGTTGTTTTTATTTCTTAGCATGTTTACCTGACTGCATATTGCTACATGTGTAAATCTAGTGCCCAGATGGAGAGAGCTGAAAAGTGGGGTTTAGACAGTCACTGAGAAGCTAATCACTGAGTTATTTTATCAAGTAATAATTTCTCCAAACTGCAACTTCTTCAGTCCTGAATATTTTGATTATCAGTCTTTTCACCCCTGAAAGAACTTTGACTACTCTGTTGAAAACTCAAGGCTTTTCTTTGTCTTCCCTTCTGAAAAGAAGGGCTCTTTTACACTGTATTCATCACTAAGCTGGGACTGCCAATTATAACTCCACCTGGGTTGGGGAAGAAAGGATGTCAGACTGCAGCTTTTGTCCTTTTCTGACTGCTTTATGCTCCTATTTCATTGATTGCTCTTTGTCTCCCTTTAAATGGGGTCTTAGGATTTGGGTCCACTTCCTTCCCTCCCCCTCCTCACAATTCCAGTCTAGGCTAACTTTCTTTTTTCCTAGACTTCCATGATCACCAGAGGAAGCAGCATGTGGATGAGAATAGCTTACTCAGCCTTGAAGCCAATACTTATTAGATTTCGAACCACACTTACAGGCAAGTAGAGGTAATTGAAGCAATAATATCTTCCCTGCCACCAGCTTCATCAGGGAAGTGTTCAGCACCTTTGGTGTAATTTACACCCCTGTCTTTACAAATCCTTTCAAAATCATTTTCTGTTCAGTTTAAAGGTCTAATGTGAATTCCGTTGAATTAGAACTGAATCCCTGTACCTTTTGTGGTCTGCTCACTTCTGCCCTAAGCCCTGTGAAAGAAGGCAGCAGGCAGCAATGTCAATAGAGCCCTATAAAGATTAATGGGGCACCTGAAAAGCAACAAGGACTTTGAGTGATTTCAAGGATTCTAGACTCAAGAAATCAATTTCACTGAAAATGTCCTTGCTAATTTAACTGATGGTATTTGACACCCCTCTATTGCAATGTAATCCATAAGAAGATATGAGAAACAGGTCTTTCTGTGCCTTGGTCAGGGTTGTAATGTGAATCTACTTGGGTACACGTTTATTTGTATCTTTATGCACATATACCTGTGCATGTCTTGGAGAACATAGAAGAAATCAGGCAGGATGTTTTTGGGAAAAAAAAACCATTCTTTGATTTTATTCATAGCTTTTTTTTTCCCCTTTCCCTTCAATTGAAGAAAGCAAACCTTAATAGAAATTATTCCTTTTGGTTGTCTTTCATAAGAAAATTCATTTAATGTGTAAGTACTGCTTCTCTAAAATTTAACCCTGAAGAACCTAAACCCTTATACCAGGGGTTCTTGAAGTGTATGTATGTAAAACCCTTCAACAATCTGCAGAAGCTTGATACAGTTACAGTTTATTACCTACGTTCACAAAAGAAATGTTAAATGTATTTTTCTCCCACACATACATGCCAAGTTCATTGTCCTTCAGACATCCATTCACATTGGACCCTGGCTTAAGTACCCTTGCCTTAGTATATTGAGAGAAAACTACTTTGGCAGCAGATGGGATGAGTCCATTCTTTCACTGAGTATTAAAGTCATCAACCATGGTCAAGGTGCAAACTAGGATAAAACCAAATCTATAAAATGACCCTCTTCAGATGACTCCTTCGGTATTGAAATGCTATTTATATGAATGTTATTATATTATATACAATTTATATTGCAGGTCCTAATTATATATTGGAAGAAACTTTTGTCATTTCAGCACCACACTGCAAAGATAACATGCACAGAGTAGAATGTTTAAGCAGATCTAACAGAAAGTCATTTGCCATTAGAAAAATTTAGGCTGACTTGATGCCAAAATCTGGATTTAGTAACTGCTTTCCTCAATATGCAAGGAAGCATTGGGATATGAAAAATATGAAATGATGAAGTTAGCAAAAAAGAGAAATAGGTTACAAAATGTTTTTAAAGCCTTATTGGTTGGCTGCCGTCACAGTTTAGAAGCACACTTTTTTGAAGTCTCATTGGTCTTTGATTTGAGTTACCAAGATTAGTAATAAAATATGACATGATTTCTTTCTCACACTGAAGCTGAACAATTTACTACAGAAGAAAATGCAAAGTACCAGCAGACTGATTGACTAGGACCTATTCATAGAACTTATGAAGTTCATCAGACCAGCCAATTACAGCTCAGAACTCCATACTTTCAATTCTGTTATGTCACAGAACTAATAGAGTGTGATACAAATGCTTATATCCTATATCCTCAGTATATTGAGGCATGGCCACAGAATGCAAAACATCAATGAAGCACATTATGTCCAAGTGAAGGGGCAGGACTGGTTTCTCTCTCTCTCTCTCTCTCTCTCTCTCTCTCTCTCTCTCTCTCTCTCTCTCTCTCTCTCTCTCTCTCTCTCTCCTTCCCTTCCTATCATTCTCCCTCCCTTCTTCTTTTGCTTCTCCTAAGCTTTTATATATATATATATGTATATGTATATATATGTATATACAGTGGCTATGCTAATGTAACTCAATGGAAACATTTTAAATAGAAATGAAAAAATACTGGACAGTCAGAAATAGCATTTGCTGGGTTGTTAGAAAAGACACTGCAGTTTGATTTTCTAAACTACCACCACAACAAAAGGTCTCCAAATAGATGTATAACAAGAGCAAAAATAAAGGGAGGGAAAAACCAAGGGAAAGAGAAAGAAATTGGATTCCTCCTCACCAAGTATGTCAAGTTTATTAGAGAAATTTGAGTGTAGCAGTGGCCAGAAATTAACTGGCACTTTGGTACAGGCACATCTGCTTCTTCTTTGCCTTTGCTATTATATCATATCTGCCTTAGCCTACTGACTCAGACAATGTTCATTGGTCTCAACTTTACCAAGCTACTACTGGGGTTGTAGAATAGCAAGCAACATTCTTGTCTCATTCCATCATGAAATGAAACACCAGAAAAAGTCTCTTTCCATGACCTTTTATCATCACAATACCTGGTGATGAGTTACATGAAAAGGAACTAGTTTGTTGTTGTCATTTTGCTATTGCTTTGTTGTTGTTGTCTGTCTTTCCTTCTCACAAAGGACCATGTCATCAGGAAGGTGATGACTCCCAAGTGAGTGAGGGAGAGCTATAGAACCAGACTGGGGCAGGCATGGGGGAAGCAAAGTTAATGTGGCAAAATGATAGGTTAGCAACATTGCCTTAGTTATTTAACATCCTCCTCCCCAGTGACAAGATCAAATTCTGATCCAGAAAAAAGAGGCACAAGGAGTCAGTTTTCTAGTCTAGGGCAACTTCGGAACATAGACCAAAAGGTCTGTGGACAGTGAAGTGTTGTCTGACCAAGAGTTCAGGTTGACAGCAGCAGCGAGGCAGTAAGCAGAAGTGAAGTGAGCTATGATGAGAGAATCAGTAGTGAGGAGTAGCTCAGGCATGGGCCTCTACACTACAACCAGAGGCAGGAACAATTGCCATTTGGCAGCTTTGTTGTTCATTAACCAGTTCTTGGTCAGGGTAGAGACAGTAGAAGCAAGTGTAAGGAGCAAGGGACAAGTTCCAGAATGATAATGGTAAGAATCTAAGCCCAGAGTGGTAACTCATTTCTAAAACTTCAGTTCTACACATGAGTAACTCAGTGAAATAAATCAGGGCAGGAGATCAAAACCAAAGGAGAGCCAGTAGTTTAATTTCCTTGAAACTGAATAATCTCTCAGGGGGAGTTACTGAGTTCAGTGGCAGTTTGTGGAAACTCAACCATATACAAACCAACATATACAAAACAGGTCAGGAATTTACAGAGTGCAGTATGGGAGTGAAATCAATCAATAAAAATTTATTAAGTGCTGACTATATACCAAGCACTGTGCTAAGCACAAGGCATACAAAAAAACCAAACAAACAAAAAAAGAGGCAGAAGACAGTCTCAGTTCTCAAGATTATGATCAAATGTGGGAGAAAATATGAATATATACAAAGCAAGCTACATAAAGGATGAATAGGAAATAACACAGAAAAGACACTATAATTAAGAGGAATTGAGAAGGCTTCCTACAAAAAGTGGGAGGTCAGTAGTCAGAGAAGATAAGGGAGAATATTCTTGGCATGGGGAGCAGGTTAAAAAAATGCCCAGAGTGGAAAGATACTGTCTTCTTCATGGAACAGACAAGAGGCCAAAGCCACTGGATTGAAGAGCGTAGGAGAGCACAGCATAAAAGATTGAAAATCTAGGAGGGGGTAGGGCATAAAGGGTTTTGAGGCCAAAGAGATGCTTTTGTATTGATCCTGGGTGTGATAGGAAGCCATTAGGGTTTATTGAGTAGGGAAGTGACACGATCTGACCTGTACTCTAAGAAAGTAACTTTAGTGGCTGAATGGAGGATGAATTGGAATGTGGAAAAACTTGAGGAAGGCAGACCCATCAATAGGTTATTGTAATAATTCATGCATGAAGTGATGAAGGTCTGAACTAGTGTTGGCAATATCAGAGGTGAAAGAGGGGCATTTAGGAGAGATATGGCGAAAGTGAGAGATACTGCAAAGCTGAAATTGATAGGCCTTTGCAGAAGACTGAATTTGAGGGGTGAGAAATAAGGAAGAAATCAGGCTGTTTTTAGTCTGAGGGACTAGGAAGATGTTGTTGCCCTCTGTATAAATAAATAAAACCAGGAGGTATGGGAGGGTTTAGGAGCAAAGGTAGTAAGTTCTATTTTGATGTTGAGTTTAGGATATCTACAATATGTCTAGTTGCAGATGTCTAAAAGGCAGTTGGAGATTAAAGACTGGAGGTAAGCAGAGCAGTTGTAGGAGGATACATAAATTTGAGAATCGTTAGCATAGGAATGATAATCAAATTAGTGGGAGCTGATTAAATTACAAGGTGAAGTAGTATGGAGGAAGAAGAAAAGATAGCCCAAAACAGAACTGTGAGGGATACTTGGAGTGCATAAGGATCCATCAAAGAAGACAAAGAGGTAGCAGTTAAGTATGTAGGAGATGAACCAGGAGAGAGTGATATTCTGAAAACTTAGAGAGAAGAGAATACCAAGGAGAAAATGATCAACACTGTCAAAAGCTAGAAAAGGGTCAAAGATAATGAGGACTGATAAAAAATCATTGGATTTGGCCACTAAGAGATTAATAGTAATTTTGGAAAGAGCAGTTTTGATGGAATAACAAGATCAGGACACAAATTATGAGGGGTTAAAAAGAGAGAGAAGGGGGAGAAAGTGGAAGTATTTACTGGAGATTGTCTTCTCAAAGAGTTTAGCTAGAAACTCCTTGAAATAGGAAATATAGAATATCGCTTGGCAGAAGAGATATAGAGCAATAGTGAGAATGGAAAGATCAAGTGAAGTTTTGTTTTTTGGTTTTTTTTTCATAATGTGAGATTGGAAAATTGAAGACAGTATAAAATGAGCTGGTAGAGTTGGAAAGACTGAAAAAAGTGAAAGTGTAGGGATGATACAAAGAACAATCTGTAGAAGACAGATTAGAATGTGATTGCTTGAACAGGTAGAGATGTTAGCCTTGGTAAGGAGTAAGGCCTCTTCGTCATGTGAGGCAAGGGTGAAGGAAGAGAAAGTGGAAGAAGGTATATGATTGGTTGAAGATGAGGAAGATAAGGAATTTATGTGAACAATCTCAATTTTTTCCCGTAAAATATGACGCAATTTTCTCAGCTGAGACAGTGGGGAGATGGGGCTATGGGATATTTAAAGACCCAGCTCATACCACATTGGAAACATTGAAAACTTGTAGATCCCCAAACAGAGCTGTGAAAATAGCAAAACGTAAATGACATAAGCTCAGACCACATATCACCCCAGAGATGAATAAAGCCAAACTCTAACATACAGTCCAAAGTCAAGATGTAGATTGTAAAAATAAGCAAACAAACAAAAATAACAATAAAAAGTACCACGATGACAGGAAAATCAAGACACAAACACAAAAGAAGACAGTGACTTGTCACCATCTAAAGCAAAGACTTAAAGAAAAATTCAGATTCAACACAAGACACAAAAGAATTCCAAGAATAGTTAAAGAACGAGATAAAAAGAGAAAAACTGATTTTAAAAATAAAATAAGATGACTAGAAGCTAAATTGGGGAAAGAAATTAGTGCTATGCAAGAAAAGAGAATTAACAACTTGGTAAAAGTGATACAAAAAGTGTGGAGCACAACTCCTTAAAAATAAGAATTGTACAAATAGAAAAAGAGTTCAAAAACCTCACTGAAAAAATTTATTTGTAAAAATTAGAATTTGCCAAGAGGAGGCTAACGATGCCACAAAACATCAAGAAACAGTAAAACAAAGACCAATATTGAGAAAAATAGAAGAAAATGTGAAATATCTCTTACGAAAAAACAACTAACTTGGAAAATAGATGAAATGGAGATAATTAAATAATCATTAGACTATCTGAAAGTCATAAGCAAAAAAGAGCATAGCCATCACATTCCATGAAATTATATAGGAAAACTGCCCATATATTTTAGAAGTAGAGGGCAAAGTAGAAATTACCAGTGACCTGAAAACAATCCCAAAATGAAAACTCTCAGCAATGCCAAAATTTAGAAATCCCAAACTCAGCAGAAAAGAACACAAACAATCATAAAGAAATTATTCTTTAAGGAGTCATAGTCAGAATCACACAGGATTTAGCAGCTACCACTATAAGGGACTGAAGGAGTTGGGAAATGATATGCAGGAAGTCAAAGGAGCTAGGAATACAAGCAAGAATAACCTACCCATCAAAACTCAATATAATCCTATGGGGAAAAATAGAAGTTAATGAAACAGATAATGTTCAAACATTTCTGATGAAAGAACAAGAGCTGAATAGAAATGATGGCATTCATACACAAGACTCAAGATAAGCATTAAAAAGGTAAACATAATAGATATAATAAGATTAAACTATTTAGATTCCTAAATAAGAAGATTAAATATGGAATCTTCAAAAACATTACCATCAGGCGGTCTGTTAGAGGGAATATACATATAGGGCATTGTGTGATCCTACTATGTTGAGATGAGCTAAAAAAAAAAAATGGAAGAGTGAAAAAGAGGGATGAACTGGGAGATGGGGGAAGGAGGATGAATAATGGGAAAAATAAATTCTTATAACTGGAACATACAAAGAAGAGCAGTTACAGTTTAGAAGAGAATGAGGGGAACCAAACAACAGTTGAACCTCACTCTCAACTGAACAGGTTCAAAGAGAGATGAGAATATATACATACATAGCTGTTAATAGAAATTCACCTTGTCTAACAGGGAAGAGAATTGGAAAAGAGTCAAGAGAAATGAAGAGGAAAAGTGGGGCAGGAAAGATTAAGGAAGGCAATGGTCAGATGCCAAAAAAGCACTTGAGGAAAGGAGAGTATGGAAAAAGGAAGGCTAAGTATAAGATAATAGGATAGAGGAAAATAGTCAGTGATCATAATTGTTGATATGAATAGGATAAAATAAACTGAAAGAGAATAGTAGAATGGATTCAAAAGCAGAATCCAACAATGTGTAAGAAACATGCTTGAAACAGAAAGAAACATTAAAATAAGTGACCAGAACAGAATTTATTATGCTTCAGTTTAAATTTTAAAAAGGCAGAAGTAGCAATCATGATTTCAGAAAAACAAAAGCAAAGCTAAACCTAATTTAAGTAGATTGTCAGAATATGCATTTTATTAAAGGTACCACAAATAATAAATTAATATCACTTTTAAACATATGTGAACCAAATGGAATGGCATTCACATTCTTAAAGAAAAGCGTAAATAAGGTGCAGGAGAAAACGGACAGTAAAATTATACTAGTGACATATATCAATTTGCCCCTTTCAGATAAATCAAGCTGCAAATAAGAGATACATTAAGGCCATGAATAGAATTTTAGAAAATATGACAGGCACATAAAATATTGAATGAGAATAGAAAATAGTATACCTACTGTATACCTAAATAGTATACCTATTGCATATAATATCTTTACAAAAACTGATCATGTGTTAGGGAATAAAAATCTCACTAACAAATGCAGAAAGTATAAATATTAAATACATATTTTACTGACCATAATGCAATAATATTACATTCAACAAAGGGTATTTGAAACACAGATTAACTAGAAAATAAATGAACTAGTCCTAAAAATGAATATATAAAAAAGTTATAGAGACAATCATAGATTCCATTAAAAATAATGAAAAAATATACTATAATTTCTGTGATACAGACAAAAAAGCATATAGGGGACATTGTGCATGCCTAATGATGTATTAATATCAATAAAAAGAGACTAAGAGCAAATCAATGAATTGAATATGTAACCAAAAAGAAATAAAAAACAACAAATTTAAAAGCCCTAATTAAACCCCGAACTAGAAATTCTGAAAATCAAAAGAGATTAATGAAATGAACAGGAAAAAATTTGAACTAACAAATAAAACTGAGTTTTTCGAAAAAAACAAAAAATAGCTAAATTGTTTGATTATTTCATTTAGAAAAGAAGAAAATCAAATTATGAGTATCAAAAATAGAAAGGGCGAAGTCAGAAACAATGAAGATATAGTAAAAGCAATGAAAAGACTGAATATTTACTGTATGTATGAGTAATATATCACCCAGATTAATAGAATAAAAAATAGTATACTTAAATAATTCTATCTTTGACAAATAAATTTGAAAAGTCATTAATGAACGCTTTTAGAAAAAAATGAGATGACTACACAAGTACATTTTCCCAAAAATCTAAAAATCAATCCCAATATCACGTAAACTGTTTAAGAAAATACGTAAAGAAGAGGTCCTACGAAATTCCTTCTATGACACAAATTAGAGCTTGATACCTAAATCAAAGAGAATTGGGAAATTACGTACCAATGTCCCTCCTGAATATTAATGCAAAAAAATTAAATAAAATACTGAGGCATCAAAATATTACAAAGATACTATGACTAGGTAGGATTTGTACCAGGAATGTAGGGTTGGTTCAATGTTAGGAAACCTGTAGGCATAATTAATCATATCAGTAACAAAAATCACATGATTATTATTTCAACAGATGTTGAAAAAGCTTTGGACAAAATACAATATCCATTACTTTTGAATAAGCTGATCCTTTCTTAAATTAAGTGGTATCTGTCTAAAACCAAAAGAAAGCATTAGCTGAAATAAGGATAAACTATAAGCTTTCCCAATAAGATCAGGAATGATGTAAGAATATTATCACCACAATTATTTAATCTTATATTAGACATGCTAGGTATAGCAATAAGATGAGAAAAAGAAAGGGAGGTAATAAGAATCAGCAACAAGGAAACAAAACATTTTACAAGTGATATAATGATTTACTCACAGAAATAACTAAAATAAAAAAAATCATCAAAACAATTAACAAGTTCAGTAAAGTTCAACATATATAAAATAAAAGGATTAGGCTTGGTGATATTTAAAGACTCTATGGATTTGAGATGCTATGGAATCTCTTCTCTGTTTCTTTTTCTTGTTGTTTTTTTGTTTTATTTCTGTCTCATTTAATCCTCCAACCATCCTGTAGCTTACTGAATGTAAATTCTTTTCTCATTTTACAGAAGGGGAATCTGAGCTTGGGAGAAGTTAAGTAACTACTGCTAAAGTCACAAAAAGTTAGTAGTTCTGATGGTCTAAATTTTTTTAATCCAAGTGTGTTACCCTTTTTACTAGGTCATAATGCCTCTCACCAGCAACTTTATATCAGTCTCTAGTAGACTAAAGCTTAGCATCACACAATCA
This sequence comes from Notamacropus eugenii, assembly GCF_028372415.1. Taxonomy (NCBI): domain Eukaryota; kingdom Metazoa; phylum Chordata; class Mammalia; order Diprotodontia; family Macropodidae; genus Notamacropus; species Notamacropus eugenii. The sequence goes on along the minus strand of NC_092875.1, from coordinate 254,104,757 downwards.
AAAGTAAAATACATCACACAGTCAAGAGCTTACGAACTTAACAAATAATAATTTCTATTTATTTTTTTCTTATCAGGAGTATCTGGGGAAATGAATTTTTTTAATGAAAAAGTAAGTTATTGATTATAAAAAAGTACTTTGGCAAGGGAGCAGAAGGGGAAGAGGTGTCAATCAATACCATTCATCTCAAGTGTGCCTACAGATTGTCTAAATAGCCTCTACTTTCCCAGCTTGCAGCATTGCTCAGGGCAGAATCCAAGTGATTCAAAGAAGACCTTGCTACTAGACATAAAGGATACTGATGTTGTATCCTTAGGGAAAAGAAATATCAGTCATTACAGATAAACAACATGGACATATGTAATAAACAGAAAAGTGTCAGTCTTTTTTGGTATCATTTCCCCTTGCTTCCTTTTCTGTTACTGATTCAGGCCAAAAAAGTAAGATTTGAGTTTTCTTCTTATTTTTTTTATGTCCTATCTAACTAGTCATAAATAAGCTCTGTTTTCCAGGATTATGTGATACATGTTGTTTTGAGAAAAACTCAGTAGAAAGAGAAATACAAGTTATTTTGAAAATATTGAGCTCCAATATTGTTAAAATATTTTAATCCCTTATTTTTTTACATCTCGACATTTCCTTTTATTCTGTGAGATACACCTCTGAGTGACATGGGAATGGGTAACATAAGAGTAGGTAAACCAAACGTTAAGATTTGTTTTTCCTGTTTTCAACACTATCATTCCAGGCTCACTATGGTAAAATAAAAAGGCATCCATATTCCAGAATATGTTCTTCTTTCTCATCGCCTGAGAAGAGCTTGATAATGTTGAGGCACAGAGTATTCTGTAGGATCAGTTTATTTGATTCCTTCTATCAATGAAGGGGATATCCCCCACTGTTTCTCGCTGCATCTAACTATATGAGGCTAATCCAAAATATTGTGTTGGCATTCTGGAGACACAGCCTGAGGAAAGAATCAGCAGTCTAACTGACAGAGAACTTAAGACAACATGATTTCATCTATTCTAGGGGATCAGGAGGAATGCTATATCACCTTGTGGAAATATGATGTGTTGTCCCTCTATCTCCATTTACGAATGGACTGGGGAAAAAGTGGAAATATACTCTTGAGTATGAGTTTACAATTTCAAAATTCTTACCAAGTTTTTTTCTATAAGACAGATATTGCTGATGTATAAAAGTAAACTCCTAAGAGTCAGAAAAGGGTATTACTACTTTATTCAAGGAATGAATGAATGGGCCTTTATCAAAGTCAGACAATGAGTCAATTGTTAGGGACACAAATGTAAAGGGATGAGTCAATCTCTCTTCTAGGAGTCTGTACTCTGGTGGAGAGAACACATTTTAAAAATCCTCCAACTACATGGCAGATGGGAAGACCTTGAAGGTCTAAGTGTGCCAGGACAGAATGGATGGCAAAGCCACTAATAGGTTGCATCAATAGTTCTGGTAATAAGGATGAATATCGGTAAAAGGTTAGGGCAAGGAAAATCATAAAGCCTAGTGGACCTCCAGCTATGGGAAGGAGTAGAGATCATGACTCACATATCTTATCCAAATATTGTGAATAATAAAACAATCTTCATTAGTTTATGGTAGCCTAGAGACAAGGCTAGGGGTGTGGTATAGGAGAAAGAGAGTGTAGCAATAAGCACCCTGACATAACCACGATGGCCGGCTAGCACAGGTTCTTAGATCTGCTTTTCTAAAAGAAAAGCAATTTTTGAGGGATCAACAATCTTCTTTAATCACATATACCAAGAGAGAAAATACAGTCAGAGAAATAAAGACCAACAGGGCTTCTAACTGTCTGACCATAAGCAATACACTCATCACAGATAAACAGTCAGACCCAACTATCTGACCATTACATACATATATACATAGTTACCAGAGAAAGAAGCACCAACATCTGGGTTTTCAAAGCCTGGGGGGCTCCTTAACAGCTACCCAGAGTATCATCTGGCACATGAACCTTCTTCCAAAGAGTAAGCCCCAAAACAAAACCTCACTTCAGAGTATATATGCACTTTTCAAAGCCAAAGGGAATTATGACCCTTGTGATGCAGTGCCCCATTATCAATTAACAAAAAATGTGGGCCATCCTACAAAACAAGCCTCCCCAAATCAAACTCTCCTTACTGAACTCCACCTGAGACCTATTAATGGGTGGAGAAGATCTTTAACTTCCATTATTACAGGGAGTCACAATAGAAAATGGATAGGAGTCATGAGGAGGAAAGTGATGTTACCCTACTGGTTTGCATGACTTAATGAGCCTTTGAGTAACACCCAGAGAGTAACCAGGGTGTTATAAATATGAAAATTATTGTATATAATTGTGGAATCCTTGGGAGCATAAAAGGCAAATGCCCCTCCATACCACAAAACTCCACCATAAGGCCATGAGAAGTAAAACAATGTTATAATGACCTCTTTCTGATCTTTCAGTAACTAAGTTCTCTCAGATAGAGTCCAAGGCAGAATAAAATTATTCAAAATTCTATTCAGTGGCTGCTCATATTAAAGGGAAAGGGTAGGAAAAAAGAGGATAATCATAAATACAGAGCTCATTATGTGCCAGTCACCATGCTAAGTGTTTTACAAATATCTCATATGAGCCTCATCATAATCCTATGGGGTAGGTGCTATTATCCCCATTTTACAGTTGAAGAAACTGAGATCAACAGATAACCTCTGACTTGCCCAGAGTCACATAGCTATTAAGTGTCTAAGATCAGATTTCAGTTTAGGGCTTCCTAAGAAATCAGGTCCCAATTTCAAGCCAAGTACTCTATCGACTCTGTCACTTAGCTGCCTCGGTGACCAATATATGGATAATGTGTCTTACTTATCAAATTCTTTCTTTTTGTGTGTGATGGGTTTGTGCACAACTGAAGACCAAAAGAGAAAATAGAATTGTTTTCTTCCATTCCTGCCATGCTAGGTTCCAATAGGACATGGAAAAGTAACCTTAAAACTTGAACTTTGTATAACCTCCTCTAAGTACACACATAAAAATAAATACAACCATTTATCCCTATGGTTATCAATATGTATGGTGTGTATATATACTGTTCTATAATGTTGTTATTCAATGTTACGTCTGACTCTTTGTGACTCATGAACCATACTGCTTGTGGAGTTTTCTTGGCAAAGACATTGGAGTGGCTTCCCATTTCCTTCTTCACTAGATTAAGGCAAACAGAGGTTAAATGACTTGCTTTGTGTCACACAACTAGTTTCTAAGGCTAGACATGAAGTCAGGTCTTCCTGACTCCAGGCTCAGTCTTCTATCCACTGAACTTTCTGGTCCATGTTGCAGCAACATTTAATTTAAGGTCAAGTTTGGGTAGTATTCATGAATGTTAATATTTTATTGATATGAGCCACTAGAATCAGTCAATGAAATAGTATTTTCAAGTCCCTTCTGTATGCAGAATCTGTGGTAAGTGTTGGGGATACAAATGTAATGAATGAAATAATCCCTATTAATAAGAAGTTTATGATTCCTTAACCTAAGAAGATATCTTGATAACCCTCCAAACTCAACATTAGGCTGAATTTGTGCTCACACCTTCTAATCTCAATCTCTACTGGTCTTGTGATGAATGAAGATTAATAGGTAGGAAGCAGACAGATAAATAGATAAATATTTCTTTCCCATGTTTTAGGCCATTTATTAATTAGTGTATCTTCACAGGTGATTAGAGAAACCCACAAAGGCTCATACCACACAGAGAAAATAAATAGGCTCCTGATAGGATTTAATATGATTTAAAGGAAGATTAAATACTAACTGTAAATACAGAACTATAAAAGAAAAACCCCACACATTAAGCATCAAATTTAAATCTGCTTTGCGGAAGGATTAAACACTCACTGTGGACTGCGAGAGAATCCATTTCTAATGGTGAATTTATATCAGTCCACAGGGAACCCTATTAAGGCACAGCTGACTAATGACTATCATTTTCAGTTGATTTCATTAGTATTTAAGTTGTAGCATGAAATACATTCCCTTTGGTGCTCTGAAAGTTAGTGATTTACATACATTCAATGTGAAGATTCTGATTTTGATAATATAAAATGATTTGCTGAGAGAAAATTATTCTTCTACCTACCTATGTCCACTAACTCAAAATATTAACTTTTAATAAAATCTCTTTTGCTGCATTATTTCCACACATTAAAGTAAAACAAATGACACTGCCAAATAGTCAGCTTGAATAAAAATAGACTGCCACATTCTGATTTTTATCCAGAGCAGTTAATCATCTTGGAAAAAGAGCATAAAATCCATTAATGATGCTTATCTTAGTTTTAAAAAGGTCCAAGTTCAGAGCACTTCTTCACTTTTCTAGGATGCTACCATTAACTGGCCTACCAAAAAAAAGTTAGTAAAGATGAATGTTTATGTAAAAACAGAGACACTTTCCCCACCTACCCAAGCATAGTGTTTGAGATAAGGAGAGATTCTCATTTAGTCTACCTAATAGAGAAGAAAGTTGATCAATTTCTGGTTAAGTCTCCATGTTTATTTCCCAGAAATTTCAAAGAAAAAGTTATAGACATTAGAGAATATCTTGTCCAATGTGATTATTTTGTAGAAAAGGAAACCAGTACCCAGGAAAATTAAATGATTTGTGTTGGATAACACTGCTAGTTAATAATTGAACCAGGAGAGGAGCTCAGACTCCAACTCACATTATAACCACTCTTGTTTATGTTCTCACATACAGCTTGAATGTTATAAAGTCCCAAAGTTATTTCCCTTTCACAAGGCTCTCCTTTCACCAATCTATCCCCATAATATTATTATAATGTTAACAGCCAAACATGTTATCAGTTTGCCCTCAAACCTTGATGTTAGAAACACAAATAATTACTTTGCTTAGCATCTATGTCCTCCATGGTATTATTTCCACTAGTTAATGAATCAATCAACAAACATTTATTAAGTATCTAATATGTGTACTATGTTTACAAAGATGCAAGTGATCTAGTTCCTCAAAGAGCTGATTTTTAATGGGGAAAAAATAATATAAATAGATATGATATATGATACATTTATGATGAAATAATATATCTATATGCATATCTGCACATCCATATGTGTTCATGCATGTTCATGTGTGAATTGTGTATATGCATATGCATGTGAGTATCTGCATATGTGTATGTGTGTAAACATACAAAAGAAAGGGAGCATGGGAAGGGATAGCACTATCAACTGGTGGAATCAAAAAGCTTCATGTAGAAGGTAGAGTTTTGGTTAAGTTTTGAAGGAAGATATAAAGCAGAGGTGAAGTGCCACTGACTCCTAGGCATGAATCATAGCCAGTGCAAAGGTACAGAGATAGGAGATCAGGTTTCATGTGTTTACAGTATCAAGTATAGCAGTGTGGCTGGATTGCAAGTCCTGTGAAGAGACATTGTGTGAAAGAAGACATAAAAGGTAAGAAGTTGTCAGGTGGTAGAGTTCTAAAGGTCAAACAGAAGAGTTTATATATGAACTTAGAGGTAATAGGAAATCACTAGAATCACTTTAGTTGGAAGGATATATGACATAGTCAGGTATGTGCTTTAGGAAAATCACTTTAGCATTTATATGGAGGATGGAATTGGTCAGAGTCATTTGAGGCAGGGAGAACAAAGAGGAGATTCTTATAATAAATAATCCAGGTGAAAGGTTATGAAGACCTAAACTAGGCCAATAATTATTTGAATTTAAAGGAAGTGTCATCTGTGAGAAACCTTGTGGAAACAGAAACAAGAGTTTACAAGTGAGGAGGAGTTAAGGATAACCTTGAGACTATAATCATGGGCAATTTAAAAGACCATGACTCTCTTGAGAATAATAGGGAAGTCTGAAAGATAGGTGCATTTAAGAGACAGATAGATTCTTTTTAGGACATGATCTTGAGATGCCTACAAGAAACCCAGTTTAAAATGTCCAAAAAGTGGAAAGGGGAACAAAGGCTAAATTTCTAGACTTTGGAGTCATCTGAAGAAAGATCATAATAAAATCCATGAAAGCTGATAAAGTATCCAAGTAAGAGGCCATAATGAGAAAAGAGAAGAGGGGGGAGGATTTATGTTTTAAGGTAAAGTCCACTGCCATTTACTACAACATGGATGATGAATTGGCCAAGAAGACCTAGAAGAAGCAGTAAGACTGAAAGAAATAATTATCTTCTCAGCTTCAGTTCATATTACTTCTCTTCACACACTCTAGTCTAATCAAATTAGGCTATTGGCTACTCAGATTTTATCCTGTAATAGTCTAACTATATGTGAAGGTTGTCCTCTATACCTGAAACTCACTAGGAAAAGGCATCTTTGCTTTTCAGAATCCTTATCCTCCTTCACAGTCCCTCAGTTGCTTCCTCTTCCATAAAGCCTTTCCTGAATCCTCCAATTGAAAATAATTTCTCCTTTTTCATGATTTTTGTAGCACATTTACATTTTTCCTAGGACACTTTTGCTTTTATAACTTACATGTGCTATTTTAACCCACCTATTTATATGCATTCTTTATCCCCTTTATTAAACTGCACCATAGTACCTTGCACTTAGAAGATCCTTAATAAAGTTTGTTAAATTGAAGTCCTGCATTCTTTTACTGCTTCATAATTCTAAGAAGTCTTTGAAAGATGATAAAAGAGGCTGCCAAAAAAGGTGAGGGATTTTTTTAAATCATGTATACTATAACCAACAAATATGAATTTCATACTTGCCATACATCGAGCTATATCAGGGAGAAAGTAGAACTGTATATTAGCTAGAGTTGCTGCCCTTTAAGGAGTCTAAAATCCATAGATGAATATTTTCATAATCCTACCCCTGTATGGTTGTATTCAACTGAATCATGAATACAAAAAATACTACGCAAGCTAATAGTATTATATCTTACACATGGTAGATAATAAATATTTATTCATTTGGTAGAATTTGGACAACAGATAGAAAATTTTCACTCCTTCCTAAATCTGTTGGAAGAAAATTTTAATTTCTAGGTGTGCATTCTCATTCAAATGGATTTCCATATAGCAGTTTCCTCACTTGTTAGGGAAAGAGTGGTCTATTGAAATGAATTTCTAATTAATAGTGGTTTACTTTAAAAAAATTGAATTTCTTTCAACTCTGGTTGATAATCTTTCAAGAGTACGTATGATTATCTTTCCAATTATGAGTTAGTATGTTGAATCTCTTTTTGTCCCCATCCATAGTGATACACAACCATGGATAGTTCTTTTAAAGCACTTCCTAATTTGCTCAGTTGATCTTCACAATACAGTTTCTCACTGCAGATGTGAACAATGTAGGAGATTATGCTAATGGCTAATTACCTTTTAAAACTATTGTATGTTGGTTTATTTTATGCTTTGAAAATAAAGAGTGGATATATATTAGTTTGTTTTCTTGTGATTTTTGCTTTTTTCTGCCTAAAACATAGAAAGAAATAGTTTATTATGGATTCTGGTTAATCAAAATTATTTTCTTTTCTATACTATGATCTTTTCTAAAGGTTACACAATTGGTGTGTGTGTGTGTGTGTGTGTGTGTGTGTTTTACACACTCCTGTGAAACTGACCTTACTCCAAATAAATATAAATTACTATTTTACCCCTGAAGAGAAAGCTTTTCTTTCCAAAATAGGTAGTCCTTTAGTGGGTTTCCAGAATGAAAAAAGAGCATTACAAAGAGCCCCAAGGATGAGGCATGGAAGAACAGTCAAGAAGAATAGGCTGATCTGACCTCGTAAGCACTAAAAGCAGGTCCATTTTCTTTGATGCCCATATAAAGTGACTGGTTTGACAAAGTCTTTTTTTTTTTCGCCTATTTTCCACACTATTCCTTCTCAAGGACATGTACAAAGAAACTAGAAGATGTAGAATTCATTTAGCTAAATCAAATGTTAATTTACATTTAAAAATTACTGACCTTGGATACATTCTGATTTTCTGATTGGTGAGATCAATTATCAGGATCCCTGCCTCAAGTCAGTCTAGAGGCATTATGCTTATTATTTAGTTAAAAGGTTCTGGCAGGGACAGGGAGCTTTATTTCTCTCACTCATGTCATCTGAGAAACCCCAACAACTAGAAGTGCTCCAGCTGGTGAATTGTTTGATTAATCTGGACTGCCTTTCCTCAAAAGTTCAGGCAAATGTGTCTAACAGAAAGCAATTTTCAAATTTCTGTTGCATGTAAGATTGATTAGATCCAGGATGATTGGATACTACTTCCCAAGGAATATCATTGACAGAGGGGAGAGAAATCATAGAACTCTTTTAGTGTAAAGATTGCAAAGCCTTTTGCTAGCTTTAACTCCATATGCGCTTGATGACATATCAAGGGGTAAGCTTTATCATCTCCATTACGTACATGTTGAAAGGGTATTCAGAGAATTTAACTCAGTTCTGAAATGAATCTGGGCATAAGCTACAGATAGGCTTACAAGGTACATAGTAATTAAACTGATTTTCATAAGCCCCAGAGAAGAAATAGTATTATTCGTTTATTGTCATAGAACTATTTCTCCATTTACTAATAATTATTGACTCCTTACCCAATGATCCTATATTAGTTACAAAGAGTTTTTCTTCTAAGCTTAGGGCATATTCTTGATCATTTTTCCCCTCATCAATTTTGATAACTGTGTATTTTTAAATATATGCACAGTTCATACTGCCCTAGTAATAAATGGATGACCATTTAGTTAAAATTAATGAGTTGGTATCTTATAGTAACATTACATAAGTTTTATTTAAATAAAGGTTTGAGAGATTTTCATCATCTGAAAAATGACAAGACTGATGTCAGTAGTGTCAAACATGAATAGAAATGTACCCTTGCCACCTTCATGTTGAATTAGAAAACCACAGAATAGCATTATCTATCTTAGATTATATATTTATTTGTTTTGTTAAATATTTCTCAATTCCATTTTATTCCAGTTCAAGTCACTTTGTAGGCTTCAAGTGGTGAGTTATGAGTTTGACACCTCTAAATAATCTGTAATACCCTTTATAGTCTTAAATTTTATGATTCTATGACATTAACAACCTATCCAGAAACCACCACTTATCACATTGCCTAGTATAATTTATTTCTACAATAAATTGATAAAGTGGTGATATGCTACCACCATGAGACTTCATTTTCACTGTTTTAAAATCTGTCAAAATTTTAAACCCAACTTCATGACCAAGACTACAGTGGTTGTTGATTACTTTTAATAATAACAAAGGCATATTGCTGAAGAAAAACTGTGTATTGGTCCAACTTTATCATCAACTTTTAAAACTTTTGCAAATTCATCAACATTTATGAAGACTTTCTGTGTAGACTCTAACTGTGGTGAGTACTGGAGAAATTAAATAGTTGAGATAAGTCATGGTCTTTGCTCCCGTTGAGATAACATTTTGATAGAAGACTATGACACATGCACAAATAATCACAATACAAAACAATAAAACAATATATGAGAATTTATCGATAATTATTTATTTAGCACCTATTATGTACCAATCCCAATACTTGGCACTGGTAACACACACACACAAAGAAAGATACAGATATGTGAGAAACACACTACTTTAAAGAAAAGCTAGCATTACAACAGGAGGAATTAGAGATGGATAATGAACATGGAAGACATTGAAGATATGGAGAATAGTATGTAAAATATGTGTGTTCCCATGTAATTATGTATGTATATACTCATCAGTTTGTCTAAACTAGGTGATGGGAATCTGTGGCCTCAAGGCCACATGGGGCCTTCTAGATACTTGAGTGTGGCCTTTTTTACAGAACAAATTCCTTTATTGAGGGGATTTGTTCTATGAAGTATAGATTCAGTCAAAGGGTTGCACTTGAGGATCTAAAGGGCCACATGTGGCCTTGAGGTTCCTCATCCCTGAAACGTATCTCACTGGGAGGGATAAATAGGTGTATCTGGAATCTCACTTACTCCTCTCCAAGTGAGTCTTTGATTTCTACCTGTAGGGGAGCTAGAGAAGAAGCTACACCGCAGACTGATCTGTTCTTACAGATGGGATAGTGGACAAGAATATGAATTATCTGCTTCTGAAGTACGATTTGGTTAGGAGAAATGAATTGTAACCTCAACTACTTCTTGATTTCTGTGCTTTAAAGATGAAGAGGTGTAAATTATATCTAAATGTGTCATTCCGTTTCACCAAATGCTAGTTACAGGAAATACCATCAAAAAATGAGTAGCAGAACAGAACAGAAATCAGATTATAATATACCAGGTAATACCCAGAGTGAATGAGCTCTCTCATTGGAAGTGAGATATCTCATCTCAGTAGAGTCCCCAGTATCAAGAGGAAGTTCCCTGACTCTAGGAGGACAAGCTGGAAATTAGAAAAATGTTGAAGTGTCAGTTTCTCTACATAGCAGCAATGTCCCAAATATTTTTCTCTCTGGATTTCTCCCAAAACCGAGTCCAGAAACATGTGCTTCCTTTCTTAAGACAAGAAGAAAGAAGGTTTCTTTTCTCCTGAATCCTCCTGCCAACTCTGCCCCTCACAGAGGCAAGCAGAATAATCTTTTTCCCACTGAATATAGCTTTGTGCTTATTATTTTATTTTAATTTATTATTTAACTTTTAACATTCATTTTCACAAAATTTTGGGTTCCAAATTTTCTCCCCATTTGTCCCTTCCACCCACCACAAAACACCTAGCATTCTAATTGGCCCTATCACCAATCTGCCCTCTCTTTTATCATCCCTCCCTTCCCTTGTCCCTGTCTTCTCTTTTGTCCTGTATGGCCAGATAACTTTCTATACCCCATTGCCTGTTTTTCTTATTTCCTAGTTGCAAGAATAGTACTCAACAGTTGTTCCTAAAACTTTGAGTTCCAACTTCTCTTCATCCCTCCCTCCCCACCCATTCCTTCTGGAAGGCAAGCAATTCAATATAGGCCATATCTGTGTAGTTTTGTAAATGACTTTCATAATAGTCGTGTTGTGTAAGACTAACTATATTTCCCTCCATCCTATCTTGCCCCCCATTGCTTCTATTCTCTCTTTTAATCTTGTCCTTACACAAGTGTTGACTTCAAATTGCTCCCTCCTCTCATTGTTCTCCCTTCCGTCATCCTCCCCACTTTGCTTATCCCCTTCTTCCCCACTTTCCTGCATTGTAAGTTAGATTTCCATACCAAACTGAGTGTGCCTTTTATTCCTTCTTTAGTCAAATGGGATGAGAGTAAACTTCATGTTTTTCCCTCACCTCCCTCCTTTTTCCCTCCACTGAAAAGTCTTTTACTTGCGTCTTTTATGAGATAATTTGCCACATTCCATTTCTCCCTTTATTCTCCCAATATATTTCTCTCCCACCCCTTAATTTCATTTTTTAAGATATGACCCCATCCTATTCAATTCACTCTGTGTTCTTTGTCTCTTTGTGTGCGTGTGTGTGTATGTGTATGTGTGCATGTGTGTGTGTGTGTGTAATCCCACCAACTACCCAGATACTGAAAAGTTTCAAGAGTTACAAATATTATCTTTCCAAGTAGGAATGTAAACAGTTCAACTTTAGTAAGTCCCTTATCACTTCTCTTTGCTGTTTACTTTTTCATGCTTCTCTTCATTCTTGTGTTTGAAAGTCAAATTTTCTTTTCAGCTCTGGTCTTTTCATCAAGAATGCTTGAAAGTACTCTGTTTCATTGAAAGACCATTATTTCCCCTGAAGTATCATACTCAGTTTTGCTGGGTGGGTGATTCTTGGTTTTAGCCCTAGTTCCTTTGACTTCTGGAATATGATATTCCACACCCTTCAAACCCTTAATGTAGAAGCTGCTAGATCTTGTGTTATCTTGATTGTATTTCCACAATACTTGAATTGTTTCTTTCTAGCTGCTTGCAATATTTTCTCCTTGACCAGGGAACTCTGGAATTTGGCCACAGTGTTCCTATGAGTTTCTCTTTTTGGATCTCTTTCAGGCAGTGATCTGTGGATTCCCTGAATACTTATTTTGCCCTCTGGTTCTAGAATATCAGGGCAGTTTTCCTTGATATTTTCATGAAAGATGACGTCTAGGCTCTTTTTTTGATCATGGCTTTCAGGTAGGCCCATAATTTTTGAATTGTCTCTCTTAAATCTATTTTCCAGGTCAGTTGTTTTTCCAATGAGATATTTCACATTATCTTCCATTTTTTCATTCTTTTGTTTTTGTTTTGTGATTTCTTGGTTTCTCATAAAGTCATTAGCCTCCATCAGTTCCATTCTAATTTTGAAAGAACTGTTTTCTTCAGTGAGCTTTTGAACGCCCTTTTCCATTTGGGTAATTCTGCTTTTGAAAGCATTCTTCTCCTCATTGTCTTTTTGACCCTCTTTTGCCAATTGAGTTAGCCTATTTTTCAAGGTGTTATTTTCTTCAGCATTTTTTTGGGTCTCCTTTAGCAAGGTGTTGACTTGCTTTTCATGCTTTTTTTGCTTTTCCCTCATTTCTCTTCCAAGTTTTTCCTCCACCTCTCTAACTTGATTTTCAAAATCCTTTTTGAGATTTTCCATGGCCTGAGCCCATTGAATATTTATTCTGGATGTGTGGGATACAGAAGCCTTGACTTCTGTGTCTTTCCCTGATGGTAAGCCTTGTTCTTCCTCATCAGAAAGGAAGGGAAGAGATATCTGTTCACCAAGAAAGTAACCTTCCATGGTCTTATTTTTTTTCCCTTTTCCAGGCATTTTCCCAGCCAGTGACTTGACTTCTGAGTGTCCTCTCCACACCCACCTCTCCTCCAGATCCACCCAGCCAGCATTTGGGGTCTGAGACTGAAATGCTGCTTCCCAGCCTCAGGGCTTTTGGCAGGGGCAGGGCTGCTATTCAATGTGAGATTAAGTTCAGGTGCTCAGGTGGTGTCAGAGTGGCCACAAGGGGCTCAGTTCCCTCAGGGGGTTTATGTGGAGATCTTCAACAATGGATCCAGGCTCCTGCCTGCTCTGGGAGCCCTTGTCTGCTGCTGCCTCCTGAGGGGGCCTGAGTTATGGGGACACCCCACTCCCCTCCTGGTGAGCCAAAAGGACTCTCTCACTCACCCCCAGTGCCTGTGGGTGGAGGGACCTGTGCTAAGGATGGAGATTCTGTCCCTGAAACCTGCTGTGATATGCTCTTCTTGGTGCCACATGGCCAAGGCAGGGCTGGGCTCTGCTCCAGGTCTAGTGTGCAACGGGCTTTGGTGTCTGTTTTCAGGGCTCCCTGGAAAAGAAATCTTGTCCACTCTGTTGTTCTGTGGCTTCTGCTGCTCCAGAATTTGTTGGGAGTTCTTCTTTACAGATATTTTATGGGCTGTGGGTTTGGAGCTAGCATATGTGTATCTTTCTACTCCACCATCTTGGCTCCTCCCCCTGCTTATTATTAAGGCTTGAATGCTGAGGTACAAGTATGAACTAAGACCTAGATATAGGGAAAGGTGATACATTTATGAGGGGAAATAAAATTTGTTTAAAGTATTGAGTATATGGAACAGAAATGTTTGTATTGATGCAGGAGATGCATATTATGAGATTGTCATGCCATTCAGATCATATATTTATCATGTCCAAATATGACACAATATAAAAGTAGCCACATAAATAAGAAAAGGATTATTAAGTGACTCATTTCTACTAACAAATACACAAATTACAACAAAATTCATTTCCTTACAACCTGAATAATTTAAATGCTCTTTTAAAGCAACAAATCTTTCTCATTTGTCTTATTCATGCAGATTTTACCGTAGAGCTGTCTAGCATTAAGATCACCAGACTTATGAAACGTGACAGAGAAAAGGTCAAGACTTTATTTTCTAATATATAAACCTATTCCATAAATCTCATAATTGTCAGTTCATTAATAATCAACATTCTTAGATTGAACCCATAAATTTACTCAGTGATTTTTAGGAGGAGAAATCATAAAACACAGTAAGATATTTGATATCTCAACCACATCTTGAAATAAAATGGCTTATTGTGATCAGCTAAGTAGACAGTATCACAGAATTGATACATTTATCAAGAACTTGGCTTATTATTTTTTTTTATATCTTAAATGGATTCCTAACAGTGTTACTAATAGAGAAACATTTTGTGTTAAAGATATGGGGAACAATACCTGTCATTTTATCAGGTAGGGAACACCATACTCCAGTGCAGGTCAGGATCTGATCTTCACTTTATAGTTTTGCAGAATTGCCTAGAGAATTAAAAGGTAAAGTGACTTGCCCTGGGTCACATAGACAGTTTACAGAAATGGAATCCTGGTCTTCTTAACCCTATGGGCTGATAATTATCCACCATAATTCTTTTGTATTCTAGATAGACTTGGGGAGATCAGAAAATCACTACAATCTAATTGAGGATGTTTAAAAAATATGGCTGTTTAGTCTGTTAAACTGATACCTGAAAGAGTATTAATGAGACAGAGTGACCATCCCAGGGGACTGAAAAAAACAGTATAAAAAAACTGATTACTAATTATCATAAAGTCTCATTTGAGTAGAATAGTTCACATAAGGTTAGTCAAAATAACTACTATTATTCTATGCTATTCAATAACAATTTCCATCTATACAACGGAGGAGGATGTAGCCAAAATGATGGAGTAAGAGCAGAGACTTGCTAGAGTGCTCCTCTCAAAATCCAGTCAAGTACCTGTAAAAATGACTCTAAACAAATTCCGAGCTGCAGAAACCAAAGAATGATGAATCAAGCAAATCTCCAGCTCAAAACAGCCTGGAAGGTCAATGGGAAATGTCTCTCATGCTGCACTGACAGCAGAGCACAATGTATCAGCACAGATGGGACATGACAAGGCTTCTGGGGACTGAAACTGTGGCACCTGTGGCAGTTTCCAGATGTCACAACCCCAAAATGCCTAGAAAAAATTGGAAGGTCAGCAGAGAAAACCTGTCTGACCTGTGTGAGAGAGTCCAGTCCCAGGGAAGCTGAGAGGGTGGAAGAGCCCACAGTAGCCATAGCAGTAGTAGTAGCAGCAGTTGTTTCTGGAGCTCTAGACCCACATATTGGAGGAAGGTGGGGATTGAGTGGCTGACAGTACAATTTCCCCACACCCTCTGGAAACAGAGAACTACCTTGACAAGGAGCTCAAAAGTCAAATAAATGGCTGAGGAAATGAGCAGAAACCAGAAAAAAAATCAGACTGTAGAACCTTCCTTTGGTGACAAGGAAGAGCAAAATATACAAATGGAAGAACACCACAAAGTCAAAGATCCTACATCCAAAGGCTCCAAGAAAAATATGAATTGGTCTCAGGCAATGGAAGAGTTCAAAAAGGATTTTGAAAATCAAGTAAGAGAAATATAAGAAAAATTGGGAAGAAAAAATAAGAATGATGCAAAAAAAATCATGAAAAGAGAGTCAACTGCTTTCTAAAGAGGACCCTGAAAAGTGCTGGAGAAAATATATGTTAAAAAATAGACTAACCGAAATGGCAAAAAAAAAAATTCAGGACTTTGGAGGTGTAAAATCCAGTGGGTGACGGACTTTGACGGATTCGGAGCCCAGGCTGGACCAGAGGGTCCACGGGAGGGATCTGTTCCGCGGGGGTAAGACCCTGGCGCACAGCACAGCGCAGTCAGCGCGGCAGGGCGGAGGGGACCAGAGGAGCCCGAGAGTGGCGGGCGAGACCAGCGGAGCAGGAGATAAGCCAGGCCGAGCCGGTGAGAGCCGCTGAGTGCCAGACATCAGCGCAGCAGCCCTTGAAATCTTCAGCCTGAAGACGGACTTCGGTGGGTCACTACTTGAACTTCCAGGAACTGGAATGGCAGAGTGATCAGTAAGTGCTCTCTCCTCCCCCCTGATGACCCTGAGGGAACCATAAAATTCTTCCCCAGATTAATCCTGGATCAGCGGGAACAGCAGAAGGGGGTGGGTGGTCTCATAACACCAGAGGCTGGAAAAGTGGCAAAGGGGGATTCTTCCTACTGTGGTGGAGGCGATCTGGAGGGACAGACGACCCAGGGCAGAGAAAATTCGCACTGAGACCCAGGCAAGCCTCAGAGCCGGGAGACGAGCCCCAGGAGGGGCGGGAACACGCATTAACTTCTAGGCGTGCCCCAGCCCTCCAGGGGAAAAGGGAAGACAATAAGGAAGCTGGGATTACCATCCCCTGACCTTGCCTTTGCCTCAAGTCAGCTGAGGAGATAGCCTGAGACCAGACCACACCTCCCACACACCTAACAAGCTAACCCCAGGGTTGATCTGGGAAACAAAAAACAAAAGCCTGCTTTTAGCCTAGACACACATCAGCTCAACTTAAAGATCTGTACCTTCTGACTGAAAGAAGCAAAAGCTACAACACTCAGCCAACATCATGAATCGGAAAAAGCAGACGAAAAGTGAAAAAACCATAGAATCTTTCTATGGGGATAAGGACCAAAACACAAACACCAAAGAGGTTAGAGCTGAGACTGCACTTCCATCTGAAACCTCAGATGGGACTATGAATTTCTCGCAAGCACAACTAGATTACCTGGAACGTCTGAAGAAGGATATAAAAGAAAAACTGGCCAATGATTTTAAAACTATAAAAAAAGAATTCACTGATGAGAACATCACCCTGAAAAAGAAAATTGAAGAAATGGAAAAGGAAGTTCAAAAATTAACTGGAGAGAATAATTCCCTAAAAGGAAGAGCTAATCAAATGGAAAAGGAAACCCAAAACCTAATTTGGAAAATTGATCAGATGGAAAAGGAAACCCAAAACCTAACTGGGAAAATTGGTTGATTGGAAAAAGAAGTACAAAAATTAAATGGAGAAAATAGCTCCTTAAAGGGAAAAATTGGTCAGATGGAAAAGGAGATGGAAAAGCTAACTGAAAAAAACACTACGATGAAGATTAGAATTGGGCAAGTAGAAACTAATGACTCAATGAGGCAACAAGAATCAGTCAAACAAAATCTAAAGAATGAAAAGATAGAAGAAAATGTAAAATATTTAATTGGAAAAACAACTGACCTGGAAAACAGATCCAGGAGAGAAAATCTAAGAATTATTGGCCTGCCAGAAACCCATGATGAAGAAAAGAGTCTGGACAATATCTTCCAGGAAATCATCAAGGAAAACTGTCCAGAAGTACTAGACTCAGAGGGCAAAATAGTCATCGAAAGAATCCACCGTTCCCCTCCCGAAAGGGATCCCAAACTCAAAACCCCAAGAAATATAGTTGCCAAATTCCAGAGCTATCAAGTGAAGGAGAAAATACTACAAGCAGCCAGAAAGAAACAATTCAAATATCAAGGACACACAGTCAGGATCACACAGGACCTTGCAGCTTCTACATTAAAAGATCGAAAGAATTGGAACCCAATATTCCGTAAGGCAAAGGAGTTGGGACTTCAACCAAGGATCAACTACCCAGCAAAGTTCAGCATAACATTTCAGGCAAGGAGAAAGTCATTCAACGAAATAAGGGATTTCCAGAGCTTCCTGACCAAAACACCAGAACTCAATAGACAATTTGATCTTCAAATGCAGGTCTCCAGAGAATCATAAAAAGGTAAACAGAGGGGAAAAAACAAAAACAAAAACTTGCTACTCAATTAGGGCAAACTGTTTACCTCCCTATAAGGGAAGATAATAACTGTTAATCTTGAGAACTGTGCAGCTATTATGATAAAAGGGATATATGTAGAGGGAACGGGCATAAAGTAAATGATGTCATGTCAAAAATATGATTTAAGTATGAGAAGGGAATGTAATAGGAGGTGTGGAAAGGGGGAAGCAGAAAATGGCAAATTATATCACAGGAAGAAGTACAAAACTATAGTAGAGGGAAGGAGGGGAGGGAGATGAGCATTGTTTGAGAGGTACTCTCATCTGATTTGTTCAAAGGAGGGAACAATAATCTTAAGTAGAAAAGCCTAACTAGCTCTATAGGTAGTAGGAGGGGAAGGGGGAAGAAAGGGGAGGGTGGCTAAAAGGGAGGAAAGAAGCAATAAGAGTAAAGGGAACTAAAAGGGAGGGGGGTCAAAAGAAGGAGGGGAAGGCTGCAGGAGGAGGGGGAGAAAAGTGAATACTATTGAGGAGGGGAAGGGAGACGGGAGAGCTAAAAGCACAAATGGTGGGAAAGAGGTTGGAGGGAAATACACAGATTGTAATCATAACTGTGAATGTGAATGGAATGAACTCTCCCATAAAATGGAGACGGATAGCAGAATGGATTAAAAGCCATAATCCAACAATATGCTGCTTACAAGAAACACATTTGAAACGGGGGGATACACATAGGATAAAGGTCAAAGGATGGAGCAGAATATATTGTGCTTCAGCTCATGTAAGAAAGGCAGGAGTAGCAATCCTAATCTCAGACAAAGCAAAAGCAGAAATAGATCTAATCAAAAGGGATAAGGATGGAAACTATATCCTGCTAAAAGGCACCATAGACAATGAAGCAATATCATTACTAAACATGTATGCTCCAAGTGGTATAGCATCCAGATTCTTAGAGGAGAGGTTGGGGGAGTTGAAGGAAGAAATTGATAGCAAAACTATACTAGTGGGGGACCTCAACCTCCCCCTCTCTGAACTCGATTAATCCAACCTCAAAATAAACAAGAAAGAGGTTAAGGAGGTAAATAAAACTCTGGATAAGGTAGATATGATAGATCTTTGGAGAAAATTAAAAGGGAATAGAAAGGAATATACTTTTTTCTCAGTGGTACATGGAACATTTACAAAAATTGACCATGTACTAGGACATAAAAATCTCACAATCCAGTGCAGAAAGGTAGAGATAATCAATGCATCCTTTTCAGATCATAATGCATTAAAAATTACATGTAATAAAAGGCCATGGAAAGAGAAACCAAAAATCAATTGGAAACTAAATAATCTAATTCTAAAGAAGGGTTGGGTTAAAGAAGAAATCATAGAAACAATCAACAATTTCATTCGAGAGAATGACAATAGCGAGACAACATACCAAAACTTATGGGATACTGCAAAAGCAGTTATTAGGGGAAGTTTTATATCTCTGAATGCTTACATAAATAAAATAGAGAAAGAGGAGATCAATGACTTAGGCTTGCAGTTGAAAAAGCTAGAAAAAGAACAAATTGAAAATCCCCAAGTAAATACCAAATTAGAAATACTGAAAACCAAAGGAGAGATTAATAAAACTGAAATTAAGAAAACTATTGAATTAATAAATAAAACCAATAGTTGGTTTTATGAAAAAACTAATAAAATTGATAAACCTTTGGTCAATCTGATTAAAAAAAAGAAAGAAGAAAACCAAATTACTAATATTAAAAACGAAAGGGGCGAACTCACCTCCAATGAGGAGGAAATTAAAACAATAATTAGAAACTACTTTGCCCAACTTTATGCCCACAAATTCAATAATCTAAACGAGATGGATGAATATTTTAAAAAATACAAATTGCCCAGATTAACAGAAGAGGAAGTTGAATACTTAAACAACCCCATCTCAGAAAAAGAAATTGAACAAGCCATCAATGAACTCCCTAGGAAAAAATCTCCAGGGCCAGATGGATTCACAAGTGAATTCTATCAAACATTTAAAGAACAGTTAATTCCAATACTACATACACTATTGTTGAAAATTGGGGAAGAAGGAGTCCTCCCAAATTCTTTCTATGATACAAATATGGTTTTGATACCCAAACCAGGAAGAGACAAAACGGAGAAAGAAAATTATAGACCAATTTCCCTAATGAATATAGATGCAAAAATTTTAAATAAGATTCTAGCAAAACGAATACAGCATCTTATCACGAGATTAATACATTATGATCAGGTAGGATTCATACCAGGACTACAGGGCTGGTTCAATATTAGGAAAACTATTAGCATTATCGATCACATCAACAACAAAGCTAACAAAAACCACATGATTATCTCAATAGATGCAGAAAAAGCTTTTGACAAAATACAACATCCATTCCTACTAAAAACATTGGAGAATGTAGGAATAAAGGGAACTTTCCATAAAATAATAAGCAGTATCTATCTAAAACCTTCAGCAAGCATTATATGCAATGGGGATAAGCTAGATGCATTCCCAATAAGATCAGGGGTGAAACAAGGTTGTCCATTATCACCACTATTATTTAATATGGTACTAGAAATGTTAGCTGTAGCAATTAGACAAGATAAAGATATCCAAGGAACTAAAATAGCCAAAGAAGAAACTAAGTTATCACTCTTTGCAGATGATATGATGATTTACCTAGAGAATCCCAGAGATTCAAGTAAAAAATTACTAGAATTAATAAACAACTTTGGCAAAGTTGCAGGGTACAAAATAAACCCACACAAATCTTCTGCATTCTTATATATTAGCAACAAAGTCCAACAGCAAGAGATAGAAAGAGAAATCCCATTTAAAATTAGGGTAGACAATATAAAATACTTAGGAGTCTACCTGCCAAAACAAACCCAGGGATTATATGAACAAAATTACAAGACACTTTTTGCACAAATAAAGTCAGATTTAAGTAAGTGGAAAAACATTAGTTGCTCATGGGTAGGCCGGGCTAATATAATAAAAATGACAATTCTACCCAAATTAATATACTTATTTAGTGCCATACCAATTAAACTATCAGACAATTACTTTCTAGAGCTGGATAAAATAATATCAAAATTCATTTGGAAAAACAAAAGGTCCAGAATATCAAAGGGACTAATGAAAAGAAATGCTTGGGAAGGTGGCCTAGCGCTACCAGACCTCAAACTGTACTATAAAGCAGCAATTATCAAAACCACTTGGTATTGGCTAAGAAACAGAGAGGTAGACAAGTGGAATAGACTTGGCACTCAAGATGCAGTAGGCAAGGAATATAGCAACCTTCTGTTTGATACACCCAAGGACCCCAGCTTCTGGGATAAGAACTCATTGTTTGACAAAAATTGCTGGGAAAACTGGATAACAGTGTGGCGGAAATTAGGCATAGACCCATACCTGACACCGTACACAAGAATAAAGTCCAAATGGGTACATGATTTAGGTATAAAGATTGATACCATGAATAAACTGGAGAAGCACGGAATAGTGTATTTATCAGATCTATGGAGAAGGGAAGAATTCTTTACTAAAGGAGAGATAGAATGCATTATGAAATGCAAAATGGATAACTTTGATTACATTAAACTGAGAAGTTTTTGCACAACCAAACCCAATGCAACCAAAATCCGGAGGGATGTAGTAAATTGGGAAAGAATTTTTACAGCTAAGCTCGGGGATAAAGGCCTCATTTCTAGAATATATAGAGAACTGACCCAAATGTATAATCATACAAGTCATTCCCCAATTGATAAATGGTCAAAGGATATGAACAGGCAATTTTCAGAGGAAGAGGTTAAGGCTATCTATAACCATATGAAAAAATGCTCTAAATCACTATTGGTTAGAGAGATGCAAATCAAAACAACTCTGAGGTACCACATCACACCTATAAGATTGGCAAACATGACAGAACAAGAAAATGATAAATGCTGGAGAGGATGTGGGAAAGTTGGAACACTAATTCATTGTTGGTGGAGCTGCGAGCGCATCCAACCATTCTGGAGAGCAATTTGGAACTATGCCCAAAGGGCTACAAAAATGTGCATACCCTTTGACCCAGCAATATCGCTACTAGGACTATATCCCCAAGAGATCATCAAAATGGGAAAGGGTCCCACATGTACAAAAATATTTATAGCAGCACTCTATGTAGTTGCCAAAAACTGTAAGTCAAGGGGATGTCCATCAATTGGGGAATGGCTGAATAAATTATGGTATATGAATGTAATGGAGTACTATTGTGCCATAAGAAATGATGAACAAGAAGACTTCAGAGAGGCCTGGAAGGACTTATATGACCTGATGCTGAGTGAAAGGAGCAGAACCAGGAGAACTTTATGCACAGCAACAACCACAGTGTGTGAGAGTTTTTTCTGGTAGACTTAGATTTTTGTAATAACACAAGAACTTCTTACCAAAAAAAAAAAAAAAAATCCCAATGGAGGATCTCAAGGCAAAATGCCTGCCACACTCAGAGAGAGAAATATGGAAGTCACTCACATATTGTAGCAGATCATGTTTGTGTATGTGTATGTGTTTGTGTATCATGTTCTGATTTGTTATACGATTTCTTTCATTTATCTTAGTCTGACTACATAGCATGACTATAGTGAAAATATACTC
Organism: Notamacropus eugenii; assembly: GCF_028372415.1. Lineage (NCBI taxonomy): Eukaryota > Metazoa > Chordata > Mammalia > Diprotodontia > Macropodidae > Notamacropus > Notamacropus eugenii. The sequence continues at coordinate 254,082,536 of NC_092875.1, read as the reverse complement.
AATAGGAAAGTATATGTAGAATCTATACAGAATTGTATGCAGTCGTGGGGAGGGAGGGGGGAGTGGGGGGTAGGTGGGGGCGATAAAATCACAATTGTATGGCAGTGACTGTTAAACATTACAAAAGAAAAAAAAAAGAAAAAAAAATTCAAAAAATCAATGCAGAGAAGAATGCCTTAAAAAGCAGAATTGGCCAAATGGAAATGGAGATCCAAAAGGTCACTGAAGAAAATACTTCCCTAAAGATTAGAATGGGAGCAGATAGAAGTCAATGATTTTATGAAAAATCAAGAAATTATAAAACAAAACCAAAAGAGTGAAAAAATAGCAGACAATGAAATATCTCATTGGAAAAACATCTGACCTGGAAAATAGATCCAGGAGAGATGATTTAAAAATTATTGGACTACCTGAAAACCATGCTAAAAATAAAAAAGGGTCTAGATATTACCTTTCAAGAAATTATCAAGAAAAACTGCCCTGATAATCTAGAAATAGAGGGTCAAATAAGTCACTGATTGCCTCCTGAAAAATATTCCAAAAGAAAAACTCCTAAGAATATTGTAGTCAAATTCTTTGTCTTTTTCTTCATTTAATATAATTAAAAATAACTTTTCCATTCATATTCATCAACCTTAGCTCTTTATGAGACCATAAAATTCTTTTCTATCCACCTTCTATTTTTTTAAATTTTAATATTCTTTATGGGAATGCCCATCAATTGGGGAATAGAGTTTAAGGGAATCTTTTGAAACTGGGAATAGTAAACCCAATGTAGGGACTTGATCCTTGAGTGTGAGTTACATAGAAGGGTTCAGTAGATCTCTATTAATCCTGGGTCATTGAGATCCCTTTGCACATCTACATGTTTAAACAACTCTTCCTTTAATTCTTCAATATTATTATTTTTCAATTTACATCATTCTTGAAGGCTTTGTATCCCTGTGGATCTGACTACTATTCAATTGTAAGCCTGTACTTCTTACAGATCCTGTGGAGATGTACTGAATCAAAATCATTTTTAATCTTATCAGAATGAATTTTAAGGTGAAGTCTTTTCTTCCCAGATTTCCTATGCTTTATGTTTTTAAAGATGAGTTTATATTGATTTTGTATTTACCATTTCTTCCAGTGTATCTCCCCCTATCCTCCAACAGAGAGTCATCACATAGAAAAATACTATTTCTAAAAAGAAAAAATTCAGTCTAATTCATCAATACATCGGGAAAAGTCTGAAAATTCATGCATATGCAATGATTTTTAACCTCTACAAAGGAGAGGGTTGGGGGCATGTTTTTATGTCTTCTTTCAAGTCACACTGTATTCTTTACAATTTTATAATATTTCTTTTTTGTGGTTGTCCATTTATATTGTTGTAGTCACTGTGAACATTGTTTTTTTGACTTCATTCTGCATCAATTCACTAGATCTTTAGAAGCTACATTGCATTTGTCACATTAGTCATTTAACATGGCACAGTACTACTCCTTTACATATATGTGCTCAATTCATTAGACATTCCCAATTAGAAGTCATCAACTTTGTTTCCAAATCTGTGCTGTCACAAGTGTTATGATACATATTTGGTTGTACATGAGGACTTTTTTCTTATCAATGGCTTCCTTTGTCTAGAAACCGAGCAACAAATTCTCTAGGTCAAAGGGTATGGTCATTTAGTCAACATATTTGCCCAATTCCAAATTGCTCACCAAAAAGGTTGTACTAATTTACAGTGCCATCAACAGTGCACTAAACCACTTCTATTGCCGCTATACCTCCAACACTGATTATTTGAAAATGTGGCCATCTTTGCCAGTTTTCATGATGTGAACTGAAGTCTTGTGGTTGTTTTGATTTTTATTTCACTATGTTAAATTATTTTATGAAGAAGTTTTTCATATTCATGTAATCAAAACTATTATTCTATCTTTTTTATTATTAAGAATACACCTCGATTTCCAGTTCTGGGAGCCAAGATGGTGGAGTGATCAGAATTGCTATCTTTCTTCCCTTGTTGACTTTGATGAGCCCAGAGAATATCTCCCTAGGAAAAACCCTGAAACAGTGGGAGCTGCAGAAGGGATAAACAGACTCTCAGCCCGTGAGGCTAGAAAGATCTCTAAGGAGGATCCCTCTTGCTGTGGCCAAAGACAACTTGTGCAGGATCAGAGCTATCCCAGACAGACACACCTCAACAAACTGGAAGAAGATCCTGAGCCTCAGGGGAAGAAGCCACCAACTGCCAACACCAGGACCTCAGGCATGCTTCAGCATTCCAGTGGAATCAGGAAGACACTAACATAGAAAGCTAAGCTTGCTATGCTCTAGCTCAGCACAGGAGCCTCTGGATCAACTCTCCCCCACACTTAACAAGCCAACTCCAGGGCAAATGTGGGGAAAATCCAAAATGGTATCACCTGACCTTTGCTTTCAGACACCAGCCAGCTCAGCACCAGGTAAGATGCAGCATTTTAGTTTCTAGCTGAAAGAACCAGAGGCCACAATACACAAAGCCTCAAGTTTTAGGCACAAAAACTTGTTTCACAATATGGGCAAACTGTATACATCCCTGTAAGGGAAGATGATACTTGTTAACCTTGAGAATTGTATATTATTATGAAATGTAAAAGGGATATACCTAGATAGAGGATATGGGAATAAATTAAAAGATGTGATGATAATAAATTTGATTTAAGGGTGCTAATGGATTGTAATGGAAGATGTGAAAAGGAGGAGGCAGAAAAAAAAATAAATTCCATCACAGGAAGAGGCACAAAAATATATTAAAATATGGGGAAAGAAGGAGGGAGATGAGCACTGTTTTGGAGGTACTCTCATCTGATTTGGTTCAAGGAGGGAACAGCAAACATAATTAAGTATATAAATCTAATTAGCTCTATAGGCAGTAAGAGGGGAAGGACGAAAGAAAAAGGAGGGGAGACAAAAAGGGAGGGGATAAGGAGTTAAGGTAAAGGGGAGTAAAAGGAGGGAGGCTGAAAGAAGGAATGGAAGACTGAAGGAGGTGGTGGTCAAAAATTAGACCTCTGTTCTGGAGGGAAAGGGAAAAGGGAGAACGAAAAGCACAAACAGTGGGAAAGAGAATGGAGGGAAAGACACAGATAGTAATCCTAACTGTGAATGTGAATGGGATGAACTCTCCCATAAAACGGTGATGGGTAGCAGAATAGATTAAAAACCACAACCCAACAATATGTTGTTTACAAGAAACGGATTTGAAATGAGGAGATACACATAGTGTAAAGGTAAAAGGTTGGAGCAGAATGTATTGTGCTTCAACTGATGTAACAAAAAACAGTGGTAGCAATCTTAATCTGAGACAAAGTAAAAGCAGAAATAAATCTAATCAAAAGAAATAGGGAAGGAAACTATATCTTACTTAAAGGCACAATAGAAAACGAAGCACTAACATTTCTTTTATTTATCTATTTATTTTGAGTGTTCTACAATCACCACCATGTAACTTAGATTTTTTCCTTCCCTCCCCCTCTTCCTCCCCCCATCTTCCCCCTTCCTCCCTGAGACAGCATACAATTTTATATGGATACTACACATACATTCCTATGAAATGCATTTTTACTACAATAATGTTGTATAGAAGAATTAAAATGAATGGGAGAAATCATATAACAAACCAAAAAGTAATACAAAAAATTGATCTGTTACATTCTGGGATTGAATTCTATAGTTCTTTCTCCCAGATGTGAAAGACAGCTTGCCTTAAAAGACCATTGGGAATTTTTTAAGTTCTTGCATTGCAGTGAAGTTATAAGTCTACTGGAAAAAATTCTTGCACACTGTGATCATGGTTGTGCACAAAGTTCTCCTGGTTCTGCTCCTTTCACTCAGAATCAGATCCCATAAGTCTTTCCAGGCCTTTCTGAAGTCCTCCTGCTCATCATTTTTTATAGAACAATAGTATTCAGTTACATTTATATACTACAATTTATTTAGCCATTCCCCAATTGATGGACATCCCCTTGATTTCCAGTTTTTGGCCACCACAAAGAATGCTGCTATAAATATGTTTGTACATGGGGGACCCTTTCCCATTTTTACGATCTCTTGGGGATACAGTCCTAGAAGCTGTATTGCTAAGTCAAAGGATATGCACATTTTTTCATGCTTGCATGCTTTTCCCACAAATAAAGTCAGATCTAAGTAGTGGAAAAACATCAGTTGCTCATAGGTGGGCTGAGCCAATATAATAAAAATGATAAATCTACCTAAATTAATTTGCTTATTCAGTGCCACACACATCAAGCTATCAGATAATTATTTTGTAGAGCTAGAAATAAAAGTAACAGAATTCATCTTGAAAAACAAAAAGTCCAGAATATCAAGGGAACTAATGAAAAGAAATACTAGGGAAGGTGGGCTAGCTCTATCAGAACTCAAATTGTATTATAAAGCAGCAAGTATCAAAACCACTTGGTACTGGCTAAGAAACAGATGGGTAGGAATAGGTTAGGTACCCAAAACACAGTAGTCAATGAATATAGCAATCTATTGTTTGATAAACCCAAGGATGCCAGCTTCTGGGATAGAAAAAAATTAGTCAAAAATTGCTGGGAAAACTGAATAACAGTATGGTGGAAAGTAGGCATAGACCAATGCCTGGCACCATACACAACAATAAATTCCATATAGGTACATGATCTAGGTATAAAGATTGATAATATAAGCAAATTAGTGGAGTAAGGAATACTACATTTATCAGATTTATGGAGAAGGGAAGAATTTTTGACTAAATAAGAGATAGAAAAAATTATGAAATGCAAAATGGATAATTTTGGTTACATTAAATTGAAAAGTTTTTGTACAAACAAATCCACTGCAACCAAGATTCAGAGGGAAGTAGAAAACTGGGAAATAATTTTTGCAACTACTATCTGTGATAAAGGCCTAATTTCTAAAATATATAGAGAACTGAGTCAAATGTACAAAAACACAAGTCATTCCCCAATTGATAAATGGTCAAACGATATGAACAGGCAGTTTTCAGAGGAAGAAATCAAAGCTATCTATAGTCATATGAAAAATGCTCTAAATAACTATTGATTAGAGAGATGCAAATCAAAACAACTCAGAGATATCACATCACACCTATCAGATTAACTAACATGATAAAATAGGATGATGATAAATGTTGGAGAAGATGTGGGAGAGTTGGAACACTAATTCATTGTTGGTGGAGCTATGAGCTGATCCAACTATACTGGAGAGCAATTTGGGAATATACGCAAAGGGCTAAAAAAACGTGTATACCTTTTGATCCAGCAATACAGCTTCTTGGACTGTATCCCCAAGAGGTCATAAAAATGGGAAAGGGTCGCACATGTACAAAAGCATTTATACCAGCTCTCTTTGTGGTGGTCAAAAACTGGAAGTCAAGTGGATGCCATCAACTGGAGAATGGTTGAATAAATTGTGGTATATGAATGGAATACTATTGCACTATAAGAAATGATGAACAGGAAGACTTCAGAGAGGCCTGGAAAGACTTATATGATCTGATGCTGAGTGAAAGGAGAAGAACCAGGAGAACTTTACACACAGCAACAATCACAGTTTGCAAGAATTTTTTCTGGTAGACTTAGAACTTCATTGCAATGCAAGGACTTTAAAAATTACCAATGGTCTCTTAAGGAAAAATGCCTTTCCCATCCAATGAATCATTTTCTTTTATATTACGTTTTGGTTTGTTTTATGATTTTTACCATCTATTTTACTTCTTCTTTACAGTTTGACTAAGGTGAAAATGCATTTAATAGGAGTGTAGTAGTGTAGAACCTATATAAAATTGTATGCTGTCTTAGGGAGGAAGGGGGAAGGAGAGGGAGGGAGGAGGAAAAAAAATCTAAGTTACATGGAAGTGATTGCAGAACACTGAAAACCAACAAAACGATTTTAAAAAAGAAAAAATATAAAAATGTATATTCAATTCATCAATCCTCTTTTTTAGATTTTGTTTCATATATTGGTAACACTTTATTTTTTCCCTTGGGATTACTTTAGTTACATCCCAGGAAGGGTGATTACTTCTTTCATCATTATGATTTTCTTTCATATAATCGTTATTTTTTGTGATTTGTTCTTTAATCCACTCATTATGAAGGATTTCATTGTTCATTTGAATTTGGGGTTTTATTTGTGATCCTGGAACCAATTACTATTTTTATTGGATTATGATACACAAAGAACACATTTAATATTTCTTTTACCGTTGTTTGCTATATGTCTATGCCCTAATACATGGTTAATTTTTCTAAAGGTATCATTTAGTGCTTAGAAATATTTATACTCTTTAATAGCCCTATTTTTAAAGTGCATGATTTTTTTAAACCTTTAGTTTTGCCAGCAATGTGTTCAGTTCTATATTTTCCTTTTTGTTTATTACTAGCTATCCTTTCCTGTATTTGTTTTTTTCTTTATGAATTCATATGCTAATACTTTTGGAATATATAAGTTTAATAATGATGTTGGTTTCTCAGCTATGGTCAATTTCAGCATAATGTCTTTAATTTCCTTTTTTATTCCTTTTTATATTTTGAATGTTTGTTTTTATCTGATAATATGACTAAAGCTTTTGCTTTGGGGGATTCATGTGGTATATTTGGTACAGTGTACAGAGCATTGAGCACAGAGTCAAGGAGACTTATTCTTCTGCGTTCATATCTGGTTTCATAAACTTACTAGTTGTGTGATCTTGGTAAAGTCACTTAACCCTGTCAGCCTCAGTTTCCTCATCTGCAAAATGAGCTGGAGAAGAAAAGGATAAACTGCTCCAGTGTCTTTGTCAAGAAAACCCCCACATAAGGTCATGAAGAGTTAACAATGGTTGGAAAATGACTGAACAACAACTGGAATGCCTTTAAAAATATTCTTCTGCAAGCCATGACTTTAAAAATATTGGTCTGTTCGTTTCTGAATGAATGAAATTATCACTAAAGTAAGGAAAGGTTTAATTAACTGCACTGCATTGGGCAATGAAGGAATTCAAGCAGATGTTTGGATAATCTAAATCCCTGTTCACTGCTTTATCATTTCTCCATGCTACTTAGTGGTTAATTTCCCCATACTCCTCATTTATCCACAAATTTGAGTCATATAATTCTGGTGTATCTGTTTATAAAAAATGTTATTTCACTTTCATCTTTGTTGATTTTCAACCAAAAGACCTCAACAATCTACCCTACCTCCACTCCCAGATTTTCTCATGCATAGATGTGTGTGTGTTTATATGTGTGGATTCTTAATATATCATGCTACTCTACCGTCATTTTATTTATTTTATTAATATTATATGAAAAATGCTTTCTAGAGTTGTATAACAAGTACACTTGTGTGTGCTTATATATATGAGGTCATGAATTTTATTTCTAGATTTTTTTTCCCCTTTAGTAGATTACTGGACATCCTTACTGCTATTCTTCATGTGATAGAATTTTATCATTCTTTACAATATCTAAATTAGTAAATAGGTATAGGCAGTTTTCTCCCTTCACTTCTCTTTGTAGCTTAAATTTTTAATTAAATTTGCAACAATCCAAATAAACATGATGATGATGACAGATATTAGCAGTGTTGATACTAATAGCAATCTGAATCACAATAATAAAGAGCAGCATCAAAGAACTGACTCAAAAATATTTCTTTTCAGAAATGGAAAGGGACATGACAATAAAGTAAGGTGGGGTCACTGTTGTCAGACAATGCAGAGCAAGCACATGAATACTTGTAGTGAAATTCCTTTAAGCTATGTCGTAGAGAGAGCTTTTCCATCATTTTAGAACAATCTCAGGTACTACTTAATTGCTTCTGACCATGATGACTCAGGAATTCATGGTAAGTGGTGACCAAAAAAAGGCTTTAATTACCTCATGAGTTTGAACTTCATGGATACACTAATTGGACTACCCTTGCCCTTATTCAGACCCTCACTGATGGACTTTCAAGTGAAGAAGACTTCTGCAATATTGTAGGAGAAACCATAGTAGATAGCATACTCCCACCAGGCTGCCATGTGTCAGTCAATACATTTCATTTTTATTTTCTGTTTAGTCTTTCTTTGAAAGGCCAAAATAGTCATCAGAAGCCCTAAGGAACTGCTAGCAGAAAAAACCAGATGAAGTGGAAACAGTAAAATCCGGTGAGGAAGTAGCACAGTCTCTGAGGGACAAAACAGACCCAGATCAACAATGGATTGACTTGTCTGTGAAGATATCGCATCTATAAGAAGTTAGCTCAGCTGAGCATGGGAAATGATTTATCCATCACTAATTTCTTTCCCCAGTGTGAACGTGGTGGGGACTCACCAAAGGACAAAAAAGATTCCTGGGGCCAGGAATGGTGAGATAAGCATCTGCCTAATATAGTCAGTATATGTGTAGCTCACTAACCTTATACCAACTACTTTAAGCTATAATCCAGTCTCCCTAGGGACTACATACATACATATACATATGCATATGTGTGTGTGTACACACATACATATACATATAGATATACACACATACGTACATATCTATTCAAAAGAAAGGTATATTATTCCCTAACTGTGTGTATACTGGGGAGGGAGGGTTGTACTATTATTTTTGTTATATCTTCTCAGTAAATACTCTATGACAAAATGTAATTGATGTCAACTGGTTTATTGATAATGGGGAGCACACTAGATGGACCACAGAGCTAGAAATTTTACTCTCACAAAGTTACGCAGTGTTAAAACTCAAATGTCAATTGTCTTTGTGGGACCTGGTCTGTAAGTGAATGTAGGACAAATGTAGGGGAAATAGGACAGAGAAAAGCGCTATGTACAAATGAGAAACTTGAAATTCCTAACTAAAGTTACTTGGCATACGTTCACAAAGACAGTGACTGCCAAAACCAAGATTTGAAGTCAGGTCCTCTGATTCGTAACCCAGTAGTCTTACCTTTATACCATGTTGCCTGAAAGAATAGTCATTTTTGCTGAACTTCAGTATGAGAAAGGAAGCAAGGTACATGAATATGGAAAAATAGATTGTCATTGCCTTGTGAAAATCTTTAAAAAGTGACAAAGGGGAGATTATAGTTTATTCTAGAAATAACAGTAAGTTACTGTAGTTTATTGAGAAGGGGAAGTGACTCAGTCACATGTACCATTAATAACAGTTACTTTTGCAGTTATGTAAAGAATGAAATGGAGTGGGCAGGAACTTGGGGAAGGTTGAACAATTAGGAAAGTAATGCAGTAGTCCCAGGAAGAGATAATTGTGTGAGTCATGATAAGGCGACACATTCAAGAAATGTTAGGCAGTTAGAGACATCAAGTTGTAGCAACTAACTAAATATGTGGAATAAGGGAGCGTGATGGGTTGATGATCACAGTGAAGTTGTAAAACTGAGATCCTGGAAAGATAGTAGTACGCTTAACATAAATATATAAACTCAGAAGAGGAATGGGTTTGGGAAGAGAGGGAGAATGAGTTTTGTTTTGGACATTGTGACCAGTCAATCTCTATGGTCCACACAGAGCACTTGCCAAGTACGGTATAACTACACCTGCCCTTCATATTTCTTGGAATCAAGTCTCACTCTTCATTCTTGTTAGCAGCTCTTGTGGCCACATCTCCAAGAAAAAGTACTGTGTAAATTATCTCCATCTTATTCATGTTTCCTAAATTGGGGTCTCAGTTCCAGGGGAATCCTAATCAGGATCTCATTTATCTGTAGCAATTTTCCCAAGCTTCTTTACATGACTATCTTTGATTTTTGTTTTCCTGCCAAAGCCCCAATGTTATCCAAAGCTGACCTACATAAGGTGGATTCTAGTTGAATAATTACTAATAATTATTCAACACACTACTCCTCTTTTTCCTACTTTTCTCCTGGTGAAAGGATTTTGATTGTCATCACTTCATTATTCTACTCTAAGAAAATGCTTAGTAGCTATAAAAAGGAGCTAGAGAAAAATGATGAACAACTAGATGCATGCCACATTTTTTCCTAATAGAACTATAATTTCACTGCTGCTTTACAAACCTAGATTATTAATTGCTCTACAACTTAATGTTTTAGACAGCCATATTGGGAACTAAGCAGGTAGCACCCAGGACCACACCACCAATATATGTCAGAAGACTGACTTTGCATCCTTGCTTCTTCTGGCCTAGTAGGGTACTCTTTGGGGGGGGAGGGGGGAGTTATGAGTTATGTTAGTGGCCATTGCTACCAGAACAAGTGGAGCTATTTTCAAAATAAGGTGACCACAACTAGAATGCTAAAGTGGTTTCTGCATACTGAGGGTTCAACACATGGTCAACACCAATAACCACTGACTGTCTGTATCACATACATATGAATTGTACAATCCATTGTACAATCATTGCACAATAATAGCATTGTCCATTTCCATGATGCATCTCTCATTTTTATGATAACCACTTACTGTCTGTATCACATACATATGAATTGTGCAATAATACCATCATCCATTTCCATGATACTAAATTTATTTAAATCTTTTTAAAGCACACCAACTTCAAAGAAGTTTATAGTTGAATGGAGAAGAAAGAGTACTCAACAGTTTGGAAAGACGTATTCAAATTTTGCTTCAAACACCAAGTAGCAGCATATCCTAGGTAGATTCACTTACCCACTCTGTGAATATTTGCTCATCTGTAAGATTGCAATAATAACACCTGTAGTATCCGTCTCACAGGAGAGTTATAAAGATCAAAAGAAGAAATATACACAAAGTACATTGCAATACTTAAATAAATGTCAGCTATTATTATTATTACACATTTTTCTTTTATTCAATGGATTTCAGATAAAATGATACTGGAACTATTACTATTTTTTATGTTTAATAGTAGTAGACTACTTTACAGGGGGTAATCATTTTTTTTTTGGAAATGAATAAAAGCATTGGGATGTAAGTTCTTTTTTTAGGGTCACTAAATGCATCTCCATGATGATGCTATTATAAACAGAATGCTGGGGGTGATACAAACTCAATTCTGTTTCTACATGAATTTAATTTCTTCTACTAAGTCTTAATGCTTCCTCAATATTTTGAAGACCTTTTTACCTATTGAAATATTGTTCTTAACTTTTTATAGATAAATATCGCATCTAAGTGATTATGGTCAACAGTTCAGGCTATGATAACAGTGCAGTTGTAGTTTGTTTATTAAAATCTCAAAGACAGACTATTTTTGGCATAGGAAATTATCATTCATTGGTGTATCAATCAACATTTATTAAACTCTGCTATATCCCAGGCACTGTTCTAAGAGCTGCGGATAACAAAAGAGGCAAAAGATATTCTCTGTACCCTAGAAGCATACAAATCAATGGAGACAAAATGCAAACACATACACACATATATACATAAATACATATATATATATGTATATATATATACACACACAAAGCAAAGTATATACAGAATAAACATGAAATAAGTAACAAAGAGAAGGCACTGAAATTACAAGAGGTTGGGGAAGGCTTCATGTAGAAGAGTTCATAGCTGATACTTAAAGAAAGCCAGGGAGGTCAGCAACTGAAGCACAGGAGGAAAAGTGTCCCAGGCATGAGAAATATCCAGAGAAAATTTCTAGAGCTAAGAGATGGAGTGTCTTGTTCATGGAATAGCTTGAAGGCTACAGTCACTTTATTGGAAGAGTATATATAGGGCATTAAAGTATGACACCACTGGAGCCTAGACTTCACTGGAACTCCTAGGAAACAGATTATGTCTCACTAGATATTTGGAAGGTCAAAGACAGTATATTGCGTAGTTCTCAGCATTCCCATACTTAGTGCACACTGATCACTAAGTCCAAGCTCATTGAGGTTAAAATTACTATAATTTCTGATGACTTATCCAAGATTGCCATTGTATTCCATTGTATTCCTCATCTTTCTCCTTCACCTATTTCTAAATAAATCCCTGTGACTAAAATATTTTTTTTACATTTTTTGACATATGGTTGGCCACAATTATGTAGATATCATCCATATAAAGATTTTTTTAATCACCTTGTGTCATTTTTAGACTCTATCCATTTACATTTTCAGTGACATTTGATCAATTCAGTAGAGTATATTCATCATACATATTATCAACCTAAAAGTTTAGTAGTAAAAAGATATCTTCTTACTCTAAATATATTTCTCTAAAGCTTATGCAGCTCTAAGAACATCAATCAATCACTTTCCTCATTTTTTTTTTAATTTAAGAACTGTTAATCTTTCAATGGCTACATCAGGGTAGTGGACCCTGTATTTTGTTACTAAAGTATGGGCTCCTGATAGACTTTGTTGCAACTATTTGAGGACGAATGTTATGGTTCTAAAAGAGTACTTTACAAATGATATCAAGCAGATGTTAATTTCTCAGAATGCATTCTTCCCTTTTAGGTTGGATTTCAGGATGTCAATAAGCTTTTTGACATGCTGAGGTTTTGTCTTTAATAGTTTTAGGGTGGATATAATTTGCCTGGAGGACACTTAGGTATTTGTAAACATTGCTTTATTCCCTTGGTTTATTTTGATTTCTGGATTCAAGTTAAAAAAATTGTTTTTTCAACAGGAAAGATACATAAGTTATTCTGCAGTTATATAGTTTTAAGTTGCCCTGCTTCTTCTCTAGATATTTTGAAAGACTTTTGTTTCATGTATCTTAGAAAGACTGAGTATTAGGTATAGTGACATCTATTTAACAGTATTGTTCTTAAGTATTTTGAATAAAAGTTGCTCCTGAAACTGTGGGCAACAGCTTGGTTGGACACAATGGTCTAGTTCCTGGTTGATTTACTGCATGTGTTATCCTTGATCTTTTCATTATTTCCAGTACATCTTCCTGGAGTAAACTAAAGTATACATAAGTATTGCCTTTGCCCCTTGCTTCAATGTGACTTCTACATTATAGCTTGAAGCCTGTGGTCTCTGCTTCTTTGATTATTTCTTGAGAATTTTATACTTATTGAATCCAGATTGTACTTGGATATCACTGGAGAAAGATTTCACAAAATAAAAGTACTATTTAGTATGTTTTCTATGGATGCACATAGTTCCAGCTATGTAGCTCAATCAACAAGCATTTATTATTAAGTGATAATTATGTACCTGAAACTATGCTAGGTGTGGGAAATATTATTATAAAAATGAAACAACTCCTATTCTAGTGGAAGCTGAATTCTAACAAATGGCATCTATGCACATCAAGTGATTGATTACATATTTTGTTCTTATTTTCTTTTTAATTTAAAATCCATACTATTTTTAAGTCAATTGAAAAAAACAGTTATTAAGCACCTACAGTCCTGCCCTCAAGGAGCTTACAGTCCAATGAGGGAAAGCAACACACAAAAGGAAGCTAGAATCTGAGCAAGGCTACCAGCACAGGAGCATCTTGTTCTGTGGAGTTGAAACCAACCAGGGCTGCAGATGGAGAGTGAAGAGGCAGATTCAGAATGGACAAACCCATGATTAGTGGGTTAATAAAAGTCAATATGGAAGGAGGTCCCCAATAGCAAGTCCCAGTGCTCTGTGCTTTTCCCAGTGCTGTTTAACATCTTTATCACTGACTCTGAAAAAGGCATAGATGGTGCCTTTATCAAATTTGCAGATACCACAAAGCTTAGAGGGAGAGCTAACAAATCAGATTATAGAAGGAGGATTTAAAAAGATCTTAACAGGGTAGGACACTAGACTAAAGACGAAATGGAATGGGGGGAAATATTCCTATACATATGAGTTTTAAAAATCATCGTCCCCAGTACAATGTGGCAGAAGCCTGACTATGAATAGCATAGGGTCTTAGCAAGCTACACTGAAATCAGTAGTCTGATCAAGTCACCAAGAATATCAGTCAAATCTTATGTTACATTTCTTTTCTTTTTAAATGATATTTTATTTTTTTCCAATTACATGCGAAGATAATTTTAACATTAATCTTTTTTAAAATGAGTTCCAAATTTTCTCTCTCCATCCCTTAATCCCCTCCAAAGAGTTCAAGCAATTTGATATAAGTTCTATATGTTCAATCGTGTAAAACATATTTAATGCTGTGAGAGAAGAAACAGATCAAAACAAAGCAAAAAAAAAAAAAAAAAACCAAAAAAGTGAAAAGGAAGCTTCAATTTGCATTCAGATTCCATTAGTTCTTTCTCTCAATGTGGATAGCATTGTTCATCATGAGTCCCTTGGCATAGTCTTACATCATTGTATTGCTGAAAAAAACTAAATCGTGCATAGATGATCATAGTATAATTCTGCTGTCCCTGTCTACAAGATTCTCCTGGTTCTGCTCACTTTACTCAGCACCAGTTAATGTTTTTTTTTTTAATTTATTTATTTAACTTTTAACATTCATTTTCACAAAATTTTGGGTTACAAATTTTCTCCCCATTTATCCCCTCCCCCCACCCCAAAGCAACGACCATTCTAATTGCCCCTATCACCAATCTGCCCCCTCTTCTATCATCCCTCCCTTCCCTTGTCCCCATCTTCTCTTTTATCCTGTAGGGCCAGATAACTTTACATACCCCTTTACCTGTATTTCTTATTTTCTAGTAGTGAGAACAGAACTCAACAGTTGTTCCTAAAATTTTGAGTTCCAACATCTCTTCATCCCTCCCTCCCCACCCATTCCCTTTGGAAGGCAAGCAATTCAATATAGGCCATATCTGTGTGGTTTTGCAAATACTTCCATAATAGTCATGTTGTGTAAGACTAACTATATTTCCCTCCATCTTATCCTGCCCCCCATTGCTTCTATTCTCTCTTTCGATCCTGTCCCTCCCCAAGAGTGTTAACTTCAAATTACTCCCTCCTCTCATCACCCTCCCTTTCATCATCCCCCCCACCCTGCTTATCCCTTTCTCTCCCATTTTCCTGTATTGTCAGATAGGTTTTCATACCAAAATGAGTGTGCATTTTATTCCTTCCTTTAGCTGAATGTGATGAGAGTAAACTTCTTTTTCTCTCACCTCCCCTCTTTTTCCCTCCACTAAAAAGTCTTTTGCCTGCCTCTTTTATGAGAGATAATGTGCCCCATTCCATTTCTCCCTTTCTCCTCCCAAAATATTTCTCTCTCACTGCTTAATTTCATTTTTTTAAGATATGATCCCATCCTATTCAATTCACTCTGTGCTCTGTGTGTGTGTGTGTGTGTGTGTGTGTGTGTGTGTAATCCCACCAACTACCCAGATACTGAAAAGTTTCAAGAGTTACAAGTATTGTCTTTCCATGTAGGAATGTAAACAGTTCAACTTTAGTAAGGCGCTTATGACTTCTCTTTGCTGTTTACCTTTTCATGCTTCTCTTCATTCTTGTGTTTGAAAGTCAAATTTTCTTTTCAGCTCTGGTCTTTTCATCAAGATTGCTTGAAAGTCCTCGATTTTATTGAAATACCATTTTTCCCCTGTCGTATTATACTCAGTTTTGCTGGGTAGGTGATTCTTGATTTTAGTCCTAATTCTTTTGACTTCTGGAATACCATATTCCACACCCTTCGATCCCTTAATGTAGAAGCTGCTAGATCTTGTGTTATCCTGATTGTATTTCCACAATACTTGAATTGTTTCTTTCTAGCTGCTTGCAATATTTTCTCCTTGATCAGGGAACTCTGGAATTTGGCCACAGTGTTCCTACGAGTTTCTCTTTTTGGATCTCTTTCAGGAGGTGATCAGTGGATTCCTTGAATACTTATTTTGCCCTCTGGTTCTAGAATCTCAGGGCAGTTTTCCTTGGTAATTTCATGGAAGATGATGTCTAGCCTCTTTTTCTGATCATGGCTTTCAGGTAGTCCCATAATTTTTGAATTGTCTCTCCTGAATCTATTTTCCAGGTCAGTTGTTTTTCCAGTGAGATAGTTCACATTATCTTCCATTTTTTCATTCTTTTGGTTTTGTTTGGTGATTTCTTGGTTTCTCATAAAGCCATTGGCCTCCATCTGTTCCATTCTAATTTTGAAAGAACTGTTTTCTTCAGTGAGCTTTTGAACCTCCTTTTTCATTTGGCTAATTCTGCTTTTGAAAGCATTCTTCTCCTCATTGGCTTTTTGAACCTCTTTTGCCAGTTGAGTTAGCCTATTTTTCAAGGTGTTATTTTCTTCAGCATCTTTTTGGGTCTCCTTTAGCAAGGTGTTGACCTGTTTTTCATGCCTTTTTTGCATCTCATTTCTCTTCCCAGTTTTTCCTCCACCTCTCTAACTTGATTTTCAAAATCCTTTTTGAGCTCTTCCATGGCCTGAGCCCATTGAATATTTATTTTGGATGTTTGGGATACAGAAGCCTTGATTTCTATGTCTTTCCCTGATGGTAAGCATTGTTCTTCCTCATCTGAAAGGAAGCGAAGAGATATCTGTTCACCAAGAAAGTAACCTTCTATGGTCTTATTTTTTTCCCCCTTTTCTGGGCATTTTCCCAGCCAGTGACTTGACTTCTGAGTGTCCTCTCCACACCCACCATACCTCCATATCCACCCATCCAGTGCTTGGGGTCTGAGATTCAAATGCTGCTTCTCAGCCTCAGGGCTTTTGGCAGGGGCAGGGCTGCTATTCAGTGTGAGATTAAGTTCAGCTGCTAGGGTAGGGGCAGGGTTGACACATGGGGCTCAGTTCCCTCAGGGGGTTTGTGCAGAGACCTTCAACAATAGATCCAGGCTCCTGCCTGCATTGGGAGCCCCTGTCTGCTGCTGCCTCTGCTGCTGCCTCCTGAGGGGGTCTGAGTTATGGGGACACCCCACTCCCCTCTCAGTGAGCTGAAAAGACCCTCTCACAGACCTTTGGTGCCTATGGGTAGAAGGACCTGGGCTGTGGCTGGAGATTCTGTCCCTGAAGCCTGCTTGGATCTGCTCCTCTTGGTGTTGCTTGGCCAAGGCAAGGCTGGACTCTGCTCTGGGTCTGGTGCATGATGGACTTTTTGTGTCAGTTTTTTAGGTCTCTCTGGAACAGAAATCTCCTCCACTCTGTTTTTCTGTGGCTTCTGCTGCTCCCAAATTTGTTGGAAGTTCTTCTTTACAGGTATTTTATGGGCTGTGGGTTCAGAGCTAGCATATGTGTATCTTTCTACTCTGCCATCTTGGCTCCTCTCTGTTTTTTTTTTTTTTTTCTGGATTTTTCTGAAATTGATTTTGTCATATTTTCATATACCACAATATGATTCATGTACCATAACTAATACTGCCACTACCACTAAATGGGCATCCCCTCAATTTCCAGTTCTTTACCAACACAAAAAGAGCTGCTACAAATATTTTTTTTTGCAAATTCAGGTCTTCCCCCACACACTTTTTTTATGATCTCTTTGACATATAGACATAGTAGGGCTATCACTGGATCAAAGGGTATGCATAATTTAATTGTCCTTATGGCATAGTTTCAAATTGTTCTCCAGAATGATTAGATAAATTTACAACTCCAGCAGGAGTGCATTAGTGTCTCAATTCTCCCACATCCTCTCCAAAATTTATCATTTTCCTTTTCTGTCATATTAACCAATCTGATAGGTGTGAAGAAGTACCTCAGAGTTGTTTTAATTTGCATGTTTTTCTTATCAGTAGTGATTTAAAGCATTTTTTCATATGCCCATAGATAGCTTTGGTTTCTTCATGTAAAAATGTGCTGTTCCAGTTTTCAGAGGAAGAAGCTGAAGCTATCTTTTCTCACATGAAAAAATGCACTAAATAACCACTGATTAGAGAGATGCAAAGCAAAACAACTCTGAGGTAACGCATCACAGCTATCAGATTGGCTAACATGACAAAATTGGAACATGATAAATGTTGGAGAAGATGTGGGATATTTGGAACACTAATTCATTGTTGGTAGAGCTGTGAGCTGATAGAATTTGGATCTATGCAATATGGATCTATTTTGGAACTATGTCCAAAGAGTTATAAAATTGTCCATACCCTTTGACCCAGAATATCACTTCTAGTGTTGTATCCCAAAGAGATCATAAAAATGGCAAAAGGACCCACGTGTGCAAAAATATTTATAGCAGCTATTTTTGTGGTGGCCAGGCCAAGAACTGGAAATCGAGGGGATACTCACCAATCGAGAAATGGTTGAACAAGCTGTGATATATGAATGTAATGGAATACTATTGTTCTCTAAGAAATGAAGAACATGTGGACTTCAGAAAAACCTGGAAAATCTTATATGAGCTGATGCTAAGTGAAGTGAGCAGAGTCAGGAGAACTTTATACACAGTAACAGCCCAGTATGTGAGGACTGTTTTTGATAGACTTAGCCCTTCACAACAGTACAAGGCCCTAAAACATTTCCAAAGAATTTATGATACAAAATGCCATCCACATCAAGAGCTATGGAGTTGGAACACAGAATGTAGCAGATATTTTCTCCTTCATTATGCTATGTTTTGTTTTTCTCATGGTTTCTCTCATTCATTTTAATTCTTTTATACAATATCATTAATGTGATAAAGTGTTTAATAGGAATGCATGTGTAAAACTCATATAAGACTGCATGCCATCTTTCAGGGGGAAGGAGGAGGGAGGGGAATAAAATTTGAAACTTATGAAAGTGATTGTTGAAAATTGAAAACAAATAAATTAATGAATTTGAAGGAAAAAACTGCCTGTTCATATCCTTGGACTAAATGGCCAAATGGGGGGTGACTTTTGTTCTTTTTTTAATTTGTTTTCTTGGTTTTTATTTAATATTTATTTGTCACAATTACATGTAAAAATAATTTTAAACATTCATTTTTAAAACTTGGAGTTCCAAATTCTGTTCCTACCTTCCTCCCCCATCCTTCCCTCATTAAATAGGCAAGAAATTAAATGTAGGTACATATAAGTCCTTTTTCTTTTTGTTTATTTCTTTTGGGATACAAATTTAGTAGTGGCATTGCTAGGTCTAAGGGTATGTATGGTTTTGTAGCTTTTGGGGCATAATTTCAAATTGGTCTACAGAATGGTTGAATCAGTTCTCAGATTAACCAACAGTGCACTAAAGTCTCATTTTCCTTGCATCCCCTTCAATATTTGTTGTTTACCATTTAGGTCCCATTAGTCAATCTAATAAGTATGAGGTAGCAGTCCAGAATAGTTTTAACTTGCATTTCTCTAATCCATAGAGTTAGAGTATTTTTTACATGGTTATAGTTTTGATTACTTCATCTGAAAATTGATCATATCTTTTGATATTTATCATTTGGAGAGTGACTCTTATTTTTATTAATGTGACTGAGTTCTCTGCATGCTTGAGAAATGAGGATTTTATTAAGAAAAAATAGTACTAAAATTTTTTATACAGTTACTAAAGGTAACTGTATTTCCCTCCATCCTATTCCTTCCTTCTTGTTATTCTATCCTCTCTCTCATTTTACCCTGTACCTCCTGAAAAGTGTTTTACTTCTGACTACCTCCTCCCCAGTCTGACCTCCCTTCTATCCAACTATCCCCTTCTTTTATCCCCTTCCCCTTCTACTTTTTCATAAGGTAACTATTCCCAACTTGGTGCGTATGTTATTCCCTCTTTGAGACAATTCTGATAAGGGTAAGGTCACTCACTCCTTCATACCTTCCCATTCTTCCCCTCCACTCTAAAAGGATTTTCTTGCCTCTTTTTATGAGATAATCTACCTCATTCTATCTCTCCCATTCTCTTTATCCCAGTACATTCCTCTCTCATCCATTAATTTTACTTTTTACATAACATCCCTTAATATTGACTCAAACTTGTTCCCTCTATCTACATATACTCTAACTATTCTAATAATGAGAAAGATCTTATGAGTTACAAATATCATCTTCCCATGTAGGAATGTAAACAGTTTAAAACTATTAATCCTGTATGATTTCTCTTTCCTGTTTACCTTTTTATGCTTCACTTGAGCCTTGTATTTGAAGGTCAATTTTTCTATTTAACTCTGATCTTTTCTCAAGAATTCATGAAATTCCTCTATTTCATTGAATAATTCATTTCTCCCCCTTAAGGATTATATTTAGTTTTGCTGAGTAGGCGATTCTTGGTTTAAATCCCCTCTTTTGCCCTCCAGAATATCATAGTTCAAGACTTCTGATTCCTTAATGTAAAAGCTGTTAAATCTTGTGTTAAACCAATTGTGAGTCCACAGTACTTGAATTTTTTCTTTCTGGTGACTTGTAATATTTTCTCTTTGACCTGGGAACTGAAGAATTTGGCTATAAAATTCCTAGAACTTTTCTTTTTGAGATCTCCTTCATGAAGTGATTGGGGAATTCTTTCAATGTCTATTGTACCCCCTGGTTCTAGAATATCAGGGTAGTTGTCCTCTTTTACCATTTGGTATAGTCTGTTTTTTCACGTGTTATTATCTTCAGTATTTTTTGAGGCCTACTTTACCAAGCTGTTGACTTGTTTTTCATTCTTTCCTTATGTCACTCTCATTTCTCTTACCATTTTTTCCCCTCTACCTCTCTTAATTGATTTTCAAAATCCTTTTTAAGCTCTTCCATGGCCTGGGACCAATTCACATTGCTTTCTTGGAGGCTTTAGAGGTAGGAGCTTTGACTTTTTTATCTTCTCAGTGTGGGTTTTGATCTTCCCTGTCACCATAGTAACTTTTAGTAGTCATAGTTATTTTTCTCTTCTTTCCTCATTTTCCCAGCCTATTACCAGACTTCTTAATTCTTTATGAAAGTAGGGCTCAGCTTCAGTGTGGAGGGTGCACTGTTCCAAGCTTCAGGGGTTTTGTGCCAAGGTTTTCAGAGATACTTCTAGGGACTTGTAAGTTTTCATTTCTTCCAGGGTAGTATGATCTAAGGAGAGGTATGTTTACTATTCGTTTAGACTGTGCTCCTGTCTTTAAGCAACCATAAACACTTTTTTTCTTCCCTTGAACTATGAGGAGGGACCCCTTTCCACTGCTGCTGCAAGTTCTGCTAGGCTAGTGCTCCTCTATATCCTGGGACTGCCACCCTCCATACCCAGGATCCCACCATGGGCAAAGCAATAGAGTCCTGCCTCAGTGCTAACAAAAAGACCCCTGTAATCTACTTCTGACCAGTTGTTTGACCTCCTTATCCTCTGTGCACTGAGAGCTGTGGAAGAACTGTCACTGTTGATTCAGTTACTCCCAAGGCCTGCTCCTGGTTTGTTGTGCCCAGGGCTGTGCTGGCATGGCTTGCACTGGACTGTGCTCCACTCTTACTCTGACAGAGCAGACCTTTCATGCTGACTTTCAAAGTTGCCTTTGGCATTTGTGGACTGAGTGATCTGAAAACCACCACTGCTGCCAATGATTCAGTGACCCTGAGGCCTGTTGGGGTTTGTTGGGGTCCAGTCTGTGATGGCACAGCATGTGGTGGATTGCACTCCTCTCTCACACTAGTGCAATAGATCTTTCCTGACAACATTGGAAGGTGTCTTGGGCTAGAAATTTGCTTCATTCCATCTTTTGTGGGATCTGCTGATCTAAAATTTGTTTAGACTCATTTTAAAAAAACTTGCAACAACAGTGGAAAGGGGACCCTTCTCACAGTTCCAAGGAAGAAAATAGTGCTTGTAGTCACTCACAGACAAGAACACAGCCCACATAATAGTAAATATACCTCTTCTTAGATCATATCACCTTGGAAGAACTGAAAATTTATAGGTCCCTAGAAATATAGCTGAAAACAGCTATACAAAACC
The DNA here is from genome assembly GCF_028372415.1 of Notamacropus eugenii. NCBI lineage: Eukaryota > Metazoa > Chordata > Mammalia > Diprotodontia > Macropodidae > Notamacropus > Notamacropus eugenii. The sequence continues at coordinate 254,060,878 of NC_092875.1, read as the reverse complement.
TCTGAAGCTTGCAGTTTGCCCTCCACCAGAAGGAAAGCCCTACTTTACAAAGAGTTAAGAAGTCAGATAATAGACTAGGAAAAGGAGAAAGCAAGAGAAAAAAAGCTATCACTACAGAAACTTACTTTGGTGACAAGGAAGATCAAAACACACACTTAGAAGAAGACAACAAAGTCAAAATTCCTACATCCAAAAACTCCAAGAAAAGTAAGAATTGGTCTCTGGCTATGGAAAGACTCAAAAAGGATATTGAAAATCAAGTAAGAGAAGTAGAGGAAAAATTGGGAAGAGAAATGAGAGTGATAAAAGAAAAGGATGTAAAACACATACACAGCTTGGTAAAGGAGATCAAAAAAAAATACTGAAGAAAATAACAATTGAAAAAAGAAAAAGAATAGATCAAATAGTAAAAGAATTCCAAAAAACAATGAGGAGAAGAATGCCTTAAAAGCAGAATTGGCCAAATGGAAAAGGAGGTCCAAAAGCTCATGGAAACAAAAAAAAAATTCCTTTAAAATTAGCACGCAGTAAATAAAATCTAATGACTTTATGATAAATCAAGGAATTATAAAAAAAAAAAAACCAAAGAGGTGAGAAACATAGAAAATAATGTAAAATATGTGATTGGAAAAGCAACTGACCTAAAAATAGATCCAGGAGAGATAATTTTAAAATTATGGCACTTCCTGAAAATTGTGATAAAAAAAGAACCTAGACATCTTCTTTCAAAGAATTATCAAGAACAACTGCCCTGATATTCTAGAACCAGAGGGTACAATAGAAATTGAAAGACTCCCCCAATCACCTCATGAAAGAGATCCCAAAATGAACATTTCCAAGAATATTATAGGCAAATTCCACAGTTCCTAGATCAAGGAGAAAATATGGAAAATCACAAGAAAGAAACAATTCAAGTATTGTGGTGCCAACATTGGAATAGTACAAGATTTAGCAGCTTCTACATTAAGGGATCAGAGGGCTTGAAATATGATATTCTGGAGGGCAAAAGAGTTTAGATTTCAAGCAAGAATCACCTACCCAGGAAAACTGAGTATAATGCATGAGGTGGGGAAATGGATATTCAATGAAATATAGGAATTTCATGCATTTTTGAGAAAAGACTAGAGTTAAATAGAAAAATCAACTTTCAAATATGACACAAAATATGTCTTGAAAAGACAAACAGGAAAGAGAAATCATAAGGGATTTATTATAGTTAAACTGTTTGCATTCCTACATAGGAAGAAGATATTTCTAACTCATAAGACCTTTCTCATTATTAGGGTAGTTAGAAGTATACATAGACAGAGGGCAGAGGTGTTAGTTCAATATAAAGGGATGATATCTAAAAAAGAAAATTAAAGGGTGAGAGAGGAATGCACTTGGAGGGGGTGAGGGAGAGAGGAAGAAAGTGATAAATTTACTCGTATAAAAGAGGTAAGCAAAAGTTCTTACAAAGGAGTGGAAGAGGATGGATTTAAGAGGGAGGGAGTGAACCTTACTCTCATTGGTTTCGGCTTAAGGAAGGAGTAACATACACACTCATTTAGGCATGAATATCTTATCCTACAGGAATGTATGGGGGAAGGGGATAAGATTAGGGAAATTATGGAATGGAAAAAATGGGATGAAGGCATAATCAGAAGCAGGCACTTTTGAGGAGGGACAGGGTCAAAGCACAGAATAGAAAAATTGGAGGTCATGATAGGATAGAGGGAAATATAGTTAGTCTTCCACAACATGACTGTTAAGGAAGTATTTTGCATGACTACACATGTATAACTTATATTCAATTGCTTGCCTTCTCAATGAACGCGAGTGGGGAGGGAGAAAGGGAGAGAATTTGGAACTTAAGAGTTTTGAAGACAAATACTGAAGATTTTTTTATACATGTAACGGGAAATAAGATACACAGGCAATGGGGTATAGAAATTTATCTTGCCCTAGAGGAAAATTGAAGGGATGGGGAAAAAAGAAGGGAGGAGGTGATAGAAGGGATGGCAGGCTGGGGGAAGCGGTAATTAGAATACATGCTGTTTGGCCATGGGGAAAGAGAAAGATGGGGAGAAAATTTGGAACTGAAAATGTTTTGGAAGTGAATGTTGAAAACTAAAAATAAATTAGTTAATTTATAAAAAAAAAAAAATAAACAAACAAACTAGGAAAAGAACAAATGAAAAACTCCAATTAAACACCAAAATGGAAACTCTGAAAATAATAGGATACATAAAATAAAAAATAAAAAGAACTATTGAAATAGGAGTTAACTTTATGAAAAAAATAGGTAAATCATTGCCTATTTTTTAAAAGAACAACACATTATCAGCATAGAAATTTGAAAGGGTGAATGTACAACAAAAATAAAATTTAAGCATTAATTAGAAGCTATTTTACTCAATTATTTTTCAGATAAACTGGAAATTTAAAGGAAATGTATGAATATTTATTTATACACACACACTCACATCCAGATTAGCAGAAGAAATAGAATACTTAAATAATTCTGTCAGAAAAAGAAATCAAACAAACCATACATAAGCTGGCTAATAAAAAAATTCCTAGGACTACATGGATTTACAAGATAATTCCATGAAACATTTAAAGAAAAATCAATGTCAATGATACATAAACTATTTGGAAAAATAGGTAAAGAAGTAGTCCTACCAAATTCCTTCTATGGCAAAAATATTGTTTGCATACTTAAATTACTTAAACTAGGGAGAGCGAAAACAGAGAAAGAATATTTTTGCTCAATTTCCCTAACAAGTATTCATGCAAAAATTAAATAAGATGCTAGCAACAAGATGAAAGCAATGTGTCACAAAGACTATAGACTATGACCAAACTAGAGCTATATCTAGGGGGGCGGAGCCAAGATGGCGGAGTGAAAGCAACGACTCACCTAAGCTCCTGGACAAATTCCTCTGGATATGTCTGAAAGGAGAATCTGACCAAACTTTGGAGGTGCAGAATCCAGTGGGTGACAGACTTTGACAGATTCGGAGCCCAGGTTAGACTGGAAGGTCCACAGGAAGGATCTGTTCTGCGGGGGTGAGCCCCCAGCGCACAGCGCAGCACGGTCAGTGCAGTGGGGTGGAAGGGACCTGAGAAGCCCGAGCGGAGCAGGAGACCAGCCAAACCGGGCCGGTGAGAGCCGCTGAGCGCCAGATATCAGCGCAGCAGCCCTTGAAACCTTCAGCCTGAAGACTAAACTTCGGTAAGTCACCTACTTGAACTTCCGGGAGCCAGGATGGCGGAGTGATCAGTAAATGCTCTCTCCTCCCCTCTGATGTCCGTGAAAGAACCATAAAATATTTCCCCAGAAAAATCCTGGATCAGCGGGAACAGCAGAAGGGGGCAAATAGTCTCATAACACCAGAGGCTAGGAAAAAAGCAAAGGGGGATTCTTCCTACTGTGGCAGAGGTGATCCGGAAGGACAGAGGACCCAGGGCAGAGAAAATTCACACTGAGACCCAGGCAAGCCTCAGCGCCAGGAGACGAGCCCCAGGACGGGTGGGAACACGCATTAGAATCTAGGCATGCCTCAGCCTTCCAGGGGAAAAGGGAAGACAATAGGGAAGCTGGGATCACCATCCCCTGACCTTGCCTTTGCCTCAGGTCAGCTGAGAAGATCTCCTGTGACCAGACCACTCCTCCCACACACCTAACAAGCTAACCCCAGGGTTGATCTGGGAAACAAAAAACAAAAACCAGCTTTTAGCTTCTTCACACATCAGCTCAACACAAAGTTCTGTACCTTCTGACTGAAAGAACCAGAAGCTACAACACTCAGCCAACATCATGAATCTGAAAAAGCAGATGAAAAGTGAAAAAACCATAGAATCTTTCTATGGGGATAAGGACCAAAACACAAACACCAAAGAGGTCAGAGCTGAGACTGTACTTCCATCTGAAACTTCAGAAGGGACTATGAATTTCTCGCAAGCACAACTAGAGCTGTATCTAGAATACAAGGTTGTTCAATATTAGAAAACCTATTAGCAAAATTGATCTCTCTCTGCATGTGCATATGTATATATACATACATGTATGTGTGTATATATATATATGTGTGTGTATATATGTATATACAGACATTTTATATAGGTGAAGAAAAAGCTTTTGATAAAATAGAACACAAATTTCTATAAAAAAAATTTGAGAAAGCGTAAGAATAAATGAAGTTTTTCTTAAAATGATAAGTAATCTCTATCTGAAACCAAGAGTAAACATTATCCATAGCAGGGATAAACTTGAAGCCTTTCCAAAGAGATTGGGGTAAAACAAAGATATTAAATATTACCATTATTATTCAATATTGTCCTAGAAATTCTAGCTCTAACAATAATGCAAGAAAAATATTTTAAAAAATAAGAATAAGTAATGAGGAAACAAAGCTACCTCTATTTGCAGATGATATGACAGTATACTTACAATACCAAATTCAACTAATAACCTATCCAAAAAAAGTAACAGTTTCAGCAAAGCTATAAGATGTAAAAGTTAAGTACATAAATAATCAAAATATGCAGATACACAGATGTATAGATATGCTGATCAATAGTAATGATGATGTATGTATACTGTGTGCACACACGACCATGTGTGTGTGTGTGTGTGTGTGTGTGTGTGTGTGTGTGTGTGTGTATTGATGTGAGAAGTTAATGGATTGATGAACTTCAAGGATGAGGTAGATTCTGTGACTATTGGGTAATTGCTTTTATTCTAATCAATTTTAATCAGTTTAACATATATCTTGGAAATGAAAACTTTTCATAGAAACTTGCTGCAGCATTTTGCACCCAATTACCTGTTTATATACATTGTTTTATTTATGCATGTCATTTCCATTTTATATAAGCAAAATTGTTCATTTTGTCTTCTATGGTCTTTTTATCTGATTTAGTCATAAAACCTTCCTCTACACATGGCTGTGAAATACACTTTCTCGTTTGATACTCTTATTTGTTTATAATTTCACTCTTCATGCCTAAGGCATATATCAGTTTGCCCCTTATCTTGTTATTTGGTATAAAATGTTGATCTATGCCTGATTTCTGCCAGACTGCTTTCCAATTTTCCTGGCTGTTTTTGTCATTTCTGTGGCTTATTGAACGCTATACTGCTGTGTTCATTTTGTCCTGTATGTTGTGAAACAAATCTGTGACACAGATTCTTTATATTTTTTAAGCAGTATTAGAGGCATCTGGGTGGTACAGTGAGTAAAGTACTGGCCCTGGAATAAGGAGGATCTGAGTTCAAATCTGCCCTCAGACACTTGACTCACTTAATAGGTGTGTGATCTTGGGCAAGTCACTTAGCGTCAATTGCCTTGCCTCCCTGGCACAAAAAAAGGAAAAAAAAACAGTATTAAGTAATTTTGGTGGTTTGGCTTTTTAATATAGTTTGAGATGTTATATTACCAGGCCTCATTCTTTCCCACTTTTCCCATTATTTCCCTTAAGATTATGATTCTTTTAGGTGAATTTTGTACTAATTGTTCTATCTCCAAAAAATATTTTCTTAATATATTAATTGGTATGCCACAGAGTTAATAAATTAATTTGATATTCTTGTTTTTCTTATGTTTATTTCATATATACATATACACATTCCTATATTGGCACAACCTACCCTTTAACCATTCATGTTTCTCTTTTTTAGTCAGTATTTCTGTGAAGCATTTTATATTTGCATTCATAGAGTTCCCAGGTGTGTCTTGACAAACACACAAGCAGTTTTTGAAATTTACAGATATTTTAAATAACATTTTTCTTTCCATTTCTTTTTGTTAGGTTTTGTTGGAAATACTTTTAAAATGTGGGTGTGAGGGGATGAGCCAAGATGGTGGAGTAGAAAGATACACATATGCTAGCTCCGAACCCACAGCCCATAAAATACCTGTAAAGAAGAACTCCCAACAAATTTGGGAGCAGCAGAAGCCACAGAACAACAGAGCAGAGGAAATTTCTGTTCGAGAGAGACCTAAAAAACTGACATAAAAGGTCCATCGTGCACCAGACCCAGAACAAAGCCTAGCCCTGCCTTGGCCAAGCAGCACCCAGAGGAACAAATCCGAGCAGGCTTCAGGGACAGAATCTCCAGCTACAGTGCAGGTCCCTCAACCTACAGGTGCCAAAGGTTGGTGAGAGGGTCTTTTCAGATCACTGAGAGGGGAGTGGGGTGTCCCCATAACTCAAGCCCCCTCAGGAGGCAGCAGCAGAGGCAGCAGCAGGCAGGGGCTCCCAATGCAGGCAGGAGCCTGGATCCATTGTTGAAGGTCTCTGCATAAACCCCCTGAGGGAACTGAGCCCCATGTGTCAGCCCTGCCCCCACCCTAGCAGCTGAACTTAATCTCACACTGAATAGCAGCCCTGCTCCTGCCAAAAGCCCTGAAGCTGAGAAGCAGCATTTGAATCTCAGCCCCCAAGTGCTGGCTGGGCAGAACTGGAGGAGAGATGGGTGTGGAGAGGAAACTCAGAAGTCAAGTAACTGACTGGGAAAATGCCCAGACAAGGGGGAAAAAATAAGACCACAGAAGGTTACTTTCTTTGTGAATAGATATATCCTCCCATCCTTTTGGATGAGGAAGAATAATGCTTACCATCAGGGAAAGACATAAACATCAAAGCTTCTGTATCCCAAACATCCAAAATAAATATTCAATGGGCTCAGGCCATGGAAGAGCTCAAAAAGGATTTTGAAAATCAAGTGAGAGAGGTGGAGGAAAAACTGGGAAGAGAAATGAGGGAGATGCAAGAAAATCATGAAAAGCAGGTCAACACCTTGCTAAAGGAGACCCAAAAAAATGCTGAAGAAAGTAACACCTTGAAGAATAGGCTAAAACAATTGGCAAAAGAGGTTCAAAAAGCCAATGAGGAGAAGAATGCTTTCAAAAGCAGAATCAGCCAAATGGAAAAAGAGCTTCAAAAGCTCACTGAAGAAAAGAGTTCTTTCAAAATTAGAATGGAACTGATGGAGGCTAATGACTTTATGAGAAACCAAGAAATCACAAAACAAAACCAAAAGAATGAAAAAATGGAAGATAATGTGAATTATCTCACTGGAAAAAGAACTGACCTGGAAAATAGAGTCAGGAGAGACAATTTAAAAATTATGGGCCTGCCTGAAAGCCATGATCAAAAAAAGAGCCTAGACATCATCTTTCATTAAATTATCAAGGAAAACTGCCCTGAGATTCTAGAACCAGAGGGCAAAATAAGTATTCAAGGAATCCACTGATCACCGCCTGAAAGAGATCCGAAAAGAGAAACTTGTAGGAACACTGTGGCCAAATTCCAGAGTTCCCTGATCAAGGAGAAAATATTGCAAGCAGCTAGAAACAAACAATTCAAGTATTGTGGAAACACAATCAGTATAACACATGATCTAGCAGCTTCTACATTAAGGGATCGAAGGGTGTGGAACATGATATTCCAGAAGTCAAAAGAACTAGGACTAATACCAAGAATCACCTCCCCAGCAAAAGTGAGTATTATACTTCAGGGGAAATATGGTCTGTCAGTGAAATTGAGGACTTTCAAGCATTCTTGATGAAAAGACCAGAGCTGAAAAGAAAATTTGACTTTCAAACACAAGAATGAAGAGAAGCATGAAAAGGTAAACAGCAAAGAGAAGTCATAAGGGACTTACTAAAGTTTAACTGATTACATTCCTACGTGGAAAGAAAATATTTGTAACTCTTGAAACTTTTCAGTATCTGGGTAGTTGGTGGGATTACACACACACACACACGCTCACACACAGAGAGAAAAAGAGCACAAAGTGAATCGAATAGGATGGGATCATATCTTAAAAAATGTAATTAAGTGGTGAGAGAGAAATATTTTGGGAGGAGAAAGGGAGAAATGGAATGGGGCAAATTATTTCTCATAAAAGACTTTTTAGTGGAGGGAAAAAGAGGGGAGGTGAGAGAAAAACATGAAGTTTACTCTCATCACATTCAGCTAAAGGAAGGAATAAAATGCACACTCATTTTGGTATGAAAACCTATCTGACAATACAGGAAAATGTGGGAGAAGGAGATAAGCAGGGTGGGGGGGATGATGAAAGGGAGGGCAATGAGAGGAGGGAGTAATTTGAAGTTAACACTCTTGGGGAGGGACAGGATCAAAAGAGAGAATAGAAGCAATGGGGGGCAGGATAAGATGGAGGGAAATATAGTTAGTCTTACACAACATGACTATTATGGAAGTCATTTGCAAAACTACACAGATATGGCCTATATTGAATTGCTTGCCTTCCAAAAGGAATGCGTGGGGAGGGAGAGATGAAAAGAAGTTGGAACTCAAAGTTTTAAGAACAACTGTCAAGTACTGTTCTTGCTACTAGGAAATAAGAACCACAGGTAAAGGGGTATGTAAAGTTATCTGGCCCTACAGGACCAAAGGGAAGATGGGGATAAGGGAAGGGAGGGATGTTAGAAGAGAGGGCAGACTGGTGATAGGGGCAATTAGAATGCTTGGTGTTTTGGTGTGGGGGGAGGGGATAAATGGGGAGAAAATTTGGAACCCAAAATTTTGTGAAAATGAATGTTAAAAGTTAAATAAATTAACATAAAAAATAAAATAAAATAAAATGTGGGTGCTTTATATTATTTTTATATCTTGCAACTTTGGTAAGTTTATTTTTTCAAATAATTTTAGTACATTTTTAAGTCATTCCCTGTATGTCATCTTATCTCCATAAAGTAATAATACTATTTTCTCATTGCTTAAGGTTTTTCAACTGATTTATTTTTGTTATCTTTTGCTATTGCTAACATTTCTAGCATCATGTTAAATGTTTCTGGTGATAATGGTAATATCTGCTTTACTTCAATATTTTTTTGAAAAACCTTGGACCTTTCTCTGTTATTTGTAACCTTTGTCCATGGGTTCAAACAGCAAATGCCAAGTTAAGGAAAGGTATATTTATTCCTATACTTTCTCATGTTTTTATTTTGAGCAGAAATAGATGTAGTTTGTCAAAAGGCTACTGTTGAAAGCATGTGTTGATATAATCATTCAAATTTTATTCTTGTTATTTACATAATCTATTATGTTTATCATCTTCTCCTACCATATCACTATCTTGCCCCTGGACTCATGATTCCAGAGAAAAAAGTGAGGCTGGTAACTTTGCAGAGTCTCCCTCACTTAAATCCAATTCACTTGCAAGTAATGACAGCTTCCTTATGTCACGGTCCTCTTGGTGAACAAGGGACAAACAACAATAATGGTGATGTGTGCATGGGTGATTGTGTGTACATGCATTAATTATCCTTAATCACTGAATGGATATTGCATCAGTTAAACTGAAATCAGGGGAAGACATTAATTTAAAAATGCCAAGGTCTCCCACAGCATTCAGAGCCATCTCCAATCATCCTGATCTGTATCCTGCTATTGGACCCAGATGGCTTTGGAGAAGAAAGTGAGCCTGGTAATTTTGCACAGCTCTTCCTGATTTAAATCCAATTCACTTGCAAGTGATGTCATCAGCTTCCTGATAACATTGTCCTCTTCAAGAACAATGGACATACAACAACAACATACCATATCAAACATGCATTCCTCATATAAATCCAACCTGACTGTAATGTATAATCTTTTTAAAATGTTTTATAGCCAATTTACTAATATTTTCACTAACTTTTTTGCATCAAAGTTCAAAAAGGATATTGGTTTGTAATTTTTGTTTTCTCTCTGACTGATTTAGGTGTCAAAACCATATCTGTATAATAAAAGTAAGTGGAGAATAATTCCTTTTTATATTTATGTAAATAGTGTATGCAACATTGAAATTCATCATATTGCAAAATTTGATAGAATTCATTTGGAAAGTCCCTCATAACATTAGGATAACAATGTATTATTTTTAATTGAATTATTTAAGTATCATTTCTTCTTCTGTCAAATTGAGCATTTGGTATCTTAGTAAGTATTTAACATAATTTAACATAAATTATCAATTTTGTTGTCATATAACTGGCAAAATAAATTTAACTTCTTAATTTCATCTTCATTTAGAATTCTTCCAGAATATTTTTTTTTCATTTTGCTAGGAACAATCTTATTTCTCTCTTTTTTGTTTTTTATTAAATATTTAATTTCTACCCAATTATATGTACAAAATTTTTAACATTCTTTTTTTATTTTGAATTCCAAATTTTTCTTCCTCTCTCCCTCAACTTTTCCATTCCTGAAAGGATAAGCAATTTGATAAAAGTTATACACTTTCAAAATCATCCAAAGCATATTTCCATCTTAGGATGTTAAAGAAGAAAGAAAATCAAAGAGGGAGAAACATGAAAAAAATAGTGAAAAATATCATGTTTCAATCTGCATTCAGTCTCGACCAGTTCTCTAAATATGGAAAGTATTTTTTAGCATTAGTCTTTTGGAATTGTCTTTTATCATTTTATTCTTGAAAATAACTAAATCACTCACAGTTAACTATTGTACAATATTGCCATTACTGTTTGCAAGGTTCTCCTGGTTCTGCTCACTTCACTTTGTATCAGTTCATTTCCAGATTTTATTCTGAAATCAAACTGATTTCCATTTCTTATAGAACAAAAGTATTCCGTTACAGTCACATACCACAACTTTTTTAGGCATTCCCCAATTAAAGGGCTTCAGCAGTGCCAACACAATATTCACAGCACTTATAGCAGCCATGAATATCCAGGCGGATTTCTGAATTGTGGAACACAATAGACTCTTCACATGGAAGAGAGAACCAAAATATTTATTCAGATATCAGAAAGTCAAATCCATCATAACAACAAAAATCTATGCACAAAAACAATGTGGAGGATAGCACCATTCCCAACACTTCCTCCTGCTAGGGCCTTCCCACAAACACTCATGAGTTTAAGTGCCTACCACCTCTCTCCCTCAGTTCTGACTGCTCTGATGAAATTTTCTCTCAGTTTGGCTCTAGGTCTGCCTCTTCCTGTTCCATCCCTTCCTTTTCCATGTGACTTAGACTCATGTGACTCAGGCATGTGACTTAAGCAGGTTACATGAGTCTATTAATGAATGGGAAACATCTTCCCAATTAAATTACCATTACAGCACCCTCTTAATTTCGAATTCTTTACCACTATGAAAAGAGGTGCTATAAATATTTTCAAAGAAATAGGATATTTTGCCAATTTGGCTCTTTTTTTCAAATTCACCTCCTACTTTTCTGAATTCAATTTTCTGTATTCAGTATTATTTTTAGTAGTTTTATTTTCTTTCAATTGCAAGTCTAATTACTCATATCATTTGTTATTTCACCACCCTTTTGCTGGTGAAAAGACAGGTAGATAGAGAAAAAGAAATAGAGATAGATATATAGACACATAGACAGATACATATAAATAGATATACACACATACATATACATATAAATGTATGTATATGTATATATGTATGTGTATGCACTTGTGTATACATATACATATATACATATACGTGTGTATATGTATGCACATATGCAAACATATGTGTGTATATAATTTTCCATGAGAACTGCTTTATGTGCACCCTGTAAGTTTTAGCACATTGTTTTATTCTTGTCATTTTTGCATAAAGTTTTATATTTTTATATGAAAAATGTCCCTTCATCATTTTTAATGCATTAACTCATCTTTTCTGATGAATTTACCGAGCCCATTTCATTGACTTGTTGTGTCATTGTGCTAAATAGTAAGTAGGGAGACTGAGAATATTATTCAATCTTTAGGTTATTTAATGTACACAATTTTAATTATTTCTTCAAAAGCACACTCTGTGTATATGTATGTGCTCATGTATATGTTTACATATAGACATATACACATGTTTATGCATATGTCTTTACAAAGATTCTAATATTAAACATGCACATGCACATATAAGCATGAAATGTTTGCTTATATACATAAAATGCATATATACACACATATAAAACCATCATGAATATATAAATATATATGCAAGTGTATATTTGTCTATAGATAGACACAATACTTTTGGAATATATTTGTATTTGTGTATGCTATACATATACATGTATACATAAGATCTTCATATTAGTAAATGTATACATATATAAAAGGAATGTTTTTTGTAAAATTGTTATGAAAGGCTGATTTATATATACATATATTTATGTAAACACATATATACATGTATAAATTCATTTCTATTTGCATTTAATAATTATTCCAGAACAATCACCTCCAATTTTTCTAAAGATTTAAGGTCTTGTCTCCTTTGGTGTTTAAATTTTTTCTTGAGTTGTACAAGCCTGAAGGGAGTATATTAAGGCATCCTGCTATTCTTGTTTAATCACCCATTTCTCCCTGATTTTTTATTAACTTTTCATTTATGTATTTATATCAATCATCCAATAAAATATAATATCTGGTAAATTTCTATTAAGTGATTAGTATGTACCAGGCACTGTACTAAATCATGGAAATTACATAGAAGGTAATCCCTGATCTCAAAGTGTTCATAGTCTAATGGGGCAAACAACTATGTACAATCTAAGTATATATGGAACAAATATGGAATCAACGAAGGTAAAGAATGATACTCTGTTGTTCTGTGCAAAATATTGTTATCCATTTTCTACATTGACTAGCCATGATTCAGTTTCCCTGCTTATCCTTTTTTATTGCATCTAAGTTTAAACAGTATTCTTCTCTGAAATAATAATTGTTCATCTTGCTTTGAGGGAGTTTACCTGCTTTAGGCTCTCATTTTAATTCTGTGAATATTTATATTTCCAGTGTGTTTCTTGTAAACAACATATTGTTCTACTCTGCTTTTAAATCCATTCTGAAATTCTCTTTTTTATTAGTTAATCAATTTCACATTCATAGCTTTGATTGCTAATTGAGTATTTCTATCCCTCTTGTTTTCTTACTCTCCTTTGGGATTCTCCATCATGTTTCCATGCCAAATACCTTCCTTCTAACACCAACCATCCCCATCACTCCAATCACTCAGGTTTGCCAAGGAAGGTTTCATCCTCAGTTCCTCAGAATCTCTCAAACCCCTATTTCCTTCTCCCTCATTTTTTAAAGCACAAAATTTATTTTCAACCTTAAATCCAATAAAAATAAGCAGATAATGACATTATCACAGAGCACACTTGAGACACAAATATCATTTTCTAGGACAGTTACAATGAACACTTGGGTATTACTCACCCTCCATCAGAGCAGCAGGAGGATAAAAATGCCTTCACTAAATTGGACATATTACAATCAATCCATGAATTTTTTATTACATATTCTTACTCCAGATGTTGCAGGAAATGTAACAGCTAAGTTTCTTTTGAATTCCTTAAGACTCAAATGTAAAAACATTTGATGACTTCTTGTTCATTTCTAGCCCTGGGACCACTGATTCCCCCCAAAAAGGCAGAAGTAGGAATCTTCATATTTTTTCCTCCTGATCATTGCTGGAAGCTTAGAAAATGCTTTTGTTAAAGGACCTGGGAGTCAGGCTTCTGATACAATTAAATCTCTGGTGACGGGAAAAGCAGCAATGAAGGAACTTAGCTGAATTTTCTCACTTGTGCCCTTAGCAAGTCTGACATTTTGATGAGGAAATGCATTCAAACTAGAGGTGAAAAGTCAACTTGATGTACACGTAAATGCATCTCTGTCAAAATATCATTCAATGCCAAACCTTTCAGGGGTTTTCAGTTCCATGAAATTCCTGTAGATTGTGGTAAAGTCCTGGTTGAGTATCCAATCAATAATGTTGAAGACTTGATTGAGTATTCTGTGCAGGTATATATTATCTCCTCTGTCAACTTACCAAAAGCCATGTTTGTGCTCTGCATAGGAGATTCTAACCCTCTGCGTCTCAGTTTCTGTCACAGTTTGTACACCCTGATCTAGTTCTCTACGGACTTGACCACTGCAACCCATGTTCTCATTTTCAATATATTGCTAAGACTTGTCAATTTCACCTTTCCAGTAGGTGTCAAATACTCCTCCTTCTCTCATCTGACATTGACATTACTGAATCGGGCCATCATCTCCTCACACCTTGATTATTGCAACAGACTGCTATTGGGTCTCACAGCCTGAAGTGTCTTCCTACTCCTATCCATCCTCCACTCACCAAAGTGATTTTCCTAAAGGAACAGTTGGATCATGTTATCCTCTACTCAATAAAAGCCAGTGACTCCCTAGCACCTCCAAGACAAATGTAAAAATTATTTGGCTTTCAAACTCCTCCATGATACATTCTTTTTCCTTTTCCAAGTATCATACCATAGTATCCCTCTGTGGTCTTTGGTCCAGGGACACCAGCCTCATTACTGTTTCTAAAACAAAACACTCCTTCTCCCAACTTTCTCAACTGAAGGCATTTTAAATGTCTATTCCCCAATGCCTGTGATTCTCCCCCTTCTCATCTCTTCTTATGACTTCCCTGTCTTCCTTGGATGCTGATAAAAATCCCTCCCAATACATGTCAATTCTAGAGCCTTTTCTTTGAAGATGATTATTTCTTATTTATTCCATATAAAACTTGTTTGTAGATAATTGTGTGCATAGTCTCTCTCTAATTAGATTGTAAGCTTGTCAGTGTCAGGATTTGGGGGTTTTTTGGGGGGTAACTTTATGTTTCCATTGTTTATCAATATCTCTAACACATAGAAGGCATTTAATAAAGTGCTTATTGAGTAACTGATAGACTAAGATAGCAGGTGCCAAGTCTTATGTGATCTTGACTGTGATTACTTGGTACTTGAATTGTTGATTTTTAGCTGCTTACAGATTTTCTATTGACCTGGAAACTCTAGATTTCTGTCTGTACCACTCCTGGGATTTTTCTCTTGGTAATTTCTTTCAGGAGGTGACTGAAGGATTTTTTCTGTTTTCTCTTTGCCCTTTGGTTCTAGGAAATATGGAGAATGTCATCATTTTTGGTAATGATATCAAAGCTTTTATTTATTTATTGGTCATACTTTTAAGTTAATCTAATTTTGATTAGATTAACTCTCCTCTCACTTTCTTGTTATATTGTTTTCCTAATATATATGCCTCTTATTTTCATGCTTCCATAACTTTTTAAAAATAATTTGATTTTGTATCAACATTTCTTGTTTTCTCATGAAGTGGCTTTCTATTTGATCCATTCGAAGTTTAAGGAATTCAATTCTCATTTAATGCTTAAAATAATGTAAAGCATTCATTCTACTGGACATTTTTACCTCTCTAGGTGTTCATGCACTTCTTGTTTGTGGTACTCCTGGGTACTGTTGTAATGCTTATAGTCAAGATATTCTTTATTCTGTGGCTCTACTTGGACTTGTTCTCTATTTTCTTTTTCTTGTTTTACCCCTTAGCTTCATTTCAGTCTAAGATATTTCTTAATTATGTCATTCTGTTGTTTCGTATCAGTTCCTGAATTTGGGGTTACACTTGAGTCCAACTCTATTCATATATAGATATAGATATAGATATATACATATACATATATGAATAAAATGGACATCTGACCCTGCTTAATCAATGGTCTAGTGACTAAGTTTCAGCCCCAAACTCTGAAGGAGTCTCTGTTGCCATTCTCTCTTGTGGTATGGGTGCAAGCTGTCTTTTGGGAGGTTCTTTTTTGCTGACTTCTTTAGTATTATATTTTCTCAGTTACATGTAAAAACAATTTTAACATTTGTTTTTAAAACTTTGAGTTCCAAATTCATTCTTTTCCTCCTTCCTCAAGCTTCTTATTGAGAAACCAAGCAATTTAATATAGGTTACACATATGTAGTCATGCAAAACATTCCCGTAATGGTCATGTCGTGAAAGAAAGCACACAAACAATACCATGAAGAAAAATAAAGAAATTTTTAAAAGTATGCTTCAATCTGCTTTCATATACCATCAGTTCTTTCTCTGGGGATGGACTGAATTTTTCATCATAAGTCTTTTAGAGTTGTCTTGGAACATTGTATTGCTGAAAATAGCTAAGTCATTCACAGCTTATCATCTTTCAATGATGCTGTTACTTTGTACACAGGTTTTTCTTTCCATGTTTTCCTGAGAGCATCCTGCTCATCAATTCTTATAGCACAATAGTATTCCATCATAATCACATCACACAATTTGTTTAGCATTTCCCCAGTTGATAGATACTCCCTCAATTTCCAATTCTTTCTCCCCAGAAAAGAGCTGCTATAAATATTTTTACATATAAGTCCTGTTTCCTTTTTTTATAATCTCTTTTGGGATACAGACCTAGTAGTGCTATTGCTATGTCAAAGCATATGTATAATTGTATAACCCTTGGGCATAGTTCCAAATAGCTCTACAGAATGGTTGAATCAGGTCACAACTCCACCAACAGTGCATTAATATCTCATTTTTTCCACATCCCCCCAACTATTTGTCATTTTCCTTTTCTGCTCTATTAGCCAATCTAATAGGTATGAGGTAGTACCTCAGAATTGTTTTAATTTGCATTTATCCAATTGATAGTGAGTTAGAGTATTTGTTTATAAATGTGGCTACATATAGCTTTGATTACTTCATCTAAAAGTTGTTCACATCTGCCCTCCGTTCTATCACACTCCTCCCTTTCATTATGCCCATCTCCTCTATTTTCTTGTAGGGAAAGATAGATTTTTACACCTCATTACCTGTATATCTTATTTCCCAGTTGCATGTAAGAACAATTTTTAGCATTTGTTTTTAAACTTTGAGTTCCAACTTTTCTCTCTTCCTCCCTCCCTACCCATTCCCACTGAGAAGACATGCAATTCAATATGTTAGACATGTGTAGTTATGCAAATGACTTCCACAAATATCATGTTGTGAAACTATATTTCCTTCCATCCTATCCAGCCTCCCACTTATTCTATTCTCTCTTTTGACCGTATCTCTGATCAGAAGTGTTTACTTCTAATTACCCCCTCCTCCCTTTTGCCTTCCCTTCTATGATCCTCCCTATGTTCCACTTATTCCCTTCTCTCCTAGTTTCCTGTAGTGTATGATAGATTTTCATAGCAAATTGAATGTGCATGTTATTCCCTCCTTAAGCGAAATGTGACGAGAGTAAGGTTCACTTTTTCCCTCTCACCTCCCCCTGTTCCACTCCACTGGAAAAACTTTTTCTTGCATCTTTTATGTGAGAGATAATTAGCCCCATTCTATTTCTCCCTTTATTCTCCCAATATGTTCCCATCTCACCCCTTAATTTTATGTTTTAGATATCATTCCTTTCTATTCAACTCACCCTGTGCCCTCTGTCTATATGTATGTAATCCTTCCAAGTACCCAGATAATGAGAAAAGTCTCAAGAGTTACAAATATGATCTTTCCATGTAGGAATGTAAGCAGTTCAACTTTAGTAAACCACTTCTGATTTCTCTTTCCTGTTTACTTGTTCATGCTTCTCTTGATTCTGGTGTTTGAAATTCAAATTTTCTATTCAGCTCTTTTCTTTTCATCAAGAATGCTTCAAAGTCCTCTATTTCATTGAATGATCATTTTTCTAAGGTGATTTTTGGTTTAAAGACTAGTTCTTTTGACCTCTGAAATACCATATTCCAAGCCCTTCAATCCCTTAATGTAGAAGCTGAATCTTGTTTTATAGTGATTGTATTTCCACATTACTTGAATTATTTCCTTCTAGCTGTTTGCAATATTTTCTCCTTGACCTGGGAGCTCTGTAATTTGACTCCAATATTTCTTTGGTGATTTCATTCAGGAGGTGATCATTGGATTCTTTCAATATTTATTTTACACTCTAGTTCTAAAAGATCAAGGCAGTTTTCCTTGATAATTTCTTGAAAGATGATATCTAGGCTCTTCTTTTTTTATCATGGCTTTCAGGTAGTCCCATAATTTTTAAGTTTTCTCTCCTGGATCTATTTTCCAGGACAATTGTTGTTCCAATGCGATCTTTCACGTTACCTCCTATTTTTTCATTCCTTTGGTTTTGTTTTATAATTTCTTGATTTTTCATAAAGTCATTAGCCCAATTCTAATCTTTAAGGAGCTTTTTTTCTTCACTGATGTTTTGGACCTCCTTTTACATCTGGCCAATTCTGCTTTTTAGGGCATTCTTCTCCTCACTGTTTTTTTTGTATCTCTTTTGTCATTTCAGTTAGTCAATTTTTTAAAGTGTTATTTTTTTCAGCATATTTTGGAGTCTCCTTTAGCAAGTAATTGACTTGTTTTTCATGACTTTCTTGCATCACTCTCATTTCTCTTCTCAATTTTTGTTCTACTTCTCTTACTTGATTTTGAAAATCCTTTCTGAGCTCATTCATGACCTAGGATCAATTAATATTTTTCTTGGAGGCTTTGGATGGAAGAGCTTTGACTTTGTTGTGTTCTGTTTGCATGTTTTGGCCTTCCTTGTCACCAGAGTAAGATCCTATAGTCTGATTCTGTTTCTTTTTTTTGCTCATTTTCCCAGACATTTACATGACTTTTAAGTTCTTTGTCAAGGTAGATCTCTGCTTGCAGTGGGGGTGGGGGTTTGTGCTGTAAGCCCCTCGATCCCCCCATAATCTGTGGGTCTAGAACTCCAGAAACAGTTGTAGCCACCATCACTGCTGCTGTTGCTCTGCAGCCATGGGGCTGGGGCCAGACCACTCTACTCTCCCACACTGGTTCCACAGGCTTTTTCACTGAACTTCCAATTTGTCCTCAGCATTTTGGGGGTCATGAAGTGTGGAAACCACCACAGGTGTGAGAGATTCAGTCCTCCCAAGGCCTGTTCAGGTCCCATCTGTGCCAGAGTGGCCCACCTTAGACTGTACCCTACTCCCAGCATGGCATAATAGATACTTCCCTGTGACCTTCCAGGCTGTCTTGGGCTGGAGATTCACTTCACTCTGTCATTCTATAGGTTCTGCAATTCCAGAATTTATTTAGAGTCGTTTTTTACAGGTATTTGGCTGGGCTTGGGGAGAGCACTCTAGAAAGTCTGTGCTGTTACTCTGCCATCTTGGCTCCACCCCTCTAAGAAGAGGTTTTTAATGCTCTCCAGGACTATGCTGTGGTCTGTGAGCAACCACAAGCACTTTTTCTCTGCCCTGGAACTGTGATGGGGGTGCCTGCTCCACTGTGGCCAGCAAACTCTAGTGTGCTAATGCTCTTTCTCACCCTGGAAATGCCACCCAGGACTGCAATCAAGATACAAGTATGGGCAAAGCAACAGAGTCCTGCCCCAGAGCCAATAAAGAGACTCTATATCCTCTTTCTGACCTGTTGTTCAACCTCCTTATGGTCTGTGGGCTGAAAGCTCCAGAAGCAGCTGTGGCCATTGCTGATTCAGTGACTCCCAAGGCTTGTTGCTGGTCTGCTAGGGTCAGTGCTGTGCTGCCACAGCCAGAACTGAACTATCATCCACTGTCATCCAGGTGTGACAGAACTTTCCTGGTGACTTTCTAAGTTGTCTTGTGCTAGAAATCATTTCATTATGTCCTTTGTGTGTTTTGCCACTCTAGAATTTGTTTTGAGTCATTATTTAAAGGTATTTGGAGAGGTTTGGGGGAGAGTTCAGCAGGGTTCTGACTTTATTCTGCCATCTTTGCTCTACCTCCTACAGACTGTCTTAATGTTAATCTTTCCCTGTCTCTTGCAAATGATAAAGTCCTTCAGTTATCCTGAATCCAGGACTACTCCAGTCTTTTCCCATGCCACGGATGAGGTCCTTCTTTCACTCTACTATGGACTTATCTTCTCCATAGGATGGAAAACCTGTGACACCTCACTTTATGCTTGAGTGCTATTCTGGCCTTACTCCTGATATAGAGGTATATGGAATCCCTGTGTGCTGTTCTGTTCCTATCTCTTGTTATGACCCTGGGATTTTGTTGAATTTTGGCTTTTATTTATACTAACTTTATTTCAACTCCCTGCTTCCAAGAAATTCTGGAGGAATTTTTATGTAGTCTTGGACTGGGTGGAAGAATTTATAGCTGATTATCTTCTGTTTCTATTATTATGTTCCTGCTAGTAGATTTTTAGACCTTCACAGTGGTGTTTGTGGGAGATCTGGACTTTATTAGGTCCTAAATACGATATTCCCACAGTTCCTTTATATGAATTGTTCTGGATATCAGTGTGCTTGTGGGGTATGTGTGTGTGTGCATATGTGTGTGTGTGTGTGTGTGTGTGTGGTGTGTGTGTGTGTGTGGTGTGTGCGTGTACACATGCACATTTGTTTAATGAATAGTTTTCTATGTGGATATCAAATAGCCTTGTATTCTCACTATACTTAGCTCTGTTTTTTTTATATTTGTAGTACATAAATAAGCAATGAATGTAGAACTTATTCAAAAGTTTTACAATATTCCACAAAGGCAATGCAATTATTATGGCCTTTTAAGGGAGTTTTATGTAGCAATTGCTAAATCAATAAGTTGCAGTCCCTTAGAGTTTTTGGCACACTATTGATATTCTATGGTTAATGTATAGTATTCTTGTGTCTTTAGATTTTTTTAGCAATCTAAGATGCAAATGATTTGTCTAAAGTATTTAAGAATAACTTGAAGAATTTATCAGAGTCTGCATTCTTTGGCTCTACAAATACGATGCCTTCTGTTAAGGCAATGGTCTCTTAATTGGTCTTACTTCCTTCATGTCTCTTTGATATTCCAGTCCATATTATACACAGCTACCAAAGTTATCTTTCTTAAATTAACATCTGACCATATCACTCATTACTCCAGTGATTCTCCACTTCCTGTACATTAAAATATAAACTCTTAATGGTTTTTAAAGCTCTTCGCAACCTAAATCTAACATTTCCAACCTCATAATTTCTACATCCTTTCAGACAAGCTGAGCTTGAACCAAATTGAGATTATCTTTTTGCTTTCACAATTTATTTTCCATCTCCCATTTCTGTGTCATCTTTCCTTGCCTAGAATTCATTCCCTTCTATCTCCCCTAGAATCTCTTTCTTGATTTATTGATGGCTTGATTTAGTTTTTTTTGGTCACCTTTTAAAAAGTAGTAATTCTCCTTTCCCCAATACATTTATATCTTTCCCTCTGATATTTCTTGACAACTGGTCTCAGAGTATCTTCAAAATCATGTTGCCTCCAGCATAATTCATGTGAGTATGTTTATGAGCACACAAGTCTTCTGTTTGTTTGTGTCTATGTATATGTGTAGGTGTTGGTGTATATATACCTGGTCAAATTCACATATCTTTGCCAACTTCATCCTGAGCACCATTTCCATTTCTTCATACAACATACACATACAATATTGAAGTGTTTCTAATGTCATAAACTATGAGCACATAATAAATGCTTAATTACTGTTTCTTTTCTTTTCCTCCTCAGACTCTGCATGTGAGTGGAATTAGTGGCAAAGGGGAAGTACATGAGTATAGCAGTGCAGAACCCAGCATGGCACTGAATTCTCTGTGTGATCTGAGCAAAGTCATTTTACCTCTTTAGACCTCAGTTTCCATGTCTGTTAAAAAGGCAAAGTGGGATTAGGCAATCTCCAGTGCTTCTTCTAGTTTGGATTTGCATTGATTTATGTTCTATGAGCTTGGGAATGAGGTAATTTTTTCAACAAAGTCCGTAGACGCAATCACATATAGTAACAGACACTTCAAATAGCAACTACAGTCCTTAATCAAAGAACAGTCTGCACTCATGCTCTTTGTGGAAGGAGCAGTCAGTGTTTCATTTTTTTCTGCCAGCCCTGCGCACAGAAAATAATTCACCAGCCAATAGTGACATCTTTGAAAGTGAAAGACAACAATGTGGACAATTTCATAGCCTATCCAATAGTGTCTTCTCAGAGCATAGTCTGACTTTCATATGTTTACCTCTACATTTGAATCCTATTCTGGTATTTCAGGAAGATATCTTTTTCTGGGGAATCTGAAACATAAATTTGCTTTTCTTTATACAAAACACTGATTCTGCTCTGACAACTAGAAAATAGTCCTTTTTGAGCAATACATTTTCTTTTGAATTATATGTAATACCTCTGGGCCCTGTGTCCTTTGTTCCCTACCATAAAGAGCAGTTTCAAAAATAAATTGCAATATCCATGATTGAGTGGCAGAAATTAGAAAATATCTCATAAATACTAGCTGTCACATCTATAAAATTATACTGACCTCAAGTCACATTTTTAGATATTAAAAAAAGAAGCACATTTTTGTCTAGTTTGTTTAGACCACTCTGCACTTTATTGTGACTCCCAAATAAATTTTAAATGATCTCAAAGTGAACTTATAATAAAGATGAATTTAATGATTATATAACAAATTTCTAATATGTTACAGTGTGGATCCAATTATTGTCTGATGAAATGAATGGCAGAAACGTGTAAGTGAAACACAAAAATTTGCATTGTCAATAAAAATAAATGGGGCAATTTTTAATAGTAGGAAGACTTATTGAAAAGTGCAGATAAGGATTATAATAGAACAGGCATTTATTCTTCCTTTGGATACTTCAATTTGTCAAATCCCTCAATATATAATATATTCCATTGTTGCACCATTTATCTCAATTAAAGATCAAAGGCAGGTTTAAAATTAAAATTTAAAAATCTTTTCTTTTTCTGATTGAGATAATATTTTAAATGACTACTGCATGTAAAAATCATCATTCCAAATTTTATTGGAACAAGTGCCAGACTATCAAATAGAAATGATTTCTACAATAGTCTCAGTAGCAGAAATCAAAGAAAGTTTCTCAATGGGGAATTCATTTCTATTCCCTATAAATAGGATTTCAAATATCCAGAGAAATTAAAAAGGCAAAATAAATACTAAAATCTTATTTCAGATTGTATTTCAATATATAACCCTAAAGGGTTTGTTTCTATTTTTGAGAAAACCAAGGTTACTTTGGAATGATATTTTACAAATAATATTATGTTAGGCTAAAATCCTGAGGACAAGTCTTCCAATTCTCCAGAAACATTATATGAATTACCATTATGTTGGTCTAATTTCTGGATGCCAAGATGAACATGAACCACGGGAGTGGAAAAATATCCTTCTTTAATAGCAGTTTCTCCTCTAGTTATATTGCTAAGCAGGTCTCAACAGGGTGAGCAAGCAAAACAATTCTATTGCAATTACCTGCTTAATTTTCATAGAGGAATAACTTAGGGTCACTACAAATGGTTATTTAATGAGAAAGGCTATTGCCTGAGGGTCAATTTTTTTAATTCCCAGAAGTGAAAGTTTTTGAGAATTTTCAAAAGTCCTCATAGAAAATTTTCAAAGGCCTGACACTCTGAACCTTGGCTACTCTGATGGCCGAGTATACAAATTTTGTTCAATGCTTTATCTCTCTGGGCCCAAATAACTGTGTAATTATTTTGTAATTATAAGGCAATCATTTACTTGCAACTATAAGTTCTTCATTTTTATGGTAATTCCAAGTGTAACTACCATATAATTTGTAAGAAAGAACTAGCTGTGCAATTACTCTGTATTAACACAGTAATTACTAAATATGTCTAAGTGGATTTGTAGCTTATGAAATAAAGATTTCAACACCTGCAAACTCTAAATTACAGAGCAGATTTGCATGCAGTTCTCTCTCTTCTATTAAATAGAGGAGGGCTATTGTTTTAATTTCATCCCATCGCTGCATTAAGTTATCAATAGGATATAGTATATCTTTTTTCTTCAGAGTGAATCCTCTTTTCCCCAAACCATGGAAAATTCACATAACTTTGAGTATATGTATCTCAGGGGGAAAAAATCAGTGACCAAGGAAACAAAAATATGAGCTCAAACTTTTGCATATGTTATGATTTGTTAACTTTGATGAATCTATAAATATTTCTTGGGAAACTGCTAATAACAATGGTTCTATACAGCACTTGATAGTGAAAAAAAGAAAACAGATAATCTGGAATGGTAAATTCCATATATAGTCCTAAGAATATATAAAGTTTCATCCTTACCTGTATTTCTCACCAAGTATAATAACTAGAGCAACTAAGGAGAAAGATATTGATTGAAATATTCTCTTCTATCTTCTGTCCAATCAACTGTTGGAATTAAAAGGGTACAATGAAGTTTTTAAAAGATTCTTAGCAAGGCAGAGAATGCTCGAACCACTTGGTTATTTGATGAAGCCAATAACTCATCTCAACCAGTTGGCAATAGGAATTCCTCTACTTTTCATTTGAACTACTTCCTTGAAAGGGAAGTCAAATAAATGGAGTTCTCATATTTCACTAGGTACTTGCTGTTTGCCACTTTCGTTGAACCTACCATTGAATGATTCCTACATTAAAAAAAAAATAGATAGGGATTATTTTTCAAAAAACAAACACCCTTTACCTTTATCAATCTGCTGTTGACAACTCTCTTTTTATCATACTATTTTCAGACTAGTAGTCACTCAAACAATCATGATGAAGCAAGGATCAAATGATATAGATGAATGGAAACTACAGGTTTCTAGTTCCTAGCTCCTTTTCCATCTTTTCTCTAGAAACATTATCAAGATGGCAACCAGAAAAAAATAAAAAGATGGCAACCAGTCTCTTCCTCTGATTGCTGACTTCTTCCCTAGAACTTCTATTTAAAGAAGCATCCGTGCTCACTTCAAATCCAGCTCATTCCATGACTTCCTAGCTACTTTTCCACCTTTTCTCCACATGAGTGCCTTCCTTTAACACCTACTTCTTAGCTCCCCTTTATGCATTGTCTTCTTTCATTAGGATTTGAGCTCCTTGATGGCAGAGACCTTTTTTTTTTTCTTTTTTTTTTATTACTTGTATTCCTAGTGCTTAGCACAATATCTGGCACAAAGTGAATGGATGAGAAATACTTAATTTTTCAGTATGTATCTATCCATCTATAACTGAGTCATATATTCAATGGGCACTAAATAAGGGCATGTCATTGATGACATATTTAATTAAATATCTTTATAAAGAAAGGAACTTCTATTGTGGTATCAGAGTACGGTTTTTTTTTATTTGTTTCTAGTATATGAATAAAAAATAATAAGATCATGACTTGGTACTTTTGATCAGGAAATAGAATTAAAGAGTTGAGAAAGAAAAACAAGGATTTCATCCCAGAATTCTGACTGTGCAAATCTTCCAAAATAAAACTATATCTCCATGCTCTAAATACCTTCAATTAATCAGTTTGTATAGGACAGAAGGGTCATATCAAATTTAAGAAAAGTATGGAGATACCAGAAATGGCAATGGCAAATGAGGAGATGGAAAGGTTGGTGCAAAGTAATTTACACCAATCAAGTGGAGTTGCTGAAGTAAAAACAGCAAAAAAACTGGGGAACAACTCAACCTCAGTCTTCAAATAGATCCCTGGAATCAGGATCCTTCAAGTTATGGACAGGCCTTTTCAGTACATAAATGTCCCCTATCTCCTTCTTTAAGAAGAATAAATTCAGCCTTTGGTAAAGAATCTACTAACTTCCCTTACCTATACCATTTGTGTTACTGATCACTGATGTCTTAAGCTTAGCTTTGGATACTGACAACATATCTGACAGTTTCTAACCATTTTTCCTACTAAGGAACACATTTCTTGTCTGATGGCATACTTCTATGTTTGTACTCATCCACTGGCTGTCTGAGATTGCCTTCCTCTCCTGGTTCTAGAAATTGGAACATGATCTAGGGAAGAAGAAGGAAAGGATTCCTTTTCAGGGGCAATGCTGCTAGCAAGGTAATGGACCAAACTGTTAGAGTTGCAAATGAGTCAGACATGACCAAGGATGTTTTTGAAATGGTAGTTCAGTCAAATCCTGTCTTTGTGTGTGATCTTAGACATATAACAATCTCCTTGGACCTTAATTTCCTCATCTTTAAAATAAGTAATCACTTCCAGATCTTGATCTATGATCCTATTTAATTGTCTTAGAAACTAGGATGAAAATTAACAAGTTTAGTACTGAATGAACTAAAAAGACTGAATGTTGAGAGTTTAATGTGTTAATTCATAGAGTAACTAGCCAGTAGCTACCTGACACATAACCCACCCCAGCTAGCTACAAAAGTAGTGTCCCTAAACTCGTGTGTTTTTGTATATATAAAATGTTTATGTGGTCATATTCAAACATATCTATAGATATACGCAAATACATACATATCTAAAAATATAACACACAGTATGAGTATTTACGTATTATTTGTTGGTGTTTTTGTTCTTGTCTGAGCAAATTTATTTGAGGTAAGAGATACCATTTTTTTTCTCTCATTGAGCAATGCAAGAAGAGGTCTTTCTTCCTTCTATCAAAAGCAAGGAAAAAATTACAATTCTTATGCATTCTTGTTTTGTCTTAGTAAAGCAATATTATTTTGATTTCTGTTCAACTAGTTAAACTTAATTACTTGGGAAAGAAAATGTATAGTTTCCTTTCCTTAGAAACATAATTTATTAGCAGGTACTATTAGTAGATTCATGGCTAACAGATTGTATCAATGAATTTCCTATACATCTTTTTGTGTGCATATATATATATATATGCTTTATTTACAGTATTTTAGGGGCACAGCCAAGATGGTAGAGTAGAAAGATGTACATATACTAGTTCTTCCCCCACAGCCCATAAAATACCTGTAAAGAAAGACTCTCATCAAATTCTAGAGCAGCAGAAGCCAAAGAACAATAGAGTGGAGGAGATTTCCAGCCCAGGGTGACCTGAAAGGATGAGGGAAAACATCTGTCACACTAGACGTGGAGCGGAGCCCAGACCAGCCTTGGCAGCACAGCATTGCTCTGGGAGGAGGAGGAGAGCAGGCCTTGGGGGCAGAATCCCCAATCCCAGTAACAGCAGTTAACAGATCCCTCAACCCACAGGCACCAAAGGTCAGTGATAGGGTTTTTTCATCTGGCTGATAAGGGAGAAGGGCCTTCCCATAGCTCTGGCCTCAGGCAACGGTCACAGAGGCCACATGGGCTGGGCAGCAGCAACTTCCACAACAGCCCACATCCAATGCTGGATCATAAAACCCCTGGGGGCACTGAGCTCCTGATTCTTACCTCAGCTTCATGTAGAGGCCCTGCCCCCACATAATACTCCTGAGGGATTTGAGCAGCTGATCTTTATCTCACACTGAATGGCTGCCCTGTCCCTGCAGCTTGTCTGAATCTCAGCCCCCAATGCTGTCTTGTTGGAACTGGAGGCCAGATGGTTGTGAAGAGGAAACTCTATTACTCAGATTCTGGACACAAAAAATTCTGCTTGCTCCCAGACCAGTGTACACACTTGATTGTACCACCCTGGAGGAACTGAGATCTTAGAGACCCCAAGAGCATACCCTACTCTTGACCAAGGACCCAAAAGTCAAGTAACAGGTTGGGAAAATGCCCAAAAAAGGGAAAAAATAAGACTATAGAAGGTTACTTTCTTGGTGAACAGATATCTTCTCCCATCCTTTTGGATGAGGAAGAATAATGCTTACCATCAGGGAAAGACCTAAAAGTCAAGGCTTCTGTATCCCAAACATCTAAAATAAATATTCAGTGGGCTCAGGCCATGGAAGAGGTCAAAAAGGATTTTGAAAATCAAGTAAGAGAGGTGGAGGAAAAATTGGGAATAGAAATGAGAGAGATGCAAAAAAATTATGAAAAGTGGGTTAACAGCTTGCTAAAGGAGACCCAAAAAAATGCTGAAGGGAATAACACCTTGAAAAATAGGCTAACTCAGTTGGAAAAAGAGGTTCAAAAGGCCAATGAGGAGAAGAATGCTTTAAAAAGCAGAATTAGTCAAATGGAAAAGGAGGTTCAAAAGCTCACTGAAGAAAATAGTTCTTTCAAAATTAGAATGGAACAGATGGAGGCTAATTATGAGAAGCCAAGAAATCACAAAACAAAACCAAAAGAATGAAAAAATGGAAGATAATGTGAAATATCTCATTGGAAAAACAACTGACTGGAAAATAGATCCAGGAGAGATAATTTGAAAATTATGGGACTACCTGAAAGCTATGACCAAAAAAAGAGCCTAGACATCATCTTTCATGAAATTATCAAGGAAAACTGCCCTGATATTCTAGAACCAGAGGGCAAAATAAGTATTGAAAGAATCCACCAATCACCTCCTGAAAGAGATCCAAAAAGAGAAACTCCTATTTACAGTATTTTAGTTAGAAAAAACTTAAAACAAAGCATATGCATACATATATGCATATGTGTGTATGTGTTCACTGTGGATTTTGTAGTTGCTTTTAAGGGAATCTTGTTCTTATCATTTTCTCCTGGTTTCTGTAGTAATATTGGTGTGTGTGCACATGTGTGTATGTTTATGTGTACATATGCACACATATTCAGGTTTATATGTGTATGCACAGGATTCTTATTCTACCTGGAAGTTCTGATCTATAACTATATCTATGTGTATCTATTTAATAACAAATTTAATAAAAATTATATATAATGTCATATATAATATCTATAACAATTTAATATTGGTAAAAAATATGTGTTATATCAATCTTCATTTATAACTGAGGAACAGGAAATTTGATATTTCTTTAAAATCCTTCCAGACTAAATGACAGACCAAAAATTCTCAGTGAGCCCTCTATTCTACTGACTAGGAAACAATATGACTCAGTATATACTTTATCCTTCTGTCTGTTTCTCCTATAAAAAATATTTTAATCATCGCCTTCTCAACTACTGAATCATTAAGGAAAGATTCTGGATTCTTGTTCCCAGAATTGTAATTCACTTCTATCGCCATTTCCTTCCAATTTTTCAGCCCTGTTGAAACATGCCAATAAGATGCTTTCTTTGTTATTTGTATGGTTCTCAAAGAATATGACCTTAAAGAGCAACAATAATGGTATTCTTTTCTTCCCCTAGGAAAAACAAAATCAAAACACTTCATTCATTCTTCTCTTGCTAAGTTAATTTGTTTACCTTTATATTAACTTAATATGATGAATTTATCTAACAAATATCCTGCTCACCACTCATTTCTTTGGAAAATCGGTATTAACATACCCTCTTTGGAAAAAGTATTTTTTCCATTGATTTTTAAGTTCATTTTTTCAGGATGTTCTTTTGGGTTGGAATACTTTCTTCTTTTCAAAACTGTCTTTGAATATTTTTAGCAGATAAATTACCTGCAATGATCTGGATTGACTCTACTATAGATGAAGTTCATTCTTCTAGTGGCTACCATATTTTTTTCATTTTCTCTTGAAATTGTTGTTTTCTATGATGTTTCTGATGAATTAAACTCAGGATTTCTCCTTTTGGCATCAGGATTCTATTATGTTTTCCAATTCCAATACATTTAAACAATTTTCCTTTACGACTTCCTTAGGTAAGGCATTCACTCTTCCTAATACTAGAAAATTCTCTGGAAGACTGATGATTCTTAGATTAATTCTTCACAGAATTTTTTCAGGTTCCATTACCTTGGTTTACAGAAATTAAAAACCTTGTCATTTTGATTATCATTTAGTTAATTTTTCTTCTACCTCTGTATATTTGTGTTTCAACGTTGCCATCTTCCTTTTCTAAGGAACCTCCCATTTTTTAGGATTTTCTATTATTGTTCTAAGTTCTTTTCCCTCATCTTGTTTAGACATTTAGACCTTACATTATTGTCTTATTTTTTCTCCTATTTCTTTTAGATTCTATACCATTTTATAGGTTTTGCTGTTGTGTGGTAGTTTCAGGAGTCGCATAAAATTAGATCTATTATTCTTCCTTTTCTCCAAAGTTTCTTTGCTTCCTAAGGATTTTTTTTCATCATGTTGGTTCTTTCTCTCAATGTGTTTTGCATAAATTTTCCTTTTTGTAACAATTAATGTGCTGGATTATCTTTGATGCTTTTTTAACTCTTATTTTATTTTTAACGTTCCTTTTTTTTATTTTAAATTCCAAATTTTCTTCCTCCCTCCCATATTTTCCAACCCACTGAGAATGTAAGCAATACAATAATTCATTTTATATATTAACTCTTGAAAATATATTTCTATACTAGGTATGTCACCCTAAAAAGATGAAAAACAATATACTTCAATCTGCACTCAGAATTCAAAAGTTCTCTTTCTCTAGAAATGGATAGCATTTTTCATCATGAGTCATACAGAATTTTCTTGGGTCATTGTATTGATCAGAGTGGCTAAGTCTTTCACACTTGATCTTCATTGCAATATTGCTATTTCTTTGTACAAGGTTCTTCTAGTTTTTCTTATTTTATGTACAATAATATTCCATCCTATACCACAACTCATTCAGTCACTCCCCAATTGATTGTGTTTCCCTGAATTTCCAATCCTTTTCCATCACAAAAAAGTTGCTATAAATATTTTTTGTGTACACATGTACACACACACACACATATTCATAGATGTCTTTTTTCCTCTGTCTTTGATCTTTGACATACAGACTTAGTAATGGTATTACTGGGTCAAAAAGTATACACAGTTTTACAGCCCCTTGGGCATAGTTCTAAATTATTCCCCAGAATGTTTTGACTACTTTACAACTCCACCAACAATACATTGGTGTTTCTGTTTTTTCATACCGCCTCCAGTATTTGTCATTTCCCTTCTGTTATTTTCATCAGTCTGTTA
Organism: Notamacropus eugenii; assembly: GCF_028372415.1. Taxonomy (NCBI): domain Eukaryota; kingdom Metazoa; phylum Chordata; class Mammalia; order Diprotodontia; family Macropodidae; genus Notamacropus; species Notamacropus eugenii. The sequence goes on along the minus strand of NC_092875.1, from coordinate 254,030,348 downwards.
TGTATGAGGTGGTAGCTCAGAGTTGTTTACATTTCCATTTCTCTAATGATTTGTGATGTAGAACAATTTTAATATGACCACTGACAACTTTGATTTATTCTTCTGAAAACTATCTCTTCCTATCCTTTGACCATTTACCAACTGGTCATTGCAAGTTGGGTAACGATTCTTATTTTTATATATTTGGCCCATTCCCCTATGTATTTGAGAAATAAGACCTTTTTAAAAAAAAAATTTGCTGTAAAACATTTCCCCAATTTCCTGCTTCTAATTTTGGTTTTATTTGTACCAAACACTTTTTTAACTTCATGTAATCAAAATTACTAATTTAAACTCCCATGATTCTCTCTATCTACTGTTTAGTCATTTGCTCTTCTCTTCTCCATAAATCCTACAGGTAACATTTTTCAATGTTTCTCCAATTTTTCTTCTTTTGTGACCTTTTGAATGAGTTCTTCTTTTCCCCCTGTTTGCTGCTTGCTTTTCTTCCTCATTACATTGTTAACTACTTTATGATTATGCATGGGAACTAAACTGAGCCATGTCCTCACCCAACAATCTTGCCAAAAGTTCAATTCCTTAATACTTTGTAATCAATTCGTTTTTGTTTTGTTAAAAAAAAATATCTTGTATTTAAGACTGGAAAGGGAATACATGGAACAAGTAGTCCAACCCATACTTCAAAAAAAAGGATGTTTTTTTTTCCCTACACTATACCTGAAAAGCAATCATCAAAGTTCTAAACACATCCAGTGAGAGGAGACCACTACCTCACCAGGAACTTAATCTTATTCTTGGGCTGCCTTGGTTTTTAGTTGTTTTTCTTTATACTAAAACTAAATTTCCTAACATTTTTATCAATTTATTTGATGTTTAATTTTAGTTGTTTCTAGCATGTTAAGTAGGAGCTGAATTGATATCCTACTATCCTACCTCTCATTTGTCTATGTGGTTGGGGTACCTTGCCTTCTATTCTAGTTAGCACTATCATTTGACCTACATGACTAACCATTCTTCATTACTTGTCCAATATGATCTCAGGAGCACTTGGGCAGGATGCATTTAGGGGTTCAAGCTTTCTGCTCACATCATTGCTGAGGCTAACTTCTAAAACACCAAGATATTATGACAGATAGACATATAAACTTAAGCCACATGGAAACTAATCTATAGGATTATAGGGAAATATATTTGCAGTTCAAAGAGATTTCAGAGAATTTCTCATTCCATACTTTCTTTTCAAAGTGAGGAAATTGATGTCCAAAGTGAGGAAGTGACTAGCCCAGTTTAACATGGCCAATAAGTGATAAAGATAGGTTTGAACTTAGGTTGTTTGACTCAGGTTCTAAACCTTTTTCCCCACATTGTACCATTCTTTCTCCCTGATTCAGAACTTACCATATAAGCCATACACACATGATAAGTAGGAAATTGGTCACCCTGTCCAAGGAGTTTCTTGGCAAAGATACTGGAGTGGTTTTTAATTTCCTTCTCCAGTGGATTAAGGCAAAAGGAAATTAAATGATTTGCTATTGCGTCTGACACTTGATTTGAAATCAGCTCTTTCTGACTCAGTCCCAGAGCTCTATCCACCAAGTAATCTCAGTGCCTCCTAATTGCAGATACAGCAAGGGCTAGACCTCTTAGCCAGGCATTTTGTCAGGTGCCTCAGAGTTATCCTTCTAACTTATGGGTATTATTGTTCCACCAAACCCCCTCATGCAACAACCACTTGTAGCTCCTTATTGGCTCTAAAAAAAGTACAACCTCTTTAACTTCATACTCAGATCCTTCCATAATTTGAATACAATTAACTTTTCTAGCTTTCTTTTGCAGTATTCTTCTACATATAGCAAATAACAATTCACTCTTCCCAAGCCTCATCATCTTGTCTCTTCCTCCATGGCATTGCTTAGACAGACTTCTATGTTTAAAATGTGTTCCCCCTTGTTCCTACCAGTCCTTCCTTCTTCTCCTTCAAGGCTCAGTTCATTTGCCATTTGCTTCATGAAGTTTTCCCTGACCTCTCAGTTCTGGAAATAATCTATTAATCTTCATTTCATTCAGATTTTATTTATGCACATAATAACTGTCTAATGGTATTAAAATTCCTGGGATGTTTTATTCCCTTAATAATTTGAAAACTTAAGAACAAAGGTTGTATTGTTTTTCATCCTTATATGCTTATCACCTAATTCCTGTGACTTTACCTTTGTGAGTAAATCCAATAAAAATACTTCATCCCCTAATTAACATCAGCAGTTTTTCTGTATCTTAAAACCTTAGAGAACTAAGTATAATGCTTAGAGGTTGTGTCTTAATAATGGTGACAATCAGGTATTGTAGGAGCACTTAAACCAAGGTCTTTCTGGATCCAAGACTGACTCCATCTTCTATTGTCCCTCAGTGAGCTTTGTATAAAGGATTCATTTAATGTGTTATGAACTGCATTATTGAACTGAATTGAATTACAGCTGTCCAAAAGACACTAGCATGACAAAATTGCAAATGATACTACTGAGGAAGAAGTGGAGGAAATATCTAAGCATATCAATGTTACTATACAGAAAACTGATCACTCAGATTTTTAAAAATGCATATTAAAATGGCAATTCTATTAAAACTCTTACTATATTAGGTTATCAGTAGAATATGATGCTCTCATTCTCAAAGTTTCTACTGTTGTCCTTGGGAAAAATATCTAGTGCTGTCCCTGAGCAAATGTCAAAAATATTTGGTGCCATGTGACAAATGTAGCCCATCCTCTTTCCCATATCAGGAATACCCAAAAGATCACTGAATTTAGAACCATCAGACTATATTAGAATGCTCATCTGAAATTTGCTGGCTACTATAAGTAAGTTACTTAATGGATCTGAAATGTAGTTTCCATCTGTAAAAAGGAAATAATTATAGTTGTATTATCTACCTCAGAAAATTACTCACCTCATAGGGGTCATTGCAGGAAAAAAGTCTTGTAAATTATAAAGCTCTATGAAAATGTAAGTTGTTCTTATCGTTTAAATATATAAATCAGACACAAAAACATAGCTTGAAAAAGGAAAAAAAATCAAGCGTGTAAAATGTGCCAGGCCCTGTGCTAAGCACTTCACAATTATTATCTCATTTGATCCCCATAACAACCCTGAAAGGTGACTGCTATTATTATTCCCATTCACAGGTTAGGAAACTAAGGCAAACAGTGATTTAAGTCCAAAATTACAGTTAGTAATAAATGTCTGAGGCTGGATTTGAACTCAGGTCTTCCTAACTGTAGGCCACATGCTCTACCCACTGTACCACCTTGCTGCATTTCTACTATATAGCAAGGAGTATGTAGAGAAATTCAAGCTTCTGGGTCTTGCTTGGGGGGTAGGCAAGGAGAGAGACATACAGAAACCTCTAAAACCTACCGTAATAAAATGTGTCAGAGGTCCAAAAAATGTCTTGCCTTGGAATAAAAAAAACTCATGAATAGTATTCTGTTCTCTTTTTAGATGGGTCAAAAGCAATCCCCAAAAAAACTACATTGTTACTGTATTTTAATTTAATTTAAATGCAATTGCATTTTAAACTTTCAGTTGTCAAAGTTTTGTATAGAATCTTCCTGCCTTACCTTTAACTGATACTTCAAATATTTTCTACCACTGGAAAAATGTGGCCACTCACAATTTGTCAAAATTAATTTAATATATTAGTCACCCATTACAATTTTTAGCAACATTATCCCAACCAATCAGAGTATCGTAATGAGATACATGATCATTGATTAAAGAATAAGAAAGGAAAGAGAGAGGGTGAGAGTGTCACTCTTGCTTTCAGATATCGTTTATGGTTCTTTTATGAATTCACAAATGGCAATGCCATGATATTATATGTATTCTCCTGGCCCCACCACCTTGTAATTTCAAGTGACACTGAAAGTAGACTGGGTCTTTCACACATGAACAACAAGGATATTGCCATTCTCCCCCAGTAAATCAGGAGTGGGATGTTTCATAGGCTAACTACTTTTAGCCTGACTAGTATCAATGCCCCCTATGTACATTGCTAAGAACATACAGGTGGTCCAGTTATTCCTTAGTAAACCAAACTGTCCATTAAGAAAGTTTCTTCATTCTCACTGTATCCACAATGTTTCAACAAAGTACTGTTTTTTGTGAGCACATTCTTTATTCATAACCAATTCATAATCTAACAGTATCCAAATCAAAAGAAAAATTACTTTTCTAATGATATAATTGTATAACCCACTGGCAATTAGTTTTCAAAATAACATTTCTTATAGAATGATTTCTCAAAAATTACAGTACAAGAAAAATTTAAAGTCTTACTATAACATAAACAACATTGTGGATTTTTAAATGTAACATAAACATTTTGCCCATCAAAAAAAAACACATCAATCATTTGAATGCATTTCTGATTCTTATTACATAGAAAATCACTTTACCCAAATATCTATTTGGCATTCTATACCACTTGCATTCACACACTTAATAATCATAATACCTAAAACTTATATAGCTCTTACTATGTGCCAGAAACTATGCTAAAGTTCTTTACAATTATTTTTTATTTGATCCTCACTACTCATCAAGGTAAGTGCTAACATTATTCCATTTTACAGACAAGAAAACCGAAGCAAACAGAAGTGAAATCAATTTCTCAGAGTGACACAGTTAGTAGGCTTCTAAGACCAGCTTTGAACTCAGGTTTTCCTGATCCATGCAGTTTCTGTGTGTTAAAAAAAAAAAAAAAAAAATCTTGGTTTGGGCCTCTCCCTGGTCAATTTAAGGCAAACTCAGGAAATAAGACAAAAGGAGTTTATTAGCATGGCAAAGCAATAAGTAGTTGGAGTGTGGTCAGGTGCTTTGTGCTACTTTTATAGAAACAAGTAAAGTAATTGTCATATAGGGTAAGATAATCCTGATTGGTATCGTTTTCCCTCAATTCGATGAGACAGAGTGCAGGCCCTGGACTCAGGAGAACCTGAATCTAAATCCAATCTTGTATACATCTCTAGTTTATAATATCAAATTTCTACAGACCATGAAGATTTCCCTTTTTGCCATCTCTTTTTTTCTGCAATTTCTAATCTGACCAGGGTTTTGAAGGCAGAGAAAGAAAATATCTCCTAGTTTTACTTCTTATCTCCCACTGAAAGTCTAATCAAAAGGTCAATGAGAGTAAGTCCATGATCAATATAGTTGGAGTGCTATTTTAAGTAAGAGACTTCTTTAATCTTTCCCACTCTTCTAAACTCCCTTTCTACTTTTGTATCATTCTTCAAAATCCAGTGTGAATATAGACCTTATGAGCTCTAAAGAACTTCTGAAGTGGAAGCCCTAGTCAAGAACCATTTCGCTGCCTGCCAAATATAACTTTCCCTCACTAATGTATGTTTTTTTCAATCATCTAACTAGGATGAGATACAGATATATGACAAAGTGGTCTGATGCCTTTCCTTTAGGTCACGAGGTAAAACTGGTGGCCCTTGCTTTGCAAGTCCTGTATCATAACTTCATATCCACCAATATATTGGAAGAGCCACTATACAGTGACAGACTGTGAGAGGATTCATGAGAGGACTGAGGAAAAGCACAGGAAGAGAAATAAAAAGAGAGAGAAACTCTATCAAATGATCATCAGTCTAATTTTAATCAGATTTTCAACGGCTTCTTACCAAGCCCTTATGTGATCAAGTCAACAGCATAGCTTATTTTGTAAATCAGGTAGCCCTAAGCTAATTTTTACCCAACTGGAGTCTTTCCCTGGGCAAATTCCAGACACTGTCCCTTAATTTTCTGGATACCTAGAGTCCTCTATCCTAAACCTCCTAATCATCTGCCTTGACTGTGTTCATCCGCAATCTTAGTGGACTCACCAGGTTCTCATTGTGTCTAATTTGATCCAATATTGGTTGAGTCCCACCTATATTCAATCCTAAAATCAAAGAGATTTACCCTAATTCCATCTCAGAGAGCCTTCAGTCTTTCTTGGGGGAGACCATTAAGTTATTCCATGCTGCTCCTCATCATAACTGTTATTATAAGGATGAATGTTAAAACTTGAAATAGTTTTAGAAAGAAATTAATTTGGTAGAAAAGAGAGATAGAAGATAGCATGACCACATCAGGAACTATCTTTCTTACAATTATTTATACCTCCAGCACTTAGTACAATATCTGGTACAAAGTAAGTGCTGCAATAAATATTTATTGTATTGCATTATATTGTACATTTATAAACTGAAAAATGTTGAGAAGCGGACATCTTTGATAGCAAGAGGATTGGAAACCCTGCTACATAAGGAGTGGTTGAAGGAATGCTCAAGGATATTCAGCCTGAAGTAGAAAAGATATAATGCTAGATATACATGACAGGTATCTAAGTATTTGAAAGAATATGTATTAAAGAGGCATTCAATTTATTTACTTGACCCAAGAGACCTAAGTAAGACCAGTAACCAGAAAGCACATAGATTTTTGTTTAATAAAAAATTCCTGAACATTAGAGCTGTCCAAAAGTGAAATGGTTTGTTTTGGAAGATGGATTTATCTCACTAGAAAGATTCAAGGACAGATTAAAGGGACAAATCATCAATGTAGACATGATTATTTTTGGTTTTGCTTTTGTTTTTTTTAATTAATTAGTTTATTTTTAGTTTTCAGCATTCACTTTTATAAGATTTTGAGTTCTAAATTCCTCCCCCTCCCCTTACCACTCCCCAAGATGGCATGCAATCTGATATAGATTCTATATATACATTCATATTAAACATATTTCACATTAGTTTTGCTGTAAAAAAGGCTTAGAATCAATGGAAGGAATCATAAGAAGGAAGAAGCAGTAGAAAGAGACAGAGACAGAGAGACAGACAAGACACAGAGAGAGTGAGAATGAGAGATCATTAATTCCCAAACCTCCCAGGCTAAAAGATGTCTTTCTGCTGGCTTGGCTATTCCAGGATTTTTCCTGGGGCAATATTTTGCAATGTTTTCTGGGTTTTTAGAGGTCAATAAGGGAGAGTGAGAATCTTGGCTCCCAGAAGTCAAAATTCAATGAAGTACTCTTGATAGACTCTGGTTAGTGGAATGATTTTAGAGCTTACAAATGGCAAGGCAGTTTTAAATATAGAGCTAGAAGTGATCTTAGGCATCATCTATAAACCCTAGATCCTCATTTTGCAGAAGAAACTGAGTCTTCAGGAATGTTAAGTCACATGTCCAGTGGACGCAACTTGCTACTGATTGAGCTGGGTTTCAAACCAAATCGTTCTTTTTTAATTATTTTTATCTAGCTAGCTAGCTAATTATCTGTTTATTTATGTATTTATTGTTTTAGTTTTCAACATTCACTTTCATAAGATTTTGAGTTCTAACTTTTCCGCCTCCTTCCCCTTCCCTCTTCCCAAGATGGCATGCAATCTGCTTTAGGCTATACATACGCAATCATATTAGACGTATTTCCACAATAGTCACATTATAAAGAACAATCAGAAGCAAGAAAAGGGAAAAAAAGAGACAAAATAGTATGTTTTGATCTGCATTCAGACTCCACAGTTCTTTCTCTAGATGTCAATAGCACTTTCCATCATGAGTCTTTTGGAATTGTCTTAGATTCTTGCGTTTCTGAGAATAGCCAAGTCTATCAAATTGGTTATCACACAATGTTGCTGTTACTGTGTATAATGCACTCCTGGTTCTGCTCACTTCACTCAGTATTAGTTCATGTAAGTCTTGCCAGGTTTTTCTGAAATCTGCCTGCTCATCATATCTTATGGAACAAAAGTATTCCTCCATATTCATATAACACAACTTGTTCAGTCGTTCCCCAATGGATGGGCAAATGTTCATTTTCCAATTTTTTGCCACCATAAAAAAGCTTCTATAAATATTTTTGTATATGTGCACCCTTTTCCCATTTTTATGATCTGTTTGAGATACAACACTAGAAGGTGTATTGCTGAGTCAAAGTGTATGTAGTTTTATAGCTCTTTGGGCATAGTTGAAAATTGCTCTTCAGAATGAAAACTAAATAGTTCTCTAATTAATTCAAAAATCATTTTTTAATTAAAGGAAGCAATTCTAATATCTTGAACCTAAATCAGTTTAAATAATGTCTTCGATGTATTTATATCCTGTGTTCCTTTGTATTTTTGTCTTCTTGTACAGTGCTTGCTAATATTGGTTCATGCTTTCCCAAAAATCCAAGAAGCATTAAAAAATTATATACTGGTAATTAGTCCTGATTCTTCCGGCTTTAATTTTGACTATGTCATTTTATTTTTCTTTAAATATGAAAACTTTATTTTTAAATTCTGGACTGAGAATTTGGGAAAATATATCTATTCAATAAAAACATAATTTGCATTAGAACACCACATACTTCTTTTTACTAAAGCTCACCCATTTTCAACTGAAATTAAAATTTTGTTCTCCTATACTTAAGAGACAAACCATAATCAAAATTCACTAAATAAAGACATTTATAATGGGGCTTGTGAGAAATAGAATTTTTTTTCATTTTTCTCAAAATGAAATGGCAAGTATCATTATTTTTAGAAAATTATAAAATAAAGCAATATTTTTAAAATGGGTAAACTAGGTTTCTTTCTGTTTTTGCTTTTTGTTTTTAATTTGTTTTGTTTTAGTTGAACTGGAATCAGGAACTGGGGTACTGAAGATGCTTCTATAAAGAAAGAAAACATGACATTTGACAAAAGGGAAGTATTTGAATTTCATGGTTTTCTAAGTATTCCTTCTATATTTTCTTTGGAAATAAAAACAATTCAACTTTTTCCCAACATTTCACAAATATTGTTGTACCAGTTTCTAGCAATTGTGGCTAAATTTTTTTGTTTGGTTGGTTGGTTTTTTCTCATAAAATTGGGTCCTTCTGCATTTCTGCTCATTTCTTTCTCAGCACTTAGTATTATCTTCTCTACCCATAGCAAAAGCTTGATAAATGTTCCGGATTGACTTTTCCTTGCTTTTCTGTTCAGAGCAGGCTCCCTAATCATACCTCTAACAGAGATTACATTGACTAAAATTCTAACAAACATTTCCATTTTGTGACTAAATCCTAGGTTGAAATTAGAGGTTCTGAATAGCTTAATCAACATATGGATGGGGAAGGAACTCTGGCACACACATTACCTTATTTTCCATTGCTCATATTCTATTTGTGTGTCACCACAATCACAAATGTTGCAGAGCTGAAGATATTAGATTGGCAATGAAAAGTGCAGCTAGGTGGATATGGCAGCGCACAGTGCTGTGTCATGCCTTAGGATGAATTGAAATACCTATATAAGACGACCTGATTAATGGAAGCAATACTCCACCAGTGACTGCCTATGGTGATTGGAGCTTACATTTGCTATGTTTTAAGTTGCTTGTCTATATGCTAACATTAATAATATTTTTTAAATGTTAGTCGCCTTACAAGAAGGTGATAGTTCTAATTTGGTTGCCATCTACATAAACAAGCATGTAGAGGGGAGAAAAAGCAAGCAATAGTGACGCATTCTAGAGATCATTTTACTCTCACTACAAAATGTAGCCCAATAGCTATGCCCAGTCTTGGCTGATCCCACAACCATAGATATTTTTTTTCCTGCTTTGAGGACCATTTTTCCACTTCTGCTTGTCATAGCCCCAGCCATGCTTCACTTCACTCAGAATTTGATTTTCATGATTTCTCCTCCTCCTCCATCTTGTCATCTTCTTTCTTACCCTAGAGATAATTCCACCCTGAGGACATATTCTCATGATTGGTGATAGTCTGCTTGGACTGGTATTTCAGGAGGAACTTTCCAGACTGCTTTTTCTCCTTAGCTGCCACCTATGTGTCTCCACCACATTTTCTAGCTGCTCTTTATGTACTGTGTTCCCCTGTTAGACTGTAAACTCCAACAGAGTAGGGACTGCCTTTCTTGTTTCTATTTCTATCCCTTAGTGCTTAATACGGTGCCTAGCATTTAAGACTTAATAATACTCTATCATCTATCTCTTTGTCTATCTTTTAATGCCTATCTGTGTAGATGATTCCCAGAAATCAAGGATTATAGCATATTAATTCAACAAATTTTATAACGTTGTTTTCTATCCACTGCCTATATGCACCATAGAGCCCACCATGCAAAAATTATTTAGTTATTCTATCTATCCCCTGAATATTTCTAATCTTGTGGAACAAAGCAAAGGTAAAACAAGGTAAATCTTCATTGATCATGTGGAGCTGTCATGAAAATATGTTATTACTTCAGCAATATGCTCTCCCATGCTGTGTGTGGGGGGTGGGGGGGAATGCCAAGAAAAAAAGGTAAAAGAGTAGATCAAGGAAACTGTGAATTTAGAGGAGGCTAGCATCAGCAGAATGAAATAAATGTTGTATAAAACGCTGAAAACCAGAGGAACAAAGAGCTTTCCAAAGTTACATTGAACAAAAAAAATCTAGAAATGGTAACCAGAATCTCAGCATATGGTCCACGGTAGGAGTCATAGAAACTTAAATATATATCTCTACAGTTACTTTTGGGCATGGTATTGACAGTTCAGCTGCAAAGCATAGAATTTAGTGAATTGGCACTTAATCTGTTCTTTTAGGTATCTTTCGACTTTTAAAGACAAGTTAGCTTATGGGTCAGCTAGGAGTGTAGTAAATAAATCAAGAGGCCTAGAGTCAGGAAGATCTAAGTTCATTTACATCCTCAGACCTTACTAGCTTTGTGACCTTTGTAACTCTGTTTGCCTTAGTTTTCTCAACTATAAAATGGGGATGATATCAATGACCTCTCAGGTTGTTGTGAGGATCAGGTAAGATAATATTTATAAAATATTTAGCACAGTGCCTGACACATTTCTGTGCTTTCTAATTGTCTCAACATTTTATCTATTTATAAACCTCAGTAAACTAGCTAGTTTATGGTACTTTGTGACCTCAAATTTCCCCTCTTCTATCATTGTGGATTTCCCTTTTCCATCAATACATGAGCAATTTTTAATGTGTTATTAGTAGCAAGAAGCTGGGATGGAATGAAAGCTTCTCCTCTGTGCAGCTGCTATCTAATACACACTAAGCAACAAAATGAGTTAACTAACATTCAGGAAATAGTACTAGATGAACAAATGGTATGATCACTATTAATCTGTTATTCTGAATTGTGCATAATGTCAACAAAACACATACAGATTCTTATCTAGGTGGGAAATATCTGACTCATGATTAGATAGTAAAGAAAATATGCCTTTTATAGCAGGATGCAAAGTCATCGTCCTATATAACGTAGTGAACAAGAGATGAAGAAGAGAAAGAAACGAGTAAAATTTAGCTCGTCTGAAATAAGCTCCTAGTTTAATAACTGCCGTTGCCTGGCAGACTCCACAGGGGCCTCTCGAGGATGTTCCAGGTCATTCTCTAGTAGAGGCTCATCGAGGGGCGCCCAGACAAAGGGAGAGAAACAGCATTAATGCTCCTACCTCCTGCCTGGCTGAAAATTACTTGTAGTGAAAGAAGAGCTTTTAAAAGCATCTGTTCAACCAAGCTGGTGGAAAGTTGTACAGGCTTTCCATAGACTCAAAGTGATCTTTCTTTCCCCAACCCACTTCTAATATCAGATCTACCATATGGTTTCGAAAGCTCCTGGCTTCTCACCAGTTCAGTGCGGAAGAGTTCTTGAACCCCTCCCTGAATGTTCTCTCATTTAACATCCTAATGCTAACAAATCTTACCTTTTATTGATCTCTGTGTTTCTATCATTCAATTAAGGCACTGCATAGGACTGCCCTGCTTGAGCAGAAATGTTTGCACTGCCATCCAGACATAACGCAGCCTGCTGTCATTACAGGCAGCTTGGAACAGAGTACACTGGTCATCACAGGCACTGGGGAATTCCTAAAGACTTTTTGTTTCCTGTCAGAGCTAAGATAAATGGAGCATTCCCAATTTGCCATTTACTCTTCCAAGCCTTTCTCAGATATTAACTAGTTTTTGTTATTACTGTTGGTCTGTTCCTTCATTTTCTGTTGTAATAAAATTAACCCTCTGATGCCCAAATGTTGGATCTTAAACTCTTTACTCCTGATGTGGATGGAAAGAATCTATGCTGGCATTTTTTATTACCTAAAAAGACACTGAGAATAGGAAAAAGAAAAAGAAGAAAACCTGCCTCACTCCCCAGCTGAAATGAATTCAATGCAATATGAATTTAGTATACACTTTGCAGTTGTGCTAAGCACCAGGGAGATGCTTGAATGGATCCATGATTTCTAAAGATCACTGGAATTACAGACTGAGAGCTATAAATGATCTCAAATGTCCACTCCTCCCTCATTTCACTGTTCAGGAGACAGAAGCACATAGAAGTGAAATGACTTGCTCAAAATTACTCAGGTGGGCAACGTCAAAAGGAGAGTTGAATAGGACTTATGACTTATGATTCAGTGCCCTTTCCAATGTATGCAAATTGCAAAGCTCATTCCATGAAACTCCTGTCCATCTCCTACCATCAGTCATGTATAAGCAATATCAGCCATATATAAGAATCCACTCATACATTCTAGGTCTTTTAACATAATAAAGGCACTAATGTAGCACTTTTTTCTCTTCATTTGTTGCCCCTCACACTTTCCATGTGACAGACCTTCTATTCCTAATCATACATTTATTGGATTAAAAATAAAGTATACCATTTCTGACATCATTAACAAATGCTGCAGTCCCTTTGAGTTCAACATAATTTTCTCTGTGGTGTGATTACTGACCTCAGGGACTTTAAAATCTAATGGATGGACTAATATATACTCACAAAGAGCAATAATATAAGAAATAATACAGTAAATTCAATGGAGAGGTCTATGTAACGAATTAGGAGAAATATGAGGAGTAAGAGGATGCTGACAGCTAAGACAGGCAGGAAAGGTTCCACAGATCTGGTAGCACTTAAGTAAAGCTTAAAGGAGGAGAGAGATGTTAGTAGGTATAACGAGTAGTGAGAGTCCTCTATAATCTCACCAACAGGCTGCTAACTGGAGCCTTAACTAATACCACCTCCTTAACTCTCAATTCCCTTTTGATTGGAGGGCTAAAGGGCAGAGCACCAAACTCCTCTTTGATGTCTTCCTTTAGAGAGGACAGAAACTGGACTTTGGGGATTATATCACTCTGTATCTTCTGCTCTGCCTGGTTTCTAATCCATGGAACAAGATACCCCTGGTCCTCAACCCCTTTCCAGCCTCATTTTGTATGTTGTCTCACCCTTTCTCCTTCATTATATTGTAAGCTCCTTAAGAGCAAGGATCTTTTTCTTATTACTATTATTATCATCATTATTGTTATTTTAATTGTATCCCTAGAACTTAGTATGTACTTAAAAATCTTGAATGAATTAAAATGTTAGGTTATTGTTGTTTTTCAATCATTTCAGTCATGTCTAACTCTTCATGACCCCACTTGGGATTTTCTTGGCAAGGATACTGGAATGGCTTACCTTTTCCTTTTCCAGCTCATTTTATAGATGAGGAAACTGAGGCAAACAGCATTAAGTGACTTGCCCAGGATTACACAACTAGTGTAAAATCTAAAGAATGAAAAATAGAAGAAAACGTTCCTAGTAAGTATCTGAGGTTGGATTTGAACTCAGGACTTCCTGACTCCAAGCCCAGCAATCTACCCACTACACAACCTAGCTGCGCATTGGATTGGATAGGACAGCATGACAGAGAATTCAAACAAAGGACATTGAGTAGTCATGCTGATCTGAAACGGAGCAAAGAAGGGGAACAGTATAAGATAAGATATATTCAGATCATGGAGGACACAGAGTAAGAAAACTGCTATAGTTAGGCCCCTCACAGAATCTTATGTCTTCTCCAGAGTTTAGGCCAATAGTAAAAACATTGGCCAATTGCTCAGTGCCTTCTCCTTGCCTCTGTTTCCTCTATGTTTTGATCTCTAATGACTCCTACCTCTAGTGGTATTATTTATGTTCTAAAAAGATAATTAAAATGCTAAAAGCCAAATAGAGTGGACCTCGGGGACATGACAGTGTCAAATGTCAGAAACCCAAGCTCATTTATTCATATTTTGAAAGTGACTGGAGATATAATTATGGTTAGCAAGTAAGATAGGGACACACCTTTTCAAGCAATTAAGTTTTAAGGAAAAGATTATTATTCAATTAAAGCTTCTTACACCTTACACATTTCCTCTGCCCCTCATGCTACTTATTGCTCCTCCAACAACACACTCTATCTCCTAATTCTGGGAATTTTCACACATTCCCCTCCTTATTTGGAATTCTTTCCTTCCTCATTTTTGCCTCCTGGCTTCCTTTAAGTGTGATCTGAAATCTGACGTTTTATGTGGATCCTTTCCTGTTCTCCCTTAAATTTAGTGTCTTCCCTTGTTGAATACTTTCAATTTGTCTTGTATGTAACATGTTTGTATATAGTTGTTTGCCTGTTGTCTTCCCAGTTATAGTGAGCTCCCTGAGAGCAGGAATTTACACCATTCATTGTATCCCTATTGCAGAACATGGCGCCTAATAAATGTTTATTGATTGACTGAAAATTTATTGCCATAATCTAAGAGCTTGATTTGATTATTCCTTGTCCTATACATTTAGCTCTCCTTAGACAATTCAGACCCTGTCTAGAGTGGGAAATTTTTCATCAGTCCTTTTCTTCCATGATATTGTCTGGGCTACCTGGTTCTTGCTGTCCCACAGACCCTGACATTCATCTACTTTCTTTGTTTCAGTTTCCATGACTGGTTTCCCTCCCCCTATTTTAAATCCCTGCTGTCAGCCCATATGTTTGAATGTAAAGGCTTCACAACCCTGCCTCCATTTTCAAGGACAGAACACAGGTGACTTAGCTTCAGTTCCTTAGTACTTTAAGGACTTTCTATTTTATTGGCATAAGTACTCCTTCTAGTGACATTCATGACAAACTCTTTACATTTAACTACATGAGCTTTGATAGTTGTGATAAAAAAATTTCTTCATTCTACTTAGAACCTGATGATAAACCTCTTCACAGGTAACTAAGCTGATATGCAGGGGAAAAAAAAGACATACATTTGTTGCTAGGCGTATACTGGAAAACTTTCCAGTTTGTTAGAATTTGTTAAAGCTAACAGTGCTTTAGCCTTCAAAAATACAGTTTCAGAGACAGATTCCAAATGCTAGAGTAGCAGAAAAAAGCACAGCTACTCTCCCCACTGCCACTCTTCCATGAATATCTTAGAAATGTACCAGACTGAGTCCTGACTAGGAAACAGAACAAAATAAGTATAGTGAGTCATTTTTTTCCAGCCCAGGACAGCATACAAAGACAGAAAGAGAAGTCTATAGAAATTGAGAACAAACTCTAACCAGGTATGCCCTGTCAGAGGACCCTAATATGGGGAGAAGCTATGAACAAGAGCAAGAACAGGTCTCAAATCCACCAGAGCAGTCCAAATTTGTGTAGGATTCATGAACAAGTGCCAACTGTTCTATCTTTTACTATCTAGTTCCAAGGCACAGATCCAGGATAATCCAAGGAAGAAAGTTAGCCATCTCTTGATTGTGTTCTAGGATGAGGAACAGTCATAAGACCTCAACAAAGTTAAGAAGGAAGGAGCAACTTGTTGCATTATGACCCCACAAACAGGGCAAGATTTTCGTTCTAGCTTCTTGCCCAAGATGAAGCCTATAGAAAAATAACTGGAGCAGGAGAACTTGCACGTCAATCACGGTGAACCATCAGAGCCTTCCCAATATGTTAGTGTCTGGGTCCAATAAGAAACTATTGAAACTTCAACCAGGGACAAGTCCACAGGTATGTTGCTAAGACCTAAAACCAGGTTAGGAATTTTCAAAATTTAGACCAGAAAGGCAGAAATAAGACTTTACTCTGGATAGACTACTGAAAATTTGTAGGCTTCTTAGTCTAAGCTGCACTGGAGAAACTGGAATAACACAGCACTCAATACCCCACAAAAAGTAGCTCCAAGACTGTCACAGACATTCCCTCTAGAAGGATACAGAGTCTAGCCTTAACATAAAATCCAAGTACAGGGAGTAGACAGGAAAATAAGGAAACTAAGAAACAATTTTGAAAGATTTAGGAACAAATCGATACAATGACCAACCACAATACCTGATGACACCTAATAAAACATGGTACCTCCTGACCAAGAGCTGATAGACTGAGATTTCAGATGGAGAACTATTTTCTGGATATGACCAATGTGGAAATATGTTTTGCTTGACTGTAAATTTTTGTAAAAGGGTTTTCATTTTTCTTTTCTACTTGGGAATTGAGAAAAATAAAAAGGAGAGAAGGGAATTTTTATTAAAATTAATCTTAAAGCATATTTTAAAGATATTTTAAAAGGCCAGAATTAAGCGCAGGTAAGCAGGGCTCTTTTGAAAGTTATGTGTGGAATTTATTGTGTACTTCTTAAACAACTAAAAATATTAAAAAATGATTTAAAGCTTCTCACAAAATCTTTTTGTGTACTGTTGAGCATATGATAAAGCTCTTGATTTGATGTTTAAGTTGAAAATTTTTAAAATACAACAAAATTTGGACAAAAAGTGATGGAAAAACAAATACATCAAACTATTTTCAAAAAAGAAATGGAGTTTCATTTTAATAACAATCTGGACATTAAAGTAGAATGTTGTTAGACTAAAAATGAGTAAATAAAAGTTGAAGCAAACACTACTTCACACTGAAAAGAAACTCAAAAAGTAGGATTTGAGGGTATTAGAAGACTAAATGGGGGAACTGTATTACCCCACAATCACACAAATAAATACACTCCCCAACCATATGTTGGGTGTGTATCCTCAAGAGCATGCCTTTTTTACTAATCATTTAAGCAAAAAAAATTCTACCTTCAAAACATCTTTTATATACATACTCGTCTGTCTTCTGAGACTGTGACCACTAGTTGAAGCCCTTATTACCTCATTCTCATTCTCTTGTAATGGTCTACTGTTTGGTCTGTCTACATGATCTTCCTCCCCATTTCACTTCATCTTCCACTAGGCTATCAGATGGATCTTAAAGCATAGATCTGACCATGACACAAACCTTCCCATTCAATAATCTTTAGTGGTTCCCTACTACCTTGGGATTAAATATACAATTATTTCAAAAATCTCCATAATGGAGGTGGAGCCAAGAGAGCGGAGTGAGAGCATGGACTCACTTTAGCTCTACCACAAATTCTTTCAGATACCTCCAAAAAAGAGAATATCAACAAATTTTACAGTGGCATAATCCACTTCCAGACTATGTGCCAGATTTCCAACCCAGGAGAGTCTAGAAGGTCAACAAGAAGGATCTGTTACATGGGACTGGGAGAGCACAGAGCATGCAGGCTGTACCAGCACAGACTTCACCATAATAGAGCAGAGCAGGAACCACAGGGAGTGGACTGAAGCAGAAGCAGCAGTGCGGATTCTCAAACATATCAACCCAGGATGGGAGTCTAATGGAACTGAATGAGAGAAAAGCACAGTACCTCTGGTCATAGATACAGAGGGCAAAATAATCATTGAAAGAATACACCAATCACCTCCTGAAAGAGATTCCAAATTGAAAATGCCAAGAAATATTGTTGCCAAATTCCATAACTATCAAATTAAGGAGAAAATATTACACGCAGCCAGAAAGCAATAATTCAAATATTGAGGAACTACAATCAGGATCACAAGGAACTTGCAGCTTCTACATTAAAAGATTAGAGGAATTAGAATATGATATTCTGTAAGGCAAAGGAGTTGCGACTACAAACAAAGATCAATTACCCAACAAAATTGAGCATTACATTTCAGGCAAGAAGATTCAATTAAATTATGGATTTCCAGACCTTCCTGATGAAAAGACCAGAAGTCAATAGAAAATTTGGTCTTCAAATATAAGACTCAACAGAGGAATAAAAAGGTAAATGGGGGGAAAAACTTGTTATTCAATATGGGCAAACTGTTCACATCCCTATATGGGAGGATGATATTTGTTAATCTTGAGAATTGTATATTTATTGTGACATTTAAAAGGGATATACCTAGATAAAGAAAGTAGGTGCAAATTAATTGATGTGATAATAAAAACATGATTAATGGGTGCAAAGGGATTGTAATGAGAGAAGAGAAAAGGGAGAGGCAGAAAAAGGTAAATGACTGCAGGAAGAGATACAAAAACATATTACAGTAGAGGGAAAGGGGAGAGAGATAAGCATTGTTTCAGATTTATTCTGATCTGATTTGGATCAAGGAGGGAACAACATATTCAGTTAAGTATACAAACCTAACTTTTCCTACAGGAAGTAGGAGGGAAAAAGGGAAAGAAAAGGGGGGGGTGAAAAAGTAGGGAAGAAGTCGTAAGTTAAAAGGGTAATAAAAGGGAGAGGGTGATAGAAGGAAGGAAAGACTGAGGGAGGTAGTGGTCAAAAATAAAACTCTGTTGTGGAGAGGAAAGGAGAAGGGAGAAATGAAAGCATAGATGGGGAAAATAGGATGGAGAAAAAGACACAAATAGTAATCATAATTGTGAATATGAATGGGATAAATTCATATGGATGTAGATAGCAGAATGGATTAAAAACATAATCCTACAATATGTTGTTTACAAGAAACTCATTTGAAACAAGGTGACACACAAAGGGTAAAGGTAAAAGTTTGGAGCAGAATACATCATGCTTCAGCTGATGTAAAAAAAGGAAGGGTAGCAATCCTAAACTAAGACAAAGCAAAAGCAGAAAGATATCTAATAAAAACAGATTTAGAAGGAAACTGTATCCTGCTAAGAGGCACCATAGACAATGAAGTAATATCATTGCTAAACATACGTGCACCAAGAGATATAGCATCAAAATGCTTAGAGGAGAAGTTAAAGGAGTTACAAGAAGAAATAGCAAAATTATACTAGTGGGGGACCTCAAACTCCCCCTCTCTAAACTTGATAAATCTAACATCAAAACAAACAAGAAAGAAGTTAAGGAGGTGAATAGAACTCTGGATAAGGTAGATATGATAAAACTCAGAAGAAACTGAATAGGGATAGAAAGGAATATACCTTTTTCTCAACAGTACATGGGACATACACAAAAATTGAAATGTGTACTAGGGCATAAAAACCTCACAATCCAGTGCAGAAAGTCAGAGATAGTCAATGCATCTTTCTCATATCATAATGCAATAAAAATTAAATGTGAAAGGTCATAAACAGATAGACCAAAAATAAATTGGAAACTAAATAATCTAATCCTAAAGAATGAGAGGGTTAAACAACAAATCATAGAAACAATCAATAACTTCATTCAGGTGAATGACAATAATAAGATATCTTCCCAAAACTTATGGAATGCAGCTAAAGCAGTTCTTAGGTGAAGTTTTATATCATTGAATACCTACATGAATAAAATAGAGAAAGAAGAAATCACTGACTTGGGCACGCAACTGAAAAATCTAGAAAAAGAACAAATTTAAAATCCCCAAGCAAATACCAAATTAGAAATACTGAAAACCAAAAGCGAGATTAACAAAATTGAAATTAAGAAACCTATTGAATTAATAAACAAAACTAATAATTGGTTTTATGAATCAATAAAATTGATTAACCTTTAGTCAATTTGATTTAAAAAAAGAAAGAAGAAAACATAATTTCCAATATCAAAAATGAAAAAGGTGAACTCACCTCCAATGAGGAGGAAGTTAAAACAAAAATTAGAAATTACTTTCCCCAACTGTATGCTTATAAATTTGACTATCTAAATTAAATGAATGAATATTTTTAAAAGTATCAATTGCCCAGACTAACAAAAGGGGAAGTAAAATACTTAAATAACTCTGTCTCAGAAAAATAAATTGAACAATCCACCAATGAACTTCTTAAGAAAAAATCTCCAGGACCAGATGGATTTAGAAGTGAATTCTATCAAACATTTAAAGTATTAATTCCAATAGTATATAGACTATTAGGGGAAATTGGAGAAGCCAAATTATTTTTATGATACAAATATGGTTCTGATACCTAAACCAGAAAGTCAAAACAGAGTAAGAAAATTATGGATCAATTTCCCTAATGAATATAGAGGCAAAAATTTTAAATAAGACATTAGCAAAAAGATTACAACAATTTATCACAAGAATAATACATTATAATCAGGTAAGATTTATACCAGGTATGCAGGGCTGGTTCAATATTAGGAAAATTATCAGCATTATTGATCATATCAACAAAAAAAAGCTAACAGAAAACATATGATTATTTTAATGGATGCAGAAAAAGCTTTTCACAAAATACAACAGCCATTCCCATCAAAAATTCTAAAGAGCATAGGAATAAATGGAGTCTTCCTTAAAATAATAAGAAGTATTTAATTATGTAATGGGGACAAACTAGAAGCATTTCCAATGAGATCAGTGATGAAAGAAGGATGTCCATTATCATCATTATTCAATATGGTATAGAAATGTTAGCTTCAGCAAAAAGAGAAGAAAAAGAAATTTAAAGAACTAGGATAGGCAAAGAAGAAACTAAGTTATCACTCTTTGCAGACAATATGATATACTTAGAGAATCCTAGAGAATCAAGTAAAAAACTACTTGAAATAATAAACAACTTCAGCAAAGTTGCAGATTACAAAATAAACCCACAAAAATCATCTGCACTTCTACATATTACTAACAAAGCCCAATAATAAGACATAGAAAGAGAAATTCCATTTAAAGTTACAGTAGACAGTATAAAATATTTGAGAGTCTACTTGAGAAAACAAACCCAGGGACTATATGAACACAAATACAAAACACTTTTTGAACAAATAAAGTCACATCTAAGTAACT
Source organism: Notamacropus eugenii (assembly GCF_028372415.1). Classification (NCBI taxonomy): domain Eukaryota; kingdom Metazoa; phylum Chordata; class Mammalia; order Diprotodontia; family Macropodidae; genus Notamacropus; species Notamacropus eugenii. Next base: position 254,009,497 of record NC_092875.1, on the reverse strand, counting down.
GAAAAAACATCAGTTGTTTCTGAGTAGGCTGACCTAATATGATAAAAATGACAATTCTACCTAAATTAATTTACTTATGCTGTGCCATACCAATTAAACTACCAGAAAATTATTTTCTACAGCTAGAAAAAAATATAAAAATTCATCTGGAAGAACAAAAGATCCAGAATATCTAGGGAATTAATGGAAAGAAATGCTAGGGAAGGTGGCCTAGCCATACAACATCTCAAATTGTATTATAAAGCAGCAATCATCAAAACCACTTGGTACTGGACAAGAAGTAGAGGAGTAGACCAGTGGAATAAGTTTGGTACTCAAGATACAGCATATATAGTAGTCCACTGTTTGATAAACCCAAGGGCCCCCACTTGTGGAATAAGAATAAATTTTGACAAAAATTGCTGGGAAAACTGGATGACATTGTGGCAGAAACTCAGCATAGACCAATGCCTGACACTATACACAAGAATAAATTTCAAATGGATACATAATCTAGTTATAAAGACTGATACTATAAACAAATTAGAGGAGCAAGGAATAGTGTATTGTCAGATTTACGGAAAATGGAGAAATTAGTGACCAAACAAGAGATAGAGAACATTCTGAAGTGCTAAATAGATAATTTAGATTATATTACATTGAAAAGTTTTTGCCCCAACAAATCCAGTGCAACTAAGATTAGGAGAGAAGCAGAAAATTGTGAATTTTTACAACTGTGTCTGTCACAAAGCCATCATTTCTAAAATATATAGAGAACTGAGTCAAATCTACAAGAATACAAATCATTCCCCAATTGATAAATGATGAAAGGATATAAACAGGCAATTTTCAGAAGAAGTTAATGCTATCTATAGTCATATAAAAAAATGCTCTAAATCACTATTGATTAGAGGGATGCAAATTAAAACAACTTGAAGGTACCACATCACACCTATCAGATTGGCTAATATGAGAAAACAGGAAGATGATAAATGTTGGAGAAGATGTGGGAGAGTTGGAACATTAATTCATTGTTAGTGGAACTGTGAGCTGATCCAACCATTCTAGAGAGCAATTTGGAACTATGCCCAAAGGGCTACAAAAATGTGCATAACCTTTGACCCAGCAATAACACTTCTAGGGCTGTATCCCAAAGAGACCATAAAAATGTGAAAGGGTCCCACGTGTACAAAAATATTTATAGCAGCTCTCTTTGTGGTAGCCAAGAACTAGAAATCAAGGGGACGCCCATCAATTGGGGAATGGCTGAACAAGTTGTGGTATATGAATGTAATGGCATACTATTGTGCTATAAGAAATGATGAAAGGGAAGACTGTAGAGAGACCTGGAAGGACTTATATGAACTGATACTGAGTAAAAGGAGCAGAACCTGGAGAACTTTGTACACAGCAACAACCACAATGTGTTAGGATTTTTTCACAGCAATGCAAAGACCTAAAAAATTCCCAATGGACTCTTGAGGAAAAATGCCTTTCACATCCAGAGAATGAACTATGAAACTGGATCACAGAATGAAGCAGATCATTTTCTCTCTTTTCTGGTATGTGTTGTTTTGTTTTGTTTTATGGTTTCTCCCATTCATTTAATTCTTCTATGCAACATGACTAAGGTGAAAATGTTAAAAAAAAAATAGAAAGGATAAAAAAAAGAAATGACTAACAGTAAGATTTCAGAAAAACTTAGAAAGACTTATATGAACTGATGCTGAGTGAAATGAGCAGAATCAGGAAAACATTATATACAGTAACAAGTACAGTGTGCGAGGATTGTTTCTGATGGACTTAGCTCTTCATAGCAATACAAGAATCTAAAACATTCCCAAAGGACTCTTGAGACAAAATACCATCCATATCCAGAGAAAGAACTATGGAATCAGACCACAGAATGAAGCAGACTATTTTCTCTTGTGTTATGTTTTGGTTTAGTCTGGTTTTTCTCATGGTTTCTCCCACTCGTTTTAATTCTTCTATGCAACTTGACTAATGTGAAAATGTGTTTAATAAGAATGCAAGTGTAGAACCCATATAAGATTTCCTGCCATCTCAGGGAGGGAGGGGAGATGGAAGGGGAGAAAATTAAAACTTATGGAAGTGATTATTGAAAACTGAAAACAAATAAATTAATCAAATTTAAAATAAAAAAACCTCCATAACCTGGTCTTTTCTTATCTTGTCAGTCTTCTTTTTTTTTGTTTTTTACTCTTTTCCTTGTTTCTTTTTTTCTTACTGAAACTTTAATACATAATAAAAAATAAACATTTTAAATTTAAATATTGAAACTTAAATACAAAATAAGAAAAGAAAAATCATGCCATGTGCACAGCAGAATTTAAGAGAGGTTTCAAAATATATAGCAATAAATTTCCATTTCAAGAAAGCCTCTATAATAAATACTACACATTGTGTTGAGAACTATTCATCTTTTCTTTGCTTCCTTATTAGTTTTCTTTTGTTCTCTGCTATGCACTTTGTACTTTGTACTTTTTACTCCCTTGCTCACTGCCCCCCCTCAAATGCTACAATTAAGTATGAATATAGTTATAGATATAGATACACACATATATGCACATAGACACATATATGTATATATACATACATGCATGCATGCATGCCTGCACACACATACCTTCCCTAGCAAATTATACTTCAGGTCTTTGCTTTTATATTTGTGTATATCTCATTTCCTATCCCTCCTAACTCCTCTACTTTAATTCTACCCTCTACCTTGTCCTCCTATTCCTTAACCTAGCCCCCCCACAAGGATCCCTCCGCTATCCTCCCATTCCCATAAATATAAATACCCTTTTATAACCTGCTTTGACTTATTTCCTCACCTTTCCCTCTAAAAATTCCTTTATTTTCCTCCCTATTGCCCTCACACACTGTGTCTGTTATTGTGCATAATGTTCTCCTAGTTCTGCTCATTTCATTCAGCATCAGTTCATATAAGTCTTTACAGGTTTTTCTGAATTCCAACTGTTCATCATTTCTTATAGCATAATAATATTGCATTGCATTCATATACCACAGCTTATTCAGCCATTCCCCAATTGATGAGCATTCCCTTGATTTCCATTTCCTGACCACCACAAAAAGATGTTATGCTATCCCTCTTTCATCTTTCTGTTCCCATTAATCTAAATGCCCTTCTATACCCTCCCTTTAACCTATTCCTTCTCCCTCCCCTCTAGGAATCTCTCCCTCCTAACTAACAGCCCTCTTCCCTCTTCTAATTCCTCTGTATTGGTTCTTCCTCTTGCATCTCATTTGTATAAAATAATTACTCTTTTTAGCTGTTTCTCAATGGTTTTATTTTTTAAAGTCATATCATACTCACATAACTAATAATAGAATAATTTCTTTTTTAGCATGGTTATACAGTGTTAGATAGAACGGTGCATATGTGACATAACTAGTATCAGTAAATCATTTTTTCATGCTATCCTTGAACACTGAACCCAAACACCAGTCATTAATAGTTCAGTGGCAATGCTGAGAAGAATCTTTCATGAAGTCCCACAGAGATATTCCTTTAATCCTCTACTTTCTAAAGTTTTAATCAATGACTTAAAGGAAGCCAGAGCTGATTTGTTTGTTAAAATAACTATATTTTAATTACAGTTAATAATTGGATAAGAGTCTAAGTTTAAAAAGAATTTACTTGGAGGACAGCAGCAGGTGCAGCAGTAGGGGCAGATGCTATTTCTGTAGTTCTAGGTCCACAGATTGTGAGGCAATTGAATGACTGACAGTACAACCCCCATTCCCACTGGAATCAGAGAACTACACTGACAAAACACTCAAAAGCCAAGTAAATGCCTGGGGAAATGAGTAAAAACTGGAAGAAGGATCAGCCTATAGAATCTTACTTTGGTGACAAGGAAGACCAAAATATACAAACAGAAGAAGACAACAAAGTCAAAGCTCCTACATCTAAAGCCTCCAAGAAAAATACGAATTGGTTTCTGGTCATGGAAGACCCAAAAAGGATTTTGAAAATCAAATAAGAAAAGCAGAGGAAAATTTGGGAAGACTCTCATCAGATTTGGTTTAAGGAGAGAATAACATGCACACTCAATTTGGTATGAAAATCTATCTTACACCAAAGGAAATTGGGGGGAAGGAGTTAAGTGGGGGATGAGGAGAATTATATAAGGGAGGGCAAATGGGGGGAGGGGGCAATTAGAAGTAAACATTTATGAGAAGGGACAGTGTCAAAAGAGAGAACAGAATAAATGGGAGCAGGATAGGATGGAGAAGAATATAGTTAGTCTTTCACAACATGACTCTTATAAAAGTGTTTTGTATGACTGCACATGTGTCACCTATATCAAATTGCTTGCCTTCTCGATGTGGGGCAGGTGAGGAGGGAGGAAGGGAGAGAAGTTGAAACTCAAACTTTTAAAAACTAAAATTAAAAATTGTTTTTATGTGTAACTGGGGAATAAGACATACAGGCAATAGAGTATGGAAATCCATCTTGCCGTACAGGAAAATAGAGGGGAAAGGGATAAGAGAAGGGATGGGTATGATAGAAAGGATGGCAGATTGGGAGAAGGGGTAATCAGAATGCTCACTGTCTTGGGTTGGATAGAAGAGAGATACAGGTATAAAATTTGGAACTCAAAGTCTTGTGGAAGTGAATGTTAAAAACTAAAAATTAATTAGCTGTTTTTTTAAAAAAGAAGTTACTTGCAGACATCAATGGACCAAATTATGTAAGATGAAATTTAATGGAAAAATATGCAAAGTACTAGTTTAAGGTTTACTTTGAGGAAATCAATTCCAGATGAAACACCAAGTGAAAAAAAGATTGACTGTAAAATTAGGAGGATGGATTCAATGGACTCTAAGGTACCCTCCAGTGCTAAATCTTTGTTCCTTTGGTACATCCAGAGATGAAAGATTAGACTAATTCTGTTTGTTTGTATGAGGTAGAACAAGAAAAATTGAGTTGCTGATCACAAGAAATTTGAGAAAATATCCTAACAATTAGTTCTATGCAGAAGTTGAAAAGACTGTTTCTGGAAGCATTACAGTGGTACTCTCTGTAGTTCTTCAAGTGTGTTCATCCTTCATTGCCAAAGAAGACCATGCCATCAGAGAAATGATGACATGACTTGCACTTGACTTTGTTTTGAGTGAGGAAGGGCTGTGCAGGTTACCAGCCTCACTTCTCCTCCAGAGTCATCTGAATTCAGTGACCAGATATTCATCAGGATGACTGGAGATGACCTAGGATGAGGAAACTGGGGTTAGATGACTTGCCCAAGGTCATACAGCTGGTGAATATCAAGTGTCTGAGGTGAGATTTGAACTCAGGTCCTCCTGACTTCTACACTGGTGCTCTATCCACTGTATCACCTAACTGCCCCAGTTCTTCAAGTAAAGGCTGGATGATGACTTGTTGCTCATATTCTAGAAGGTATTCCTATTCTGGTATAGTAGGGACTAATGTTCTCTTAGCTCCTATCCAACTCTTAGATTTTGTGAGCATCACCAGAATAATGAGAAAACAAGATGCCATGCCAGATGAGCTTTTATTCAAAGTGGTTGGGGTTGTTAAACTAGAGAAGAAATTAAGGGACATAAAGGGAGGCATGGAAAGCTACCTTTCAAGTATGTTAGAGAGAGAGAGTTTGCATTGATTCTGATGATCTCTGGAGACCAAAGGGTGAGGTAAGTGAGAATTTACTCCAGGATCCAAAGTTGAGTGGCAAAGAATAATATATAAGATTTGAATACGATAATCCAAGCATATTATGCTATTGGATTAATTGAGGGGAATACGAGATGGCTATGTACATATATATATATGTGTGTGTGTGTGTGTGTGTGTGTGTATATATATACGTATATATGTATATAAATATGTATATATATACATACACATATACAACCATATATAGTATGTATATGTATAGATATCATATACATGTATAATACACAAATTCTATATATATAATACATATGTTATATTTATGTATATACATACATACAAGGAGTATACATGTATGCATATGTGTGCTGTAATGGCAAGCAAAGTAGGATCTTTTGCTGTTTTTATTTTAATATAGTCAAGTGCCCCTGATTGAATCCTGCCTTTATCAACCAAGAGTCTTTCCTAGGAGTAACATACAGAAATAAGAGTTTCTTTGACTGGAAACAGTATATACGTTTGTACTGTTAATTATTTTAATGTGATTGAAGAATATCTTCCCCACCTATGAATGGGCCTGGGAATATTTGTAGGAAGGCCCACACCTCTTGTTAATGAGGCACTGGTTTTCAAGGTTTGTGGTGCCCTCTGGCTCTAAAAAAATGGATAAGTACTCTAAGGGTGAGGTTTTACTTTGGGGCTTAGTTTTCAGAAGAAGATTCATGTGCCAGATGAGACTAGGGGAAGCCATTTATCAGCCCCCCCCTGATTTTGAAAACCCAGATGTCTGTTGCTTCCCTCCCTGATAACTATGGTCAAACAGTTGGATCTGTCTGTTGATTTATGATATATGTATTGCTTATTTCAGACAGTTTGGAAGGTCTGTTTGTCCAGTTTGGATTTTGATTTCTCTATTTTCTCTGAAGTTCAGGGTGCTGACTTTTTCCCCTGACCTCACTGAATGATACATGTGCTTGATTAAAGTGATGTTGACCCCTCAAAAGTTTCCTTTACTTTTATAAATGCAGATCTAAAATACCAGCCCCCCCATTTATGTCAAAGTGTTTACTGTTACATGTGCACATAAATTATATAGAATTTATGTACAAAATATCAAGTTTTAAATATAGAATTTTATATAATTTTACATATATCACATGCATGTTGTATGTACTTTATCTGTGTGTAATAATACATGTAATATATAAGATAGAATATTAAGATTATATGTTATAAAAGATTGTATAAATATGTATTTATAGATATACTCCTACTTCATGCCTTGGGTACAAAGGAAACTACTTACAGCTTACTAGGAGCAATTGAATAGAAGTTATTGGGAAACTTAATTGGGTTCTTGAGGGTGAGAGGTTTATTGTTTTACTAAAACTTAAAAGCCCTTTCAAGTGTGAAGTGATTTTCTCAGAATGAGCATGTGCTTCATCCCTACAGTCTCCAAGCAGAAGCTAAGAATACCTAGAGTCCCTGTTCAGATTTGAGTTGGAATAGACCAGTGGTGTCAAAGTCAAATAGAAAGAAGAGCCACTAATCCATATGTAAGAATCCTCAAGGGTTGCATATTGCCCTAGTTATAAAATGTTTGTTTTGTTGTATTTTTCGTTACTTTGTTGAATATTTCCCAATTACATTTTGATCTTTCATTTAAATTCTCAGGAGCGTTGTGGACCATACGTTTGACACCTCTGTACTAGCTGATATGAGTTCTTTTCAAATTTTGATACGTGCTTGACCTCATCAAAATCAATGGACAGTCTCACTTTCCAAGTGATATTTTCTGCATTGTGCTGAGGACACTAGTGGGAGTGCTCAAGGAAAAACTAGAAAACTGAGAAATAGGGCTTCAGGAAGAGATTGATACTAGTAATGTATTTTACAAAGATGAAACGATGATCTAAATGATGATCAAAGTTTAGCATTATTTTTCTCATGAGCAATAGCCCCTTTCAAGATTGTTTTTAAAAGAACAAAAGGAAGCAAGGAAGGAGGAAGGGAAAGGAAAGGAAATGGAAGGAAGGGAAAGGAAAAAGAAAGAAATTAAAGGAGGGAGAGAAACAAGATAAAATAAAAGAAAAAATAAAAGAAGAAACTCTAATTAATGGTATATCAGATTTACAAACCTACAATTAGTATACAACGTCCTTTGATATAGTGTCACTGGCATCATAGCCAAGGAACAAAGCTTGGCCCCAGAGATTCACCCAGACCCCCTTGCTGGGTTAAATGAGGACCGTTAAAATATATCCAAAAAAAGTTCAGAAGCTGAACATTCCTTATCCTTCATATTGCTAAGCCTTTCTTATTACCACTTCTTTCAGCTTTGCATTCAAGTTTTCACAGGTGCCTGCTGAGAGGGGGCATTTTCCTCAGCTGCACCTGTGCCAGCGCGAGTCTTTTGAAATGAGCACTGAAACAAGTCTTCCATTTATAGGTTTCTTGAGACTGTTGTGCAGTGAACTGACAGAGTACTGGACTTTAAAATTCAATGGTGGGTAAAGAATGCAAAGATTGATGGATATTTCCTTATAATACAACTGTTAGCATTCGTTGCTTGTAGTCCTTCTTGAGCATACTTTAATTACATGAAGGAAAGCATGCTAAAAATAACCTTCTATGCAGAGGAAACTTTAATAGGAAAAAAAATTGATCTCACTTCTGTTGAAATATAAAATGTTTGTCAAGTTGAATATCAGTCTGGGTGGCAGAAAATCATCAAGCATAATGATCTGATGGTAGTCATAATGGATATGATTATCAGTATTACAATGAATAAATCAATCAATTAACAAGCATTATTAAGTACCTAATATGTGGCAAGAACTTACTAGGTTTCAGGGATACAAGTACAAAAATTGAAATTGTTCTTGTCCTCAAGGAGCTTACATGCCCATGTTACACATAAGGCAAAGAGGATAAAAGTTACCTATGCATATCAGCTTATTCAAGTTTGTAATGTCTACACAAGAAAAGCCGTGGATTGATACTGACACTGGCAATGCAGCAACAAAGATACTTGGAATAAAAGTGATATAATAGAAATAATATTACTAGATTTGGATTCAGAATTCCTGAATTTCTATTTTCCCATTATCCCATCACTATTTCCCCATTTTCCTAGTTGTCCAAGGTCAATATCATGGTGAAATCTATTATTTTTCCCTCTTCCTCCACTCTAGCCATCCAATCTTTATTTTTTTTTGCAAAGTCTCTCAAATCCATACCCTTCTCCCTACTTAGACTAACACCGGAGTACAAATTGTGTTTGCTTTCCACCTAGACTATTGTAATTCCCTTCTCATTTATCTCCTTGTTTCTCCCCATCCAACCTATCCTTGACACTACTGCTAATCTTCTTAAGGCATTCATCTGATCATACAAATTTAATGTAGATTTGATGCTACCTCTATGCACTATAAAGAAGGAAGAATCAGTTTACATATAGGACAACCAACTAGGTCTCTCTGGAATGAAAATTTGGGTGGATCCCATGATGATTTTATATAGTCATCATCATCATCATTCTTGCCATCACTATCATCAATATCAACAGCAGCATTTTCATCATAATTATCAGCATTATGATGCTAAAAACTGAAGTGATCTGCTTACCTGCAAATAAAATGACAATCGATAACTAACTCAACCAGTGCTATAGCACAGTGTAGGCACAAAATGAGAATTAAATAATAGCAAAGAAAAGATTTAGAGAAATCTGAGCTCTAAGAGATAATTTGTCTGCCTTTATCTCCCTTACATTTATAAAATGCTTTATAGTTCGATAGCACACTTTCCTCTGTGTATCTTAGAAAATGCTGAAGAAAACTTGAGTTCTCTTTCCATTAATCAATTATTGGTAATGAGACATAAAGTATTTTCATTTATGCAGCTTTCCTTTGGCTACCACTCACTGGAAGAAGAGAAAATTTCAGGCACTCTTGTAGATTTTTCAAAACCTCCCACCCTCACATCCCCATTTCCTGTTCATCATTTCATTCATTCGGCTTAATCCATAAAGGCATTTGTACTGCAAAATGGGGGCTTTTTTCTCCAAAGCCCCTAGGAAAGTACAGAGCATTTGTACAATAGCCTAGAACTGACTATTTAGTCAGCAGACTTGAATAATCTTTCATTTCAGACTATGTCTACACTCCATCACAATAATTAGCACTGGCCAAGACACAACTTCTACCTCCCCTTCCCCACTAGAATCCCATCTTCTGCTTCCCACGATCTATTCCTTCATCTTGCCTCAGTCACATGCAAAAATGGTCATACCTTTGATATTGTCATCACCAACAAATTCATAACTTCCATCTTCAAAAATACTGAAATCCCCTTAACAAGATTATCAAACCAATTAACTTTCTACTTCTCCCTCTGCCTTCTCTTACTCCCTACTCTTCATCTACACTAGGACTTTCAATCCCTCGCCCCTTCCAATTTTGTTTGGGTTACCATCCTTATGCCAGTAACTCTTTTCCTTTTTTTTCTCATTTATTTATTTTTTGTTTACTTTTTCTCTTATGCCATCTCGGGGTGGGGGGGAAGGAAGGGGGAGAAAATTCAAGACTTATGGAAGTGATTGTTGAAAACTAAAAACAAATTAATTTCTCTCTCATTTTGACCATCTGGTGAACCATTTCAAGTCTACACTGTCTCTTGAGTCTCTGATCTCCTTATCATATCACTGATCACACCCTGATGAGTCTTAGTGTTGAATCACTCCCACCATCTGCTACCTTCACTCTTATTCAAATGCTGTTGAACAAAGGTGAAGAAAACCGTAGAACAATTCTGACTAGATCCTCTAAAAATTTATGTTATACAACCTCAGCTGGGTCCTCAGGTTATGTAATCCTTCTACATTTCTGTTATTGACTCATTCCAATACTGTCCACAGTAGGTCTTCCAAATATCTTCATCTGTCTTCAAATCTACCAAGATTACCTATCTGCCTTACCTCCTCATCTGAGAATCAAACTTCGTATTTTACCAAAAATATTACAATGATATTTACCAAGAGCTCCTTGTTCTCTTTCTTTCTCATCTCATATCATTAAGACTCTTTCTTCCTTCTTCACCCCTGCCAAGGAAAATAGCTCTACCTGCATAAGATTTTCTTCCATCCTCTCTCCTCCAACAGATTTTTTCTTCTGTTATCCCTATTATTTCATTGATCATCAATCTCTTCCTGTATGTTGACTCTTTCTCTACTACCTACAAACATACTCATGTCTTTCCCATTCTCAAACAACTCCCACTTCTTTGTTCCATCCCTACTACTATCCTAAATCTCTTCTTCCTTTTGTGACAAAATTCCTTGAGAAGACTCTCTATAATAAATGCCTTCCCTTCTTCTCCTCTACCCCCCCATTTTTCTTTTTATAACTTCCCTCAATCCAGCTTCAGAGCTCCTCATTCCACTAAAATTTCTCTCTTCAAAGTTACTATTGATCTTTTATCTATCAAGTCCACAGGCATTTTCTAAATTTTCATTTTTCTTGATGTCTCTGTAAACTTTGACACAGTCGATCACTCCCTCCTCCTTGATACTTTCATCTCCGTAGGTTTCTAGGACATCATTCTCTCCTGATTCCCTTCCTATCTATCTTAAAACATCATATTTGTGACACCCACTAAACATGAGTATTCCACAGACCTTTGTCCAGGATCTCCACCTTTTCTCTCTATAAACTATTTGACTTGATGATCTCATCAATTACCTTGGATATAATTATTCTCTCTGTACTGATTATTCTCAAATCTACTCATTCAGCCCAAACCTCTCTGCTGATCTTCGAAGTGGCATCTTCAATTATGTTTCAGACATCCTAAACTTAATGTCTTGTAGACATAGTTAACTCAATGCATCCAAAATAGAACTAATTATTTTTCCCTGAAACTCCCCCCACCTTTAAAAATCTTCCCTATAAGTATCAATGGGACCAAAATTTTCCCATTCCCTTAGGATCACAACAAAGGTTCCATTTTCAACTATCACTTTCCCTCTCCATATCCAATCTGATATCAAGACTCGATGATTTCACCTTTGTAATATCTCTCAAATATTATCCCTTCACTCTACTGATAATGGCACCATCCTGGCATGAGTACTTATTACTTTATGCCTGAACTATTGCAGTAGCCTGCTGATTGGTCACCCTGCCACAAGTTTTCTCCCCACTACAGTTCATCTTCCATATATCTACAAAAGCAATTTTCTTTTTTATTTTATATATTTTTTATTTTCAGTGTTCTATAATCACTACCATATAACTTAGATTTTTTTCCTCTCTCTCCTTCCTTCCCCTCTCCCTCCCCCCTCCTTCTCCAAGACAGCATACAATTTTATATAGGTTCTACACATGCATTCCCATTAAATACATTTTCACCATAATCATGTTACACAGAAGAATTAAAATGAATGGGAGAAATCATATAACAAACCAAAGCAAAATACAAAAGAAGATGATCTGCTACATTCTGCCATTGAATTCCATAGATTTTTCTCTGGATGTGGAAGGCATTTTGCTTAAAAGATCATTGGAAATTTTTTAGGTCTTTGCATTACAATGGAGTTCTAAGTCTACCAGAAAAAATTCTCGTACACTGTGATTGTTGCTAGTACAAAGTTCTCCAGGTTCTGCTCCTTTCACTCAGTGTCAGATCATATAAGTCTTTCCAGGCCTCTCTGAAGTCTTCCTGTTCATCATTTCTTATAGCACAATAGCATTCCATTACATTCGTATACCATAATTTATTCAGCCATTCCCCAAATGATGGACATCCCCTTCATTTCCAGTTTTTGGCCACCACAAAGAGTGCTGCTATAAATATTTTTGTACATGTGGGACCCTTTCCCATTTTTATGATCTCTTGGGGATATAGTCCTAGAAGCTATATTGCTGGGTCAAAGGGTATGCATATTTTTGTAGCCCTTTGGGTATAGTTCCAAATTGCTCTCCAGAATGGTTAGATCAGCTCACAGTTCCACTAACAATGAATTAGTGTTCCATCTCTCCCACATCCTCTCCAACATTTATCATCTTCCTGTTCTGTCATGTTAGACAATCTGATAGGTGTGATGTGGTATCTCAGATATGTTTTGATTTGCATCTCTAATCAATAGTGATTTAGAGCATTTTTTCATATGACTATAGATATCTTTAATTTCTTCTGAAAACTGCCTGTTCATATCCTTTGACCATTTATCAATCGGGGAATGAAAAAATAATTTTCTAAAGCACATGCCCAACTGTGTTATACATACCCTACTCAAACTCTAGTAGCTCTCTATCACTTCCAAAATCAAATTCAATATCTTGTTTGTCATTCAAAGACTTTAATAGCCTAGTCCCATCACCACATTCCTTGTCTTCTTACACTGTACCCACTCTACCATGTATTTCTTAATTCAATGACATTAGCCTCCTTTCTCTTTCATGAGCAAAACATTCCATCTCTTAACTCTGGGCATTTTCTCTGACTGAAAAGTATAATTGTGAAAAGGAACAGAAAAAGAACTTCTGTGAACAAAAATAACAAAAAGTGCAAGTTTTTCAAATAAAATATGAGGGTAAATTGCTAGGAAGATTGAGTAGATAACCAAAAGGACTTATTTGGGGATGGAGAAATGATTGAGGTTTCAGGATGTTATGACACTTCAGTTTATTAGCTTATAACTATATATTTTTTTGAATTTGAGAGGTTAAAACTCAAAATGATAGACAAATGTTTATAGATCATGGGGAGAAAGAAAGGTCCATGTCAGGCATTGTACTAAGCACTTGGAATACATAGAAGGATAAATAACAGTCCTTGATCTTAAGGATCAGGGAACTGATCCTGAAAACTACTGGGGACAAAATATACATATAGATTAAATAGGAAATAATCAACAGAGAAAAGGCATTAAGTGGGATCAGGAAAGGCTTTTATATGATGTGGAAACTTAGCTCAAATTGGAAGAAAATCATAAAGGAAAGATAAATCACTAAACACAAGGAAAGTCTGATTTGAACCAATGAATGAGTTGATGAAACCAGCAGGTTAGGAGAGGGGAAAGTCGTGAAGATTGTAACTGGGTAGGAACTGGATAAAAAGATGCTAGCTGGAGCAGTCAGTTGACACCAAGCCCCCAGCTACTATATGTCCAGGAGCTGCTGATTGGCTGAAAAAAGTCTGAAGCTCATTAGGAAATAGCTAAATTCCGCCTATTGTCCTTTAATACCATCTAAAGTTTGAAAGAGGTAAAATATTTCAGATGTATGGGTTTAATCTCTGATGCTCCCTTCTCCCCCATTTTTCAGAGGAGAAAGAGAAGTTTTGAGCTACTTTATTCTAAGTGTTGTTTGTAGTTGTTTGAACAATCAGCATCCTGTGAGTGAAAAGCTAGCTGGACTTGCTTGCATTGTCCAGAAAACCAACTTAAGTTTGGCCGTTCTCTACCTTTCACTAGAGCTAACTGCTTCTTATTAATACAGCATCGCATTACGTTAGCTCCCTTTTAAATGTACTTATGAATTAAAAGACTATGCCATTACTTCACCAATTCTAGAATGAAAAACAAGTAGATTTTTCCAGCTTGAGAGCAATGAGGAGCAAAAGGATCCTCCTAGTTCACAGAGAAGCAATTTTGCGTGGTTCAAATGTTCATGAAGATATCTAGGCCATCAAGATTCTCACTCCACAATTGTGAGTTGGTTCCAGTACATGATTTTCCTTCACTTATCTATTCCCTTGATAGGTTTCTATACTTGTGGCTCACTCTCCCTCATAAATGCAAGATGACTGTAAAGGAAAGTGGGACTCAAATTCATATGTACTCAATATTCTTGTTTGTACTTTAAATATTTTACATCCAAAAGTTACTATAAGTCACAGTGAATGACTGACTTCATGTAAATGAGAATGGCATGGTAGGGCCCATAAGCTAAAGGAGCAAGTAAAGGGGATACACCTCCCTCATCTTCCCTCCTATCACAAACACACGCATACACACACATACGCCCACACACCCCAAAATCATACCTACGAAGAGTTGAGTTGTAACTATGTGATGCTGGTCCTTCTCTGAGAACTCAGACCTGTCAATGTGAGCTCAGGTCAGGGTGAGTAAGTCATCCCAGAGAGAGTGGTAGCCTGTGCCCTGTGCAAGAGACTACAAGGTTAGATAGCTGAAACTAAGAGAACCACCCAAGGATTACACTCATATACAATAAATTCATGCATACATATACACATGCATGCATATATACATGCATATTACATATACACATACACATACTTATATATATTATATATATACTTATATATGTATATGTGTCAGTTCATTTTAAGAGTTCACCCTATAGTAGGATTGTGTCTTACTTTGATATAACCTACTTTTTCATGAATGATATTTTGACTGTTTTGTAAACGAGAAATGACTGATTTCAGCACTGAATAGACTGAACTAGCCAGGTGTTTTGGAAATGCATTAACACAGCCTCAGTATCAGGGAGTGACTCAGAAACAGGAAAAAAATGGAGCCAATGATATCAGTTTCCTCCCCAAAACACACCTGAGCTCCCAAAGCTAAGGATACTGGTGACTTATGTGGTTTGTTATAATTTTCAAAACAATAAGATAATGTAACACTTCAGCGATGGAGCTGGGAGCCAGATGAATTAGATGGCAGGGCCTTCTTTAACCCATCAGTGTCACCCACAGAACATTTTCCTTCCATAATTCAGCATACCCTGCTCCAGTGACTCTAATTTCAGGTTTTTATAAAATGAAACCAAATATAGGTGGCTTAATTAAGGGGAGAAAAGATTTGAATAATAAAAGAGTACAATTTAGGTGTGCTTTGTTATTGTTGCTCTAGGCATTTGGAGTAAGCCAATTTTCAGAAAAGACTCTAATAACATTAAAATAAAGTCAGCTAAGAACTTCTGACTATAAACTAAGAGTTATAGGCTAAACATTGCACCAAGGCAAAAACTTACTTGTGACTATTTTTAAATGAAATGTGCACAATCTAGGTGGTATCTTATTTTTGTTTAAAGAATTTGTCTAGTGTTTTTTTTTTCATTTTTCAGAGATAGAAAGAGTTGAACAATTATTTAATATGTTAAATAAATATGAAGCTATTAAAGGGTACAAATATTTAGCTTAAGATGAGAATATTTTAAAATAGTCCTCATGTTTGCAGATTCTATACATATTTACTTGGTCTTGTTTATTTAATGTGTGACTAGATTTAAAATAATTCATGTCCAATTTGAATTCTTGTTTTGCATCCTGATAAGCAGCTTTGAATTTTCTTAATTTGTTTATACTTGAGTCCCCTGAATCAACATAACATTACATTACTACTGTCATACCACTCTCCATTCCTTGGGAAAGTATTTAATAAACTTGTCCATGCTAATACAGCTTAGAAGATTCAAATTTCCTTTTCACCTTTTTGCTTATTACTTATGTGTTGCCTATAAGGGAAATCTTCCAGAACACTCATTTAGAATTTCAATTTATATGCAATAGAACTTGAGTTACTCAACCTCCAATTAATTTAGAATGGATGAAGGTTCTCTTATTCTATATGACCCTTACATTGTCAGTGTGAGTAGTAAAAAAAAAAAAAAAAAGAAAAAAAAAAGGCTGTAATTAAAGTGACAAGAGCTGGATTTGTGTCTGACCTTTGTAACTTATTAACCATGTTACCTTGGGCAAGTCACTTCAGGTCTCTGCTGCTGAAGTTCCCCATCCATAGAAGCCAATTAAAATCATTTGTGGAAATTCAGTTTAACATTTATTAAGCACCTTCTCCTTACCAGCCACTGGGCTAGGTGCTGAGGAAACAAAGGAAAAAAATGGAGAAACATCACTAAAGAAGCCTCTATTGTGAGAATATAGTATATTCTCAAATTAATATCGTACAAGGTAAATTGAAGACAAGAGAGGCTACAAATTTTATTCAAGATAGAATTAAAAGGGGAATAGGCATGGGGAAGAGCTAGAGCAAATGCAAAAAGGCTAGAGATGGAATGGAAAGAACTCCCTCCTCTCCTTACACCTCGTTGATTCCCTGGTTTCTTTCAAATCTTGGCTTAGGTGTGTCACCATCCTCTCTCCTCAATTTCTTCAACTACAAAATGGGGATTATAATACCACCTATATCCCAGGGTTGTTGTGAGAATCAAATGAGATTCTTTTAAAGCATTTAGTACAGTCCCCAACACATGGTAGCTTAATGGATACTTGTTCCCCTCCTATCTCCCCCAAGGATGCCCTCCCTCCTAACTTATGTCTTGTAGAATCCTTGACTTTCTTTAGAGTACTACCTACAGGACTCCTTTCCTGATACCCATTGTTGCTAAAAATTTTCTTCTTGAAGCAGTTTTTAAAGTATATGTGGTTTAATTGGCATTAAGAACTCTTAATAGTGGTACTCCATCTTAACAATGTAGACCAGCACTTATTCTACAACTTAACCTCTTACAGTTGCCTCTTATAGCCAGCACATGACAGAGTCAAGGCTTGAACCAAATCTCCCTGATTCTAAGGCCAGCTCCCTATTCACCATATTATCCTGCCTCCAATTATTTATTTTGTATGGCCATTGATGTGCATGACTTTTCCCTCAATTATAAATAAACTCCCTCAGGTCACTGAGCACTCCACTACCCACTAACTCCCAAACACCCCCAACTAGTCTCAAAGTCATTCAAAGCTAAGGACTGTGCCTTATTCATGTTTGTATCATCCATAAGTGTCTTCCATGTGGAAAGTGATCAAAATGACTCAACTGAATTGAGATTGATTCACTAACAAGCATCATTTCCACAAAATCTGGTATGTTTTTGAAGATTTAAAACAAGAAGTTGTTACTGCTCTGATATTTGGTGGGTGAGGCAGGGAAAAATCCCCCACCCACCCCCACCACTGATCCCTGGGTTCCCACTTATATACACTCCAATCACACACCTTGAGCCTGATATTATTGGTATGAGTTCCTGGCAACTGGGCAAATCCACATGTCACAAAATTCACTAAACACATGGAAAATATGAGAAGGAACACAGGTCATAAGAAAAGGTCTGGCCTCCATGAAGTAAATCTTACTATCTCATCTGACTTGCACCATTTCTGCTTGAAACTGACAGTCCTCATTCTCCTGTGATCCAGGTGATACATATCTGCTCTGTGGTAGTGTGTGGGTGCACTGCTGGCATGTTTTAATTCTGCATGCAAACCAAAAAGCCTAGTAACATTATTCTCAGGAGACTGAGGATAAGAGGAGGAAGAGAAATGAGACCTTTTCTGGATGTGCATAATGTGACCTGTAAGTATACAAGATAGGAAATTCATTCTTCATAGTCTCTACATTTGGCAAATGTAACGGAGGGTAGACACATTAGACAATTCCAGATCAGATCTGTCAGTGCACAGAGTCTTTACAGACTACATGAAACATTCCAGGTCCTCTGCCTAGGTATATTCCCTTAATGACCTTCTCCTTTTCTGGAAGCAATCAATTACAACCAAAGATTTTTCCTAGCTTAAGATAAACTCATTCAAGAGTAACTGGCCATAGTGCTAGTTGGGAAGGTAACTTCTTTTGTAATATAAGCATGTTTATGGTATAACTCAGTCTGTGCCTCATCAATTATTTTTGGTTCAAGGAGAATGAAGTTTTACATTAGACAATTTCAGAAAACAAAATGCAGATGCAGATGTAATCACTGAGATATCATACAGGCAAGACACGTAGTTGCACATTTACTAAAATGGGCCCTAGGGTAAAACTCTGTCTGCAGTCAATGGCTGATACAGATGATTATGTGAGCCAAAAGCAGTATAGGTGGGTTTGAATAAGTTTTGTTGTTTTGTTTTGTTTTTTTAAATAAAGAGTAACATATGAAAAAATTCTCTCTCAGGGTCATGACTAAGAGTTTTGGATTAACAGAGCTCTATAAATATTTGTATTACAATCAAAATATAAGCCAGTAGAGAAAAATTATTTCTACTCACTACTTGGAATGTTCTAAACCTTCCTTCCCCCCCAAAAAAATACTTTCATTGTGGTCAAAGTCCTAATCTTGAAAGAAACTCAGGATAGTTCAATATGTTTGCAAAATTTCTAATCTGTTTATATTCATAATTTCTTAATTTTGAATATAAGTATTGATAGAAATTCTACAAACATTGTTTCATTTGGAAAGAATAGGATTGGTTTTGAAAAGGTGCATACAAATGCTTCTGAATAACAAGAGAAAGCTTGTCCCTCTTAACATCTGTCCTACCAGTACTAGAGCCCTTTCTTATATACGATGTATAAGGTTAGTTGAATCAAGGACTCTCCTTACAAAAACATCTTTTGCAACTGTTTCCAAGATTTAACAAATCACACTGAAATCTTCAAAAGCCCAGACCATACCTTTTGTTAAGTAATTTTTTAATCTTTTTTTATCCTTCTGGGAATAATTTTTTAAATAATGGAAGCAGCTCTACAAGAGATGTGATCTGCTTCTGTGCTCCTGGTAATGGGCCCAGATTACCTGAAATCTTTGCTGTTTATTCCCTGGGAAAGTTCTTTTTTTTTGGAGCCTACTTTCTAGTTCTAGTCTCCATAACCTCTTTTAGTCTATTCATTTTTTAGTCTCAGAATGGAATTGCTGGTGCTTGCATGGCAGATGCCTTAGATAGGGATGTATACTGGTACATACAAACAATTTGTACAATAATAAAACATAACAATAAATATCTAGATATTTCAGAGCTTGCAAAGCACTTTATCAATAGTATCATTTAAGCTTCACAATCTAGTGTGATTGATATCACTCTTCTTATTTTACAGATGAGGAAGCTGAGGCATAGGGAAATTAATTGACTTGGGCAATGTCACACAATTCCTAAATCACCCTGATTTTTCTGATTCAAGATGAGAACTGAATCCACTACAACAAGCTACCTCTTTATGCACAAGAGTTCAAGAGAGGAATGTTAAGGATCCCTATAAAACTCTGGATTCTTATCTTTCCAAAACTCCTAAAGGAAGAACCAGAACCATTTTACTAGATAATTTAATAGGATTAATAGAATTGTGGTTGAAAGAATAATTTATCTAAAGAAATAAAATTTCTCTAAATGGGAAAAGTCACATCATAAGCTCCCACTTTTTGGAGTGTGCACTTTCATCTCCCCTCTCTCAAACACATATGCACTTACGAACTCAAAAAAGAAAGATGCCTAATGCCTTCAATATGCAGAGCAACAGTAATCACCAAAGGTCCTAGACTCTATGAAACATTATAAATGTAAGGGCAGAAAAAGGGGAAGGGCAAGAAGGAGGGGAACTGGGAGAGGTATATAATCAGCACCAGTTATAGCACAGGGATAAACTTTCCTTTTTGACACTGGGCATCACTCTGTTATCTTGAGTACTTATAATACTGATGAAATTCTTCTCAATCTCTGATGCTAATGTAGCTGTTTTTCTATTGCTGTGTGAAGCCTTAGCCTAACCTAGACCTCATGCTCAAAGATTTAATTAAATAAGTCCCTCATCATGGTCTGCCATCTGTCTGAATGATTTGTGTTCAGGAAAAAATAGCTCCTCATCACATCTCACCATGATATATATTTTCCTTGGAGTATGCAGTGTACAGTCTTTGTTTGTCTATTCATTCATTATTTTTTATGTGTCAGAGGCATCAAATCCTCAATTCATCCTCTATAGAGAAATCATGATGGAGTCCTAAGGACACTAGACTGAGAATCAGGAGACCTACATTACAATTCTGAATGTACTGCTGCCTACTTGTGGAACTTTAGGTATTTTTTTGCCCAGGGTAAGTTTCTTTAAAATGATGAAGCTATATTAGATCATGCTAAGGTCCTTTCTAGATCTAATTTTTCTGAAGTTCTATAATGAACTGAATTTCAATCTAAAGAATATGCTAAGGGTCTGAAATTACTGGTCATTTCATCTTTTGGTCTCTAACAAAATGAGCTTGCTAGAAGGCCTTTTCAGGGGACTGTTGTAATACATGTTTCTTGGCTATACCATACCTTGTTTGTTTTAAACCACAAGAAATGGTTAGAGTGTAGAATCCTGGAACTCTAGGGGCTGGATAAATTTTACAATTATCTACTACAAACTCCAATTTGAAACACCAATCCCTTCTATGACACCTCTGACAAGTAGTTATCTTTCTGGCTGCCACCTTCTTCTCCACTAGAAGTATATAATTGCAACACCCAGGGAACCCCTCCTCATACATGGGACACAGAAAAACTACTCCAGTTTCAAAATCCTCTGTGGATTAGCACTCAAAACCACATCTTGGAAACATCTCTTGATCCTCTCCTCAATAGGCAAATTTATTTTTAACCAAACAACTCGATGCCATATTAGGTCAAAAGAAAAGACATTTAATAAAGCACAACTCAGATGACCAAAAAAACTGCCCTTACCCTGCGTCCACCATGCATACATGTGTCACACTCTCCCAAACATAGCAAAGTCAGGGAGTAGAACAGACAGACAGAGAATATGTGTTTCCAGAGAATATGGATACAGAGCACACAAATAGTCTTTATGTGTTACCATGAATCATTTGTGAAAAGGTACATAAGAAATTATGTGCCTGAGGCATATGTGTAAAAGGCACAGGCATATGTACAGGACAAGTGTTGCCAAGGATACATATGGTCAGAGCAACTCAAACTTCTGATCCTACAGGCTTGCTCAGGTCTCCTGGCAATGTAATCACACTGCCCCCTCATCTCTTCAAGTCATGTTGACTTTACCAGGTATTAGCAATACCAAACAAATATCCAGGAGATTATTGCTTCTCTTTCCTCCCACATGTGAACTCTTCTAGCAGTCTACATTTCTTCTATTAAGGTACAATGACTAGAGACTTCTCCATGACAAGTTCAGTCTGACAAGCTTTTACTGTATAGGCATAGGGACCATCAGTTACCAAGGTAAGGAGAGGCACACAAACAGAACCTCAATATAAGAGTAAAATATAACATGTAGTATTATATGTAATTATATTTTTAAAATATTATATACAATAATAATGTATAATATAACATAAATATATTATTTTGACTGCTAGTATCTGATGCTGTTTCAAAATCAATAACCCAGATAGTCATCTTACTTAAAGTTATAAAATTCTTTTAACTCCTATTTAACCCAGGATGAGGATTCTGTATCTCTGAAAGTTATTTTGGAGGCTCTGCCAAAAATAAAAACAATATGTATATAGACTGAGACTCTGATGCTCTGATGCAGTTTTATTGGCATGCAAATGAAATTGATTAAGAACAAGAACTAAATGAATAGGAAAAGGTCATTACTCACAATCCTCCTGGTGCACATTCCTGACTTTAGTATTCATATCTATTAGCAAAAAGTCTTAAATTTTTGCAGTGTATTCTGGACAACAGAAAATGACCATCTCCCTACCTAAGACTGACTCATATCTACATAGGATTACAACGTTTACAAAATAATTTTCATCATAATAGTTCTGGGAGTTAGGAAGTGAAAACACTATAGTCCCATTTTATGGATATGGAAACTAAGATTCATAGAGGTTAAATAATTTACTCAATAACAAAGGTACCTAGTATTAAAGTCAAGTTGATTGACAATAAGTCCAAAATTCTTTAAAAGATATTACACTGTTTCTTTGAGGAATATGTGAGGTAAAACACCTATTGGTAAGGAAAAGATATGCTGAAGGCAAAAAAGCACAAGAAGTTAATTTTTTTTTTTACTGATTATTTATCTTCTAATTCTATTGCTACATGTACACTTACAGAGAGATATGTCTTGTCATTTATTTACCTAATCCAACTTTTATCTAAAGACAGCCAATCCGAGGCTGTAATCCTGCCAGATGTCTGATAAATTTTAAGTTTCTAGCTAATTTATTTGTCTTGCTAAACCTAAAGGTATAAAAGTCCATCTAAAATTAATTCATAGGATCATAGGTTTAGAGCTAGAAAGAATACAAGTCATAGAATCCTAAGCCAACAGCTAGAAATGGCCTCAGAGACCATATAATCCAACCCTTTCCTTTTATAACTGAGACCAGATTAGTTAAATAACTTGCACAAGATCACACAGGACGTAGAGTCCAGGCTTCATTCCAGATCTTCTACTTCTAAATCTGATGTTCTTTCCACTATCTTATTTCCCCAACAGAAAATGATAACCCCCATACCATAGCATGTCCCTCCCCCATACTTCTGTACAGATCTCCTAGGTTTAGAACCTACAGGTACTTTTACTTGTCTCTCATGATGTATCTGTCCTTTTCGTCCCTTAGTAATGAAAAATGTGGTAAGTATTCTAAAATTTTCTACATCCCCAACAAACCTTCCTCAGATCTTCATCTTCTTTCCAATGGCCTAATAGCCACTGACTATATTTTTCTGGTGATTTCAATCATTTTGTCTCTAAAAGTACTTTCTTACTTTCAATCCATCTGTTCTATATTGGCATTTTTAAATGAAGTCAATCAATAGTCGTTCCTCTTACCTTTATTAGTAAAGTTGGTGTCATTCAGTCAGTCAATAACATTGATTAAGCATCTCCTAAGTCTTAGGCACTGTGCTAAGTGCTGAGGAATCAAAAGTACAAAATAGTTCTTGCCATCATAGAGTTTATAATCTAATGAGGAAGATAAACAAAAGGAAATTGAAAAATAGAGAGTGAAAACTGGAGTAGGAACTTGATGAAGGGATATGTGAGGCAATCAAAGAAGTCCCAAAGTAATAAAACAAGGTGAGAAATGAGATGTCCTCAACTGAACTTGCCCCTTAAATGCAGTCTTTGGAGTTCATGGCTCCACCCTCCAATCACAGGGACAAAGGATGATGATGTGGGGTAACAAGGAACATGATGAGATTTTCCCCAATAGTTAACCTCCTGGGACATGGTGGAAAAGTAAGAGAAGTCCCAAAGTAGTGACTCCAGGTGAAGAATGAGGCAATGTTCTGTCTGAGCAGAGTTCCCTCTCTAAATGCATGAGTATCTACATTTGTACCTTAGACAAGCATCTAAAACTCTTCCTCTATGGAGTTTGTAATGTTTTGGGACCACATGATATAGACTACCAAAAACTTCTCCCCTATGTCATTAGCCCTAGGTGTTCCCAGAAAGAAATTCTTCCCTTTCTGTTTAAGCCCACACCTCCAGTACTTCTGATTTCTAACTCAGTAGTTTTGGGTTGCCGAGGACACCCTAAAGTTAATTAAATGATGAACACCTTTTCTTGACCATTCTGTTAATTAATCCCACCCTTCTTATTTTCTGATTGTTGACTCATGCTGAAGGATTGTTTGATTAGAATCCAGGTTGTCTTTTTTAAGGAAGAAACTTGCTGCATTTCTACTGAAGCATGATTCATGAAGCATGTTGTTATGAATCCAAGCCATCTGCAACCTAAAACTTTCTTCCACATGTTCAATTATTTACCTTCATAAGAAAATTAAAAAATAAAGAATAAATTAAAGCTAGGTAGGGTGGGAGGAAGGGTAAATATAAGTCACAGACCCATAAAAGTAAATAAAACTTAGTCATGCAGTAAATTATATTAAATAATCATTCCTTACTCATCCTCCCCACTTAAATCCTAAAAGAATTGTTATCATGTGCTATCACAGAGGAAGAAAAAAGTCTTTTGTAAGACTTATAACCAAAGGTTTATTCCTCCCCTAGGGTGTTAATTTTTTAAGAGCCCACAAACTCAAAAATTTGCCAAGCTTCAGTATTTGGAAGGCAGTAAGTTATTCTGTAGACATTCCTATTGACACGTGATTCATTACAAAATGCTGTTATGAACCAAAGCCATCTGCAACCCATACCTTCCAAACCTTTCTTCTAATCTTTCAATTATTTACCTTCACATACTGAAAAAAAGGAATCAAACCACACTGTATGTGAATAAGTCACACTCCCACAAGAAGAAACAAAAGTCATTGAGACTGAGTGATTAGGTTATTTGACCCAAGAGAGATCATCAAAGGACAGACAGCAAATAAATCATAATTAGAAGAAATGAGAAAGACAATATTATTATTCATATTAAAAATGGAAATGGAGCAACTATCCTCTAATCAGAGGATCTTGTTCATATTTCAGAAACTGATCATAGCTAAGAATGACATGATCTTTTAAAGTTTTATAAACTGTTTTACATTTATTATTTCATTTGATGTAATATAGTCCTCAGAATAACCTGTGTTTTAAGATGTTCATATTATCTCCATCAGAAAGATTAAATTATTTTCTCATGGGTCCTCAAACACTCTCCCAAGTATATTTTCCTCTGTAACACATTGACAATCTACTAAGTTAACATAAGTTTCTGCTTCATAATATCACTAATTGATAGAAGTCACTTTTATTTGAGTCAATATAGGGAAAACAATATCCATTCACTAAACATTTTACATAAACGTTTCTCAATTATATGTTAATTATGCTGTTTCAAAAAGATAATTGGCAACTTTTCAGACTTTCCATCAGAGTTGCCTACTATGCATATGTCAAAGTCATTCACAAATGTGTCCACAAATCTAATTTTATTACATAATCCTTTAATTACTGTAAAATGAGAAAGAAAAATGGGCATATTCATGTATGTGTGGCAAGTTTGCCATAGGAATCCTGAGTATGTGACAAAGATATTCACCCCCTATCACAGAAGAGATTCATTATAGAACCCAAATGGAAAAGATTCCTTATAGCAGACAATTCATTTAACCTCTCTAGAGGTTCTCTTTCTGTCTCTGTACGTATGATCCAATGAACTCATGGTGGGGTCCTCCAGATATCTTTGTTTGCAGATGACATTGTGTTAATAGCAACAAGCTCCAGAATACTACAGGGACTCTTCAATAAAATATACATCCACAAAAATAAGACCAAATAAGTAGATAAAGAATAGCAATTGTCAAGACTATGAAATGCAGCTGAATGGGGTGGCCATAAATACATGGGTGTGTAGATATAATAAGTCTAGAAATGAATTGGAGGAAAAGAGTGGATTGGATTACATTTCTGAAATGGCACAGCGATTTCAATAATCCCAAATTTCTGACATAAAAAAGGTTTAATATTAACCCTTTCCCAAGGGATTGTCACAGCCCTAAGTCCTAAAATGATGTTATTTCTGAAGAATTTTTTGAAAATGAAAGTGACCAAGGAGCAATAGAAAGAGAATCATCGCATTCTATAAATAATGAATTTCATGCAAGAAGTGGCATAAAAGATACCTTCCAGAAAATGTGTTATCAGAAAATAAAGTCATCTAGCCAGTGAAATCATCATGAAAGATAAATATCCCATGTGCTCTTGGAGTGCCCATAGAATGTTTTAAAAATGAGAGAAACTTATAGGAAGGTTTGTATCATGTTTGATGGATCTGTAGCATTATGGAGGATGAAATACCATAAATAAGACTCATACTGTGAGTGTTTTGATGGATTGTGATCCACACGATACTGAGAAGATCTCAGCTACATTTTATTTTGAACCTGAATTCAAATCCTAATTAGGTACAGAAGGAATTGAGGGGATTAGAACAGCAAGTGGTCAATTATGAGAACTGAGTGAACCACACTGATTCCATCTTGTGACTCAATTCTAAGGTTATCTTAGTTTCTGTTCAATTATGGGTCTAGTCCAATTCCTATCCCTGTGAGAAAACAGTATTCAATTGGGGGAATTGGGAGAAAACCTATTGTATTTTTTGAAGCTAGCCCTGAAGGGCTGGCAAGCTGGACCACACCTACTTGCTGCTTAGAGACAACTAAAGACCTAGAAGGTTATGTTGACCAGAAACCCAGTCTGATCCAAAGACTGATGCAAGGAATTCTCTCAGAGTTGTACATCTCAAGCAACCCATATATCGTATCTCAAAACTGATACTGCTCAATCAGTATTGATTATTATTTCCACATTCCTTTGATTTCTTACAAGTGATGATAGCACCTACCTCACAGGGGTGTTGTGAGGATCAGATGGGCTATGTGAAGTGTTACAGCACTATATAAATGCAAACTTTTATTATTGTTGTTATTGTTATTGGGTAGTGCATAACTCATAATGGAAACTTGATTTTAGGGTTTGAGAATCAGAAGAATCATTTAGTCTCTTCCTGCATGAAGGACATTCATAAACAATGACCTCACGTTGTTGCCTTTTGCTACCCCTAACCCACCTGAGGACTGATACATGGACATAGAACATCATGTTGTTATCATCTAAGGATATCAATCCAAGAGCTGGAGCAGGAAATTACAGCTAGTAAAATTTGTATTGGGGGTTAAATTCCTGTGTCTTCCTCATCTTGAAATGGTTTTCTCCTTCCAAGTTGCTTGAAGAGGGAATTTACAGCTATGTAAAACACTTCGCTTACTCATAACGCCATTTCTCATCCCTTTGGACTTGGATCACTAAAAAAGTTTGATCTAGAAGTATCTATGAAATTGACAGCAATATATTTGGTTTTGCTAACCCAACAAAAGATAATTGGAAATTATTTGATCTCTCAAAACACACAGTACACCAATACCCCAATAGATCTATGATCTTTATATAGAACACCCTTTCTAACAATGAAGACAGCATCCCATGCATATTTGCCGCTCTTGTACAACTCTCATCTTTTCCTCTCTTAAATTCACTATAGGGGTGTGGGCTACTCATTAGGCTGAAAATCGCATCATCTCAAAATTGTGTGGGTACAAATAGGGAAACTAAGGTAGTCTATCAATTATTCCTAATGTATTATGTTCTATTTTTCTAGTAGTCATAATTTCTCAATGATCTCAAAATTGTGTCACCAACATCATGTACCAACACTGTGTACTCTTAATTTATTCCAACTGCTTTTCCCTTTGTTTTCTTTAGTGCCATTTATACTTCTTCTGTTAGCACATATGGGAATGTGATATTAAAATCTAAAATTTTAGTTGTATTTTGTTAGTGATGAAAATATATTGATATAAATATCTTCACAGGTATGTTCCTTTTTTATCTATTAGTTGTCCTTTTTTCAGCTCTATCCTTCCTCAAGAGGACTTTCCTTCTCAAAAATATCTGTAAATATTTTTTCCTTGCATTACTTTTCATTATTTTATGAGGTATGCTGCTCACAAGGCAGCTAGATGGTGCAGTGGATAGAGTGACAGGCCTAGAGTCAGAAAGACATCTTCCCAGGTTCCAATTCAGCTTCAGATACTTACGCAGATACTAGCTATGTGACCCTGGGCAAGAAACTGAACTCTGTTTGCATCAGTTTCCTCATCTGTAAAGTGTGATGGAGAAGGAAATGGTAAAAGCACTCCAGTAAAATCATTTCCCAAAAAAATGTCAAATGAAGTCAATAAGAGTTGGACATGACTAAAACCAACTGAACAACATGCTGTTCATATCTTAGAGTATCCTTCTCCCTAACATTTTTGCCCAGGCTATCATATTTCTCCGTTTGATGAGGAGATGAAGTGTTTATTGGTTAAGGAAGTTTCTAGGTTCCTTTAGTCTCCTCATTAGAACAACTGATTTAAATTGGTTAAATTTCTTTATAAAATAGTTAATACCAATGTTATTCATTCTATTCATCTCCCCTTTGTATTTTTCCCTTCAATAGCTTATGTATTATAAACCATGGTCTTGGGGCTACAACTCTAGATTAACATTGATTACGTTTGATCTTGGGAGGTCAAAACAAAAATGTCAATAGTCAAATATTTACTCTTGGAAAACAGAATTATTTTGTTTCCATCTCTATAAATAAAAGTACCTTATATTACAAAGTAGCATTCAGGGTAACAAATGAATTTATGGTGTACAAATCATTCTTTATTTTATTGCATAGAAAATATAACTCATAAGGAACTGTCTGGGTGACCTTAGACAAGATATTAAACCTTTCTAGGTCTCAGTGTCCTCATCTATAAAATAATGGGATTGTGTTTGGTTGACTCTAAATTCTCTTCCAGGTATAGATCTATGATCCTAAGATACTATATATAATAAGAAGGAAATTAAGCATTTATTAAATTCCTACTATGTTCCAGGCACTGACTAAGTACTTTTGCATATATTATCTCATTTGATAACCTAGGAGGTAGGACCTATTATGGTCTCCATTTTACAGCTTGGGAAACTGAGATGGAGATTAAGTAACTGATTCTAGTTCACATAACTAGTCAGTGTCTGAGGTTGGATTTGATCTCAGGCTCAGTACTTTTATCTTAGATACCTTCTAATAACTAAGGACTCATAGGAGCTAATAAACGATGTAGAAATCATATAAAGTATTTTCATTAGTCTTTAAGCAATATAATTCTACTTCCTTTCTGATTTGTGTCTTAGAATGGAACTGAACTTAGAGAGGCAACAAGTCCAACATTCCTGAGTTTTCCTGATTAATTCCATAGAGACCTAGTAAGGCTTGGACTGCCACAAAAGGGAAATATGCCTGAGCTAGTATTGGTCTAGATTATATGAATAATCTACTGAAATATCAGAATTCAAAGCCCAGATATCTTACTCTTCTATAATATTGTTGTTGTTTTGGGGTTGTTTGTTTGTTTTTTTAATCCATCATCACTGTTCTAACCAGTGCCAAGAGCTACATGCATAATCCTGTTCTTTTTTCCAATAGATGCTCAACTCAGCAAATTCCTCTTATCTGGAGAGGAGGTTAGATTCATGAACCATGTTTCATAAGAAATTTTCTTTCCCATAATGAGGAGGCAGTGTTTCAGGAATGGCATTTTCTAGGAACTCTCCACTAGGGCCACTTAGTCAAACAAGTCTGTCTTTTTCATGTGTTTTTCCTAAGCTACCAGTCAAAAAGACAGGTAAGTTAAAAAGAGGAAGGTAAAGTAGGGAGTAAACAAAATTAAAAGAAGGCAAAAAGCAGTCCATTGACTACTTTTTATAGACCAATGTGAAGGTATAGAATTTTCTCCAAATACACCTCAAAAACTTTGAGTCAATTAATTCATATTGAAGTCAGCCCCTTCAATGCAATCCATCCTCCATGAGACTTCAAAAGGCAGTTCCAAAATAATCAACTTGTCACAGGGGTAGCCCAAGTAATGGAATCTTAATAAGTTGCCTTCATTCTTCTCACTAAGGTTCTAATAGGAATGTTCACCCTCTATAGGGAGATACCATCCAAAGCTGACTAACCTGTAAGCTTGCCAACTTGGAAAGAAAGGCTCATCACCCTGTAAACTCATAAAACTGCTCAAATAATTTCCTTGACCCATGGCCCATGTTTTCATTTTTCTTATTTTAATTGTGATCTTTGCTTTAACATATCATTGGGCTGATTGTACATGGACAGCTGATTTGAGAATAACTCCCATGCAAGTAATGAATCCTTTACTTTTTCTTAAAATGTAAGCTATTTGGTAATTGTGTACAATTTCTCTTTAGTAGAAGAAAATATTCATAATATTTAGATTGTGATGTCTGTGAAGTATGCAAACCTGTGACCTCTCATTTCTTATTCTTAACTATATTTCCATCCACTATATCTACCTTCACATTGAAGTTGCCAGCATTCATGCTGATTTTGTGTAAAAAAAAATTATCAATACCTTTGTAAAACTTTTTAATATCTTTATTCTTTGCAATAGGTATTAATGTATAAGCTGCAATTATTTTCTGATAATCTTTTTTGCAAATATTTTTCTTGAATCCTGCAATATGTTTCATAAATGTTGCATGACATTTATGACATGTCATGTCATATGACATTTTTTTTTGTTGCTTTGGGGATGCATGCTGACACCAACTTAAAATCTCTTTACTTTTCCAAGGAGGAATCTTGAACTATCCTTCCATTTAGCTATAAATTATTTTTGATTTCCAGTTTTATTTATTATGACAATGTCAAGACTGAGATAATTCATTTGATTAGCTATATGTGCATTGCCCATCTTTGGACAAGAATTTCACAGAATGTCAACAGTTTAGGTTATGTTTGTATACATAGTCCTCCGAGACTATAGTGGACCTATGATCTTATCTATTTGGAAGTTCTCTCCAATGATGCTAATTGGAAGCCATTCATATGTGCCGAATCTCTGCAGTTCATATCCATCCATTCCTTCCTCTAAGTATGCCAGGAAAGGGCTCACTTAGTCTTAACTCCTTGAGTGCAGGGACTTGTCTTTTGCCTCTTTTGGATATCCCTAGTGCTTGGTATAATATTTGTACATGATAGCTCATTTGTTTGTTTGGGGCTTTTTGTTCATTTTTTCCAGTCTATTTAGTTACTTATAAAGTTGAGCTCCACTCCTAGGGTGGAATGGGCACTGTCCAAGTTATTTGTACCAGGCGCTATGGGCCCTGGCTGTTGGCCTGGTGTTGCCCTGAAATATGTGGTGCTATGATGGATGCATCATGGTCTGCCCATTTACCTGGTGCTGCAATAGTGGGAGCAGGGGAGGCTGGTGCTACACTAGGGCCACATGGCTATACATATATATATATATACATATACATATACATATACATATACATATACATATACATATACATATACATATACATATGGCTAGCTGCTGCACTGGAGCTGAGGGCCTCCCAATGGCTTGATAAGGCAGCTCCTGGTGCTGATTGGATGCTGACTGCCCTGGTCTGCACTCCTCTTTTATTCAAATGAGACAGATATTTCCTACCAGTCTTTCAAGTTTTCTTGGGCTAGAAAATTGTTTCACCTCCTCTTTATATTGTTTCTGCTGTTCCAGAGTTCATTTTGAAACATTATTTTATAGTTGTTAGAGATGAATATGGAAGAATTCATGAAATTTCCTACATATTCCACCATCTTGGCTCCCAGAAATACATGGTAGGCTATTAATAAATGTTTATGAATTGACTATTGATTGAGGTCTTTTTTTTTCTGACATCATCAAGGTTCCAGTGGACCACTTCAGTTAAGCTGGTAAGGAATAATAATTTTATACAATCCCTTGTCCTGGTAAGGCATAACAATCCTTTACTCCCACCAGGTAACCAGCCCATCTTTTCTTCTTCTCACAAATTCTTTGATGATAGCTTTTATTCTTTTTTTTTTTTTTTGAGGTTCCTCATTGGTTTTAAGTAGTAGCCCATAACACCTGCTTTTTTGTGTGATATTTATTTTTAATTCTTTAGATATTTTTGTTTTATAATAAATGTTTATTGATTGATTGATTCTGTTTAGTGACCACAAAACAACATTATTAGGATGTTGGTGTTTTTAATGGTCTATTGTTTTCAGAGGAATCCTGGAAGAGTTTTGCAATTTCCCAAAGAAACAATTTGCATTTCGCATTTTATTCAACTCTAGACCCAAATCATCAGCCCAAGATATGGAAGTTTATCCATCCATCCATCCATCCATCCATCCATCCATCCATCCATCCACCCATCCATTTATTTATTTATCTATCTATCTATCTATCTATCTATCTATCTATCTATCTATCTATCTGTCTGTCTGTCTGTGTCTGTCCGTCTGTCTGTCTCAGTGACTCTCTGTCTGTCTATTTATCTATGGACTCATGGACAAACTTTATAGGTTATTCAAACATATCTTTCCCATCCATTAATAGGTCCATATGATGTGCTTGAGTCACATGGAAGCACAAGTCACATGCATTTGAGTCACATGAAGCCTGTGTTGGGAGGAGATTGCTGAATGGGTGGAATGGGAAGGAGTGGAGCAGGAAGGGTGGAATAGGAGAGGCAGAGCTGAAGCAGAGCTGAGAGGAAGTTGGTCAGAGAGTAATTAGAACTGGGGAAGACTGGTTAGCATGAGTGGGAGAGCTTGTTTGTGATTTGTTTAAGGGAGCTGGTTTGTGTGAAGCCTAACCGAGGGAAGGCTTGGGCTGGTGTTGCCTTCTGCATTGTTATTGTGTATGAATTTCTTTGTTACTGTGATGGATTTGGCTTTCTGATGTCTGAATAAATATTTTGGTTCTATCTTCTATGTGGAGAGTCTCTTATATTTTGTGATTCAGAATTGTGCTAGCAGATTCATGACCATGGTAGGCACTGTGAATATCATGCTGGTGTTACACTATCCCTTTAGCATTTCCTTCACCTTCAACTATTCTACATATGTCTTTCAGTATATATGTACTCTATATATACACATAGTACAATATGACTGCTTTTGTCATCTTTTTTTCCATCTTTTATGTCATTCCTATCTCTCCTATGGCAAAAATCATGACAATGATGGTAATTTTTAATTATTGTGGTTCAATTTTCTTGGGGGAGAAGATAACTTTTGTTATATGTTTACAACTATTTTCCATTTTTCTTCTTTAAATTGTCCCCCTTCTATTTTCATCCTTCAAATTCCTTTGGATACATTGCCAAGCTTCCCTTACACTGTTTTTTCCCTCCGCTACTTCTCTTTGCTTTATGAGAAAATACTACTCATAATTGTCCATCTTGTCCTTATAACATTTTGCAAAAAAAAAAGAATAATATTATGGTCTAGTCTTACTTTTGGAAATAAACTATTTGTATGTTAGATGTTTCCTGACTAAGTCATTTGAAATATCTTTTTTTTATGTCTCATCATGGATATTGATTTGTATTTCATAAAATTGTGTATAATGTAGGAAGAAGGACTTAGCAAGTAGATAGCTTGCCACAGAATCAGAAAACTCTGGGTTCAAGTCCTACCTCTTATAGTTACTATTTTTGTGATCCTTTGAATGTTGTTGAGAGGATATTCTTAGGCTCTTAGTAATTCTATAATACTACGAGTGAAAAACATAGAAATCTGCACAGAGAGAAATGGTTTCATCATCTAGGAATTCTCTATACCAGTGAATTCAGAGGTCCAATTCCATATTCTATAAAATTACAATAATCTATGCTTATTGTTATTCCTTTTTCTTGCTTTTTAAAAAGCTAAATATATACTTAGCTCTGATAATTGAATGGTCTGCCTATAAACAGAAAGTTGATTTAGGAATAACTTCCACATCAATAGACAGTCAGTTTCCTGACGTTTCCTTTTTTAAAAATATTATTTGGTATCTGCTATTTATTTCCTCAAAGCATATAAATATAATATGTAGAGGAATGAAAGTTCTGTTCTGTATTATCTGCAAGTCTTTGGTAATTCTCATTCTTTCTTCCTGAACATGTTGTCCCCACCCTTGCATAAAATCACCAAATATCAAAATATATTATTGTTTAGCTGTTATCAGACTGTTTATGAAACCATTTGGGGTTTTCTTGGCAAAGATATGGGGGTGCTTTTCCATTCCCTTCTCCAGCTAATTTTACAGAGGAGGAAATTGATACAAACAGGGTTAAGTGACTTGTCCAGTGACAGTTATTAAGTGTCTAAGGCCACATTTGGATTCATGAAGATGAATCTTCTTGACTTCAAGCCTGGCATTTTATCTACTCTGCTACAACAGGCATCATCAAATTTTTCATAAAATTTCAGTCTCCAGTTTCAACAACTATTATAAGTATACAAGTAACAGTTATTTTATGGTGGGTTTTTGATAAATACTTATCATTACTACTGAAACATATAATAACCAAATCTCTAATGAAATAATCTTGTTGTTGCCTTTAAGTACAAGATAAAACCAACTCTTTACTTGCCCTTCCAAGGACTACTTCTGAGTCATCCTTACATTTAGCTATAACTTCCTTTTACCTTCTCTTTTCATGTATAGTAAAAAATTTGACATAGCTAAATTCTTCTAGCAACATGTCCATTCACTGGTCATTGAACATTGTTCATTGGATGTGACAATGCCAATAGTCAAATTAGAGCATATAACCTAAAAACTGTAATGTTGAGCACACTTCGTCCACTTTTCCTCTACTCAGCCACTGTCATTGCAGAAACAGAAGGGGATTATTCAGGACTGGGAACTATTTAGTATTTTTCTTTTTTTGTAGTGCCAGGGCCAAAAATTTCATCACCAATGGTCTATCTACTTGGTAATATGCTTTTCTGTACTTAGCTTGAATAGTCTTCAGAAAGTTGGAGCAGTCTGTTGCCAGTACAGTAATGGAAGCCCTTCCAGCTCAATAAAACCTGCCAAAGTTTACTAAATACAATGTAACCTTTGAGAAACATAGCATATTGCCCAACTCAAATAGATGCTGGATTTACACAGAACATGGAAGCAACCCTCCTAACAGGTCGCTTCCAAGGCTCCTTTTAAATACAGCAATTTATATATTGTAATAGCATTGTGCAGTTAAGATCAACAAGTGTGAGGAATACAAAGAAATATGGAAAGACCTTTATGCAGTAATGCAAACCTGAAAAAGCAGAATTGGAAGCATAGAGTGAATGTTAATTTTGATCATACAAGACAAAAATTGAATGAGAATGAATAGACAAAGAATCCTGATGTAAAAAGAGTGACAGAAAAGCCATGACATTTTGCATATTATATTTCATTTATTTAAAAATAGATAGTTGGAAAGCAAATTTATTTGTTGCTTTGCATTTAATACTAAATATCTAATCAATCATTTGTTGAAAAATTATTCAGATACTCTTTACATATTTGTATCTTTAAAAGTTTATACTTATTTTAAAACTTTAAGGATCCACAACATCTCTCTTTAGTGTGGATATCTTCTCTGAAGTTAGAGACCTTATGCTTCATTTAATTTTGCAAACTGGCTTTACAAACTGTGCAGTCCAAAAGTTCCAAGACTTGGTCATCAACTTGCAGTTGAAAGAACTCTTCAGTAGGTTGGTCCTCAGATAATAGACATATTTCTGGTATTCCTATTTATACTTTCAGTATGCATATTTATGTATTCTCTAGTTGTACTCTATGCCAAGAATGTGGTCTTTCCATACCTCTGCCTAAAATAGTACCTCTCTTCCTTTTAGACTCAGCTCAGGTGCCATCTTCTGTGTGAGGCCTTTCTTGACCCCCCAACTGCTAGTATACCCCTCCCAAACTACCTTGTTTGTAAATGCATTTATGTTTAAATACTTTGTGTATACATATGTTAATTACATATGAGCTTATGCATATAAACATTTTACATATATTATATATATGTATACATTATATGTGTATACATATGTACACATATGTATACATTATATATATATATATATATATATATATAATATGTAATACATCTATGTTGCTAACATTTATATAATGCTTACTCTGGGCCAAACACTACGTTCAGTACTTACAATTATTATTTCATTTGATCCTCACTATAATGCAGGAAATAAGTGCTAAGTCCAGGTTTGAATTCAAGTCTTCATGACTCCAGCTAAGATTACAGGAGTATTTTCTTCCACATTAAATATCCCAAGACAGTTTTGATTTTGGTCTTGTATCACATATCAGTAGATGATGGACAGATAGATAGATAGATAGATAGATAGATAGATAGATAGATAGATAGATAGATAGATAAGGTAGCTCTACATTTGGATAACATATTGCAAAATAATATATACATGCTTACATATACTTACATATATGTGGTCATATCTGTATATAGAAATATATAGTACTTGTCTTGCCCATTAGAATGATAAGTATTCACTCTTTACACTGGTACCACTGTTGCCTAGCAAAGTGCTTGGTGCATTGTAGGTGCTTCATAAATACTTGTTGAGCAATGGATTTAGATACCCTATTTAAAGCCTCTCTGATTTTATATCTGTCAAAGTTCTATTAGTGTGGCCTTTGAGAATCCCATAGTTGCCTCTTTAACATCATGTAGTAGAAGTAGCAATTTAATGGCAGAAAGTAAGTATATTGAATATCATTGAACTTATCTTTATGAGCAAGGCCCATTACTATGAATATCAATTTTTGCCTAGGGATATTATGCAGTAATGCTCTTGGGAGCTATTCACATATACAGGAGTGTTTTCTTCTAAACTAAATAGGCCAAGACTGCTATGATTTTGGCCTTGTATATTTGATTCATAGTTTTTTCTATATCCTTGCGTTTCTATGACCAGCATTACTAATCCTCGTGGTATTCCTGTCTCTAGCTATCTCATACCATCAATTCTCCATCTATCTTTTCTAATATTCTATTTCTAATTTGCAATAACCTGAGAAACCAGATAATTAACGTGGAAGGGTCTTATTTAAAATAAGAGAATACTTTCTTGCTGGTGCTCAACTCTTTGTGATTCCATGGATCATACTGTCCATGGAATTTTCTTGGCAAAAATACTGGAGTGGTTTGCAATTTCCTTCTCCCATGGATGAAGGCAAACGAAAGTTCAGAGACTTGGCCAAAGTCACATGGATGGTAAGTGTTGGAAACTAGATTTGAACCCAGGCCTTTCTGACTCCAAGCCCCATACTCTATCTTCTGAGCCATCTAAGTGCTTCTATATGCCATTTAGTGATGGCCAAAAGAACTCCCTTTTGATTACGTAAGGATAGCTCACATTTGAGAGGCAATAGTGAAGTAGATTAGGGATTTCTCCTGGGAGACGAGAGACTGGGTTCTCTTTCTGCCTCTAATACATACTGGCTGTGATTTGAAGGGCAAGTCACTTAACCATAAAATCAAAAGCAACTAT
Source organism: Notamacropus eugenii (assembly GCF_028372415.1). Classification (NCBI taxonomy): domain Eukaryota; kingdom Metazoa; phylum Chordata; class Mammalia; order Diprotodontia; family Macropodidae; genus Notamacropus; species Notamacropus eugenii. The sequence goes on along the minus strand of NC_092875.1, from coordinate 253,972,219 downwards.
CTAAGATCTTAAGTGCCAGAATAGTCACTGTTTTATATTGGCAGAAATTTTCTCATTAGAAGTGCTCTACACCAATGATATCACAGCAAATTCTCACCCTCTCTACCCAACCCAGCAATAAAAATACCCTTATATGTGTACATTGTGTAATGTATATTACTGCATACCTGTCCCATTTCAGCATCAAAGACCTCTTTGAAATGGGTAAAATATAATTATTCCCATTTTACAGAAGAAAATGATACTCAAAATCTGTCAACTTGCCTGAGCTTTTATTGCTTATGTGTGACAGAGCTGAGACTCAAGTCAAGTTTTCTTCAAGTGTAATCTTTTTTCCACTAATTGAAGAGTTCTCAATCTAAGATCCACTAACTTGTTATAGATACATAGATACACATAGATAGTAGCTACATACATTCATGTCAATATAATTGGCTTCCTTTCTACATATTTTATATTACCTCATATAACCCTATGTATTTTGTTTTGTACATTTCAACCATTATTCTGGGGCGAGTTCCATAGATTTCACCAGACTGCCAAAGAGATCCAGGACACACAAAATGATCCACTGTTCTTCTCTACTGTTCTTCTCAGTGCCCAAGATTTAATGCAGAATTTTCTTTTTATCTCTTATGATCATAGTAACTAACATTTATGTAGAACTTATTACGTGTCAAGTACTTTACAATTGTTTTTCATTAGAATTAAGTACTACTATTAATGCCATTTCATAGTTGAGGAAACTGAGACAAATAGACTTAAATGACTTACCCAGAGACAAATAGCTTATAAATGCCTCAGGCTATGTTTGAACTCAGGTCTCCCTGACTTCAGGCCCAGTGCTCTATCTACTACATCACCTAGCTGTTTAAAGGTCTTTATTTATTTCCAGAATCTAGAAAGTTCTCTGACTGGCCACAGGCTGCTATATAGTTGGGGTACTACAATCACCAGATCTTGAGTTGGAAGGAATTTTTTTAAATTGTCTTCTTGTTCAGTTGTGTCCTACTCTTTGTAACTCCTTCGGGAGTTTTCTTGGCAGAGATACCAGTATGGTTTGCCATTTCCTTCTCCAGTCCATTTTGCAGATGAAGACACTGAGGAAAACAAGGTTTAATAACTGCACAGGATCGCACAATCTGTAAGTGTCTGAGGTCAGATTTGCATCCAGGAAGATGAGTCTTCCAGATTCCAGGCCTGGTACTTTATCTACTATGCCACTTAGCTTACTTGAGATTGTTGCCCTCTAAATAGAGAAAGGAGATTTCCTATAACTACAATTCAATAATTCAATGATTTATCAAAAGAAAATTCAAACCAAATCTAAAATAACAAATATCGTAGTGAAAAAACAATTAGAAAGAACCAAGGCTAGGAATATGGGAAATTAATATTTTTATGCAGAGAGGACCAATGTAATTTTAAGTTCAGTCAGAGGGGAAAAATAACTTTTGAGATTAGGAATCAAATGAAAAGATCCAAAAGGCTGCAGCCCTTTTTTTTCTCCTTTTCGTGTGTGAAGATCTGTGGGACTGAAAGGGCAGAGGCTTCAACCTTTTAAGTAGACACCTTTAATCAGTGTAAGGACTGGAGTCGTTTTCTTTCTGCTTCATGTGCCATGTGTTGTTGTTGTTTGGATCTGAGTTGTTTTTTTTTTTTTTTTATCCAATCTTCTGTGATAAGGTCAACATGTACCTGGCAAATGATAATCAGACAGACTGTCCCGTGGCCTTGATAACTTACAGTTACATTATCTTTTTTTTTTAAAGGGCACTTAGACATAATTTCTACCAAATCTTCCAAGGCAACTGAAACAAAAAGCATGGCCCTGGAGTCACAAGACCAGGGTTCACAGTCTGCCTCTGAGACTTGTCCCCTGTCCTTGGGCAAGTCTCTTAGCTTCCCTGCACCTCAGTTTCCTCAAATGTAAAATTAGGGTTAGATTCTGGGGATCTTCCCAGCCCCAGACGTGATCTTAATCAGGAGGTACCCATTTAAAACACACACATATACACACAAACACAGGAACAGACACTAGAGGAGCTCTGTTATAGTATTACTGTAGCAATTGGGGAATTTTCTATGAATTTAAACCAGATTTTTTTCATTGAGAGCATACTTTCTAAACACATAATTAAATAAAAAGTAGTAAGAAGTTATGCTTATGTGAGACTATGGGATTTAGAACTGGAGAGGACCTCAAAATTAATACAACCTAACTCTCTCATTTTACAGAAGGGAAACTGAGGCCCAGACAGGTTGTTATTGACTCAAAGATAACCATGTAGTGAATGGAAGAGCCAGCATTTGAATCCGGGCCTTCTGACTTTTAAGTCAATGGGTTTTCCCTGGCACAGTGCTGGATAGTGCCTTAATATTTAATAAAGCAATATTCTCTTGAAAATTATTCCCATTTCATAGATGAGGACTCTGACACTCAGAAAGGGTCAATGCTTTAATCAAAAGTTCCATATGTCTCAGGAATGTAATATAATCTGAACCCACATCTTCTGACTCTAGGTCCAGTGCTTCTTCTGTCTCATTCTACCTATAGCTATATATAAGCAGAAAGCAGTGTTGGTTGTTTAATTGCTTTTATGAGTTAAATTTATTGTATGATACCTGATATAATTTAAACTAGCATAGCTCCCTTCTAACTGATGCAAACAGTTAACTTTTATTGTGCAGATTTCCTCAAGAGTTTGTGGGCCTTTGTAACATTTCTATAAGACATACAAATCCATGTTGTGTGCCAAAGTATTTCAATCATAACTGGAAATGGATCCCTCAGTTTTTGACTATTTTTTCCATTTCTAATCTGTAAAAAGTAAGATTATTATTACCCTTGTGACTAAACAAGTTTATTAGCCAAACTGCCCATCAGGTTGCATCTCCATCATAGACTAAATCTCAACAAAGAGATCTAAAGAATGTCACAAGGCTCTGCCTATCCTTCACATCCTACTCAGGTCTAGGGAATTCCCACTGGTGCTCATTCTGCTGGGCGAAAGCACTGACTCTAGAAGGCAACTGCCTAAATAAAAGTTGAGACTAAAAGAATTAAATGAGGTAACATGTAAAGTACTTTGCAAACCTGAAAGCTACATATAATTGCTAGTTATTTTTATTTCCATCATTATGGCCGCTGTTGTTGATTGAACTATCATGTTTCAGAGAAAGGGCCATAGCCTGCTGGAGACCAGAAAAATAGCTTGTGTCTTAACTCTCATAAAGTAAATCTCTAATGACTGATAGATGGGATGGGGATCTAATCCTAAAGTAAAGTTTGCCCTCATACCACTTTTGAGCCCAAGTCTGCCTTTTTTAGTTTCTTCCCATGTTTCATACATTTCTATTCTTGCTATCACCCTTCATCAATATTGCCCTGTCCCATACCCAGTCCCTTAGTGGTCTTTCTTTTCCAAGGTGACAGGAAAGCAAACTGCATCATATACAGTAATAATTATTCTATTCATGCTGAGGTGCTGGCTGGCCTAGCAATTTCTTGTGTTCTCAGTGATAGAAGAGCTCAGTAGCCCTCTGGAGTCAATGGTTTAAGCCTGAAGAATCACCAAGAGTAACAATTTAAGCATTAGAATAGAAAAATGGTTGACGTTCTTTGAACATGTAGTACCCTAATGCACCTCAAATGTCATGACACTCATTGAGTTCATTTACCAAGATGTTCATCCCTAATAACCAATTTCTCTAGATAACCACCCAGCTTCTAAGAAGGGGCTTTATTTTTATTATTTTTAACACATTTTGTAACAGATAAAGCAATTCCAGCTTTTGGTCAGGTGATACACCTTTTTAAAGCATTTACAACATGGACCACAAAAGAATTTTTTTTTTAAACATAAGGCAACTGAAACACAGATAATATTTATGTTGCTAACTTCACAATCTCTTGATCTAATTGTCTCCACAGTATTACTAAGAATAAAAGGACCCTAACTTAATTTTGTTGGTCTGAAGTCCTATGCCTAATAGCTTAATTTTAGACATGTTCCTCTATGTTCCTCTACCCATAATGTATATTTGAATAGATCTGGTATTAAGCTTACAAACTTTTTGACTATAGGAAATTGCCACCAAGAGTAGGGACATTGCAAGGAAACAATATCTCCCCAACTTCATGTCTATTCCAGGCAGGAGTAGATTGTCCACTTGCATTCAGTCAGGCTTAAAGTCTTCCAGCTGTCAGTGGGGAAATTGAGTCCGGAGAATCCCACCTCAGCCCATGCTGAACAGCTGCTCTTCTACTCTTCCCTCGAGATCACCTATGCAGTTCATACCAGCATCTCATGAGCATACTGGCATCATGTAATGGAGGCTCAGATCACCTTTCTTGCTTCCCATGCCTGGAGTTAGACTCAGAAGAACAGTCACTTAGTAGTCCCATAGCATCTAAAAATGGCAAGGTCTTATAACCAGGTTTAAAATATGATTATAGTTTCACTTTGGCTAAGGAACATCTCTTAGGCAAGTCTTAAGTGTCTTACATGTCTTTCTATACATGTTCTGGTTCCTGATTAAATGGCAATCATAACATCAAATTTACCATTAAAACCTTGACTTTTCCACCAAATTTTATCAGAGGTTACCTTCCTCTTGGAAAGTTAGACTGAAATTCTTTTCTCCAAACTAAAGATGTCATTGATTTATTCTCAGTAATTAATTCAGTCTATTGTTTTAATACTAATTGCTTTTACCTCATTTTGTAACATGACCAATTTTTCTCCCCATCACTCCCCTCCCCCCACTTCCTAATACCTTGCATTCTGGTTGCTCCTTCCCTCAATGTACCCTCCCCTCCATCACACCTCACCCCTCTCCTATCCCCATCTTCTGTCTTTTCTTGCAGGGCAAGATAAATTTCCATACCCCTATCCTTGTAATTCTTATTTCCTGATTATAAGCAGTAAAAATTCTCAAAATTCGTTTGTACTACTTTGAATTCCAACTTCTCTCCCTCCCCACCTCCATCCCCAGCCCCACTAAGAAGGGAAGCAATTCAATACAGACTAAACATGTGTTGTTTTGCAAAAGACTTCCATAGTAATCATGTTGTGTAATACTAATTATATTGCCCTCTGACCTACCCTATCCTCCTTATTCCCCCCCTACAATTGACCTTGTCCCTTCTCAAAAGTGTTTATTTCTAGTGACTCCCTACTCCCATTTGCCCTCCCTTCTAACATTCCCTTTGCTCCACTTGTTGCCTCCTCTCCTACTTTCCTGTGGTGTGATATAAATTTTCATATCAAATTTAGTGAGCATGTTATTCCTTCCTTCAGCCACATGTGGGGAGAGTAGTTTTATTTACCCCCCCTTCCCTTCTCCCTTATCTCCTCTATTGAATAAGATTTTTCTTGTCTCTTTTATGAGTTATAGCCTGCCCCATTTCATTACTCCCTTTCTCTTCCCAGCATTTTCCTCCTTCACCCCCTAATTTTTATTTTATTTGATGTTATTTATTTATTTATTTTATGTGTGTGTATGTGTGTGTGTGTGTGTGTGTGTGTATGTGGATATCATCTCTTCTGATATAACACACCCTGTACTCTCTATCTGTCTGTGTGTGTGAGTGTATGTGTACAATCTCTCCAACTACCCAAATATTGAGAAAAGATTCAAGAGTTAAAAGTATTTTCTTTCCATGTAGTAATGTAAACAGTTCAGCTTTAGAGAGTCTTTTATGATTTTTTTTCCCCCTGTTTACCTTTTCATGCTTCTCTTGATTCTTGTCTTGGGAAGTCAAATTTTTAAATACAGTTCTGGTCTTTTCCTCAACATGAAATCTTTAAATTTGTCTATATTACTGAATGTCCATTTTTTCCCTTGAAGTACTATATTCAGATTTGCTGGGTAGGTGATTCTTGGCTTCAATCCCAGTTCCTTTGACTTCTGAAATATCCTACTCCAAGCCCTTCAATCATTTAATGTTGAAGCTCCCAGATCCTGTGTTATCCTGATTGTATTTCCACAGTACTCAAATTGTTTCTTTCTAGCTGCTTGCAGTATTTTCTCCTTGATCTGGGAACTCTGAAATTTGGCCACAATATTCCTAGGAGTTTCTCTGTTTGGGTTTCTCTCAGGGGGGTGAGCGATGAATTTTTTCAATATCCTTTTTGCCCTCTGATTCTATAACATCAGGGCAGTTTTCCTTGATAATTTCATGGAAGGTAGTGTGTAGGCTCTTTTTTTGATCATGGCTTTCAGGTAGTCCAATAATTTTTAAATTATTTCTCCTGGATCTATTTTCCAGATCAGTCATTTTTCCAATGAGTTCTTTCACCTCATCTTTTATTTTTTAAAATTTTTGGTTTTGTTTACTAACGTCTTGGTTTAACTCATAGTCATTCTTTTCCATGGACTCATTTCTCTCTTTCAACGAATTATTTTGTTCAGTGAGCTTTTGAGCCTTCTCCTCCATTTGGCCAATTCTGCTTTTTAAACCCTTCTTCTCCTCGTTAGCTTTTTGGACCTCTTTTCCAATTGAGTTAGCCTCTTTTTAAAGCTGCTATTTTCCTCAGCATTTTTTTGGTTCTCCTTTAGTAAGCTGCTAACTTGTTTTTTAAGGTCTTCTATTGCCTGAGCCAAATTTAAGTCCCCTTTGGAGGGAGGGCCTTTGACTTCCTCTGACAGTATGCCTTGTTCTTCCTCATCTGATGAGATGGGGGGAGACACCTGTTCCCCAAGAAAGTAACCTTCTATGGTCTTATTTTTTTCCCCCTTTTCTGGGCATTTTCCCAGCCAATTACTTGACTTCTGAGTTTCCTCTCCACACCAATCTCTCCTCCAGTTCCGCCCAGCCAGCACTTGGGGGCTGAGATTCAAATGCTGCTTCTCAGCCTCAGGGCTTTTGGTGGGGGCAGGGCTGCTATTCAGTGTGAGATTAAGTTCAGGTGCTCAGGTGGTGGCAGGGCTGCCACATGGGGCTCAGTTCCCTCAGGGGGTTTACTTGGAGACCTTCAACAATGGATCCAGGCTCTAGCCTGCTTTGGCAGCCCCTGTCTACTGCTGCCTCCCAAGAGGGCCTGAGTTATGGGGACACCCTGCTCCCCTGTCAGTGGGCTGAAAAGACCCTCTCACTGACCTTTGGGCCTATGGGTAGAGGGACCTGTGCTGCGGCTGGAGATTCTGCCCCTGAAGCCTGCTTAATTCTGCTTCCCTTGGTGTTGCATGGCCAAGGCAGAGCCAAATTGTACTCCAGGTTTGGTGCACAACATACCTTTGGTGTCGGTTTTTCAGGTCTCTCTGGAACAGAAATCTCCTCCACTCCATTGTTCTGTGGCTTCTGTTGCTCCAGAATTTGTTGGGAGTTCTTCTTTACAGGTACTTTATGGGCTGTGGGTTAGGAGCTAGCATATGTGTGTCTTTCTACTCCCCCATCTTGGCTCCACCCCCCGAAGAATGGGCTTTTAACCTAGGGTCCATGAACTGTATTTTTTTTTTTTTAGTATTTGGATAAGTATTTCAAGGCAGTTAGTTTCCCTTATAATCTTATGCATTTCATGTATTTTAATAAAATATTATTTAACTGTCAAATTGATCTTTAGAAAGCACAAATGTGATCATATCACCCTGTATCCCCATTTAATACACTCCAATGGCTTCCTATTTCTTCAAGAATAATGTACAAAATCTAAGGTTTATCTTTTAAAACCCTTCATAAGTGGGCCCTTCCCTGCCTTTTCAGATTTCCTATACCTTGTTCTTCCACATGTATTCTGTGATACATTAAAGGTGTACTCTTTGCTTGTCCTCCCACAAGACACTCCATTTCCTACTTCAGTGCCCTATGTCTGAAATTCTCTCCCTCCTCATCTTCACCTTCTAGTTTCATTGGCTTTTTTCAGGCATTAGCTAAAGTATCACATTCTACAAGAAACATTTGCCAGTCTTTAAACTTAGTACCTTCTCTATGATGCCACTCCCAATTTACTATATGTATTTGTTTTTACACAATTGATTGCATGTTGTCTCTCCCATTGGACTGCAAGCTCCTTGAGAGAAGGCACTTTTTTCTTTTCTTTGCAGTTCCAGCTCTTAACATGACTGTCACATAGCTAGTGCTTAATAGATGTTTGCTGACCGACTGTCTGACTAAGAACAAGCCCATAGGCTCCACAATACAGAGAAAAGTGTCATTACACAAAAATGGTAAGAATCCCTGTGTTAGATGTTGTTTTCAGCTATAAAGGGACCATAAAATAGAGCTCTGGAAATGTTAAAGCCAAATGCCATGTCAAAACTGTTCTAACACAGGAGAGCATAAATTCTCCTTCCCACTCCTGCAATTAAAACATGAACTAATCATGGCAACATGTGTTTGTGCAAGTACATCAGCCCCTACACAGAAAAAAGAAAGAGATACGCTATCTCTCTTTTTTTCTAGCTTACATCACTGTCTGAGTATGTAGATGCCTTAGAAATCCAGAAGAACTGAAAGATAGCAAACATGGAAGCAGGCAGAAACCAGTAGCATCTATATACAGAGAAAGGAGTAATGAGAATTGACTGATACCAAAATAGGGATCAATAACCTAGACAATTGTTCTCAAATCTATCATGATAGTAGGGTTTACTAGTTCCAAATAAATAATAAGCACACAGTTCCCTACATATTTTAGCATCAGTTAAGTTGTATGATTTTCTAGTCTGTAATAGTATTTCTTACTTGCAGTGTCTGACAGGGTAGTAGAAAGAATACTGGATGGAAAATCTGAAGATCTAGGCTATAGCCCTGATTTTGTCCTTGCTTGATTAGCTCAGAGAGCTTGGGTAAGCTCTGAGCTTAACTTTCTTTATCTCACCTGTAAAATGAGAGAATGACATCCCCCAGATACCTTTGAGTTCCATGATACAATGAAATGACATCTGGTTATAATATTAGTTATAAATACAGAGTATGATGAAATAAATTTATGCAGCAGCATGGAATTTAATTGAGAGGTTTTCTGAAGAAACATAAACATTTTCTAATGTAATATGATATGGTTATACCAACCAAGTATAAAAGCATAAAAGATCTTGTATCTAAATATTAATGATATATTCTCATATTTATAAAGACACCTCTCTGAAACTATAGGTTGTAGAACAATTTGCTGATTTGAAATGAAGAATTTCCTTTCTAAGAGCTCCTTAGATCAATTAAGTTGTGGGTCGGGGGGAAAACATGTACATACAGATAAGTGTGTGTGTGTGTGTGTGTGTATACACACACATGCATATATGTGTATGTATATATGTAGGTATATGTGTATATATGTGTGTATTCATGAACATATACATCTCTATATGTATTTGATTTCTTCTACAGTTATGATGAAGCAATGTAGCACCTGAAAACTCTCTTGTGCTCACTGTTTTGATGTGGTTTTTAGGGTAAAATTGTGTTAAAACTCAGCTGTTTATGGGAAGAATCATGGTGGATCACCATGAATAATACACTTAGATCTTGAAAATACTTCAGGGGTCATTTTGTCCAATTCATAACTTTTCAGACAAAGAAACTGAGACCTAGATAGATTCATGACTTGACCTACATGAAACAGGGATGTCAGTAATGAAGATATTCCATCATAGATATACTGGAGATATATGGAGATGCTCCAACATACTCCAGGTTACATGTGCTTTTTCCTCTCCTCCACTAAGCTGATGGTGAAGCCAGTTTGCTGCAGAACAGTAACTGGATATTAGTTATAGTTCACTGATCACACAGAACTGAGGGTATCTCTGTATCTATGAAATGCAAGGATCACGCATTTGTCTTCTTGTTGTTGGTCAAAGTGGTAAGGGTGGGAGGGAGCAAACTGGAAGAGGGGAGACATTGACAGCAGAGGAGAACCAGAGTCTAACTGCAGGAATACAGTTATAAACATGATCATTAATAGAAAGAAACTACAAGAGGTTCAAGAGTAATAATAATACGGATGGAAGGAAGCTTAGAAGAGAAGGAAACAATAAGAAGTGTGTTATGGGAGAAATAAAGAGTAGACTAGTAGTTCTTAATGCTATCTGGCAGTCTAGAATGTTATTTGGCAGTCTAAAAAACCTATGGAACACTTAACAAAATAATGTTTGTTGCTTACATTCATAAGTGAAGTTAGAAGTTAGGGAAGATAAAAAAATAATTTGATTCCCAGTCATATTCACAGATCTGTGGTTTCCAGGTTGAGAACCTCTGGTGTTCAAAGCAAAAGTCTAAGATTATAGGACAATGACAGAGATTGGAGGTTAAATTCATTAGCACAAAAACTGGTGAATGAGATCTGAGGCAAGGGAAAAAAAAACACCTGAAGGAACCACAAACTCAAGAAAAAGAAAACAGCAAATAGCCTTTAACATTTGTAATTAAAAAGAAAAAGGGAACAGGGTTGATTGTGGTTGCTTCAGAAGTTTGGGGTTCAGAGAAACCAGCTGGGCTGGCTTCATTCCTGTCGCAGAATTCTGATACCACTGATTATTTTTCAGTCTTGTGACCTGATTCAAAATGATGTTTGGACTGCCCTCAGAAATGTGGATTTCTTACGCCTAGAAAGTTTTTTTTAAGCTAGTTGTATAAGCTACTTGTACATTGTACATTGTTTTTTCTCTTTTCAAGTACTCCTTCCTCTTAACTATTAAAAAGTATGTGTTATTGAGTTTGTGTTCTACACTGTGATATCCTATCAACTGTTAATTATTCTTTAAGGATTTTGGTTGACTCTGAGGAATTTTGCTAATTCTCAACATAGATTTTATTGTATTTCCCAGTTAAATAAATTTTCAAGGTGGTATGTACCACCATATGTTGATGCTGTCCTCACTTTCACAATAATTTCCCTTACAGAAAAGCACTAATGAATCTTTTTTAATGCAGCTTCTACACACAGCCACTTGTTAGTGGTAGATTTTTATTTAGTGATGAAAAATATAACCTATTTCTTTACTTTAAATAGTTGAGGATAAATAACCAAATAAGCAGAAGATGAAAAAGTATATGTGATGGTCATAAAATATGAGATCTACTTATTAGGGATTTTTCCCAGATCTAGAATTCTTCATAAAAGTTATTTGAAGAGGATTGTTTCACGTCTATATTAATTATGTCTATCAAAAAAAATATCAAACCATTCAGAAAATTAACCAGTTTTCTCCTTTTAAATCTTGTCATTTTGACATCCTATAGTGAAAATCATTTATAATTCTTATTATCTGCTGTTTCCTCTCACTACTTTGCCACCCTCACTACAGAAGCAGAATGTAGTCAAACAAGGTTAAGAGTTACTTAAATCTTTACAAAAACATATTAATTTCCACAACAAGGATAGCAAAAGACCCCAGAGTGTTTTATTTGACAGATATATGACTTATACCCCAAATGGAGAGAGATAGCTTCCAAGGGTTAGAATGTAAACTAATGTGTTAAATATTATAGAAAAGAATGAAGGAGGATTATTAGTAGTCATGCCATAAAGCAGAGAAAAGGAGTGGAGGGAAAAACCAGCTAAAAAAACCTTGTCAAGATAGTCAGCTATGCAAAGTCATCTCAAAGGAATTCAAGGATGAAAGTGGAATGAATACTACAAATAAAAGAAAAATGGAAAAGATTTGCAAAAAGAAAAAAACTACAATGTTTTTCTGCATCAAGGGCGATAGAACCACCCCACTTGTACTTTAATATGATAGTCCTTCAAGTACTAACAGTGAAAGTAAAGTAAAGTAAAAGAAGCTGAGTAGGATTAAGTATGCATAGGGAAGGAAGCATCATTCTGGAGGTGACAAAATTTTGAAGGCATTGATTGATTTACAAGATATCTGAAGATGATATCAAAGGTACAGAAAAAATTGTTGACCGGGTCATCCCTCTACGTATTGGCAACTAAGAACATAAAATAAGCATTGATTTCAGACATCTAACCAAATTAGAAAAGGCACACTTCTGACCAGAAATAACAACCTTTACAGTGAACCCTAAGGATCTCCCCTCCTTTCATGAGACTTCAAACACTACAGGGACTATCTGAGCAGTAACTACAAAGTTCTGGGTTTTTTCCCAGTATTTACCTTAGTGGTATGTGTTTAATAAATTCAGTATCACTACATTGATTTCAACATTTTACTAAAAGCTAGAAACCTGTATTTTTCAAAAGCCTATGAAATCTCTTTCTATAATGTTTAATATCATATTCCTATACTGTGTAGCCAATAATATCAATTATATTTCAATTATTACATAACCACAGATGAAACTAGCTATTAAGACAAAATATTGTTTTACAAATAAACCAGGCTTGTGTGGTTTGCAGCCTAAAATAAAATAAAAAGCAATAAAAGGGGAAAATTAGATATCAGTTCTTTCCACCTAGTCACAAACTACCTTATATATAGATTGATCCAGTTACCCTAGACTAAGGAGTAGACTTCGTAAGCACAAGTGGTTAAAAGCAGTTTTCTACAGAAGCTGGGGACCCCACTCTGAATCACAAAAATCAAAGCAGTCTTTGGGGTTCTTAGAATCCTTTCTGGTGCTCATTTCAGGAGGAGGCCATGGTATACGATCCTGTTTACGATTATGTTGGAAGATTACAGAGGTTTCCTTTAGAAACTCAGTTAAGACAGAAAAAGTCAGTAATTTTCCATAGGAATAGGTGTGATACAAAACTCCCAAAGGAGCCCAAACCATTCAAAAGAAATTTAAGGGAAGCCCCTTTAGAGATAAAAATGAGCATTCCTGTGCCACTGGGAAAAAAATTCCAGTTACACACACAACAGGGGCTGGCTTAACACAATAACAATCAGTGTCTTCCTGCAATGGAACATTGAGTTCAAATAGGCTCAGCAGAGGTTTTGGCACTTGAAAGTATCTGTGATCTTATCAGTGTAGATCCTTCCTCACTGTAGCAAAGGATTACTGCTTTGTAATTCTCTGCAATTCTTGTCAATATCTTTCAAAATATCCTGCACATTAGATCTAGTCAACTCTTTAAAAGATGTCATTTAATTCTTTTAATATTTTAATGTATTTTATGGTTATAGCACTTGGGCCACCTGATACACTTTTCTCTCAGTATATGGTCACCTTACCTCTTTTTCTAGTTAAGTATGTCTTTGATCATGTTTTTATATCACTTGTCTCAAGAAAGTTATTATCAGGACCATGATGAAACTTGCTTATATCTTTCCATTTCCCTTTGGATCAAATTCTATTTTGATTTCTCCACCTGATTGCCAAGTGGATGTTTTCCAGGGCAAGGGGAAGAATATTTTTGATAATGGGACTTTGAAAAAAGTTAATGGGATAAAAAACTTTCTGTAACATTTTTTTCCTGATAAAATGTGAATATCAAAGAGGGAGGGCAAATGGACACAAACATATGAGGAGATCCACATCTTAGTGTATAAAAAGTCAAAAAACTTTTCAAAAGATGGAATATAGCTGCCAACAATATGAGAAAATATTTCAAATAATTAAAAAATACAAGTTAAAACAATTCTGTCATTCTGCTTCATACTGATCAGATAGTCAAAAAAATGAAAAAATAGGAAATACAATTTTAAAGAGTCTATAAAAAGGTAACAGTAATTCACTATTGGAGGACTTTTAAATTATTCCAACTTTCTGAAAAATAATTTGTAAGTATGGTCAAAACTTCATTGAACCATCAATATCTTTTGACTCATTGTTACATCTATTAGGAATATACCACAAACAATGTTTGGAAAAGGATGGAAAGCACTATATATGTGTGTGTATACATATATGTGTATGTATATATATATATATCAGTAATTGATACATAAGTACTTAATATATGTTTATGAATGGATTGATATGCACTTTGCACACACACTATATATGTATATATATGTACGTGTATGAGAATATATGCTTGTGTGTGCATATGTATAAAATCACAAGCTCCATAAGCATTTTTAGTAGCAAAGAACTAGAGACACAGTAGTGGCACATGGATTGGAGGTTGATAAATTATGGTACATGAACATAGTGCAATATTACAGCACTATAAGAAAATGACGAACATGAGAAATATGAAGAAGTAGGGGAAGTAGTATATGAAATGGTGCAAAGTAAATTAAACAGAACAAAGAAAGCAATTTTCACCATGCCTATAACAATGGAAGTGGGCAAACAAGAACAACTACAATTGAATACTGTCAAATTATGATTAAATCTGGTTCTCAAATTAGAGATATGAGAAGATACCTCCCTTACTCCTTTATAGAGGTGGGATACAACAGGTGTGGAATATTGCATATGATGCTGCAGTGATGTATTGTGGTATTTGTTTGGGTTTTTTTGCTAAACTGTTTTTCTTTGTTTATTTCTTGTTGTCAGGGGAAATTAGGTACATATTGTACTGGGAAATATTAAATATAAAACAAAGCATTCATTTTTAAAGAGAAAATGACATGCTGTCTAATTTCCAAAGTGACGTTTTCTTGTATTAAATTTTGGAATCCATTAAGTATCCATTTATACTAGCTTTTCTTTTTTTTTATGAGTAGTCTATTTTTTTGTTTGGTTATTTGTTTTTATATTATATTCATTTCTAAATGTATACCTATCCCATACTAGCCCAGTTGCAACAATACTTCCTTTATGATAAAAATTTAAAAAAAGAAAAAGTTCAACAAAGCTAACCCAAACATTGGCCATGTATGATGGCTTCAGTATTCCATACCCATAGAGCACTTCTCCAACAAAAGGGAGTATATTTACTTCCTTAGCTACAACCTTGACTGTAGTAATTATACACCATTCAGTTTCATATTACTTTTATGAGATCTTTATTTGCAGCATTAATATGTGTTATTTCCTCCATTCTACTTCTGGAACTGAATCAGTTCATACATCTTTCTGTATTTCTCTGAATTCTTTATATTCATCATTTCTTATGGTGCAATAGTATTTCATTCACACACCATAATTTATTCAGATAAAATTGATATTTCCGTTTCCTTGCTACTATAAAGACTGTGCTATCTATATTTTGATATGGAAGATTTCTGTTCTTCAACTGCTTGGAGTGTATGATTTAAGTAGAATCTCTCAGTTAGCAGGTATTTCCACCATTGCATTGGTCAAAATAGCTAAGTCTTTCAAAGTTGATCATTTTGTTACAACAATGTTGCCTTCTCTTGGGTACAATATTCTGGTCCAACTCACTTTATTTTGTATATACATACATGCATTTCATCCTATATGTAAGGTATCCTAGGTTCTTCTGAACTATCCTGCTCATCTTTTCTTATAGCACAATATTACTCCTTCACAATTGTATACCATAACTTATTCAACCATTCCTCAACTAATGAATATCCCTTCAGTTTTCAATTCTTTGCCACAATGAAAAAGAGCTACTGTAAGGTTCTTTTCCCTTTTCTCTGATATCTTTGGGGTACAGACTTAGTAGTAGTATCACTGCATCAAAAGGTATGCACAGTTTTATAGTTCTTCATCCATAGATTCAAATAATTCTCCAGAATATTTCGACCAATTCATAATTAGACCAACAATTCACTAGTATCTCAATTTTTCCACATAGCTTCCAGCATTTGTCATTTTCCTTTAGTCATGTCAACCATTCTTATAGTTATGAGGAGGTATCTAAGAGTTTTTTAATCTGAATTTCTCTAATCAATACTGATTTAGAGTATTTTATTTGACTATTGATAGCTTTGATTTCCTCTTCTGAAAAATGCCTACTCATATTTTTGATGATTTGTTCATTGGGAAATGGCTCATATTTTCCTATATTTGTCTCAATTCCCTATGTATTTGAGAAATGAAGCTTTTATCAGAGAAATTTATTGTAAATTTTTTCCCAACTTCTAGTTTTCCTGCTAATTTTGACCACATTAGTTTTATTTGTGCAAAAACTTTAATTTCATGTAATCAGAATTATTCATATTACTTCCCATGATCTTCTCTACCTCTTGCATGTTTAGAAACTCTTCCTTTGTTCAATTGTTTTTGTTGTTCAGTCATACCTGACTCTTCATGAACTCATTTGGAATTTTGTTGGCAAAGATCCTGGAGTGGTTAGCCATTTCCTTCTCCAGTTCATTTGACAGATGAGGAACAAAAACAAATAGTGTTAAGTGACTTGCCTAGGGTCACACAACTGTCTCAGGCCAAATCTGAACTCAAGAAAATAAACCTTCCTAACTATAATGCACATCACTCTATCCACTGGTTCACCTAACTGACATATGCCTTCTTTCTTCCAAACAAATTCCTAATTTCCCCGACACTTTTTTGTTAAATTGTGAGTTCTTACCCCCAAAATCAAGGATCTTTGGGATTATCAAACACCAGATCACTATGCTAGGTAACTACTCTGGATTGTTTACCTAATCTATTCCACTGATTCATCCCTCCATTTCTTAGCCAGTGCCAGATTGTTTTGATGGTTATTCCTTTGTAATACAGCTGAGATCTGTTATGGCTAACCCACTTTCCTTCACATTTTTTATTAATTCCCTTGATATTTTTGACCTTTTTTTCCAGATTGATTTTGTTATTATTATTTCTAGATTTTTATATAGTTCTTTTCTAGTTTGATATGACATTAAATCAATAATTAGCTTAAGTGGAATCATTATTTCATTATATTGGCTCAGCCTATTCAGGAACAACTAACATTTTCCAGTTGTTTAGATCTGCCTTTATTTGCAGGAAGAATATTTTATAATTGTGTTCATTTATTACCTGAATTTATCTTGGCAAGTAAACTTTCAAGAATTTTATATTGTCTGCAGTTATTTTTAATGGAATTTCTCTTTCTATCTCTTCTTTCTGGTTTTGGTTGGTAGAAAATTAAAAGACTGATGATTTATATGGGTTTATTTTATATCATAACTTTTCTAAAGCTGTTAATTGTTTCAACTATTTTTTACTTGATTCTCTAAGTATACCATCATATCATCTGCAAAGAGTGATAGTTTTGATTCCTCATTGCCTATTCTTACTCTTCCAATTTATTTATCTTGTCTTATTGTGTAGTTAGCATTTCAATGTAATATTGAATAATAGTGTGTTAATGATCATCTTTGCTTCAGCCATGATCTAATGCTTATTACTAGCACATAGTAATCATTTCATAAATGAAAGTTTAATTCATCTTTATTATTTTGGATAGTCCAAACATTGAACAGAAAATATATGTACACTTTGATTCTCAGATATTTAAGGAATTTTTTGAATTTATCTTAATAAGATGTTTCTTTATATCAATTTTCTTTTTGTTATTGTTATAACTACACAGAAATGTTCAAATATATGATGGTTTATTTTGTATCTTGCTACATTATGAAAGTTATTAGTTATCTTATTTAATTTCTTTTCTGAGTCTATAGAGTTTTCTAAGTAAATCATTGTGCTGCCTACAAAAGAACAGCTATGACTTTAAATCGCAAATATCAACTTAATTTCTTAATTGTATTTTATTACTGTTGCTAGCTCTTTCAAAACTATGTCAAATACAATTCTACCTAAATTGATTTACTTGTTCAGTTCCATACTAATCAAACTACCAAAAGGTTATTTTGTAGAACTGGGAAAAAACAAAGTTCATCTGGAAGAAGAAAAGATCAAGAATATCAAGAGAATTAATGAAAATAAATACAATAGAAGATAGCCTAGCCATACCAGATCTTGAATTGTATTATAAAGTAGCAATCATCAAAATTACTTGATGCTGGCTAGGAAATAGAGTGGTGGATCAATGTAATAGGTTAGGTACACAAGACACAATAGTCAGTGATTATATTAATGTACTGTTTGATAAACCCAAATACCCAAGATTCTGGGATAACTCTCTATTTGACAAAAAACTGCTGAAAAAACTTGAAAATAGTGTGGCAGAAACTAGGAATAGACTAACATCTTACACCATATATCAAGAAAAAGTCAAAATGGGTGCACAGTTTAGACATAAAGGGTGAAACAATCAACAAATTAGGAAAGCTAGGAACAGTTTAACTGTAAGGTCTATGAAGAAGAGAAGAATTTATGACCAAATATCAAATAAAGAATATTATGTAATGCAAAAATGGATAATTTTGATTACATTAAATTAAAAAGTTTTCACATCAATCCAAAGCAATCAAGATTAGAAGGGAAACAATTTTTATAGTCAGTGGCTCTGATAAGGCCTCATTTCTAAAATATATAGAGAACTGAATT
Source organism: Notamacropus eugenii (assembly GCF_028372415.1). Lineage (NCBI taxonomy): Eukaryota > Metazoa > Chordata > Mammalia > Diprotodontia > Macropodidae > Notamacropus > Notamacropus eugenii. The sequence continues at coordinate 253,954,008 of NC_092875.1, read as the reverse complement.
GAACTTTTAAGAATACAAGTCATTTTCCAATTGATAAGTGGCAAAAGAATAGTAACAGGCAGTTTTCAGATACAGAAATTAAAACTATTTATAAGCATTTGAAGACATGAGGTACCACCTCACACCTATCAGATTGGTTAATATGACAAAATAGGAAATGAATCAATGTTGGAGAAGATGTGGGAAAACTGGAACATTAATGCATTGTTGGTGGAGTTGTGAACTGATCAAACATTCTGGAGAGCAATTTGGAACTATGACCCAAGGGCTATATGTGCTGATTCTTTGACCCAACAATATTACTTCTAGGACTATATCAAAAATACACATGTACAAAAATATTTCTAGCAGCTCTTTTTGTGGTTACCAAGAACTGGAAATTGAGATGTCCATCAACTGGGAAATGGCTGAACAAATTTGAATACAATGGAATACTATTTTTCCATAAGAAAAGATGAGCAGGACAACTTCAGAAAAACCTGGAATGACTTGAGTGAACTGATGCTGAGTGAAAGGAGAAGAATCAGGACACCACTGTACCAGCCACATTGTGCAATGACTGACTTTGATAGACTTAGGTCATCTCAGCAATGCAATGATCTAAGAAAATTTCAAAAGGCATTTGATGGAAAATGCTATCCACATTCAGAGAAAGAACTGTGGAGGCTGAATGTAGATGAAGTGTACTATTTTCTCTCTTTTTTTTTCTCGTAGTTTTGCTTCTTCTTTACAACATGTCTAATATGGGAATATGTTTAATACAATCGTACACGTATATCCTATATCAGATTGCATGCTATCTTGGGGAGGTGGGACAGAAAGGAGATGGAGAAAATTAAAACTCAAAATCTTATAAAAGTAAATGTTGAAAATTAAAAATAAATACATAGTTTTTTAACTGTGTCAAATAAAAGTAGGTATGGAAACATCTTTACCTTACCCCTGTTTGTTGTTGATATTCAGTCATTCAGTTTGTCTGACTCTTTGTGACATTGTGGGCCATATTGCCCATGGGGTTTTCTTGGTAAAGAGACTGGAGGGTTTGCTATTTCCTTCTCCAGAAGATTAAGGCAAATATTAATTAAGTGAGTTGCCCAGGGCCATACAACTATTAAGTGTCTAAGGCCAGATTTGGACTCAGATATTCCAAACCTTAGGCCGAGAAAGCTATCCATGGAATCATCTAACTGCCTCTATTTTCTTCCTATAACTACTTATAAAGCTCCTAGAGTTCTCCACTAAAAAGAATACTAGCTTTGAACTTTCAATCTCTACTTTATACTAAATTAAAATATGGCAAATTTGTGCCCAATTTAGGTGTCTTTATTAAATATAAATGAGAATTATATTTTCATGCTTTTTGTTTTTGTATATTAATATAATAACGTTTGTAATTTGTTTTAACATTATTGACTTCACTAAATATTTTCTTTATGTAGTCTTAAAATTGATCTTACTTGGTCCTAGTGAAAAAATTTCTGGATATAATTATTATAGCCTTCATGCTAGGTTTTTGTTTAGAATTTTTGCATCAATAATCATTAGTGATGTTATTCAAAATTTCTCTTTGTTTTTCTCTTGTTTATGTGTTAGTACTATGTTTATCTCATCAAATCAGAGTGTTTTCATTCTAAGTTCTTCAGAATAATTTGTATAGCATAAGTAATAATTACTCTCTAAACATCTTGTGTATCTATATTAACCAAGTTCCCTTCCTACCCAACAGCTTTGTAGATTAATTATGGGTGAATCAATTTTTTTCTGAGATTAGATTTTTAATATCCGTATATAATTATATGATAGCTTGAATCTTTTATATTTTAGGTGATCTTTTTTTTCTTTAAATCATTGATGTTGCTTGCCTGTAATCATTTACAAAAAATTAGATAATTGCAACATTTGTCGCATGACATTGTTATATACTTATAACCCAATAGGCTCATGCAAATGGATATCTTAATTGAGATAATATAAATTCTTTATCCATTTGCTTCTTCTTTGTGTATTCTTCCATTTATTCCTTTTGAATGTCCTTGGACCTAACTGAGGAGCTCTGAGTATAATTACAACTTTATCAACAAACAGGAGTATCTGGGGAATGCCACCATGTATAGGGAATTCCTCTATTTTTACTCTACACCAGGCATCCTTCATGACATTATAAAATAATTTGGGTAACAACCTTTTTTTTTCCCAAATTTATTTCTTATTTAACAACTAGGTTCAAAAGATCATTAAACAAAGTTGTCTCTATGGTTGCATGGAGTCTCAATTATCTTAACATACACGAGAGACACCCTGTAGGACTTATTCTTTAAGTCTGCATTTTGCTTTAACAAATAATATTTTTGGCAACTAATACGCAAGGCAGAATTTCATATTACCTACACCTTTCACTCAGTTATGTGATTGAAAAAATGTTATCCATTCCTGAAAATCATCTGCGAAAGTCAGTCACATTTTCCCTTTAATATTGTCATTAAAAATAATATCAAAGCATGAGAGGGATTCTCATCATATATACACACACATGTATATGTACATAAACATACATACAAAAATATATGTATGTAGATGATAGCACAATATACTATACAACATATTGCAATATTATATACATAGTGCCTGGTAGATAGTAAGCAATGAAGTACTTTGTGGTGCCAACTAAGTAACTCAATGGAAAGGGTGTTGAGTCTGCCATCAGAAAGATCTGAGTTTAAATCTAGACTAAGATACTTACTAATTGTATAATCCTTGGTAAATCCTTTAACCTCTACCTCAGTTTCTTCCCATGTAAAACAGGAATAATAATAGCACCTACCTCCCAGGGTTGTTTTGAGGATAGAATAAGATATTTGTAAAATGCTTTGCACTATATAAATTAAGGATGATGAGAGCAATTATTTTTATTATTTCATTAAAAAATGAATTTTAATATATTAGCAAAGTTTTCCTAACCCTACTATGACAATTTATCTTGAGAAAAAATAATAAATAGAATGTTGTGCTTGATATTCCCATTCCTTTCTGTCTTTCTTAAGTCTTTTTTTTCCATTTTTGGTATTTATTATTAGTTTTATTATTAGTTTAATATACAAACATTTAATGAAAAAGCATAATAAGAATAGTACAAGGGAACTAAAAGACTTTTGTTAAGTCACCAGGCATCATTAACTAGTGAAACTGGCTCAAACCAGAGATGTAGCATGATCATTTTCATCAGAGAAGTAAAACTACTCTTTAAATTAAAGAATGCAGTTGACTGAGCTGCATTTCCAGAGAATACAAATGAAATTTATTCACAGTTGCCTTATTTCTTCATTGCTTCAAAACCAACCAAGATACACATACATACACACACACACACACACACACACACACACACACACACACACGGAAGCTAGTTCAGCAAATTGAGGCTATAAATATTATGCAGCGTTTCATCATGTCATTTACCTCCTTGTACAGCTTCCAAGCTGCCTACAGCCCTATATGAAATAGCCCTATTAGAATACCAACAGGACATGAGAGCCACTGGCCAGCTAATCACAATACTGTCAAATGGCTACGTCAAATGACTATAATTCACTGAATGGGGCAGTTATTAAAATGCTGAGCCTTTCCTCTGATGTGACTAGAATGATAATGACAATATAGTCAGCCTTCATTGCGAACAATAAGATGAATTAGGAAAGACACAGAATTAACCATTCCTTGGGATTGTCCCCTGAAAGCTACCCTACAGTAAATAAATACTGTGATCAGTTTCTTGCCTCCTGTAAGATAACAACATTTGTGCAGAAGGAACACTTGCAATCCCAATGAAAGGGCTGATATAAGTTAAGTTTTAATGTTTCATCTATGACTCATAGAGCAGAATTCTGCATTAAAGCCACCTTTCACATTAAGGAAAGCAATAGCAAATTGGCTGATTAGCATAAACATGTAGGAACTGTGTTGTCTCTTAAGAGTCATTATTGTGCTCTCCAGATGTATTTGTTCCTGTTGTTAAATTCATGAATTATTATTATTTCTTTCCTTTTAATAAATCTTGGCACCCCCATCTCACATTGCCATAATTCCCAGTAGGCAGAAAAGCCCTAAGCAAACATAAAATGAACTTTTTATTAAACATATGAATCTAGAAAAGAAGCAATTGAATTAGTCTTGGCACCAGCCTAAAACATATTCAAATTGGAAAATTAGCCAATTTAACCCAACGAAATTCAGTTATGGTTTAATGAAAAGCATTTAAAAACAAGTTCTAAGTTAATCTTTATTTCTTCTTGTGGAAAAACAATACCTTTCTGCAACACTTGTGGCATCTCAAAACCTCTGAATAATGATTAGAAAATGTTTTTGTTCTTATAAAATTAGTTATAACATTATCACTGGAAATCATGCCTTCAAAACAATTTAATAATGCCTGACTTCAGATTGCAAATTACAGCAGTGATATCATATATCTTTATTATTCGATGCTAGTTTATCTATAAGAAATTATTAAACTTGTATCTACTTAAAAGATATTGAAACTAACAAAAGTGAATACCTTTTAAAGCTGGGTTTATGATTTCCTCTTCTCTCTTTTCTAAATTCATTTGTGGAGTCTTGGAGCATTTTGTTTTTATTTTTGAACATTCCTTGTTTTCAATTTTGAATTCCAAATTCTTTCCTTCCTTCCAACATCTCCGCCACTCACTTAGATGGCAAGCAATGTGATACCTATTATATATGTGAAACCATGCAAAACATATTTCCATATTAACCATGTTGCCAAAAAAAAAGTGAAAAAATATCTTTCAATCTATACTCAGAGTTCAGCAGTCCTCTGTCTGGAGACAGATAGCATTTTCTATAATGAGGCGTTAGGGATCATTGCGGACCATTGTGTTGTCTTTAATGGCTGATTACTGTTAACAATATTGCTATTACTGTGTGTAATGTTCTCCTCTGCACTTGCTCACTACATTTGCATCAGATCATATAAGCCTTCCAAAGTTTTTTGTGAAACCACTACTTCATTTCTTAAAACACAATTGTGTTACATCATAATCATATACTACAATGTCTTCAATCATTCCTCAATTGATAGGCATCATTTCAATTTCTAATTCTTCACTACCATCAAAAAAAAAAAAAGATCTGCTACAACTACTTTTATACATGTAGGATCTTCACCTTCTTTGGTCTCTTAGAGGTATAAACCCAGTAATGGAATTTCTGGGTCAAAGTATATATGCACAATTTGATAAAGCCTTGACCCTAATTTCCTCAAGAAGCCATGGAATCTTACATATGAAAGAAGCAAAGATCATTCTCCCCGTGCACCCATACTTAAATCATTGTGTGTGCTTATTATAAATTATATATATACATATATATACATATATTTATATATGACATCTAAATATATGCAGTATAATGCATTCATATTACATATAAATTATATTATAAATTCAAAATGTACTGTGTGTGTATGTATGTGTGCATCAGAACTAGACTATCTCCAGGTAGCAGACCAAGTGTCTTTTCCTTTACTCTACTTGACACATTAAAAGTAGAGTTTGCTAGGGCTACCTGAAGTGAGAGGAGATTGCAAAATTTACAGTATGAGCATTTATGCTTCAGAAATCCACAAAGGCTACAAATTAGGGATTATTTATTTTGTGGATTTCCAGAATTAAAATCGTGGTAAGAATGCAGTCCAAACTTTAAAATACATTGTGCATACATTCTTCCCTTCCATTCCTGCTGTTTGTTAAACATTGAGAGTGAAGGACAAACAAAAACAACCAGAATACTCCTTTGCCAAGACCTTCCACTTCCATTATAACAAGCTCCTAGCCAGTGTAGTGTAGTTCAAGGAACATTGGATTTAGAGTCAAAAGACTTGGGTTACTTTCCATCTCTGAGCCTTATTTCCCTCATATGCAAAATGAGAGAGTTGCAATGGATGACATCTACAGACCCTTTCAGTTTTAATCTTTGATCCTCAGATCCTAGTGAGAGTTCTCAAAGACTATTGCTACTGCAATTAACCCTATTGCCTAAAAATAACCATTACCTGCTATCATGAGCTATTGCTGTTTCCTCCTTCCTTTACATCTCTCTGGACCAAAAAATGGATGCAAAAAATTTCCTTCTAGCATATATAAATTTCTTTTGGTGTACCTATCTTTTTCTTACCAAATTCTAGTGAAAGAAAACTCAGAATCTTTACCTTCAAGATTGTGAAGAATTCCTTTTGTCAGCTAAGAATCATTTACAGGTCCCTTAATGAACAACATTGTGATCTTATCATTGACAAGAATCTATTAAACTTAAATATTTTAGCAAAAACCATGCTCTATGCCAGCCCTCAGTAAAGTACCCTTTGTTCAGGAAATTACAATCTGCACTGATATCAAAGCTCCCTATCCCTAATTTTCCTGTCTGTCAACATTAAATCTTAACTGCATCATTAGGGATCTCATACATAACTCCTTGATTCACTTTGTTTTAGTATCCTCAATCAGTACTTTATTATAACGTCTACAACCACTTCACAGGAGCCTTGAGGCCTAGATTATAGAGTCTCACAGTCTCATAAAATAGAAATCAAGAATTATAGACGTATTGGTAAATATGCAAACATGTAAAATAAAACTTTGATTTTCCAAATTTCAGCTAACCAGAACACTCCACTAATCAGCAACTGGTTGCCCTTCTATTAATGAAAAGGTGATAAAGAAAACTGATCAGACAAATCAAGAATGAAGTCCACAGAGTTAACACATTGGGAATTCTCTAGCTCCAGTATACAGTAAGCAACTCGCAAAGAAAGAATTCTTCAGTCACTGCTTTGTAATTCAGTAACTAATGATCATTTATTTGCAATACAATAACTCATAGTAACAGAGAGGATAGTGAGATTTTTTCAAGGCTTTTGTAGCAGAGCATAGTCTATCAGTTTCCACAAACAAAGAACCTGAGTTTTGCTGTACTGACTTCTGATCTGTTGATAGAAAGTAATCCACATTAATTTAATGGTTTTCCATGAAAAAGACTGAAATAAAAGGGAGCTTCTTGTTAGCTCTTAGCCAGAAAATCATAGTAATTCATCATAAGATAGTCACTGAGGATTTTGATCAATGGAGGGATGTAGATTACACAGATTCACTTTTTTATTCAATGGAAAATAAATCAACAAACATGTTTAGATGCCTGCACTTATGCACAGGATGACTGTGAGTACAAGACAGAAGGGAAAAATTGAAATCATTTTTATCCTTAAGGAACGTACAGTCTTCTGAGCTACATTCACATTCACATACATTCTTTGCATAGCAGAACTGCCAATTGTGGTATAATTGGATACAAGCCAAAGTTTGGTTGTATATGAATGTAAGCTCCTTGAGAGTAGGATCTATTTCATTTTTGTTCTTGTTTTTCTTTTTCTCATAGTAAGTCTAGATGTCATTGTCAATCAGTCAACAAATAAAGTAAATAAAGTAAGTACTTAGTAAGGAAGCAAAAAATAAATAAGTAAATGAAAGTAAACCTTTTCATCAAGGAGCCTACATTCTTTTTATTTATTTTTTTAATATAATTTATTTTCAGTTTTCAACTCACTTCTACAAGATTTTGAATTCCACATTTTCTCACCATATATCCCTTCGCCCCATCCCAAGACAGTATGCACCCAAATCACTCTTTTTCCCAATCTTCCCTCCCTTCTATCACCCCCTTCATCCATATCCCCCTCTCTATTTTCCTGTAATGCAAGACAGATTTCTATACCCCATTGCCCATACAACTTTTTAGTTCCCAGATGCATGCAAAAACAATTTTTAACATTCATTTTTAAAACTCTGAGTTCTACATTCTCTCCCTTCCTCCCTGCCCACCTATCCTCATTGAGAAAGCAAGTGAATCTATATAGATCATATATATGTAGCCATGCAAAACACTTCCACAACAGCCATATTGTAAAGGACTAACTACATTTCCCTCTATCCTGTTCTGCCCTCCATTTATCCCATTCTCTCCCTTGACCTGTCCCCTCACAATAGTATTTGCTTCTGATTTGCCCCTTCCCTCAATCTGCTGTCCCCTCTATGATCCTCCCTCTCCTATTCCATTCCCTCCTACCTTCCTGAAGAGAAAGATAGATTTTCATAGCCAATTGAATGTGTTATGCCCTCCTTAAAGCAAATCCATTGAGAGTAGGACTCAGTTATTTCCTTTCATCTCCCCACTCCTCCCCTCCATTGTAAAAGCTCTTTCTGGCCTCTTTTATGTGAGATGCTTTACTACACTCGCCCTCTCCCTTTCTCTTTCTCCGTAACATTTACCTCTCAACACTTAATTTTATTTTTTAGGTATCTTCCCTTTATATTCAGGTCACCCTGTGCCCTCTGTCTATATGTGTGTGTGTATGTGTGTGTGTGTGTGTGTGTGTGTGTACACATACACATGAATACATACATACCTACACATATATAATATACACATATATGTATATATGTATTTGTGTGTGTATGTGTGTGTATGTGTGTGTGTGTGTGTGTGTGTGTGTGTGAAAACTCTTCCTCTGACTACCCTAATACTAAGAAAGGTCTCATGAGTTACAAATACCATCTTTCCATGTAGGAATGTAAACCATTCAACTTTAATGAGTCCCTTATGGCTTCTCTTTCCTGTTTACATTTTTGTGTTTCTTTTGATTCTTGTATTTGAAAGTCAGACTTTCTATTCATCTCTGGTCTTTTCAACAAGAATGCTTGGAAGTCCTCTATTTCATTGAAATGCCATTTTTTCTCTGAAGTATTATACTCAGTTTTTGTGGGTAGGTGATTCTTGATTTTAATCCGATCTCCTTTGACCTCTGAAATATCATATCCCAAGCCCATTTGATTCCTTAGTGTAAAAGCTGCTAAATCCTGTGTTATCCTGATTGTATTTCCACAACACTTGAATTGCTTCTTTCTAGCTGCTTGTAATATTTTCTTCTTGACCTAGGAACTCTGAAATTTGGCTACAATATTCCTATGAGTTTTCCTTTTGGGATCTCTTTCAAGAGGTTGTCGGTAAATTCTTTCCATTTCTATTTTACCCTCTGGTTCTAGAATATAAGGGCAGTTTTCTTTGATAATTTCTCAAAAGATGATGTCTAGTTTTCTTTTTTTATCAGGGTTTTCAGATAGACTAATAATTTTTAAATTGTCTCTCCTGAACCTATTTTCTAGGTCAGTTGTTTTTCCAATGAAATATTTCACACTGTCTTGTATTTTTTTCATTCTTTTGGTTTTGTTTATAATTTCTTGATTTTTCATGATTTCATTAACTTCTATTTGCTCCATTCTAATTTTGAAGGAATTGCTTTCTTCAGTGAGCTTTTGAACCTCCTTTTCCCTTTGGCCAATCCTACTTTTTAAGGCATTCTTCTCCTCATTGGCTTTTTAGACCTCTTTCACCATTTGAGTTACTAGATTTTTAAAGGTGTTATTTTTTTTCAGCATTTTTTCAGTCTCCTTTAGCAAACTGTTGACTCATTTTTCATGATTTTCTTGCATCACTCTCATTTCTCTTCCCAATTTTTCCTCTACTTCTCTTACTTGATTTTCAAAATCCTTTTTGAGCTCTTCCATGGCCTGAGATGATTTCTATGTTTTTTGGAGGCTTTGCAGGTAGGATCCTTGACCTTGCTGTCTTCCTCTGGATGTATGCTTTATTCTTCCTCTGGTTTTATGCTTTGATTACCATGAAGGTAATCTTCTGCAGGCTTATTTTTCCCCTTTTGATCATTTTCCCATCCTATTCCTTGACTTCTGAGCCCCTTGTTAAGTGGAGGGTGCAATGCCCGAAGTTTCAGGTGCTTTGTGCAACTGTTGTCAGAGATATCTCCAGGGACCTGTAAATTCTCAGCTCCTCCAGAGTGGTGTGATCAAAGGAGAGGTGTTTCTTCTCTCCTGGCCTTTACTCTGGTCTGTGATTAACCACAAGCTCTTTTCTGTTCTGGATCTGTGAGTAAGGTTCCCTCTTCACAGTTGCCACCATCTCATCATGCCAGTGCTCTTCCTTTCCCCAGGGCCACCACCCAGGACTATGATCAGCTGCTCTATTTCCCTATCATCTGTAGGCCAAGAGCTCCAGAAGCAGCTGCAGCTGCAGCAGTGACTGCCACCCTCTTGGGCCTGGGGCTGAGACTTGGACTAGGGCCAGATCACATTCCCCTCTCACTCAGGTGAGAGAGCTTTCCCACTGACCTTTGAAGTGGTCTTTGGCATTTATGGGCTGAGAACTCTGGAAACTACAGTGCAGCAATTCAGTGCCCTGAGACCTGCTCCAGTCCTGAGTATGCTGGTGTGGCCGTAACAGACTGCACTTAGCTCCTAGTCTGGTGCAGTAGACTCATCCTGTCACCTTTCTAGATTGTCTTGGGCTGGAAATCTGTTTCACTCTGTCATTTTGTGGCTTCTGCTGTTCTAGAATTTGTTCAGTCATTTTTTACAGGAATTTTGAGGGATTTGGGTGGAGAGCTCAGGCAGGTCCCTGCTTCTACTCTTCCAGCTTAATTCTGTCCCCTCAATGAGCTTACATTCTAATACTGAAGACCACATGTACATAAATAGGTATATATGAAAGATACATACAAATAAGTACAAGATATGATTTGTTGACTGTTGAACACAGAACACTGAATTTATTAAAGTAGTTATTTGACCATTGCCTAAATTCATTTGTTGCTCAGCCTATGGTCAGGGCTCATAATTACAGCTTTATAGATTCACAGATGTCATGTGGTCCTATCTGTAACTGATGTGATCAATGAAAAAAAAAAGTCATGCAAATTTAGGAGAACTGAATAGTTACTCATAATGCTTTATAGTTCTAAGATTCATGATTTTCCTCATAGGTTCTTCCTCAATCAGGACAAATACTAAAATCTCTACACCACAGCAAAATTGACTTCATGAATTACTTGGCAAGCAGATGGGGGAGAGGGTATACATTATTTTGCACCCCATCTGTTGGTGAGCTTTTTAGAATTTATCCTGTCTAGTCCTCGGATGAAAGACATGGTCTATTGCCAGGTCTATAAGTAAAACTTTATTATTTTATTAAGCCCTGCAAACATTTATATTCTGGTACATTGCCTTTGAGAACTCAGGGTTACCTTAGTGGGACAAAACATTTAAAGATGATCAAAAAAGAGAGGTCCCAACACATTTTTGGTTAAATAATGAAAATGGAAAGAATAATTAAAAAAAAAACACAAAAGTCAATACCATATAGTTATAATGATCAAACTTGACCCCAAAGAGATAAAAATGCATATCCTACCTTAGCAAAAGTGAGAGATTATTGGTTTGGTACCTTAAATATATTGCCAGATTTAATTGATTGATGTATGGGTTATTTTTCCTGAATGACTTTTTTTCTTTGATTTCCTGTCTATTTAATTCTACATTTCCAAAGGGTGGTTGACTAGGTAAAGGAGATAAGAAATGCATTCACAAATGACACTAATGTTAAAAGCAAAAATATTAATAAATAATGAAAATGCAACTGCTTGTTAAATTAACTACAAAAACTTGAAAAAATGTTAACCTCCTCTAGTTTTGTTCAAATTCTTCTATATAGATTCTGTTTCTTAATGGCAGCCTGAAATGTTTAGATCATCACATATGGAATAGTAGCTCATAGACTGAATAATACCGAAATTAAATATCCTAGAAGGAACTTAGTTATTTTTGAAATGATTCTGAGTTTCCAGGCTCTAGGGCACTATTTAGTGAATTGCTACAATCAACTGTACCCCCATTGCCTTAAAGAGTTCGCATGATTCTATGCCTGACTAAAATTGCATCAATACAATACAACCAAACAGGCCCCTGAGTGGTATTTTGAACTGTCTTCAAAATTGATTTTGTGGCAAACAATCAAAGCACCTTTGCTGAGATCCAATTTCATTATTAGCTAACCAAAGTAATTGACTTGATATGTCACAGTTCATTTATATTACTTATGTAGCATCGAATGCTAGATTTGAAGTCAGGAAGACCCGGGTCCAAATGTCAGTTGAGACACTTAGATAGATTTCAGGAAAATATCTGATGTAGTCCCTCAGATTATCTTTGTGGGAAAAGAGAGAAATGTGGACTATATGATAACGCACATAGGTAAATTCAGGGGTGGTTGCATTATTGGACTCCAAGAAAATCCTTACAAGGGGAATATCACTGTAGAGGGAGGTCTCTAGCATTATACTACAATGCTGCTACTTAACTTTTACTATGTATTATTACTTTCTTTTTAAATCAATGGCATAAATAAGAGCATAAATAGTATACTTATGAAGTTTGCTTTCCTCCTAAGTCATTTTCTAATGTCTCATTCCAGTGAAGAGGTAATATTTTATTCTTGAAGACTATTAAAGCAAAGCATGAGATCTACAGGATTTCCACTATCCTAAAACAACTTTGAGCCTCATACTAGGAAAAACTTCATATGCTACCCAAATACCACTCGAGTTAAGAAAAAAATCACAAATTACTAATAGGCTGGTCACTTGCTAATTAATTCTTTGGCCATGACAACCTATGAAACAAAGAAAAATGCAAAATTACCCAGAGTCATATGCATTTTGCTTTTTCTAAATTGATGGTGGCAGAACAGTGGGCAGGCAATGTTGACAATCACACAGTTCTTAGACAATCTATAAACATTAAATTAACTTCTAAGACTCAGCACTTACCAAAGTGACTGGCATATAGAAGGTTTTTAATAACTTTATTGACTAAGTGGATGATCCTTACTCAGTAACCAATGAGCAGATTTGTATCTCCAAAAATGAATCATAAAAGCATTAACCTTACTGAAACAAAAACCCATCTTTTAGTAACATTTTTTATGTTGATGTCATATTTCTATAATTTGTGGGATACTACAATCTTCCATGAATCCCAATTGCAAATCACTAAAAAAGGCAAAGGAGAAAAAGATGGGGGCATAGCCTGGCTGCTACATAAGCACTGATGACAAATTGAGTATATGAAATGATGCAAAATATATTATTTGAAAAATGCCTGACCAGAAAAGGAGGTAGATCAATGGATAACAGATAGATTGTTAATATGTTAAGCTGCTCTTGTGAGTAATGTTAAGTAACCTTAAGGAAGTCCTCTAGTATGGAAAGGTTACCCTCCCTTGTGGGATATTTATGGGAAAATATAGACAAGTGTTACACAGAATGAACATTGTGAGTGGGCTGTAATTTGCAGGATTGATAGGAATACTTATATCAACGATATTACAGATCCATTAAAATGCTAAAGTGGCAAATTCATAAATGACATAAAACTTGGTGGGACATAACTAAAACATCATGCGATAAAATCAGTCTTCAAGCAGTTTCTGAGAATCTAGCTCAATGGACTCAATCTAATCTATTAAAATCGAACTTTGCAATACAAGAAGGGCTGTGATGGTTATATATTGGGGCATCTAGCATAGTAAATAGAGCATTAGACCTGAAGTTAGGAAGAGTTGAGTTTAAATACAGCCTCAATTTAAATCTGTATGACCCTGGGCAAGTCACTTAACCTCTGTTGGTCTCAGTTTCTTCAACTACAAAATAGGGATAATTAGGGCATCTAACTTGCAGCCTGTTTTGAAGATCAAGTAAGATCATATCTGTAAAGTGCTTGTCACAATGCGTGGTGTGTAGTATATACCATATACTATATAAATATTTATTCTCTTCTCATTTCTCTTTCCCTTTCCCTATAGAAAAGTTCTGTTGGTTTCAGTAGGCTGACACCTTATCATAAGTAAACAGAGTGATGTGGTATAATGGTCATTTGAATTGAAAAAATCTTTCCTATTCATTAATAAGTCCATTAAGTCACATGCAGCCTGTGGTGAGAGGAGTTTGCTGAATGGATGGAGCAGGAAGAGGCAGAGCTAGAGCAGAGCTGAGAGCAAGTTAGTCTTAAGAGCAGTCAGAGCTAGAAAGGTTATAGCCTCCTGGGTAGCAATGAGTGATTTTTGTGATTGTGATTTTGTTTAAGAGAGCCTGTTTGTGATGAGTGTTATGAGCCTGGTTTTTGGAAAGCCTAGCATGGGGAAGTTTTGGGGCTGGTGTTATCTGCATTGTTACCCTGTATAAATTTTTGTTGCTGTGATGTATTTGGATCTGAATAAATGTTTGGTTCTACCTTCCATGCAGAGAGTCTGTGGTATTTCGTGATACTGAATTGCACCATGATATTCATGGCTGCCATGAGCACTGTAAATATTTCATTGGTGCTACACATGACAACCAAAAACAATTAACACAAAGGTTGTGTGAAGAGAGATACGATTGCCAGAGCAAAGGGGTTGATATTTTTCCTATGCTGTGTTCTAGTCAAATGATACCTAGAATGTTGGGTTCAATTATAGATGCCATATTATAACGAGAAAATTGATAAATAAACTGGAGAATAACCTGAGAAGGGCAAACAGGATGGTAAAGGGCCTCAAGATCATGTTGCATGGAAAGCAATTGAAGGGACTGGGGATTTTTAGGTTGTAGGAGGAAAGATATAATAGGACCAGGATATTTCAAAAACTTGAAGAACTCTCATAATAAAAAAGATTTAATCTTTTTCTTGCTTTGCCCCAGAGGGCACAATCATGACTAATGGATAGAAATTGAAGGAAGATGAATTTTGATTAACATTAGGAAAGACTTCCTAACAATGAAAGCTGTCCCAAAATGGAATGTCTTGGCTCCAATGAAAGTTGATTTCCTTATCAATGGATAAAATATCTAACTTTCAGATATTTTCAAGACAGCATCCCATTGAGAGAATTAACTAGTATAAAGGGCTAGCTATCATTGAAGTTGTTTTGGTTCTAAATGAACAGATTCCCTGCCTCTTGCATGAACTACTACCCCTGCCTATGTAGAACCTTGCCCCCTTATTTTCTACTCTGATAATACTCATCAACCTTTGCCCATGCCATGATGTCTGAACTGATTTGGGTGTATAGCCTACCCTTGACTAATTGCTGCTTTGCCTGACAATGATTATCACCAATCCACATGCAATGACTCTCTCCAGCTTCTGGTTTTCCAGTTCAGATTCTGGCTCTGTATAACTATTCACTTATAAGGATAATATATCTGTATGTACATGTACACACACAAATATATATATGTATGCATATATGAATTTATGTATATGTATATATGCACACATATACACATATATACGTGTGTATGCAGAAAACCTTACTTCAGTCTCATTCAAAAGAGAACATAAATTACCATAGAAAAAATCTGAGTGATAAATTAATGTGTAAACATATTATAATTTGAGAAGTAATTTAGAAGTTAAATGTGAAATTTAAATATGTACATGTTCAGTTATGATTCTGGGTTTTTTTTCTTTTTCTTTTTTCAGATTAACATGACTTTTTTGATGATTATGGCTCTGATTGATTGTAACTTGTCTACTACTCTCTGGGACCTTCCTGAAAATGAAATCAACCACCATTGAGTGATAATGTCAGTGGGATAGAATGTGTCACGGGATAATGGCGTTCTGCTGATGCATAAATGCCAAGGCAAACCAAAGGTATTTATGAGGAAAAAACATTCAGAGCAAGTCAAGATATTTATTTTCATTGCAAAACACTGATCTTGGGGCCTGCTAGGATGACTTTATTTCCACTACATCAAGTGATGGATTTAAGTTTAATGACCTTTTCTGCCAGATGTTAGAGCCACGGTATGGGTAGTTGTGCCTTCACTTTTACTGATACTCAATATTCTAATGGGTTTAGAGAACAGGACCAGTGCATTTTATTCAACTTTATTTAAGATCAGTCCTCCATAATGTACTTTCATAAATATCCAGGAAAACATTATTTTAATCACAGCCAAATTCTCCCAATACATAAACTGGATCCTGAGGGCAAATAAAAACTGTTAGGAACTGCATTAATTATACATAGGGAGAACCTAAATAATATTCGGCAATCTGATTGGTTGCCCACTGCATTAAGTATAAGAGATGTATCTAACAATGAAAAATGGAAAGGAAAACAGTTAATCAACAATTCAAAGTTGAACTGTGCCCAAAAAGAAAATACACAATTCACTCATGTTTTTTCTTCTTTTTCTTAAAAGAAACCAATGAAGTTCTAACATTTTAAAGTCATAACTTTGAAAGTGGAAGGTTAACAATTGGTAACTGCTGATAATTTATAAATACTTGCAATCTCTTTATTTGTTGCTTTACCTTTAGTGTCCTTTTTCATATTTTCTTTTCTTATGTTCTTTGTTTATATTGGAATACCTAAATTTGTCAATGAAAATCAAACTAAAATTTATTCTTAAAAGAGGCTGAAGATAAACTAAATAGAATCCCTTAGCTCAGTGCTTGGAACATATAGAATAGCAATGTTATCATTATGATTCATTCAGTAAATGTGCATGACCCTCAAACTAATATTTCTACCTCTGTGGTGTGCGTTTTACATGTTGAGAAGTATAATGGGGTTACCCAATTTCTGTTCTGGGAGAAAGTGGCAAAAACACAACACTATTGGTTTAGTAGTATATACCATATTTCCAAAATTCAATTTCCCCTAGACCAAACAATAAAATGAAATATAGACCCATAATGGAATATATTTGTCAGTGAGGACTTATATGTAAGTCTAGGTAGCAATATTTCCTCAGAATACCTTAAGAGAAGATTTGCCCTGAAATGTTTCAATATAGTAACCCATTTCATTGCCTTTTGCTGGTTGCAAATGTAATAAATGAAGTTGATATAATTTTTTAACAAAAAGAAACCTAAAGACTCTTTAGTATACTATTTGAAATAAGTTGGTGATACTTAACAGCAATGTTACCCTTGCATGTGTCTCAGAGTCATTGAGATGCCTGACTTAAATACCTAGCAGTTCAATCAGAGAAGCCCGGGAAAGTAGATGACCCTCCAGTCAGGCATGCAGATCAGTAAGAACATACAACATAGGAAGAATATCAGCTCCATTCATTATGACGAGCGTGATAATTAAAGTGACATATTATTTCTTAGCCTTAATGAGAATTATTGCTTATAAGCTATTTTATATATTGGCTTCAGATGCCTAATTTTTAAAAAATTGATGAACAAATATAACCATATTTGAGATGTGCTAATTTTGAATGCAGTTACTTTTATTTTTTTCAACTTCAACTATTTGATTTTGGTCAGGGTCTTCATGAAGGAATGTTTGAAATAAATAGTGGAATTTTAGAAGGGGAAACTACTAGTCATACATTCAGTAGTCTCCCCAATGTAAGGTCCCCTAAGTCTTACATTAACGATTTTAGCAATAGAAAGCTCACTACTTTAACAATCCATTTTGTATAGTTGAATTTATTAGAATATTCATTCTTATATTTGGCCCCAAATGCCTTCATGTAAATTATTCCCATTAGATTTTAGTTTTGCCCACTGAAGTCGTAAAGAATACATCTGATTCTTTTCCCACACACCAACCTTTCAAATATTTGAAGAAAAGACTAGGTTGTTCCTAAGTCTTCTCTTTAAGTTAAACTTCCCTAGGGCTTTCATGGTATGTGGGACAGGCTTTTCAGACTGTTCCATATTTTCATTTTCCTCTAGAGTATATCCATCTATATACAATAGTTTGTCACTGTCTCCCTTAAAATATGGCACTTAAAACTAAAAACATTATTCCCCCTTTCATCTAGGCACTATACATCTATTAAGATGGCACAAGATGGCATTAGAGTTTTGAGAAGCTATGTCAAAACACTGAGTGAATTATAAGTCAAATAAAACCTCTGGGATTTTTCACATGAACCAGATCTCATCAATCCCTTAACTGAGCAGATAATTTTTTGTTTGTTTATTTTAGTATAAATATAGCCCTTGGATTTTATACCTGAGACATTTTACTTGCCAATTTCATCCTAGCTTTAATGATCATAGTTTTCTTCACACTATGGCCCCATGTCTTAGTCAATATTTTGTTCTCATCCTTGGCAAAATAGCCTTTCTCAAGGCTTCCTCAGTGAAATTTTTGAAAAGTTGAACTGGGACAAATTCTTTACCTTGTCCCTGTATGGATACTGTCTTTGATATTTGCTCCACTCCCCCCCTCCCTTAATTCCAATTTATGTGCCAGACTATAAGATTCTTGAAGGTAAAGGTTGTCTTTTTGTTTGCATTTATAGTGCTAAGCACAGTCTCTGGCATGAAATAAATGCTTAATAAATGTTTTATTTAATTGTTTATTTTTTGATATTCTGCATTGTCTCAGAGAGTTGAAATTTATCTAAAAGTGTTGCTTTGGAAACTGGCAGGTTAAATGTCTAAGCGTCCAGGGTCACACACAGCCAATATGTTTTAGAGGTAAGATTTGGATTTAAGGTCAGATCAGCATTCACTACTCTGTTGTCTCTCAATTCTTTAAATATTTCCATTTTATCCCCTTTTAATTTATGACGTTCAGTCAGAATTTTGTTTTGCAAATCTCTTTAGAATGTCTGGTTTCTAGGGCCCATATCTGTCACAAATAACCTCAATCTCTCAAATGCTACAAAGTTGAAGAAGTATATGACGAATTCAAAAGAAGTTGGCTTACAAAGTATTTAGAACAGCACTTTTTGTAATAGCAAAGTACTGGAAACAAAGTTAGATATCCATCATTTAGGAAATGGCTAAACAAAGCATGACAAAGGCAAATATTACTAAGCTGTAAGAAATCATGGATACAGGAAAACAAAGGAACATAAGAAAACTTCTATGAACTGATGGAAAATTATCTATGTAATAACCACAACAAAATGGAAAGAATGACAACAAAAAAATAATTTGAACATTATATAATTGTAATAACCAAACTTGACCTCAAAGAACTAATATGAACATGACCCCACCTTCCTTCTTTGCACAGGTTCAGGACAATGAGTATAGAACAAAAATGAAACTATTTGATGCAATTTGTTTATTTTAGTTTTATTTTTATTTATCTCTTACTTTTTCTCCTTTTTCTAGATTCTTCTTTCATTCAATCTTATTGTCTTGCTTCTACTGAGTTCAATTCTTACTATGCCTATTACTCTATATGCATTTCCTCATTCTAGTTCTCTAGAGCGCAGTCAGAATTTAGTGGGTCCCCAGTGGGATTTGGTGAAAGTCTGCTATGTCTTTCACTATCCCACTGTTGCAGATTGTATTATGAAAACATTATCTATTTTGTGACTCTGTCTAGGCAATCTGGAGTATGCTTCATAATTGTATCTTTCTGTTTTCTCCTTTTATTTATATGTAAGTGCTCTCAACTATTCTTCCACTCTTCAAGTCTATGAATCTATTTCTTCAGGAGATATATTGCCTTTCTGTTGCCATGTTCAGGTCCAAGTTTTAGTTTCTCAATCAATCAATCTACATTCATTAAGCACTTACCATGGGCTACAAACCAGATGCCTGGAATATAAAAACAAAAAGAAATAGTCCCTGCTCTCAAGGTACTAACATGCTCCTGTATAAATCCTGTATAAATGATAAAAGTCCTGCATAAGTCATGGCGGCTAGGAAGTAGTTAGTTGGCTGAAAGGAAGAACTAACCTTTCTCTCTTCTGTCTCCACTGCTTGCAGCAAACATTCTCATCTGGTCTGTTCAAGTTTCTCCTTAGGCTTTCTTCATTGTAAAAGGGTTCTCTCCTGGGAGGTTGGGAGGAAAGGGAAGGGTCCTTTAATTTCTTGCTAGGGAAGAGTCAATTGAGGGAAAATTTGCCTAAGCATCACTCTTTCTGAGTTCCAGCCTTCCACATCTACTTATCAAATCTCCAGTCCTCTTGATTTTTGTCTCATCACTCAACATGGATGACTGGAAGAGAGAATAAATAAGTCTGATGATTTTGTGTTACTCCACCTCATTTAAATCCAATTCACTTGCAACTCATGACAAGGCTGTGATGGTGCTATCATTGGTCTTCTTCTAGGAACAACAACATTAAATTTGCTCCCACCACTTTAAACAATTTACTTCAGGCTCAGGCTTTGCCTCAGGCCATCCATCTGGATTAGATTATGCTTTCCCTTGCTTTGAGAAAACTACACTACTAAATATCACCGAGTATCTTTGGTTAATTTTGAGACCCCATCCAAAATAAATTCTCTTGTGAAAATATGAGGCTGCTGGTGGCTCAGTGCGTAGAGTTCAGGGCCTGGAGTCAGGAAAACTTGAGTTCAAATCCATCCTCAGATACCTTCTAGCTGTATGACCCTGGGCCAATCATTTAACTTCTTATTGCCTGACAAAAGGATCCTCAGAATCCACTGGAGAAGGAAAAAGCAAACCACTCCAGTATGTTTCTCAAGAAAACCCCAAGGACAATTGAACCACTGGGTCATGAAGAATCAGACATGACTGATCAACTGAATAACCACCACCACAACAGTGAAAATATGTACTACAGTTTTAAATTCTTCTGCTTTCCATTAGCCTAGCAGTCTACCACTTTTAATCCCCTCAAGGTCACACAAACAATGAGCAAACCCATTAGTCTGAAGAAATGGGTTTCCTTAAAATAAGTCTCCAAAAAACAAAAACAAACCACCTCAGAAATGTGAAATAAGCTCAGCAGGAGAGGAGTAGATTGAGGTAGGAGGCAGAAGGCAGGGATTTTTGTTTTTGGTTGTTTTTTCCACCACTCTGGTTCTTGGGAATCAAGGACAGTTAAGCATCTTCCCATGGGTCTCATTTCTCTATCCTACCCCTTCCCCCCCACCACTGAGACAGTGTCAGTCAGTAGTAGCAGTGGTGCTAAACTCAGTCACAGGAATTCCTTCCAACTCTCACTCACCACAGTAGCTACTCGAAACCTTTCCAACCCTCCTCAAGCTTCCCGCAAAACAATTTCTCACCCCACCCTCCACTTAATTTAGACTCATAATTCAATGGGAAAAAAAATGAGATTCTTCTTTCTCATCAGTCAGATTCCCCAGTTATCTTTTCCTTCATTCCTATGTGAGTAACTAGCTTGTCCCTGATAAGACTGACCCCTCTACCTATACCTTTAAATCTATCCCTCCTGAATTTTTAGCAGAGGATCACATTATCTTCTCTGGCTTTGCATTTGTCTCTATCTCAATCTATATCTTCTCTCCCTCTTATCTCTCTCATCTCTCTCTCTCTCCCTCTCTCTCTCTCTCTCTCTCTCTCTCTCTCTCTCTCTCTCTCTCTCTCTCTCTCTCTCTCTTTCTCTCTCTCTCTCTCTACTCTCTCATCTCTCTCTATCTTAAGGAGCCTTGCTTTAAGTATGCATACATTTTCCCTGTGTGGAGGACGAATTGGAGTGAGGAGAGACTTAATCCAGGGAAGGCAGATAAGCCACTGAAATGGTTTACTAGAGAGGTGATGAAGGCTAGAATTAATGCTACATCTGTGTTAGCAGTGAGACAGACAAATACAAGGGATATTGTAGAGGCTGAAATAACACAATTTGACATCCTGATGTGTGAAGTGAATGAGAGTGAAAGGCAATGGATAGCATCAAAGTTGTAAGGTTGAATTACTGAAAGAGTGATATGAACCTTGACAAAAATAAGGAAGAACAGGGGAAGAGTAGGTTTGGGGGCAAAGTAATGAGTTCTGTTCTACTCAGGTTGAGTTTGAGATGTCTATGTCTAATAAGGATTTAATGTTTCAGGACTAAAATTCATGGAGTAACTGGGGGCTAGGTAGTTTTATACGTATTATGTATGTGTGTTCAAAATTAGAATCAAGAGATAAAAGAGACTTGAAAACCCAGAAAGGAGATGGTATCCAGGGAGAAATGGGAATCAAGAGTTTCAAATGCTGCATAAAGCATAAGGAAAATGACGATTGAGAAAAGATGAAGTTTAGCAAGGAGTATAGATAGTTCTCTTCCTTTGCTCTCCCTCCAGAGATTGGTAGTATACTTTAATTAGTGTTTTTGATAAAGAGAGAAGAGATATAGAACAACAGATTAGAAGAAGACAGGGTTTAGGGATTTTTTTTTAATTATGGGTCAGACTTGGGTATGACTGTAGACAACAGGGAATCAACCAGTAGCTAGGGAGAGATGAAAATTTAGGAGAAAGATAAAAGAACTCATGAAATCATTTTTATCTGCGTATGTTAAAGTTTAAAATTGATTTGGCTTTTTGCTCATGTTCTGCCCTCAATTTTTTGCTTACAAAAATCACTTGTTTTGCTCTTATTTCTGTGTGATATATGTTGTCTTCCATAGCACTAATCCAATAACTGGTAATTTTGTTCCTTACCCTTCAATTTTGGCTTAAAGTACTCTTTATCAGGTTGGCAAGTCTACTACCAAACATGAGATTTCTAGCCTTCATAAGATGTGCTGCATTCTCTTTAAGAAATCTATCATTCTTGTCCCATAAGCCATGATCCATGAAATGGAGTCATTTCCTTTTTACCCCAAGGCCCTCTATGTAGCCACTTCATATATCCTACTTTCTTTGAAAAAGTCATAATCTTCAACTAGAAGAAAAGACAACATGGACTTTTAATAATGCTCCTTACTAGGCTCTGCTTTTGGATACTTTTTTCTCTCTGAATTTTCATTACACCTCTCCTTCTTCATTCTCTCCCTCCCTGGCTTGACATTATTTCTAAGGTTCCTTTACTAGATAATCATCTATACTCTCCCCCATACAAATGTGGATGCACCCCAAGTTTCAGCCCTGGGCTCATTTCTCTTCTCTTTTAACATCCCCTCTCAAAGACTCAATATCTGTTTACCTAGTGACCATTAACTCCCAAGAGGTACACAGATAGAATTATAGGGTTCATGAACTTAAATGCAAACAATTACATTATTTCAACATAGTTTCCTTTTACATATTATATATTTCATTTCTCACATTTAAAAATAACATTTTTGAGAAGAGTATCATGGGCTCCACCAGATTCCCAAAGAGAGTTTATGACTGCAATGCTAATGAGATTAAAGATCTTCTCCACCCATTAACAGGCCTGTCCATTAATGGAAGATTGATTAGGGGAGGCCCAGCACCATTCTAAAAGACTGTGATGGCCTCTGGCTCTAAAAAATTGTGCAAATATCCTGAGTTAAGGTTTTATTTTGGGACTGACTCATTGGAAGTGTTTGTTTGGCCAGATAAGATTCTAGGCAGCAGTTAAGGAGCCCCTAGGCTTTGAAAACCTAGATGTTGGTACTTCTTTCTGGTAACTATGTATGTATGGTTAGACAGTTATCTGTCTGTTGATCTGTAATGTATGTCAGACAACTGGAAGCCCTGTGTGTTGAATATTATTTCGATGTATTTTTTCTGAAGTTCAGGGTGCTGACATTTTCCTCTGAAATAAGTGAATGATATATGTACTTGATTAAAGTGATTGTTGACCCCTCAAAAGTTGCTTTCCTTTTAGAAAAGCAAATCTAAGAACCTGTGATAGCAGGTCCTCCTGTGTATGTCGGGTTTGTTTTTACAATCACACAAAGAAAGGTCAAGAAACCCCACTCTGGGTGATCTCATCAGCTCCCATGATTTCAAAAATTATTTCCTTTATGCAAATTATATGCACACACATACACATATCTACATATGTGTAGGTATGCGCATGTGTGTCTGTATAAAATTTCTCTCCAGTTTTGCCTCCAAGCTTACCTTTCTTCCAAACATTCCTATTTTCTTGAAGAATAACACCTTTCTTCTAGGGAACCTCATTTACCAGCTAATAATCAGTATAGAAATTTTGCTCTGCACCAACATGTCACCACCCCATTCAGAAAACTCTAGTGGCTCCTCTATGTCTCAAGAATCAAATACAAACTTTGAGGGGGGGCATTTAAAGCCTTCACAGGTGACTTCACAGAAGCCCTTCCCTTCTAGGGTGATAGCATATTACTCTGCTTTAAACATGTTATGGTCTAGGCATACTAGACTCTACTATTTACAGTACTCAATACTCTATCTCTCATTTATAGGACTTTGCATAGGCTGATCCCTATGTAAGGAATTCATTGCCTTCTCATCTCTACTTTCCAAAATCTCTAAGTCTCTTCAAAGGTCAACTTAAGCTTTATCATTTTTTCCTTATCCTCAAGCTACTGGCATGTTCCCCCCCCCCAAGTCATACTGCATTTACCCTGTGTATATATTTTATTTGTTTTTGTTATTTACTGCAATAGGATAAAAGACTTTTGGGGAGTAGGAACCCATTTTATTCCCAGAACAAATTATCTTTTCCTTTAAATTCTCCTCACTTACTAAACTCCCTATATAGTTTCGAAATAAGATGGTGCAGTAAAAAGAGCATGTGATCAAAGGATCATCAGAGAAACTTGAGTCAAATCCTGACTAATTCTACCTATGTGACCTTGGGCAAGTTACTTCACCTCCTGAGAATTCACTTCTCTCTTTGTGAAATGAAGGAGTTGCACCAGATGACCTCTATAGTCACTTCCATCTCTAGCTCTAAATTCCTACTGAAGATGTAATCATCCTTCTAGTAACCTAGACTCTCAACTTTGGCAACAAGCTAGACTCCACTCTTCCTCACCTCGCATACCCAACTGGTTCCTAAAACTTGTAAGTTCTACTGTACAATATATCTTGCATCCATCCTCCTGTCTCCACTCATACAAGTACCATCCTAGGTCAGTCTCTCATGACTTCTCACCTAGACTATTGAAACAGAATTCCTGCTTCAAGACTTTCCCCTATCCAATTCATTCTTCACATAATCATCAAAGTGAACTCCTAAAACGTGCATCTGACCATGTAACTCTCCTGTTTAATAAATTCCAATTGCTTCCTCTTGCTTCTAAGATGAAAATAAACTCTTCCATTTAATGTTGATTCTTAAAGCTTTTCAAAATGTGGTTCCAGTCTGCCTTTGTAACTACCTATTTTCCTTAGCACACTCTATGTTAAAACTAAGATGGACTCCAGCTGTTTCTGGGCCTCTGCAAATCTGTCTCCCATGCCTAGAATGCATGATATCTTTACTTCTACCTCACAGTATAGTTACCTTCCTTTAAAATGCATTTCAAGAGGCAAGTTGTGGTTTGATGTCAACAGGAAAGAAATATCCTTACGATTGCAACAAACCAATTTGGACTGAGCTATTTTGAAGTGTGTTCTTTCTTCTTGGAGGTTTTCAAACAGATGCTACGTGACCACTTTTTAGGTTATATTGGTAATTCTTTGTCTATATGCATTGGATTGGGTGGCCACTGAGCTCCATACCAATCTCTAACTTCTGTTATTCTGTGAAGCAACATCTCCATTAGAAAATTTATCCTGGTTGCCACTACCTCCAGACATCAGTGTCTTACCCCAGTAACTACTCTGCATATTCTTTGTGTGTGTGTGTGTGTGTGTGTGTGTGTGTGTGTGTGTGTAGTATTTAACTTGCTGTCTGTATGTTGTTTTTCTCCAATAGAATGCATATAACTTGAGAGCAGAGATTATTTCATTTCTTCTCCCATGCACCACCAATACCTAAAACAATGCTTGACTCATAGTAGGTGCTAAATACAAGTTTGTTAAGTAAATATATTAACACTATATGCCTTGATAGCCATATAGAGTAACATGGTAGTCAATGGTAACACTAGTTTAGAATACAAATTTATTTGCAAAACATTGCTGAGAAAAAAGGTGGAATAGAATAAACAGTATTGCTTCATAAAAATAGACAAAAGTGGTGAAAAGGGAAACAAGCTCAAAGAAGTCATGGCATGAGACACATCTGAATCTGATTATCCCAAGATGAAACTAAGAAGCAAATAAGCAGACTAAATAAAGAAAAAAATCTCCTGATATTTCTGCAATAAAGTATTGATTATCTGAAATGACTGAACCACCAAATTTGTACCTTAATTGTGGGACAGTTAAGTGGCACAGTGGATAGAGTGCTGGGTCTTTAGGTTGGGACGTTATTCAGGAAGACTCATCTTCCTGAGTTCAAATCTGGTTTCAGACACTTTCTAATTCCATGACCTAGGCGAGTCACTTAACTTGATTTGCCTTTGTTCTTCATCGGCAAAATGAGCTAAAGAAGAAACTGGTAAATCACTCCAATATTTTGGTCAAGAAAACCCCAAATGTGGTCAGAAAGAACCAGACATGACTGAAACAACTGAGGAACAATCAAAAAACCTTAATTGCTGTTACTATATCTATGTGAATGAAAAAATCCAAAGGAACATAGGAAAGTGAATGAGAAAATACATGTAGGTACTTAATACATACTGACTGACTGACAGAACAACCAAAACTAATACATAAAGAAAAGATGTTTGCAGGAAATTACTCTTTTAAAAGCCTAAAGGAGTCAATTTTCCTTTGTAAAGCACTTATAAGCTTTATTATATCTGAGCTTTAAAAAATAAGTGAACGAGGTATATGAAAACATTTTTGTTGTGTCAAGTTGTTCAGACATGTCCTACTCTTCATGATCCCATTGGCCATAGCATGCTAGGCCCTGTTATCCTCCACCATCTTCCAGAGTCTGTCCAAGCTCATATTTGTTGCTGTTATGTCATTATCTACCTATATCATCCTCTGTCATCCCTTTTTTTCTCTTCCTTCAATGTTTCCCAACATCTAAGTCTTTTCCAATAAGTTCTTCCTCCTCATTATATAGCCAAAGCATCTCAGCTTCAGTTATTTGACATTCTAGTGTCTGAGTTAAGTTCTTCAATTATTGATGGATTTGATGTCCTTGGTGTCCAAGGAACTCTCAAAAGTCTTCTGCAGCACCACAATTTGAAAGCATTGATTCTGCAGTGCTCAGCTTTCCTAGTAGTCCAAGTCTCACAGTCTTACATTGCTACTGGAAAAACCAAAGCTTTGACTAAGCAGATCATTGCTGTTAATCTCCGCTTTTTAATATGCTGTCCATATTTGCCATAGCTTTCCTTCCAAGTAACAATCATTTCTTCATTTCATGACTACAGTCACTGTCTACAGTGATTTTTGAGCCCAAGAATACAAAATCTGACACTGCTTCCATTTCTTCTCCCTTTATTTATCAGGAAGTGATGGAACCATTTACCAAGATCTTAGTTTTTTGGAATGTAAGCCTCAAACCAGCTTTTATTATACTTTTCTTTTTCACCTTCATCAAGAGGTTTCATAATTCCTCTTCACTTTTTGCCATCAGAGTGATATCATTTGCATACTTGACATTTTTTATATTTCTCCCAGAAACTACAATTCTGGATTATGAATCATCCAACCTGGCATTTTTTGTGATGGACTTTGCATGTAAGCTAAATAAATAAGGTGACCACATACAGCCTTGCACTCCTTTTCCAAAGCTAATCCAATCAGTGGCTCCATTTTCATTTCTAACTTTTGTTTCTTGGCCTGCATACTGGTTCCTTAGGATACAAGGAAGATGATCTGATACTCCCTTCTCTTTAAAGACTTGTCTCATTTTGTTCTGATCCACACAAAGCCTTTAGTGTAGTCAATGAAGCACAAGTAGATGTTTTTTCTGAAACATCTCTAATACACTTCTAAATAATTCAGATATTTCCTATAACAAAAAAAAGTATACAGTCAGTAAAAGTATACATAATATATTAATGTTTATCAATACATTCACACCTGTTCATTCAAAGCAGGATGAATACACACTGAGGCAAATTCTATAACTTCATGTTTTCCTAGTATAACAGAACTTTAGTGGCATGATATTTTTTTTCAAAATAGACTGGCTTTTAAATAAATGTCAAAAATTATATATCCAAGTATGAAATATTCCATTAAAGAAGTATATTCCAAGTATGCTACAATTTTGGAGATTCTCAAGTATTCAATTTTCCAGAAAGTTGAAAGAGTAATGAGAAAATCACAGTAATCTAAATTCATTTCCTACACTTCTCTTTTCACTGTCTTTCAAACTCTCAGCAATTTGGTTTCCAAATTTACCAATGAACTCATAATAGCCAAAACCAATTTTTTTTTTGTCTTAGTCTTTATCCTTCTTGATCTCTCTGCAGCTTTTGAAATTGCTGATCACCCTTTAACCCAGAATACTCTCTCTTCAATATGATTCATTGAAGCACTCTATTCTGTTTCTTTTCTTTTCTTTTCAACTCCCCTTTTAAATCTCCTTTATTGGATCTTCATCTGTTTCATGTCAATTGTCCATTGGTGGCTCCTGAGGCTTTCTTAGGGAAGAGTAGGAAGGGAACTTCTCATTTAGGTGTGTTTATCAGTGGTTCTTAACCTGGGACCTGTGAAGTTTTCCTAGGAGAAAAAGAGTGGGGGAGGGAGGGAGAGGGTGGATGGATAGAGAGAGAGAGAGAGTTTTCTAGCAAGTTATATAATTCTATGTTCCTACAAGCTAGAAAAACTTCAGGTGTTGTCCTAATGATATACTGTACTCCAGTCATCTGAAGACCAGCCTTGTTGAATTGAAAGAAATTTGTCACCAGGTTGGCTGGGAGATAAAGTTTTTTGGCATAGTAATTCTTGAAGATGACCTCCTAAATCATAAAGGAATTATGGAATTATAATCTACATCAAAGAAAGGAATATTCATTCCTAGGAAATCACAGGCATTTTAATATTGATTATTAATTAAAATAATAACTAATAAAATAACTGCTATAATAATTTAGTATAATAAACTAATTACTAATATTAATGTTGAAGATTCACTAGCAGAAAGGACATCCAGCACTAGAATTTACTCCTAATTGTTCTCTGTTGGGATTGGAAGTTCAAATCCGTGTGGACGGTCTCGGGCGGGTAAAAGTGGGACTTCTAAATCTTAGAGTCTTACGAGGCCCTCCATGAACAGCGGGGATTCGAGAAGGTCAGACTGAGCTAGCTCGGCTAGCTCGGCTAGCTCAGGTATTTCCACCTCTCCCCGGGAGATACGTGATGGGTGGAGTCTCCCTGCCCTCGAGGTCGTCCTGGATCTGGGCACACTATTGTTATCTAACAGCACGGTATTCAGATGCAAACTGTGTGGCTGAAGGTTAAGTAGGATTGAGGAAGCCTGAAAGCGCTCTTAGCACGTGAGGAGCCAAGAGGACAGTAGGCTCCGCTTCTCTTCTTTCCTCTCTCCCCTCCCCCTCTCTCCCCGCTTGTACTTCTACTTCCAATCCCTTAAGATCCTAGCCTCCTTAGGAAATCTCCCCCTCTTCCTCCTAAGGAAGACCCCCCTGCACTTGTAACTAGACCCTGAAATAAAGCTCAACCCTTGTTCGACTCTGGAACGTCCTTTCTCTCATATGAGCATCCAGTTTTGGCCAACCGAAGACCTCGGAGGTGAGGTAAGAAGACTCGGGTAGCCCACACAGGCCTCTAGGCCTGGCAGTTCTCGTTCATTTTATTTATTCTCTTTTTTCCTCTTTCATTTTATTTATTCATTTCATTACTATGGAAATCTCAGAACCCAGAACATAAGGTTTTAGGGATTGGTTACAGTATACAAAATGTTTCATTTACCATTGTGATTTTTAAAATATGGCATAGATTTGTATTGTATTAAAACAACTAGAGGGAAATAGGGTAACAAAATCGTAAATATCTGGTGTGGCTTTCAATACCAAATAACTTATGCATGGTAGAAATTCTTAGTTCTCTATGTTTCCATTGAACATTAATAATTGTAATATCAAAACAGTTCAATGAAGATTGATGTATAGTTTAAATTCACTTTGAAGACATTTGAAGATGAAAAACGTAAAGAATTTTTCATTCAAAATAAAAAGTTCACATAACCTTTTCTTGATATCACATATACCCTCTTTTTGAGGTGCCATAAATTTCTGAGTGAACTTACTCATACAATGTTCAATATGAATTTAATAATGAAAAGAAAACTCATTAAATCATAGGATAAACTATATTCTTCCAGTGAGTGAATTCTATGCCAAAGTTATCTGTAAATTATAGTAACTCCTTCAATGATTTATATGCAACTTATTGCACGTGGCTATTTATAAAATTACCTGGTAGACTAAAAACAATGCAGTTTCCAAATATTCCTTACTTATAGTCAATTAATGCATGTAATGGAAATGACAAACAGCCTTGACCAAGGGTGAAATCAGCAAAGATCAAAATCTCATAAAATATAATACAATAAACATTTGTTAAGTGTGTAGGAAAAATTATTTAAGTTGTTCAGGAAAAAATTATTATACTGTTTGAATCTAACCCTCTCTTATTAAAGATAGTGTGCACCCAGAATGGCACCAGACCTAGTAATTCTCTAGGAATTCTGGAGATAGCTATAAGGCATTTTGGATTCCTCAGGTCTGGGATCCACCAAAAACTTTCTTATTTTGTGTTACCACACCCAGGACTTGTGATGGATTTACTCAAGCTTTTGTTTTGGCTTCACCCAAATCTTATTGAACATTTGCAGTTACTCATATCTATCTCAATTTGCTTGTCTTTCAAGTTACCCTCTTTGTAGCTTTGTTTAACTGGGTACTGTAGTTCCTGTGTGGGTACCTTGTGTCTAAATCTTATATGATGGAAACTTTCCAGAGCACAGATGAGAGAGAGCTACATTTTCATTATGGCTTACTCCCCTCTGCAAAATAACTCAATAAATTCATTTCTAAAACTATTTCAGATTTTAGGGCCAGTTAGCATGAACAACAAAATGATGGCAATGGTGGCGTTCCTCATTGATTACCTCAATAAATCTGAACACTATGGGAGCTAAGTAAATCCTTGTGATTCTAGAATTAAACATGGAAGGGACCAACTAAGACAAGATCACGTTGAACACAAGGAGAAGCTGATGAGTCCTCTTGGGTTCATGTTGGGAATAGTCCAGGCCCTAGTTCAAGGTGTTCATAAAAGTTAAGGTGCTGTGCTTCACCTTAGCCCAGAGAAAGACTAAAGTCAGTTTATATTTGCCCAGGCTGATCTAATTGGCAAATGAGTAATCCCCTTGACTAGATCACAAGAAAAGAAAAGGGACCTTTTTCCCAGTTTGTAAAAATTTATAGAATTATAAAATAATTAGAAACTAAAAATTGTGACTGAAAATATAATATCTTCAAATTTCCAAATCATGATTTAAAGATTATGGTCACTGGTATTCCAGAATTTCCAAAGGAAGATGCTTCCTGGGAGCAGACATCTAAATGGGATATCTGGATCTCAAGGTGAAATGTGCTGATTAAATGAACATTGAGAGTGAATTACGAGGAACAAAAATACTTGATGATATTTAATATTAAAGAACATTTTTATATTACTTAGCTGTTAAAAACTAAACATTTGGTTAAAATTAGACTGGAGGTCCTTTGGTAGAGCTTCTCCTTGTCCTCAACTCTCTCTTGACACCTGGTCTGTGACTGGCTAGTACTCATAGAGATATGCTGGTGAACATGAGCATTAGTTCTACACTCATTCACTTAGGGTGACACTTGATTAGTAAAGGAAAGCTGTACTGGGCAGTGAGGTGGGCCTTGATAAGGGCTTTCATTTCTGAAGTTCTCTAGTATACACAAAGTCTTGTTTACTTTGGAGAACTTTGAAGTTCTCCTCATGATCCATTAAAAAAAAATTGCTGTGAGACAATACAAAAAGGGAGCTTAGACAAGTGGAAAAGATTGATGAAGTCTCAAAAAGCTCTCCTATCCATCTATAACATTAAACAAGAATATATTTTTGTTGACTTTTATATTACTGGACTTTCACTGGGAAATGGAGATCCATGAGATTCATTTTTTCTCTCTGTCCTCATGACACTGGGGAGTTAGAGATTGAAGAAATAAAGACAAACAAGAAAAGGAAAGAGATCTTCTTTTCCTGGTTTGTAGAAATTTATAGAATTATAAAATAATTAGGTAAAAATTGTAACTGAAAATATATTTAAATTTGCAAATCATGATTAAAAGCTTATGATAAGTGCTAAAAATTTTACCAGACTTTTGCAGGTTAGTTAGACTTAAGATTAAGTGAAAATAGTGTACCTCCCTCCTCTTTTTGGGCATGATAGATGCATTCTGTTCTAGTAGAAGATGATTACACCAACCAAGGAATAAACATAACTGAAGCTAGTCTGAAATGATTCAACAGAATTTAATTGTTTAGGTAAACTAGAAGTGAAGTCCACTAATTTGAAATAGACTAGGACTTAAATAGAAGTTTAACAGTTTATTGGTATCATATAAGGAAATCTTACAAATTATATAAGGAAAAATTGAAAACATCTGTAAAGATGTCTCTACCTGGACAACTTGATGGAAAGAGTCTCCTGTCTCAATTTCCCCATGTGCTATTTCCTTTCTGAACAAGAAATTTTTTCACCTGATTAATTCTGAGCTTGGCTATAATACCCAGTGAATAACATGGAACTTTACTATATGATTGTCCGTTAACTACAATAGCTGCCTGGAATGAAATAGATATAAGGAAGTTTTTTATTTTTGGTTTTTTTTTTTGTTTGTTTTTCCCTGTTAAAGCTTGTATCAGGTTAGCCTGTGTCCTTGAATGGGCAGTCTTCATATTAATATAACCATGACTTTCCTTTTTTCCTTTCATAACAAATTTCTATAATGAGAGCAAGTGAATTGTAGGTTTTGTTGTTTTATTATTAAATCTATTAATTAATAGATTAATACAAAAACATCTCTGAGTAACTGTGCTATTTTAAATGAGCTTGAATGAATATGAATCTTAATCAACTAGGTAGTTTAAGTAAGTTGCCTATATATCTATCTATATCTGTCTATCTGTACATCTATCTATCTAGATAATTCAGTTTTGAAAACATTACTAAAATATACTCAAAATTTGTATTTCTCGCTAGAAATGTTTGGAAGCCAATCATTTGTAGACATTTCTCTGTATCTATATATGTTGCTGTTCAGTTGTTTCCAACTCTTCATGACCCTATTCAAGGTTTTCTAGGCAAAGACACTGGAGTAGTTTGCCATTTGCTTCTCCAGCTCATTTTACAGATGAGGAACAGTTTAAGTAAGTTGTCTATATATCTATCTATATCTATCTATCTGTACATCTGTCTATCTAGATAGAAATAGATAGATCAATAAAGGTATAGATATAGATAGATAGACATAGATATAGATATATACCTCTCTCTGTATATATTTGTATTTGCCTATCAATATATAGATGTATGTCCTAGTTCTGGGTAGAAAAGTGAAGCTTATCCACTGTATCCTAGACCATCATCAGGTGTCTTGACTTCTGGCTTGCCACTGGACTTTCATGGCTCTGGAGAAGAGAGTGAGACTGCAACTTTACTTAGTTCTGCCTCACTTAAATCCAAATCATGCACAAGTCAAGACACTACCTTGGTGACATCACTGATTTTCTTTGAGACCAAAGAATGAACAACAGAGAAACAGTCTAATCTTGTTTTCTCAAAGTGTACTACTTCACTAAAATTTTAAAATTTTAACATCTTTTATCTTCTCTTTTGAGTATGTATGTCATCCTCCTATATTGAAATAATGAGATAATTTAAGGACCTAATCTTATACATACATGCACACATACACACATACATGCACACACATATATGTATACTCTTGTATATACATACATATATAGGGTAATGAAGAGTTGGAAACAACAGAACAACACATATAGATACAGAGCAATGTCTACATATGACTGGCTTCCAAATATTTCTAGTGAGAAATACAAACTTGGAGTATGCTTTAGTAATATTTTCAAAACAGAATTAGAGATTTTACATACAAAATTGCATTAATAATTGTAAAGCAATTTAAAATCATCTTTTTTTTTTAATTTTGAAGTGTCTCTGGTAATGTTAAGAGACAGAAGAGCTAAAATATTCCAAGTCAGACCTTCGCATATCTTTTTTTTTTCTTTTAAGATTTTGCTTTCTATCTATTGATGGCATTGTCTATAGCAAGAACAACATTCAGAAAGAGCAAGTGATAAGTAAAAAGTGAAAGTCTCTAAACTTTCAGGTGAACTATGGGTTCCTCTTTTTATGTTATTCTGATATATTTCTTTCATTAACAGTATTAGACCCATAATGTTTGATCTGACTTTTACCACATGGGCTAGTTACTAGAAAGCCAAATTTAGGAGGTTATACTAAATTGTATTTAGCCTTGCTACTGGCAGATTTTAGCAACATTAAATAAGGAATCTCTGCAAGTGATGTGGAAGCAGAAAAGCAGACTGCTAGGAGGAGTTCCCTGCAGAGCCACCCTGAGAAAAAAGCCTATTCCAGAATTTCCAAAGGAAAATGTTTCCAGGGAACAGACAACTAGATGGGATATCTGGTTCTCAAGGCAAAATGTGCTGATCAAATGGACAATGGAAAGAGATTACCAGGAACTAGAAGATTTGATGATATTTAATACTGAAGGACATTTTTACATAACTTAAGCTTTTTCTGTTTGTTTCTTTCATGGTATTTATGTTTTCCTGCAAGAGCTGTACACCTGCAATCCTTTTATTTATTTCTTAGTAGTCAAGTTCATTCCTCCTACAACTTTTGGTCAACCAGAAGCCTATTTATTTGTTTATATTAACTTCCCTTTACCAAAACTTGACTTATAGACTAATTATGTTGTTTTCAAAATTGACATTCTTCGGGTAGAATCTAAAAGGAAACCTGAGGCTTGAAATGACTTGGTTATTACTCTAGCTAATGGTATAAGAGAATTTCCCAGACACTGAGTTTCCTTGATTTACTTGGTATGAATCTCTCTTCTTAAATCATTCCATTTTAAACTTTCTAAATGTAGTTTAAGCTGTAACCCGACTTATTTTGCCTACAAGTCTGTTTAACAAGATTTATCTCCTTAAGGAATATATAAGGCTGTGATTCTATTTAACAAAATATATTCAACTCTTATGACATTGAAGGAAACATGGGATTATGATTTTTGTAATGCTCATGGCCACAGTACACTTATTTCCTGTTGTAAGTTTAAGTTCCCTTGTTCTACAATCCCTGAGACACACTCAAATTCATCATTCTTACGATGAGATTTTGGGAAAATTACATCACCAATCTGGCCTCTATCCCTCCTTTCATACATTTTATCAAGTTTTAGAGAAAATATGGAAAACAATGCCATCGATTCAGACTGTTTTAATGAATTCTCTAGATTTTTCCTTCTGCAGTTATGCTTTCCCTAATATGAGAATGCTGAGCTTGGGAAAATACAAAAGGAGGAATTTTATTATTTTCCTCAGGAAAAAAATTATTATTCTTTTTTAAATCCAACCCTGTGTGATTAAAAGTAATCTCCCTCTAGAATATCACCTGACTCAATTGACAATACTGGAATACTGGAGGTGGCTATGAGTTATTTTAGGTTCACCAAGATCTAGGATCCACCTGAAGCATTCTTATCTTTTAGTTTTCACAATAAGGACTTTCGGTTGATCTACCCAAGCTTGTATTTTGGCTTCACCCAAATTCTATGAATATTTACAGTTGTGATTTCTATGCTGGCACCCTTGCCTAAATCCTATATAATGTAAATCTTCCAGAGCCTGGACAAGAGAAAGTCCCACTTCTTTGCAGACCACTCTCTTTCTCCTAAATAACCTTCTAGGTTATTCTTAGAAATTATTATTAGTTTCTTTCTAAAACTATTTCCCATATTGGAATATGTTCTCAAGAGCAACAAGTACCTACAATATGTCAGGAACTATACTAAGGGCTAAGGATATAAATAAGAAAAGGAAAGAAAATGCACTCCCTCAAGAAATTTACATTCTAACTGCAGAAGACAACACACAGAAAGAAAGCTAAGAAGGCTGGAAGAGGTGAAGTCAAATTGAGAGAGTGTGACTGGCTTCTGAGCACTGTTACTATAGGGCCTTTGGGGGATTTTTGCTCCACTCTCCAGCCCTACAATCAGAGAGATAGAGGCTACTGAGGGTTCTGATGAGGTATGAGTACCAAAAGTAATGCAATCTCTCTGATGATGAACTCCTAGTGGTGAACTTTTCATGATGGCCAATGATGATGGGGCAAATCTAGAGAGTGAAGCTGATTGGAAAAAAAGATTGAAGGATGATGGGAGTCCTGATTCATGTCCTTGCTTCCCCTTCTCCTCAGCCTTAAAAAAATACAAGTAGCCCTGAAGGAGGTAAACATATAGTCATTACCACCCTAGAAAGAATTAGTCCTATCACCTTGGTTTCCAATTGACAGGTAGAGCCAGGGAAAGTGAAAGGCAAGAAGAAGGAGGTAGAAGTAACAAAGATAAATAGAAGTTTTACCTCACAGGACACTGATTCATTTTGGTAAAAAACATTTATAATTTAATCTTCCTAGAAGGATATTAAAGCTTTTATTTGATGTTTTTTTCTTTTAAAGAATTAAACGAAAGTCCAAATGATAACTATAATCTGCATCATAAATCCAAAGACTAGAGATTATTAATGGGTAACATTCTATTTAGTATATGGGTGGGGTGGAAGAAAAGAGGGTCAGAGAAGTTAAGGATGCCTACCTCCAGGAGAAGTGCCTAGCATTTGATATTGAGGCTTTATACCTACTATACTATACCTACTACACTACTGTCTAAGAAAGTTCAAGGACAAATTTTTATCCAAACAAGCCATATCCTCATTCACCTTATTGCATAAACTATTTATAAGTATATTTTGTGGAAATACCTCAAACACTATCTAAATGTAGACTTTTTTTAAGGACGCAAACTCTTTAGAAGATATTCTCCCCTCCCTAATTCCCCATCTCTTACCCCAATGCCTGACTATTTTAATATGTCAATCAAAGCTAACCCATTTCCATCTGTTTGGGTTATTAGTTGAATTACTTAGTAGCATAAAATATATACTTTGCCTCCCAGGACAAAAATCTACAGAATTCATGAGATACTGAACACATAAAAATTCATTTCCTGAGTGTAGGTTCTGAAACACCATAGAGCAGAAACTATTACTTCTTTTTCATTGTGTTTAATAATAAAGAAATCAAGCAACCATAGCCTTCATCAGTGCACTTGAACTCAGCCTCAGCACTCAGCCATGGCATGTGAAGATAATTACTCTGGGCACTGGGCCTCTGAACAGAAGAATGACCCTATTTGAAGGTCCATGTACTGGGTACCACGCTATAGTGAATTATTTTACTACCTACACATTGCATACTCATTGACTTTGAATGGAGTAATCATTCTGGCATTCTGGAAGGAAGCTCAACTGTCAACTCATTTTCACAAGGACACTTGTTTTCTCAGGTATACATTAATGAGGGCTGACAGTGGTCTTCAGTCACTCACTGTCATTGCAGTTCAGATGGCAGACGAATCTGAGAACTTTGATTTCCATGAAGATCTCCTCATTGTAATGGAGCCTTCAGAAGATCACTGACATGCTGTCAATAACCTTAGTCCACTCTGGAATCAGTTTTACTATAAGAATTATGCAGCCATGAAAACAGGAAACAATGGTGTTTGAAAGTCTTGGGACTTATTTCCTGACTTAAAGAAAGTCAGGCATATTAACATTTTCAGAACTCTTGCACCAGCTATAGGCTATGTTGAACCCTTTCAAAGAAATAAATCAATAGTATTGGGCATGTAAATTAGAATATAGAAAGAACAACCTATTTGGGTCTGTGCTTCCCTGTGTTTTCTTTATCCTCACCAGGGTTAGCCTTAGGCAAAGGAATTCAGGGAATATCATTTTTTTCCCTTCCATTCACTTTCTCCTTTAAAGGAAACCAAAGAGATTCTTCTACCATGCTGTGCCCATTTTATTCAGACCTCCCTGAGACTCTCTTATCAGGGAAGAACAAAATCCAATGAATAATTTTATACTAAAATATTAAGGACTTAGTGTGCTATCACAGCCTTTCTGGTAATATCCATATTTGAATTTAAATGAGACCAAATGAGGAGTAGAATTTTGAAGACAAAGGAATAAAGTGATAATTTTGGAATTTCAGGGACTCAAAGGAAAGATCATTGGTGCTAGAATCAAAGGACCTGACTCAAGAGAATCTGGGTTCAAATGTTATAGCTGATACCTATATGACCAGTTAAGTCCCACATCATGTGACTCAATTTCATAATCTATCAAATGAGAGAGTTAGACTATATGGTTTCTAAGATCTCTTCCAGCTCTAATCTCTATGAACTCATAATTCTAAGATGCTAAGACAAATCAGTAGGATAAATCTTTTAACAACTTTCCAAAACTGAAAGTTGACTAGAAACTTCCATTATCATCCATCAGTTCAAATCTGTTACTTACCAAATTGATACCCTAATGAGTATTATCAGATCTATCTAATGCATTGTAGTTGACTCAGTGTAGGACTTGTCAGGAAGACCTCAGTTTAAACTTTTCAATCAACCATCTAATGGTTATGCAGTATTTATTTAATAGAAGCCCACCATATTCTAGGCTCCATGCTAGGTGCTGAAGATGTAAATACAGAAGGTCAACCATCCCTGTCCACAAGGAACTTCCAATCACACCAACAACAAAAAATGTTTGGAAATAAAATAAATACACAATGTGGGAGTGGGGTGGCGCTAATAAACTAGGTGACCATGGATAATTCACTTAAAGTTTGCTCCTCAGTTTTCTCTTTGGCAAAATCAGAATAACTATATAATTTTCCTTACAGGACTGCTGTATAAAACAGGATAGTTTTTGTAAAAGGTTTTGAAGCACTCAGAGTTCTATATAGATGGTATGTATTTTATACACAATAGGCACTAAATAAAGAAAATTCTTGTTGGGTTAAACTTTATTAAAACAAAATCATTTAACACAATATGTGGTTTAGACAATATGTGGAAAGTGACTCTAATAATACAATACTGGAAATATACTCCATTTGCAACATACTCCCTGTTGAACAAGTCTCCTTAGAGTGTCTACATCCAGAATGAGATTTAGTTGATTGGGTCAGATCCTAGGAAGACAAAGTTGAAGCACAAGTCAAACGTTAGATGACATGAAACCGGTCTGCTTTATTTCAATTGTATTTTTAGTTTCATACAAAATGAAAGTGATCTATCAAAAATAATGAATAATGTAAAACTCGTGCTATTGAAAATAAAGAGCCAAGGGGGGACACAGAAGAGAGGTCAATTTGTTTTATTATTAAGAATATCAAATATAAAAAAATATTTAAATCAACATAAATTAAACACAATATCAAAGGAATTTCAGGAGAATAATGATGATTGTTGCCTAAGATAGCTATTAAGAATATTAATGGGAGCAGGAGGCAGGGAAGAATCACTGCAAAAAGCAAGAGGAAAAGAGAATTGAGAGGAAAAAACGAAAATAGCAATATAATGATTTGAATTTTCCTACAACATCTTTTCCTAAAACAGATCCTAGGAAGACAAAGAAGGAACCCCTAAAATAAAGTGTAAAGAATCATCATGGGCTCAGATTCAGGAGACTACTTTCAACTACTACTCCTAACTACTCACAACTCCTCCTCCACTTCAATGCTGTATTAAAATGGGACAGCAAGGTGACACAATGGAGTACTAGTACTGGAGTCAGAAAGACTCATCTTCCTGAATTCAGCTCTTGACTTAGACACTAGCAATGTGACCTTGCACAAGTCATTTATCTATGCCTCAGTTTCCTCATCTGCAAAATGACTCAGAGAAGGAAATGTCACACCACTCCAGTATCTTTGCCAAGAAAACCCCAAATGAGGTGGAGAGTGTGACATGACAGAAAAACAACAACAAAAATTGGATGTCTTTGAATAATAATTGCTAGAATTTTCATAGATCTTTAAGTTGTAGAAAGCATTTAACATGCAAGATCTCATTTGAGTCTCACAACTACCCTGCCAGTAGGTACTACAGGTGTTATTGTTGTTTTACAGATAAAGAAACTACAGTAGGCAGAGTTTGACTGACTTTGCCATGGTTACAATGTGAGAATCAGAAGTAGAACTTGAATGCAGGTCATCCTGATTTCAAGTCCAGCACTATCTAAATTACAGAATCCCATAAATCTGACATAAATCAGTCTTTGAGGCCAACTAGAAGCCAGTATGGTTAAATCTCATCAGATAAACATTTTAAGCCAACTTCTATTTCAAGTTGTAGCTCCCCTTTACCCCCATGCTTCCCTCCACAGGCAGAATAGCTATTACATGCAGGGTGATCATACTGTACACAATGTCCTGAATATATACGTAAATTAAGGAAGGGAATTAAGAATAAGAAAAGGCACAAACTAAATCAAGTGAGAGCAAACGGTACTAAAGGGGGGATCTGTTTAGAAACTGAACACTTAATTCTCCATAATCTACTAGCTAATTTTAATGTTTTAATACTCTAGGGGCAGATTCATCATGGCCAGCATTAAGAGAATAGTAATAGAACACAATGAAAGTGCTATCCTTTTGAATTTGGAAGAAAGGGAAGTATAGAAGTAGGATTAATATTGTGCTCAGGAGATTTCTTAATAGGCTAGATAACTCACATCTTAATCTCCACTGAACAATTCTCACTTTTATCCTTTTCTAGCAAAGAGGGAATTGAAAGAGAGGAATCACCATATCTTTTTTCCAGGACCAGAGTTTAGAATGATAAGGAAGAGGCAAGACTGGATCCCTGCCTCTTGTTTTGATAACCATCTGCTTTCTTGATTTAAAGACTGCAGTAGGGAAATGGAGGAAAGAGGAAAGGGCCAGAGGTAGTTAGAGAGATGTAAAGAGTGAGAAAGAATTATTCTTCATTTTTTCAGCAACAAGAAACAATTATACCCACAGGGATATGTTATCAAATACATTTGATCACTCTCCACTTCCCCTCTGTTTCTTTTCTGTTTTTTGAGATTATAAGGGAATTCAGCTTATTGTGCTAGTTACACATGAAAACAATAATTATGCATGTGTTCTCTTAGATGGAGCTGTAGGAAGCCAGCAGGAAGAAAAAGCTTCTTAACTATAAAGAAGCATGAAAATGGGTGGTATGGAGAAGGAGAGATTAAGGGAGTT
The DNA here is from genome assembly GCF_028372415.1 of Notamacropus eugenii. NCBI lineage: Eukaryota > Metazoa > Chordata > Mammalia > Diprotodontia > Macropodidae > Notamacropus > Notamacropus eugenii. The sequence continues at coordinate 253,913,016 of NC_092875.1, read as the reverse complement.
GTGGGAGCACAAGGTGGCATAAAGGGCATATATGAGTGCAGTTGAACTCATTTCAATTTCACTCAAGCCAATTCATCAAAGATTTACTGAAGTTCTAATGTGTATAGGGCATCCTGCTATTTTGAGGCTGGCTAAAACAATGAAGATCTTTCAATAAAATCCAATAAGCATTTAAGGATCTAGTATGTGCCAAGCACTGTACTAGATGTTGACAGTAAAGTGACAATCCTTCCCTTAGGGAGCTTACATTTTCCTTGGGGGATACAACATGTAAACAAAATAGATATGAGAGGAGGTGGAATAAATAATTACCCCAGACTCAATTCTGAAGACTAGTGTCTCAAAGTTTCTTTATTAGAAAGGTTGAAGTGCATTCCCCTTAAATTCTACAGAAGCAGACACACCCTGTAGTAAAGGGAGAGTGTGTCAATACAAAAACGAGAACAAGCTTTATAGGATTCATAATCCTAACTCTTCCCTTCTGAATCAGAATTGGTCCTAATCCTTTCAGGTTGCATTTTTTTCCCTTGCATGTTTCCCATTCACATGTATTCCCTCCATCATGGGTCACATGTTGCTCTAATGAGGCTCTAATTTTATGCAGGAAGTTTCTCATTACAGGCATGAGGTTAATTAAGCATGCGTTGTATTAAGAGAACTGCTGACCGTTCATGGTTCATGACCCCAAACTGGCTTGCTCCTGGTTTGCCTAGGAACGCCCACCCTCCCAGGTTATGGCTTCTGAGCCTCCTCAGTTTGCTGCTGATTGGCCAATAACTTTTATCCTATCTAAACAGCTTCTGTTTCACTCAAGACAGCATGGAAAGTTAACTATTTCATATCTCTCACTTAGGGAGTATACAGCAAAGTCACAATTTACTCCCATTACATTAGTCTCTGAGCTCCTCCTATGTTCTCTGGCTGTCTTCCATGCCTGGTACACTCTCCCTCCTCCATTTTCCTTAGTGACTTCCCTGGCTCCCTTTAAGTCTCAAGTAAAATTCCATCTTTTGCTGGAAGTGGTCCTCAACCACTATTAATTCTACTACATTCTCTCTGTTAACTATTTCCTAGTTATCCTGAATATAGTTTGCTTCGTATATATTTTCTTGCATGTTGTTACCCCCAATAGAATACAAGCTCCTTGATGACAGGGACTGTCTTTTACCATTTTTTGTATCCCCTGCAATTAGCATAATGCCTGGAACATAATAGGTGCATAATAAATGTTATTGTTTGCTTGTTTTGAAGACAGAAAGGGTACTAATAAATAAGGATATCAAAAAAAAGGCAAGGAGTAACACATGAACTGATTCTGAAGCAAGTTAGGAATTCTGTAACAGAGTTAAGGAGAGAGTGTATTCCAAGAAAGGGGGATAACTTGGGCAAAGGCAGAGAGAGGCAAGAAATAACATATCTAATTTCAGGAACCATAAGTAACTTGGCTTGGCTGGAATGTAGAGTATGTGAAGCAAAGTAATATACAACATACCTGGAAATATGGGCTACAACCAAGTTGTGAAAGATTTCGAATGCCAATCTTTAAAAGAATGCATCTCATCCTAAAGTTGTACTTCATATTTATTCAATGAAATTTCTGTAATCAAAGTACAAACTTAAATGACCACAAGATTTTTCTGAGCAGCGAGTGTATCTCAAATTGAGGAAGAGACATGTCACTTTCTCTCATTTTCCTGTAATTGGGACTCAAGAACTACAAACTCTGGCAAGAGTGTTCACATCAAGAAGCAAAACAGTTTTAGAAAAATAAATATGATCATTATTCTTCAGCAAAACATTCAGAGCAAGACGTTACTAGTCCCTTCATGGGACCAGTAAATCTACCTCCAAGTTCTTGATTTCTCAGTTTTTTCACTCCTCCACAAGAACATTGCTGCACATACATTATATAGTTATCTTATATCTATATACCTATATCCAAAAATTAATGTGTCTATGTATGCATGTAAATTATACACACTTACATATACACATACACACACACATATAGTATTGCCAAATAAGCAAATTGTATATCCTTCACCTTACAGCCTGTAAGCATGCTGAGGTCAGAGACTGTCTCATTTTTGTATATTTTTTCCTAGCCACATAGTAGGCTTTCAATAAATGCTTGCTCACTGACTGATGGTTGGATTCACGTAAATTTAGCTGCCAATAGTTATACTCCCTGCCCTGGAACATACTGGGGAAAGGAGTGAATAAAATTGCCATTTACCATTTTATAATGACTGAAATGATAACAAATTAGCCCCCCAAAAGGTCACAATATTGCCTGCTGGTTTGTGTGCTTATTTGCTTTTTTCCTGGCAATGGAGTTTTGAGGAAGAACTTCAGGGGGGCTTCTGTGTATTTCCCCGTATTAATAGTATGATAAATATAAGGTAGCAGGTGGGATTGCATTCTCATTATGTTGGCTACCTTCTGTCACACTGATGTTGCCCCCTGCCACCTGGTTCATCTGCTTACTGCTGCCCTACATCTGTTTATAATTTATTTCCATAATATACTACTGTATAACACTTTTCAAAATGCATGTGTCAGGAAAGATTTATTCCACTCAAACTATTCCAAATTGTCCAACACGGAATATTCTTGTGAGCCACTTCAGATTCTCCACCTAAAATAAATATACAGAAAAACACAATTTGGGCTCTTCTGTACATGATCAGTCCAGAAAACACCAACATAGTCCTCCAGATCTGGCCTTGTAGAGTTCACAAGTGATTCTCAGTCTAGCTCTTACTGGTAAGCAGAACAGATAGTTTTAAGCTAGAAATGCCTTACGAAAACTTAGCTCTTTTTTTAAAAAGGCCAGGATAGAGAAACAGACCAAATATATGTGTATATATGTATCCGTGTGTGACACACACATATTTGTACATATGGGTGTATGTGTGTGTATATATAATTATGTATAATATATAATTTTTTATATTATATATATAAATTTAACTTTACAGATAAAAGAACTATGGGAGACAGAATTTGAAAGACTTGGCTTTGGTCACCATGTGAGAAGCAGAAGCAGAATGTAAATATATACAGGTACACGTACATACACACGTATTGGTATGTTATATCTCTATAAATACAGAGACATGCACGCACATATACTGTGTGTGTATTTGTGTATTCAGTCAAATTGATGCCATAACAGAGCTTAACCCTGGGTCTTCTATTCTTCAAGGTATGTTGGCTTGCAGTTAATGAGCCTCTGAAAATAGTAAAATATTATGGATGTTTTAGCCTACAACATCCCACTACATGGAAATTTTATTACATTTTACTATACCTTTCCCCCAATCTAATAATTTCTCAATTTAATTTATACTTTTCTGGGAAACATAAGATCTGCATTAAAGAAAAAGGATACATGGACACATAACAGAGCAGGTTTTTCTGAGTTCTCACTGAAAGTTCTAAAAGGCAGTTAAAAATGTCTCTGAAACAATAGCAGCAGTAGTAAGGGAAGGGGGAAATAGGTAGAGGAAAAACACACACACTTCAGAAAATCGTATATTCTGTTAGCACTTTTCTCCTCAAATACTAAAGCCTTAAGCATCAGAACAGACAACCATGAAGGTGACACTTCACAAAAGCTGTAGGAGCTGAGATCTGGAATGGTTTTGCTTGAATTGACAGTTCAGTGCATGGAAGTTTTATTTGACCCACACTAAAAGGAAAATACCAGGTTATTCTGGCAAGATTTGTCAAGTCACAAGCTTTTTCACCTACAGGAATTTGTGATGCAGACCCTCAAGATGTTACAGAATCAGCTTTTTCAGCAGAGTTCTCAGGAATTTGAAAGACTTCCTGGCTATTGTGGATTCTAATCAATCTGTAAGACCCTGTGTTCTTTCATGGCAAAATCCCAAAACCAAACCATATATTTGTAAAAGAAATTGATGTTTATTTTTACTATTCTCCAACTCCAAGTTTTTTGTTTTTGTTTTTAATGAATATTCAAGATTTTTGTCACTTAAGGATGCTTTTCTGCTTTTTGGGGGTACAATCATTTTGTTTTCTCACGGCTTATGAACCAAATCACTTGCCATTAATCTCCTTGGACAAAACATCCCAAGGTTATATATTGCTTCTATTAATATTTGTCAACATTTAGTGGATAGCAGGCCTATATTTTGCACCAATGTATCTTCTACAATAGTGAAAAAGGATGCTTCAAAGAACTCTTCCCCCCTTCAACATCCCACCCCCAAATAAATAGAAAGCAAATAATTGCAAGCACATTCAAGCAAAATTCAATTAAATTTCTGTCCAAACTTACATGACATGCTCACTCCATTGACAATAGCAAAGTTTCAAAGAAAGATGCAAAGGTTAGTGCTAAGAAGCACATGTTTTGTAATGTACTTCCTGGATTTTCTGAGAAATTCCTTTTGTGAATTATCATTTAAAGTAATCAAGGTAGAAATGCCAATCTGAAAAGTCTTTTACAAACACACAAACACACACATACAGTTATCTTTTACAATGGCATTTAAAACAGAAACATACACATCAGTTTGTAAACTTAACATAGTTTATATCCACTCAAGCAAATTTCAGGAATTTCCAGATTAACTGAATAGTAAAAATTAATCCACTTTTATTTCCATTACCTGTCTAATTATAAATGTAGTGATGTAGAACATACACAATTTTAAAACTCTTCTAGTAAAAATGGATGGATTTCTCTCTCCTTTTGTAACTGATGACAAGGCTTTCATAAATGTATTTTTCCAAGTAAGATGTCATGATTACATATCCAAATTTCTAAAATCAAAAATTAATCTTTAATTTTTATTCCACATTTGTTTTTATTGCCTCTATTTTAACATGAGCCTTAGGACATGTGTGAGAGTGAAGGGGAAAATAGCATTTATATACAATTTCATTTCACTCAACCTTATGTCATAACTTTTCTTTGTTCTGCCCAATGTCACATGACTCACCAAATCTAAATCAGTGAATCTCAATCAAAATTTTTAAAAGATAATAATCAAATTACTTTTTAGTTCATTCTAAATATAATGTATATGTCTGATGCCTAAGCTCAATTTTAAAAATGGCATTTTAGTAACATGTAAAATTTCTTATTTTAGGAAGGATATTACTGTTTAAATGAACTCTAATTCTCTAATAAAATAAATGTCTTCTCTTAATACATATAGAATTGTCTCAACTTCAAGGAAACATGATTTCATCCCAGAAGTTTATTGTGACCCTTTCACACATTAGTAAGCCATTTATTGGAGTTGCTCTGACTGAGGGGAAAAATCATTACTTAATGGCCAGTTTTCTAGAAATAAGCCTCCCTCATCTGTTAGGCTAGTGCTGAAATAACAGGTATGCTATATGATCAAGTACTGTACCTGTACATTGGGTATTTTCCAGACTGGTGGAATGTTCCAGCAATTGTGTTCGCATGGCATCTCCAAGAAAGCAGAGTCATATCTGCAATAAGTAGAATGAGGCAGTATCAGAATAGAATGAGATTAGGATCACAGATTTTTAAGCTGGAGGAGGAAATTAGATGTCATCCCATCTAAATGTCTCATTCTGCAGATGAAGATACTGAGGACCAAAAAGTTTAATTAATTTATTTGATGTTTCACAGTTTGTAAGTGGCAGAGCTGTGACTGAAATTAAAGTTAGTTCCAAAACCAATGGTAAATTTCCCTACCACCACTTATATAAAAATGTATTTTAAAAAAATCTACTATGTGCAATAGATCATACTATAACTATGTGTATATGTATGTATATGTGTGCATAAATAGATGTACACATCTATATATGTATACATAAATGTATCTCACAAATATATTTTTAACAATTGCATATCAACAAGAATTTTTCCACAGATCCGTGTCCTTTAACTTCTATATGCTTTTTTCTCAATACAAAAGACACATAATGCTTATATCATAGAGCAAAGCTTGAAATTCATAGCTCCTGAATGTAAATGTGTTCCTGGTTCCATAGGAAACATTTGCTGACCTTTGAGTTTCATTTAAAAATCGTTGGTTTGTTTGACCTCTATTACCCTGCTGAGTACCTCACTCCCTGACAGTGCTAGACACTTACTTCTTGAGACTTGAAGATCTGACAGCTTGAAAGAATCCAAAAGGCTCCTCTCTTAATATTCACCTTTTCTCCCCAAAATGACCTTAAAACTATGGAAAACAGACCACCAAGTGTCTGAAGATGAGATTGTGGGTCTTTGGAGATGAGCAATTTTGGTTCTATCAGAACATTACATTTTCTTTTTCTCCCTAGATTTTGAGAAAGAAAATATAAGACCTAATGAACGTTAGCTTCATTTAGATTATTCCCATTAGACATACTATGGCCATATCTTGAGCATTTTTCTGAAGTTCTCTTTCTCTGCTTCAACTTTTGATTCAAAATCATGAAGACAAACAGAGCTGTCCTTTTTGTTATTTAAAGCTCTGCTTTCAGATATTCTGAGTTTTTTACGGCATTCTACAAAACAGTGGAAATGAGGATCCACAAATTAATTCTGTTCAGTGAAAAACTGAAGTCCAAAAAAAGGTGAAGTGGCTTTCTTACACAAAAATAACTTATCAAATTTGTGGTTGAGCCAAGTTATCTCATTCTCTGTTTGGAAGTCTCCTCCCCCAGGATTCCTCAACACACATTCACTGTTCTTTCCAATGCAACATGAAAAATAACTGTCAAGGGAACTGGTCTTATGTGACATAGATAAGAAACATTCCATAAATATTGGCTAAACTAATTGAATTGATTGCCCAAAGGTATAGTACTGGACAACTCATGAAGTCTCATACAGGTCTAGAATGTTCACACCTTTGACCTTTTGCTCACAGAATTTCATGTTCAAGGCAGAGAAAGGAGGTTGACTTGGCAGGTACTGGGGGGCACATTTTTGAGCCATAACATGTGAAAAGACTGTTTAGAATTTTAATAGCTACTTAGTGGAAATGCCTATGAAAACTTCCAGCTAGAGAACTTATGAAACAGAAAGGGGCGGAGGTAGGTTAAAACGGAAGTTAGCTGATAGGAAAATTAATGACTATAAAATATATTCACGATATAACAAATCCTCTTTTTTTCTTCCCTACTTTGGCCCAGGAAAGGGAAAGAGACGTAGTAAAAGAGACAGAGAAAGACAGAGAGAGGCAGACAGACAGAGGAATTCATCTTACAGAAGAATCAGGCTATTAGCAGGAAACTTTGAAGAGATGAAAAGCAGCCTTTTTCTGGAAACAAATTATGAATATGCAGAGATAGTCATAAAAGACAGAGGGTCTCCTGCTCCAAAAAGATGAAAAGTTGGGAAAATCTGCAAGTGACATCAAACTTCCTGACACATCAAAACAACAGAGCTGGAATCAATGCTATGGCTCTGTACATTTCTTGCTGTCTCTTGTATTTACTCCCCAAAAGGACTTTGTTTCATAAAAATGTTTAGGGTAAGAATTTTTCTCATTTGTTTTACCCTAGCCTTTTGGAAATTCAATATAATTCATTGTAACTCAATACAATTAGAGGTGAGTGAGAATGGTTACTTAGATATTTATATTTCTTTTAACCTTGCTCTAATTGTACATTATCTTTATAAGTATAGGAGAATTACATCTAGTCTTTATCTGTTCCACATAAACAAAATTTCCCTTTATCTAAAATTTGACTCTCAAATACCAGCACTTATTCATTTCTAATCACTTCAGAAGGATGAATATCCTATTGTAATTCACTATGTTTTCATCTGAATTCTAAAAAAAATACACTGAACGTAATTTTGCTTTTTTTGGTAATTCAATATCATCTTTATAATGAAGGTCTAGAGGTATCTGAAGTAGTGAAATATCTTTTGAATTGATCTTCTTTTTGCCTATTCGAATTACCTTGTGTTTCATTATTGCATCTCTAGACCACTGAAATAGCAATTTAGAAGTCCTTCCAGTTTTAGTTTCCTTTTACATCAAAGGTGTCAAACACACAGCTCATAGACAGGGCTCATAAACTGCTACTTGAATCAGATTAAATTGATTTTAAATTGATTCAAATTTAAATTGATCAGATTAAAATCAGATTGAATCAGATTAAACTATAGCAGAAAAATATTGAACAAAAGTAAATAAAAATACAATAAAACATAAATAATGTTAATACGAAGACTTCAAAGTAAATATAAGCCTGCAGGAATCCTTATGTATGCTTAACGGGCACTCATTTCTGTTTGAGTCAGATACTACTGCTACATGCCTGGAAGAATAATCTGTTATTCAAATATATGGTATGTTATTTGACCTGAAAAACTCTCAAGTGATTTCTTCTATTACCTACCAAGTAAAATCATAAATTCTCTGCCAGTCATCCAACACCTTCCATAAATAGACCATGTTATCTTACTAGGATTATCTCACTTAATTCCTGTTTACTCACTAAGCTCCAGTCAGAGCAGACAACTCTTTGGCCCTGAAATACATACTAGTAGTCTCATAGCTCCACAACTCTGTTCAGTCCTTTATCACCATCCTGGACTACAAGAGTCACCTGATAGATCACTTCTCTCTCTCCCTGTCAATCCACACTTTGTGTCACTCCTAAATTCATCTCCATTATACAAAGATGTATTCATAAATCTTTAGAGACTCCCTATTGCCCACAAGGTTAATTTTGCATCCTTTTGCTTTATATTTTCAGTCTTCTACATTATGGCACCTCCCACCTGTAGAGCCATATCTCAAATGAGGCCTCTTCATACGTTCTACACTTCAACCAAATACTCTATGCTTTCTTACCTGTGTATTTGTCATCTTATTCTTTATACCTAGATTTTCTCTTCTTTTTCTCCACTGATTGATTTCCACCTGTCCTTTAAGTCTTAACTAATATGCCCAGTCTTCCAATAAACCTTTCTGGATCCAGAGTAGTAACACCTCTCCTCCCCAGACTTCAAGTCTACTACTTCTTTTGCCATCCTTTAATAAAGTTACCATATAATGATACGCATTAGAGCCACTTGTGTTGATGTTTTAGCTCATTATAGGACTCCAAGCTTCTTGAAGGTAGGAAAAATGCCTTATCTGTGTCTTACATCTCCAAACACTCTCAGCAGTGCTTTCACATAACGTCCCTAATAAAGGTTCTGGTATTTTATTTCATTGCATTATATTGTGTTGTGTTGTGTTGTATTACATTTCATTGTACTGTATTGAATTATATTTTGTTACATTACATTAATTGTATTATGTTGTATTTCGTTGCACTTTATTATATTTTATTGTATTGCACTGCATTGCATTGTACGACACTATACGTTATACTGTTGAATTACATTTTATTGCATTGTGTTGAATTGCATTATATGGGATTGCATTGTACTGAATTGCATAGCATAGCATTGCATTGTATTGTATAGCATCATATAAGGTTACTTCTCTGGATAAAAGGAGCAATCAGACTTGGGGGCTACTTTTAGGACTGTTGTATTTTCTTGGTGACAGTTCCCCAATCTGTCAGAAAATCATTCACACAGCAGGTGACAGATCCAACTAGTGCCACTCTCTTGAAGGATAAATAGACATGATGATCTTTACGTATCTGATCCAACAACACTAGGAGAAAGCACAGGGCTCCCCAATAATTCTATGATCATTGAAACACCCCAATCTATCTTGTACTCGGCACAATACCCAGAGTGCAGCATTGCACAATGACTTCCCCCTCACCCCCTCAAATCACAAGAAACCTATTGTTGCTGTTTGCTCATTTATAAGTTATAAAGTAATTTTGTTCTTAGAACAGAAGAATTGAATGAAAAGGCAGCATGTCAAAATGGATAGAGACAGGCTTCAGAGCTCAGAAGACCTACCTTCAAGTCCTAGCTCTGACTCATGTTGAGTGTGTGGTCCTGGGCAAGACACTTCACCTCTTAGTGTTCTAGGCAAATCTTTAAGAACATAAATTGTAGGAAAGCCAAGTTACTTTGGTAGAGGAAGTTTCTAATCAGGAGTTCCCTATACAAAAGAAATAGTACATAGATCCCTCCTCCTCTATGGCAAAACACTGTGCTAAGCATTAGGGATAGAAACATAAAAGCAAAGCAAAACAGTCCCTGTTGTCTCATGGAAATAAAATGAAAAACATTTGGTGGCTATCATCCATGCATCATTTCACTCACAGCTTGACTCTCCAAACTTGTTTTTTTTTTTCACCTCCTTACCAGCTGCCTTTCCACCCCAGAGAAACCTTTACCCTGAGACCTTACTCTCCTATGTGCTTCAGCCCACCCAGACCAGTCATTTGAGGGGTCCCAGCTATATTTCATTAAACTCATGAATCTATCCTCAAGTCTTCTCCTCCTCCTACTTACCAGTTGTTTTGCCCTTGTGGGCATTTTCCCCTTCCATTTTTGCTATATATTTTGTTTTCTACTATTAGAATTTAAGATCCTAGGAGGTAATAGATGATTGGCTTGCCTGCTTGTTTGTCTTTCTCCATCAGAGTCCTAAGAACCCAGTAAATACTTAATAAATTTGCTGTCTATCTATCTAAGCTTCTACCATATCTGTCTGTCTATCTATGTATCTATGTATCTATCTATCTATCTATCTATCTATCTATCTATCTATCTATCTACCTAATTTTCTTGTGCTTACATACTAGTTCCTAACCAGGGTCATCCATGATTAATCCCTTGTCCGCACTTCTTATGAAATTGGCAGCAATTACTAGCACTAATTAGACCAAACTGGGATCTGTGCATGTGCTCAGGAACTACTGAGTCACATAAGACTCTTTGCTGCTATTTACATGGTTTCCAAATGTTGAGCTTTACTGTTTAATTATTCTGTATGATAGGACTACTCAAATATAAGAGAAATTTATAATATCTAAATCAGATTATGTACCCTGAATGACCTGCAAAGCTCAAGACCTAAGATGAGTGGATATAATACGTTTTGGTAAACATCTCTATTACTTGCAACTATAAAAGTCACTGCAAAAGAGAAATTTTAGAAATCACAAAAGCAAGAACCAAGTGATTACCAATGTGGAGATCATATCAGAATCAGCTGATTAACAAAATTAACATTATTAGACCATTAACAAAATTAGAAGAAAATTCAAAATCCGCATTAATTAGGAGAAAAGGAACTAATGAAAAAAAGATACCGTAAATAATTGCAACAGCTTCAATTCATCCAAATTCTAATGAGTGAAGAATGTTGAAAATTGCTGTTGTTTAGTCATTCAGTCAGATATAACTCTTCATGACCCCCGGGACCTGGCGAAGATACTGGAGGAGTTTGCCATTTCCTTCTCTAAAGTATCTTCATTTTACAGATGAGGAACTGAGGCAAATAGGGGGTGACTTGTCCAAAGTCACACAGCTAATAAGTATCTGAGGTCAGATTCAAACTTAGATCCTCCTGACACCAGTCGTAACATTATATCCACTGAACTTTCTAGCTGCCTCCTATGTTGAAAATTGGGTGATGGAAAAAAAAACAAAGATATTGGTCTGTCGTTTCCATTTCCTATTCAATCAACATACAACAGTTGTCACAACCAGGAGCCCAAAAGAGTCCAGACATTGCTTTTATTCAGTAAATACTTGATGTCCTTACCAAAGACAGATGCTGCCAACGATAACACGGTTTTATTTTCTCACATGAAAGTTGCTACAAACGAAAACAGTGGAAGATTATGAGCATCATTGCTTTATGAAACAAAATTCAGTGGAGGTTAAAAAAAGTCTACAGATAGTTGCATGAGCCTCAAATAACCCACAATATCTCCATGATGAGATTCTAAGTGGCATCCAAAAAAAAGTATAAAATGGAATACATTTGTCAGTGTTCCTGTAATAAACTATTTTTATCATGAAGATCAGAGGAACCACTGCATTTGAACCCTAACACCCCAGTGTTCAACGAAGACTTCAATAGAAGTACATCTAATACTTAGAGGAGGGTTAAGAAGGCTAGTTGGGCCAGTTCAAATGCATACTGAAGAAAATTCATGCTGTAGGCAAAATTATCTGGAAAATATTAAGGCATAGTTTCTAAGAGAAAGTACATATATGTGTGTGTGTACGTATATATGTGTGTGTGTCTGTGTGTGTGCATGTATACAGAGAAAGGAGAGAAGGAGAGGGAAAGAGAGAGAGAGGGAGACAGAGGGAGAGGGAGGAGGACATCAATTTATCCAGTGCTTACCATGTGCCAAGAAAGTGCTAAGAAACAGAAAAAACAAGAGGAGAAAAAAAAAACACAGAAAAAGCAAAACCCCAAAAAGGTCCTGAAAGAACATGAATAACTACTAACAAATATTACTACTTTCTGATTTTTATAAAGTGTTTATGAGAGTTATCTATATACATATCTGTATATCCTATATCAAAATATAGAAAGGAAACAGACAGGGTTTTATATATGATTCTCCAAAAGAGACCCCATCCTTACAGTCAGATAATTGACAGAAAAGTAGAAAGAAAACAAGCATCTGCTGTGTTTATTGTCTGTTGCTTGCTTTTTAAAAAATCCCTCAACAAAACAGTACTTTAACCATCTCTCCTCCAAAAATTGTCACATGTATGTGAAATCTATGTGAAAATCTAGAGAAATCCAACCACAAAAATAACTTTATTTTTATTAGCATCAAGCAAGATTTGAATGAAACAAGATGTATGTTTACCAGAGTTGATCATTGAGATGCTAAAGAGAATCTTAGAAAAAAAGAAGAGAGTGGACTGCATACCATTTGAAAAACTGTTCAGAAATTTTCATGATTCAAGCATAAGGATGGAGTTCCACCTCCTTCACTCCTGTTGATTAATCAACTAATGAGAAGAATAAACTAGATATTAAGGAATTTCACTACACCTTATCGTAGCATATGGACAAACCTCTAATCAATTTGAAATGATCATAGAACAAAAGACATTATGCCACCCAGGAACTATCTTGTGATTGATTGAAAAGGTCAAATCACATCTCTTGGACTATGTATAAGAAGATCACTTAGATCGGTGTAAAGAAAAGAAAAGAAGGTCTCTACATACAAAGGGAATAACTGGGGAAGAGGGAAGCACTCCGTCCTTCCTCCTCCTCCTTATTGACTCTGTAATTAAAGAAACTTGACAAGTAACAACAAATCCAAATGGGAGCCAAGAGAGACATATCAAATACAAACAGATCTTCCCCAAAAAGCAAAGGCTACATTTCTGTTCTACTACATCCTGTCTAGATGGTAACAAATCACAGAGATATTATACTGAGGGAACCAAAGGGGAAAGGTGGATGCTCTGTCTCACCCAGCCATAGGGCTGTAAACACATGAAAGCTTTATCGGATTGTAGATTTTTTCCTGATTTTGGGAGAATGAGTATTCTGCAATGGTTACTTTCAGGCAGTACCTTGTGAGTTAGAGAGATTCAGAGGTAACACTAGAGTCTCACCATTGACTGGAGTTGGTAACAGTCTATCAGAACAAGCAGGAGTAGCCTTGGAAACAATTGAACAGAAACTTTGAGATGAACATGCACAGTGACCTTGTGAGTGCTGCAAGGTCTATAGAGATTTTAGGGTGGCAGCTGTAAAGCCTAACCCTGTAGAAGATCAATGCATACCAGGATCTAATCAAGTTACCCAAGCAAGGTATAATATCCTTTGAGGAGGCAGTCCAATGGGATGATTCATCCACCAAAGATGTCAAGTTCTGACATGATCTTCATGAAGACTCCTAAAAGAGAGAAAATTGCTTCCAGGTTCAGGAGCCAGGAAATGCCTTTTTTGCCACATGTGTTTTCTATAAATGTGTTTCATTATGGTTGTACTTTAAATTTGAGTCTGTTTTTGTTGGGAGCCTATGTAGGCAAAGAAAGAGTGCCTGAGATACTGCGAGGAATTCTTTGTAACAACTGTTTTTATGGTACCACCATAGGGTACATTTACTATGTTTCACAATATCCTGAAGTACAGATATAAGGTAGAAAATGCTAGATATGTCAAACCACTGCTGTCACCTTGATCATCATGTCTCCTTAATTTCCAAAGGAAATAGCCCAGAGCATGCCCAGCAGCCTTTGCAATAACAGAACACTCCCCTTTTTCTAGAAAACCAGTCTTACTTTCTAACCCAGGCTGAGGAAGCAATCACTAGAGAAAGAGAATACATCTCCCTTATCTCCATCAATACCAATTGCTAACTAGCTATAAACAATAGGCTTGTAAGCCCAAGAATTCCAAGAGTGGTGGCATCCTCCAGATCTTCAGTTCAGCTTCAGCCTTGGTCTTTACAGTCATCATGCAGGGAAGCTACCGCTTTGAAGATGCAATTTGGCAGTTGCTTCTGTGGGTGTTATAGGACTGCTTCCTCTGAAACCATGGCTAAATTAATATTCTGAAAAGAAAGTTCTTGACATCAAAGTACTTAATGCCATCAAATTGTTCAATATCAGAAATAAGCACTATTTTATCAGTAAAAATTAAATTTAAAAGATGCATTACCATTCTTGCCATCGCACCCTAAGAACTTTCCATCTGACTTGTAACGGAAACCTTCTACTCCTGTTGTTTCCCCAATTAGACAGTAAGCTCCTTGAGAGTATGCTTTTTCTTTTGCATATAATAAGCACTTAATAATGCTTTTTCATAAATCCAGTCATGCATACATGCATTCATTCATGAATTCATAAATACCTTATCCAAAAGCTAATTGAAATCTGGCTGACTAGTGTCAATGAGAAATAAAATGGTGAGAGCTCATGAGCACTACTACTAGAAAAACTAGTTCTTCAGGGTTATCCATACCATAAGTAAGGAAGAAATAGACAATTGAATTATCTGGAGACCCCAACTTTTGAATGCAACTACCCATTTGGGCAGTGGCCACAGAAGGATTGCTTTATCAATATAAATGCTTTCCTGGGAATGCTTATATAGTCATGAATCTTGACCTACCAAACTATGAAGTATTAAATTTGGAGGTGATTCAAAGGTAGGCAGATGATTGGCACAAGTGATATGTGCAATAGTTCCTAGGATGACTTCTGCTAAAGAAGAGGCATAAGGCAGTGTCACCTATTTCAAATAGAAATAGACCCTGTAGGTCATATATTGACTTAGAAAATCATAAATTAACATAATTTATATTCTATTTTTATTTATTTCATTAAACATTTTAATTACATTTCATATCTCAATTGCATTTCAATGAAAGTTTTGGGCTGCACTAAGGAGTTTTGCAGGCTGCAGTTTGATTCCTTTATATTGAAGAATATCAATAAGAAAACACAAAATTAGAAAAAGAGAATTAGTCTTGTGATAGTATCAAGGGGTACTGTGGGCAGTCAAAGTGGGTACTCCAGGAACTAAGTCATAAAGGGTTTCCCAGAAGGGAAACTGCCATTTTAAGCTTTGAAAGCCCAATACTGCACTTACTTGGGAGAGGGAAAGAAAGGGAAAGAGAAAGGAAGGGTTGCAGTCTGTCTGTACCAAGTTCAAGAGTCCCTATATCAATGGAATCACAGACACATTGAAATACTGAAATGCAAGATTAAAGTTATACTGATTATTCCATAGAAATTTTATCTTGACACACATAAGTAAATCCATCAATATAGCATCCATCAATGGGACATCTTTTTTATTACTAAATCTTAAAAATCCAGAAAAACATACTCATCATTATCAAAAACACATACCCATCAGGCCTATAAACTCTAAGTCACAAAATGACAAAATGATTTCCCTGCATATTGTTTATATGTCAATCTAAACCACTGGGAAGAGAGAGGAGCAGAGAATGTGGGAAGTGAGGGTGGGGCAGGGAGAGAGAAACTGAGAGCATAAGCATCCTGTTACTCTAACTTTCCTAACATCTCAGCACCAGAATGTGTCCTTTCCACACATGCTGCATTGGTAGGACTGAGGGGCTATTCCCTCTCCAAACAGCTAAAATGCAAAGAGGTATCAGATGCTAATTTCAAAACTGCTATATTAAATGTACAAGCAGGAAGACTGCCAGCAGCCTGTACTCTTTATATAATTCAAATGTATCCTCTTCAGCCTTCAGTTCTGGGTTCTCCCTCTGGTAGAAATATCTGATTGCTTCTAATCTGCTTCATTATTTTATAGAAGTTGTCTAACTGAGAGCCCCCTAGAGTAGGATAACACTTCCTCTATTGAATGAAGTACATGAGGTTTGTGACAGTTATCTATCTCTCTATTCAGAGGCCTTTCTCAAAGACCTCTGGAGTTTTTATTCTATTACAGAGAGTTGAGTGTACTTTAGAAGTTTGGTCATCCATAAAAGTGAGAATCTATGTATTTGAGAAGTACAAATAAGTAAAATTATTTAACAACTTGAGAGACAGCATGGCATTGTGGATAGAATGCCTAATTTTGACACATTACAGAAACTTAGAATCACAGATTTCAAGAGATGGATGGGTATCTAGTCTAACCAAGGAAGAACAACTTACCATCTCAACGCTTCAGGCAAATTTTTAAGAATATTGGTTGTAGAAAAGTCATTCATCTATGTTGATAGATCTATTTTCTTCACCAGGAGTTCAATGAAATCACAGGTATTAAAAAATTGAAGTTTTTCACATTTAATATTACTACATAATAAAACTATGTGTGTTCATCCTTCGTTGCCAAAGAAGACCATATCATTGAGAAATGGTGACATGACTTACACTTGACTTTGTTTTGAGTGAGGGAGCACTGTGCATTTCACCAGCCTCACTTCTCCTCCAGAGCCATCTGAATTCAGTGACCAGATACTCATCAGGATGACTGGAGATGACCCAGGATGAGGCAACTGGGATTAAGTGACTTGCCCAAGGGAAAGCTAGGTGGTGCAGTGGATAGAGCACTGGAGAACCTGAGTTCAAATCTCATCTCAGACACTTGACACTCACTGGCTGTGTGTCATCATTTCTCTGATGGCATGGTCTTCTTCGGCAATGAAGGATGAACACACGTAATAAAACTATAAAACAATGTGAGATAATTTTTCTGGAAAGAAAAAAGTCTTAAGGTTGAATTTTTATGCAGTTTCAAGAAGGTAACTTGAAGAGAAATTAAAGTAGATGAGAATGTGTTTAATGACATCCATTTTAAAGAGAGATAAGATGAGGCATGAGGAATTAACTTGCTGAGCAATTAAATGGCAGATATAATAGTAAATTATATTTATCTTCCAGGAGTCTAGTTGATTAATAGAAGAATTAGAACCTGCTCCTCAGAGACAAGATTCTCATGGAAAAGTCATTTTTATATGGTATATGTTTGCCATTATCACTCTCTACTTTGCAACTATTCAAATATTAGTTCAATAATTAACATGCCAAGACTGAAAGAAAATAATCCAAACTAAAATAGTAGAAAATAATTCAGAAAGTGTAAAATCTATATTAAACATTATTATGAACACAAAAGAAGTGTTGTGTAAACCACTCACTAAATTTAATGCAAAGTTGAATACATAATTAAAAAACACTCTGCCCAGATTTCTTGGGGGCATAAAAGGTACTCTGTGTTCCCTTTTTTTTGAGAGGGCAACTTTAATAGCAGGTAGGTCCTTATGTTCTCTTACCTTGAAAGAAACCAACTTTGTTACTTCATCCGACTATTTCTGCTAGTTATTGACCTATTGTACTAAATCTTTTTATTTTAAGCCTTGGTGGTTAAATTTCTTGAAAAAACTATCTATATATTGAAATCATCCACTTCTCTATTCATTCACTTTTAGTCCTCTGAAATCTGGCCTCTAATCTCATTATTCCATTGAAACTGCCCTTTCCAAAATTGCCAATGTTCTCTTAATTTCCAAATTTAATGGACTTTCTGTTTTATGTTGGGAGGGTGGAGAAGGGTAAGTTATTTGCCCAGGGTCACACAGCTAATAAACATCAAGTCTCTTAGGCTAGATTTGAACTCAGGTCTTCCTGAGTCCAGGGCCAGTGTTCTATCCACTGCACCACCTAGCTTCCCTCTATTTAATGGGCTTTTCACCATCTTCATTCTTTGACACTGTTGACTGCCACTCCTTCCCAACCCCCCCAGTTTCTGTCGTGGTTTCCTTTCTCTTCTCACTTTGTACTATTTCACTTAGTCATCTCCTTAGTTCCTATGGCTTCAATTATCACTTGGACAAAAATAAAGTTGCATGCTTAAATATCTAGCTGTAGTCTCAAACTCTGAGCTGCAGTCTTAGATCACCAAATTGGTTTTTGGAAATCTGGATCTGGAATGATCTTCACCCAAAAAAAAAAAAAAAAAAACCTTTTGAACTTTCCTATCATTTTCCCTACTACTATGCACCACTATCCTCCCTCTCAACTTCAGTGGTGACCACTTCAGTTCCCCAACCTCATTCATATTCCATATCTACACAATGGTCAAATGTTTCTTCTGTCTTCACAATCTCTCTCGTATCTTCCACCTTGTCTCCAGTCCCATCTCTGGTCACAACCTTATTCCAGACGCTCATCACCTTTTGCCCAGCCCATTACAGTAACCTTCTAATTGGTTTCCCTGACTCAAGTCATGCTTCACACAGATGCCAAGTTGATTTTTCTTAAAATGAAGGTTTAACCATTTCAATTTAAGAAGGGACTCAATAAATTCCCATGGCTTTCTGTTACTTTTATAATAAAATATAAAATCTTTTATTTGAAATTCAAAATGCTTCAAAACATGCACCTTTCTAACTTTCCCAGTCTTTTTACATTCTGCTAACCAATCATTCAACCAGCCTCTACACCCTCTGTAATCCAGTCATACTGGCTACTTAAAGTAGTTCCTCCATCTCCTATCTCCACGTATTTGGATGGACTGGCCACCATTCTTAGAATGTTCTCTCACATCTGCCTCTTTGATTATGCTTGGATTCCTTGAATATTCACCTCAAACTTTACCTTCTACAAAAGGTCTTTCCTAAGTTTCCCTATCCTTAGCTGCCTTTCTTCTTAAGGGTATCTGATCTCCCCTATAAGAATGTAACCTCATTGAGGGAAGGAACTGTTTTTTTAACCTCAGTGCTCAACACTATGAAAGGCATAAAATAAGCATGTAATAAATGCTTATCATTGCTACTCTTGTTAGGGAGGAAAATTAAGTCTGTGAAACAAGTCTACATGACCTTGCCAATCTAAACTATGCCCTTCTCAATATAACCGAATATATTGTGTTGGTAATTTTGTGGCATATATCAGAATACTGAAAACTCTGGAAAATTAAACCGAAATGAAAATTTGTACCCATGCCCAAATTGAAAACTGAGTGGGACTAAAATTTCAAGGAATTGGAGAAGGCTTGGGGTACATAATACAAACATATTCAATGGCTTTGGAACCCAAACTCAGTATACAGTTAATGCCACAAAATTCTGAAATGACATAATTTTCCTAGGATTATCAAAATCCAGGAAGGCTTAGTAGAACCTCTCTAGTATGATAGTGAGTTTGGAGGACATTCCCAGGATGATAAAGAATCTTTGGACTTGTCTGTTTACAGATACTCAGGAGAGCTTAATTTTATTTAGGGTTTCTTGACCTTGAAGGGACACCTTGAAGAAGGGACTTCTGCTTAAGTATGTGGGTACCAAATAAGGGAGACAGACAGATAAGAGTGAGATACAAGTGAATAAGCATATGAGTAGGAGAACAAGAGGACAGAAAATGTCATGAAGCAGGGGTTGCCTGGAGCTCTGATCAGTTTAGACCTTAAGTTGTGGCAGCTGGGAAAAGTGAAGTCCATTCATCATCTTCTCTCTTCCCCTTGACTTTCCCAGAGTTCAATGCTGAGAAAACATCTATTCAGAATATTCTTAATCTCTTCTTTCAACAGTCACATCATGGACCAGCTGAGATTGGGTAAAGAAGAAGAAAAAGGAAATCTTAGTTATGAGGCCACTCCCAGTTTTCTATGCTTTGTTTGAATGTCAATCTGCCTTGTTTTGCTGTTTGATACAGTTAATAAATTACAAGTCAGTATAATGATTATTTTTCTAAACCTATAAATTCATAATTCAAGATAAGAGAGGTCAAGTTAGCCCATTAGAGAAGAAATTTTCCTAGTTTTATTCTGGGCAGGTGATAAGTCAATTAAAGAACTTCTATAATTTTGCTAATTTACTACAAAACAATTTTAGACTATGTCCAATAGACTGCTTTGATCTAGGAGAGAGGGAAATATTTACTGATGAAACAAGTCAGTACAGGAGATGTAGGGGATTGGTGTGGTTGTGATGGAATCCTAATAAAGCTGCTCCCAGCCCCAATATTCTAACTCTCCTATAGGCCCCACTGAACAGCAGACCCACTGCTCCTACCTAGGCACTTCCCTTCCTTCCGCCCCACCAACTCAATATCCTAGCTTCTTCATATATGCCTCACTGCTCACTAGAACAGCTGTGCCTATGAACTCATATTTCTCACAGAAACAGCAGGTGTGTCCATGTGATGGGTCCCCAACACTACCTCTAGCTAGTCACTGCTCCCAGACCCATTCCTCATATTTCTCACAGAAACAGGTATGTCCAGGCACTGAACCACAACCACATCATCTATCTTGACCAGACAGGACCACAATAGGTAACTAATCAGAAAGCAGTGCCACCAGGATGTAGAGCAGGATGCTTGATCACCAAACCGTAGAAGGGGCCCACCCTAAGGCAGCATCTGTGAAATAATAGTAAAGAATTGATCTAGAATTAACTTGTGATGTAGAGAGGCTTGTTATAATAACATTATCATACATACATACCCTGCAAGGGTTATTCTATATGTATTATGAGTAATAGCATTCACAGTTTCACTGTGGCTGGAACCCCTCCCCTATTAACTAATCCCTTAACAAACCCCTTCTGCCTTTTTAATATTCATAATTTCTGTTATGTAATTGCAGTTTCATTCTATCAAAATCCATCTTGCTTTCTCTGAAATTACTGGTTCCTCTTAGAACTTTAGCTCGCTTCAAAAGAGGTGCCAGTCTCAATAAATGCCTATTAGAGGTGGTCTGACACTGAATTCTTTGAGATGGTTCACCCACAGCACATCATGAAACAGCAAGAGCTTTTGGCATCTCTGGGAGAGCAGAGTTTAAACCACAATAATTAACTATGAGTGTACTCTGTTAATAGGTGAAAGTTGCACAATATTCATTTCCTTTTCCCTTTTCTCTTCCTTTCTTTCTTTCCTTCTTTCTTTCTGTATGGGAACTACCTACCTTCCTCTTGACCAATCACTCCTTGATATCTGAAACAGATTAACAAATTCATATGGGAGTGATAAGAGTGCCATGGTAAGTACAGATATTTGCCAGACAGTTTTGTTCATAATCCAGAGACAAGTTTTTTATATATCCTGTGGCCTTTTATCATTGTAAAATAACTCACTCATGCCTTGCACTCTTTTTACTGCTGTCATAATGTCATCAAATCCAATATCCTCATTTTACAGATAAGGAAATTGAGACCCACAGAAATGAAGTAGGTTTCCCAAGGTAAAAATTGCCAAATTCATAATATATATTTATATGCATATACATATGAATATATGTATATCATGTATATATGTATATATACACATATATGTGCATATATGTGTGTACATGTATATATATACATGTATCTATATATGACATACTCACAATTATGCATAATTTAAATACTGCTGCCCTGGTCTTACAGATTTGAGGTGGGATGATTTTGTGGTGAGAGGATTCTAACTGGAACCAAGAATGCTAGTTCAAATTCTGCTTCATATTATCTGTATGACTCTGGTAAAGTCAGTGAACCTTTCTAAATTTCAGTTTCCTCTGTAAAATGAAAATTTTTTAAAATAGCAATCAATTCACAGAGTTGCTGTGAAGAACAAATAATATAAATACCAAGTGCTTTGCAAACCTTAAAGTGCTGTGTAAGCATGAGCTATAATTATTCTCATATAATGGTAGAGACAAGTCAGTGTATACTTAAGACTAAAGGTTCTTATATACATAAATAAATTAACCTGGAAACAGCCCCTCTAACATCACTAAGTAAAATGGATGGTTTTATCATCCCTTTGACATACAGTCCTCAGAGGACATGTTGTTTTTTTAATACTTCTTTTTCACTTCAAGTATTACAATTTTAACATTCTTCCATGGCTGTATGAATTCTTAGAGAAAGTAGTTTTCCCTAGATTCATTACTTCCTTAAAATGTCTCACCCCAGACTCACATTTGGGAAGGTGCAATATTGCTACAACTTCAAACTAACTCCCTCCCAATATAATTGAATGTATCATTCCAACCTTATAGTCAAATGGTACCCTCCAACCCTCACAACTGATTTAGCATGAGAAAACAGTGGTAAATTTAATAATATCTTAATAAGATATCTCTAGCCATTCTGAATACTTCCGAGTTATAAAGTAACAGATTATGTCACTTGTATTCATTCATTCATTCAATAAACATTTTACTAGTATTTACTATGTAAAACTCTTCATTATACACATTTTCCAAAATATTACCATGGAAATAATTGCAACTTGTAGTCAACATCTGTTTCAGAGGAGGAAGAAATAGAAAAATTTTATGAAGAACTTGATAAAAATTCTCCAAATTAAATCAACATATGCAATGCTCATTAATGAGTTAAGTGCAAAAGAGGTCATGGGGGAAGATGTGTGTGTGTGTGTGTGTGTGTGTGTGTGTGTATGTGTGGTCATGTTAAGGAATAAAAAATAATAAGGAACAAAATACAGTGTACCACATTAAGCCAACAACAATGAAATGGCAAAACCATGGTGTTTTATTGATAAATGAACATTATGAGAATGAAACTCCTTTTTACAAAGTCAGCCTGGGTGAGAGACATGAGAAAAAATGCTTATCTTATTAGATCTAGGCCATTAGCAGAAATGATGAGGGAGAGTTCTGTAGACTAACAGTTCAGTCTTCCATGATTTCCCACTCCCTCACTTCTTATATACAATTAGCTGGCAAATCTTGCTTTTTTGTCTATTTCCAAAATATTTCTTGCATCTATCCCCTGATCTACACCCACACAGCCACTACTGAGGTCCATTTGCTCAATCACACAACTAGTAAGAGCTATAACCAGCCACTGATTTCACATCTTTTGATTCTAAATTTAATACTCTGAATCACAGAAGCTCAAAATTGGAAAACACTTCAGAGACAATCTAATTCAACCTATATTTGAACAAGAATCTCTTGATGACATCCTTGAACAATGGTCATGGAACTTTCACTCGTTGATCTTCCAGGAACAGGAAACTGAAGGCAATTCATTCCATTTATAGACAAAAATAGTGACCTAGGGAGATGTGGAGAAATGGTTCCTTATGAATGAGGCTTAGGAGATCCTAGAGGTCCCTAAGATGGGGAGTTTCCTAAATTCATCGCTTCACCAACACTATCCGTCCTAGTGTACATAGTATGCATCCCCTCTACCGGCTCTGGTCATAGAAAAATAAGGAAATATTCTCTCAGGGGCAGGAACATGGCAGAAGGCTGCCCCTAATTCTCAGTCCAGTTCCCAGCCTAGAGCCCCAATTAAAAGAGCCTCTATCATTCTTTAGTGTTTCAAAACTATGACAGGGTTATATCAGTTCATTTCATGGTCATGAAAACCAAAGATTAGAGAAGGGCAGAAAATTACTCCAATTCACTTGGTGAATCTGCGATAAATTGAGTAAAAAGAACCTAGTATTCATGATAGCCATTTCAGGGGACACTAACTTCATAAACATGCTGAATCATGATGATTTGGGATTCAAGATCCCTGGGTAATTCCTGTTAATAGGTAAAGGTTTTTCAGGATACCCAAGATTTTCTTTGTTATCTGAGAACCACCTACTTTCCTTCTGACTAATCAGCCTTGAATCTCTGACTCAGTCTCTTCTGAACATAGATGTGATGGATGTGTGTCATAGTAAGCCCACATCTTTGCCTGCTTCTAGATGTTCCAGGGTTCCTTTCACTTGTTCCATTTTGAAAGCAGATGACCTTTAATCACACTTTTAGAAAAACATCTACTCAGTCAGAAATTGATGGAACTTAAGGTTCCTTTTCCACAGCCCTGTAAATTCATCTAATCCAATGTACACAGAGATCCAGAGAATGATGTTGGCCAAGGAAGGCAAATGTAACATCTGCTACTCACAACTTGCACCTAGATTTTCTGATTTTAAATCCAGCTCTCTAGCTACTAAACCACACTAGTAAAATTATTTTGCTAGTGAACTAACTTGGTTTGTTAGTGAAACTATCTTACACATGAATATGGGCTCAGGTTTGGTTTAAGAAGATTAAATTCCCAGGGCCCAAATGACCTTTTTTCTTTGAATATATGAATAAAGACAACCATTTTTTGGACTTGAGATGCCTACCAGAAGAGTAAGAGTTGTGCTCATAATCTATTCACATGGCCACCACTCTAATTCAACACTCCTAACTGCTCACTAAACTATTGGATCAACCTCCTCACTAGTATTCCTACCTCCAGGGAGGAAGTCTCTACTTTCTCCAATCCAACTATGTAGCTGTTAAATTGATGTTCTTAAAAAGATATGATCTGGCCATAAAACTTCTTCAACTGAGAAGTTTTAATGAATTCCTATTGTCTCTAAGATAAGACCTTTAAAATGTGACCCCAATCTATCATTCCAGAATGATTTTACTACACTTCCATTTCTATACTCCACACTCCAAACTGGTTTATTTTTTGTCCTCTGAACATAATGTTCTGTCTCTCCCACCTTTGTGCATTTGGACATATTTTCTTTCTTTCATCACTGGAGTGCTCTCCTTACTCACTTCCTCCTGAGAGGAATTCCTCTGAGAATTTCAAGTTTTACTCAAGGTTTAACCCAAACATTACTTTCCACATGAAGCTTTTCCTCATCTCCCCACCAAATGTTATTACTTAATCTCCTCCAAAATTACTCTGTATTTACTATATCTATTTTTATATTTACTTATCTATGTACATTACCATCTTATATTCTATAGATGTGTCAAATGATATTTTGTTAATGAAGTCAGATGAATAAATCATTCCAGCAAAGGGGGATGGGCAGAAGAAAGAACCTCTAATCCCCCAAACGAGTAGTTTTTCCAGTTATTTTCTCCCAGTGAAATGTAAATTCCTTGAAGACACATTTTTTTTAATCCCCAGCCTAGCAGAGTGCTTAGAAAATTGTTATTGTTCACTAATGTATTGTTGGTGGAGTTGTGAAATGATCCAACCATTCTGGAGAGCAATTCGGAACTATGCCCAAAAGGCTACAAAAATGTGCATACACTTGGACCCAGAAATGCCACTTCTAGGGCTGTATTTCAAGGAGATCATAAAAATAGGAAAGGACCCACATGTGCAAAAACATTTCTAGCA
Source organism: Notamacropus eugenii (assembly GCF_028372415.1). Classification (NCBI taxonomy): domain Eukaryota; kingdom Metazoa; phylum Chordata; class Mammalia; order Diprotodontia; family Macropodidae; genus Notamacropus; species Notamacropus eugenii. Next base: position 253,887,576 of record NC_092875.1, on the reverse strand, counting down.
GCTCCTTTTGTGGTGGCCAAGAATTGGAAATCAAGGGGATGCCCATCAGCTGGAGAATGGCTGAACAAGTTGTATTATATGAATGTAATGGAATACTATTGTGCTATAAGAAATGATGAGGTCAGACTTCAGAAAAATCTGGAAAGACTTATATGAACTGATACTGAGTAAAATGAACAGAAACAAGAGAACAGTGTATACAGTAACAATCACATTGTGCTGTGGCTGACTGATAGACTTGGCTCTTCTCAGCAATGCAAGGATCTAAGACAACTCCAAAAGACTCATGATGGAAAGTGTTATTCACATCCAGAGAGAGAACTGTGGAGTCTGAACGCAGATAGAAGCAGACTATCTGTTCTGTTTTGCTTTGTTTTGTTTTCTTTCTTCTGGTTTCTTCCATTCATTCTAGTTCTTCTTTACAATGTGACTAATGTGATAAAAAGCCTTTATCACATTGCATGCCATCTTGGGGAAGGAGAAGGGAGGGAGGCAGAGAAAATTTAAAACTCAAAAGTTTATGGAAGTGAATGTTGAAAACGAAAATTAAATAAAATAATTAAATGACAGAAAAAGAAAGCTGCTGTTGTTCAATCAAGCCCATGTCTTTGTGACTCCATGGACCTGAGTGTCCATTCCATGGGGTTTTCCTGACAAAATTACTGGAGTGGTTTGTCATTTTCTTCTCCAGTGGATTAAGGTAAACAACATCAATTTGAGTTTCAAAAAAAATCTATGCTTCTGCTGTCCTATTGCCCTTGTTCAGTCATTTTTCACTCACGAACGACTCTTCATGACCCAGTTTGGGTTTTCTTGACAAAGAAACTATAGTAGTTTGCCATTTCCTTCTCCAATTCATTTTACAGATGAAGAAACTGAGGCAAACAGGGTTAAGTTATTTGTCCAGCATCACATAGCTAATAAGTGGCTGATGCCAGATCTAAACTCAGGTCTTGACTCTAGACCCAGTGCTCTATCTATCCACAAAGGTGACTCCTGGGCAAATTGCACACTGTTCATAAATGCTCTTTGAACAGAGGAGTTAGAGTCCACCTTTTCTGAGAAAGTGAGAGAAAAGAAAAATTATATCCTAAAATTTATACCTGAAGTTCTTAGAGTATCAATACTTCTAGCCACAAAATTTATGGCCTACACATTTCTACCATCATGAAACCCCCTCAAAATTACAAGGAGTATCACTTTTAACCCTTAGCACAATGCCTTAATGAATGTTTATTGACTGCTATTGACTGTAGGAAATGAGCATGTAGTGTCCACAGCACTCCGGACAATACAGGAACAACCAAATTTGTTCTATCCATTTCCCCTTGAGTTCTTTTGTTTCTTGGGTTTTTTTGCTACATACAAGTGCAGAATTGTACACTTTTGTTGTACGATTGTCTTAGTTGGTCATTTTTCAGAGGTGGGGGAGTGAGGATAGTTATATTTTTGTTTGGACCAACTGTCTTTTGTTTGCCAAAAAGAAGTATCCTTACCAAACATCCTACCTAAACTTATTTCTAAGTCCTATCTCCCCCCATAAAAATATGTTCTGTTTCTCCTTTAAAAATCTTAAAAGCAAACCTCATTTTTCTTTGTAGAGGAGACAGTGATCATGTGACAGCACTCTATCACTGACAATTCCATTATATAAAGTGACTGACACAGATAGAATCACTTCATCTGATAGATGCTGGCACAGTAGAATGATAGCTGCTGCTCACTTACGGGCATTTTATATTCTTATTGGCTTAGATAAGACCTCCTTGGTACTTTATCCAATCAGAGATCCTCTTAACTCTAAAAGAAGCATTAAAAAAAAACTGAACTGTACCTTTTTTAAAGCTACTCATTCTGAGGGACTGACAATTTCTTCACCACCACCCCCCTTCGCTTGAGTGATTATTCATTTGGTTTCACTAACAAGTCCCATTTGATACGTCTCTAGAATGTAAGATGGTGATTTTCTCTCATATTCCTTTCTCTGGTTGGAAAGATAGCTTGAGGTAGATTATCCTAGTGCCTGAGCTATTCTTTTGGAAGTGACATTAATTCTTTCAAAGCACAAAGCTATTCAGAAAAGGAAAATCTATGTTCCAGCAGTCTCTTTGCTATTTTGGGGTTCTAGTTTCTGGTTACATATAGTAGCTTTTTTCCTTTTCTCTTCAAAATTACATAAAATTATAATTTTACTCAAATGAGCAGAAATAAACATAATGAATTTTCTGTTTCTTATAATGACTCATCTAAAGATTTCAAAGTATTAAACATTATTATAATTGTAAGTTCATCTGTAACTCAGTAATTGAAGGGTTATACATAAACAGACACAGTTAAGAACACTGGTGAGCAGTTTCTATACATTCTTCCTTAGGTTGTTAACTACTCAACGAGAGCTAGTCTGTTTTTATCATATGAAACCTTTCCATGAATGAAAAGTGAAAAAAATGAGAAGTGTGTCCATATGCATGCAAAAATGCGCATACATGTCTATGTGTGCATATAGGTATATATGCATGCGGATACAGGTATGGATATATACACACATGTTTATATCTATACTTCTATATATACACACATGCATGTGCATGAAATACACATATTTGTGCATACACATGCATGTTCATGTATATTTAGCATAGTATATTGTACTGTATACCTGTATGTTCTACATTGTGTGCCTATATATGTATATATACACATGCACACACACACACACATATATATAAATATGCATATACATTTTGATGATGGTGGTAATATCAGTACTTTTTTTCATTTATCAACAGGGTAGGGTTTAAAAGACAATTTCTTGAAGGCAAAATATTTTTGACTTGGAAAAATATTTTAGTTCTATGAAGAATGGGCCACATAAAACTTGTACATTTGAAATTTGAAGACCTAAATTTGAATCCTGTGGAACTTACTAATTGTGTGACCTTGAGAAAGTCACTTAATGTCTCAAGACAAAACATCAATTTCTTCATTAGCAAAATAGAAATTCTAAAATTTACACTGCTTAATTCAGAGGGTTGATGTGAAATAAGTACTTTGAAGAAATTCAAAATAATTGTGACCACAGAACTAGAGCATTACTCAGAGATAATCTTGGGCAAACTCCTCATTTTTACAGATGGAAACTGAAGTGACTGTACATGAGATCCCATAGGCAATAAGCGTTAGGAAACAAATTTGAAGCCAAGTCTTCTGGCTGCAAAGTATATACTCTTTTCATTGTGTCATACTGCCCACTTCATGCATTTGCAGTCTTTGTTCCTTCTAGCAATGTAGATTACACCCTTTCCGACCTGCAACTCTTGTATATGTTCCTCTCTATATCCCTACATCCTCTCCAGACACCCATCTCACTCACTGGATTCTTTTTCCAAAAGATGTCTCCTCTCTGAATGGATATCTTTGGAGAGATTAGGTCATTCACAGATTATCTCTCCCTTTTTCTATATAATTAGACCACCCCTATGACATTTTTTTATGCCATATTTTCTTTATAATTCTGTGGTAATGTGTTACAAGCTACTCAGAACTAGAATGTTCCTCTCCATTACCCTATAATAGACACGCAACTTTATTTTTTTAGATTGCAGTGTCCCATGAATTAAGGCCACTAAGCACTATTCAAATAATAATTGGCTTTTGTTTTCAGAAGTACGTTACAGTCACTAACAGCACTGAAAGCAGTCCAGTCTGTTCTTTTTCTTGTACAATTTTAGGTCCAGTTCATTGTCTTTTTGTGGTTTCTTCAAGATATATAAGCTGCTAGAATCTATAGATTGCCTGTCTTTAAAAGGTGCTATATAGGTAAAGTTAATACCCTATTGTTACTAATTTCCTTCGGTGAGAGATATTTCAAGAGGAGAAGAAAAAAATTCCTATGTGGTATAAATTAATAGATAATGGAAAACAACCTCAATCTAAAAATAGTGAAGTAAGTTCAAATCCCAACATTGTCTCTTTTTGTCTATGAGATCTCTATGGACCTCCATTGTCTCCTCTGTAAAATGAAAGGGCTGGACTTAATGACTTTCAAGATCACTTCCAGCTCTAAATTGGTGGTCCTAAGTTCCTTTACAGATCTAAATTCTTTCTGCCTAGGGATTTCAGTGCCTAAGATTACACCAACAGAATTTTAAAGAATAACAGACTTTCAGAGCCAGGAGGGAACCTCACGGAGTTGGAGTTTTTTGGTTTGTTTGTTTTTTAAAGAAAATCCTATACAAAATCCCCAACTAATGGAAATAATACTTTTAAGTAAGAACTCTCAGGACAAGAAACACCTATAATAGAGTTATATTGCAGAGAAGTGGAAAATTTCATTTCAATGATAAAAATCCTTCATAGGAAGTCACCATTAGAAGGGATAAGAGAATGTGAAGGAATAAATTTTTAATAAAGGAAAACAATTCCAATGAATAAAAGAGGAAAACGGGAATAATCCAAAGAAACATGAGCACATGCACACAGAACTGACCACCCAGAGAAGATATCAGGAAAAAAAAAATGATGTTTACAGAAGATTGAAACTATGGCAGATAGGAGATGATAAATATAAAAGATTTGTAGACTTGCATAAAAATAGCATCAGGAGTGCTAAAGCTCAGGATGAACTGATGCTGGGAAGGGAAGTAAAGGAATGAAAAACAATGAAATTGTTATTGTTATTGTCTCATTTTATTTTGTTTTACCTATATTGGGGGAAAGAAGAGAATCACAGAAGACTTAGAACTTAGTTGGGGATTGACAGGATAATAAAAGCTGACAAGAGACAGAAGGTCCAATTCTAAATTTATTTCTCTTTTCTTTGCAGAGAAAGGTTCAAAAGGATAAAGGAATAATGGCTGACAGGGAGTTGATAACCAGGTTAAGTTGACATAATAAGATAGCACATAGCTGTCCTTGATGAATTCAAGTCACCTGGCCCAAATGAATGATGTCCTTAGGTAGTGTGGATGATCAGAGAGGTATCTTAGGACTAGAAAATGACAAATGTCTTAATTTTCAAAAAAAAATAAACAGAAATATCTTCAAATTAAAGACCAACACACTTGACTTCAATTTTTTTGAAAATTCTAGGTCAGATAATTAATGTAAAGAGACAAGTAATGAATGCATAGAAAAGGAAGCACTCGTTGATTAAGAAGAACCAGTATGGCTTCATCATAATTAGGTCATACTCTGTTGTTGTAACTGTTATTTTTCAGTTATATATGACTCTTTGGGACCTCATTTGGGGTTTTCTTGGCAAAGATACTGGAGGGGTTTGCCATGTTCTTCTCCAACTCATTTTATAGGTGAACAAACAGGTTTAAGTGACTTGTCCAGATAGCTAGTAAATTTCTGAGGCCAGATTTGAATTTCAGTTTTTCTGACTCTGGGCCTGTTTTCTATCTCCTGTGTCACTTAGCTACCCATGGTCCTGCCTAATTAATTTAATTTCCTTTTTTTTCACAGAATTACTAAACTTGTTTATCAAAGAATGCTACATATGTAGTTTACACAGATGTTAGCAAGTCAATGGATAAAGATACAGAGGTACTCACTGGACAATCCCTTAAAATTACATGAATTCAAAACTATTTGAATGACTGGAATTAAGGAGAAGTTCAATGTCATCTTGGTTGGGGAGGGAATTCTAATTATTTCCCTAGTAATCTGCACTTGGCTTTATGGTAAAGGAGCCAAAGAAATTTTTTATCAGTGACCTATAAAGACATAGATAACAAATTTAAATTTGCTGTCAGACCAGAATATTAGGGCAAATCTTATGAGATGAAGTTCAATAGGGATCTAATCTTTACTTCCTTGCCTAGACTGAGACCACGATTGAACTTGTCTTCTTGACTCCAAGACCAGTGCTCTGTCTACTGTATCACTTAGCTGCCTCTGTGAGTTCTTAAAAGGGACTGAAGCCAGCAGTAAGATGTGGCAACTGAAAAAGATAATACAATCTTGGGCAACATAAAGAACCATAACTTACAGAAATACGGTGACAGTTGTTCACTACTTTTTCTTCAAACTATATGTGGAATATCATGTTCAGTTCCTGGAACTTCTGTTTAAGGAGGATACTAATTATCTAGAAAGTGTCCAAAAAAGGACAACTGGGATGGTGAAGAAAATTGAATGTAAGTCCCCCACTAGAATATTTCTATCTAATAACAATAATAATATTGACAGTGATGATTGTAATGATAATAGTAAACTGACATTTATATAGCACTTTAGGGTTTGTAAAACTTTTTACATATACTATCCCAAGTGAGTTCTTCAGTCTGGAGAGGAGATGATTCAGAGGCATATGATAGCTGTATTCAGGTATTTGAAGGTCAGGCTCAATGGCTTATAGAATCCTTTAACAGCTCTAAATCTGTGATCTTAGGTTTAGATTTTGTTATCTCATCATCCAAGTCATCTTTCTTTTTGGATGGTTTGTATCCCTTTCTCACCACAATGTTAGTTCTGTTATTTCCCCTTCACCTGACTGATCTTTACTCAAATGTACTATAGTGTACTTTTCTTGTTATTATTCACTAACTTCCTTGTGATACTATAACATGCTTTTTACCTAATCCATTCCCTTTGGAGAAAGTATACCCTTCTATAAGTAAATGCCAGTAATAAGAATATGTATAGCTGGCTTCCCTCTCTGGACTCCTTTTTCTTGATTGGCTCATTGGCACTTTGAAGAAACCTCTGCCTGAGGTGTCCCACTCCTTACTGGTGACTCTTTCCCCAAGACAATCACTTCAAGAAGGACTCCAACAATTCTTCACTTCATTCGTGCTTGGACTCTGTCCAGCTTCCTCCTCTTTCTTCTCACTTGCCAAATTGCCCCTTCTATCTTGCCCCCATTACAAAACAAATTTCTTGAGAGTAGGGATTATCTTATTTCCTTGTATTTGAATTCTTTAGCACTGTACCTGGCACATATTAAGAATTTAATAAGTGCTCTGTCTGTCTGTCGCACTCCATTTTGCATTTGCTGCCCTCGTTTTCAACTCCAGGAAATGAAATGCCCCTCCTAAGGTAAGTGCATCACTTCTAATCCCACTGCCATACTGCTAACTCAAGCTGTGATTGCTATCACCTCCCTCAGTCTCCTCTCCTCTCTGATTGGAGGGCTAAAAGTTGGAGCACAAAACTCTTCCCAATGTCTTCCTTTATAGAGGACAAAAACTAGACTGTCAGCTCATTCTGCTTTGTATTGCTGGTGAATGTGATTTCAACTTCACATAACAAGATGCCTCTGAACTGGGTACCTACTGGTGTCTCCCTATCCTCCGCCCCCACTTAGATTTCCTGTCTCCTTTTGTGTGTTTTTACCCATTAGATTGTAAACCCTGAAGACAGAGACTGTCTTTATTTTTTATTAATTGAATGCCTAGTACTTTTCATTAGGAATACTTGAAACACTTGTATTTCATTAAATATCCATTTTTTTCTCTGTTTTACTATACTCAGTTTTCCTGGGTAGACTATTTTTGGTTGCTATCCTAGTTCCTTTGTCTTCTGGAGTATAATATTCTAAGCCCTCTAGTCTTTTATTGTGGTAAATACTAAATTTCCTGTGATCCTGATTTGTGACTCCATGGTATTTGAACTATTTCTTTCTATTTGCACCATTTTCTCCTGGAACTGGGAGTTCTGGAATTTAGTTCTGATATTCTTAAAAGTTTTCATTTTGGGGAAACTAAGGAATGTCTCCAGACATACCCCTTCCCATCCTGCTTGAGAATCTGTTATTTAAACACTCCTTCCTTCTGCCCTCCTCTGACCCTGCCCCCTTGTTGGGAAGGGACCTGATGGTGAAATTGGGGAGCCAATTTTCTCTAGTTAAACCTCCCATCTCCCTTTTGCCGCTGTTCACTATGTCTTCCCTGGTTTGCTTGAGAGTGTGGGAGACAGGCCAAATATTTGGGACACTGGAATTCCAGAGAGAGCTACTTCTGCCATCCCAGTCATTGTTAGTCTGGCAGACCCTAAAGTGCTCCCCCATCTCAGCCAGTATCTGATTAAGCCTGAGACCTGGGAAGGACTACAACCCTTAATTGAAAAATTCCTTAAGTATAGAATCTTTGTCCTCGTTCATCTCCTTGCAACACTGCAACGCTTCCTGCAAAAAGGCCTAATGGAGAATACTCACAATTTATTTTTGCTTTTGAATGTACTTTTCCTGGGGAATCAAGTCTATATCAACTAACATGGACAGTTTTGCCCCAAATCTTTCGAGATAACCCTCATTTATTTGGTCAGACTTTGGGAAGGAATTTAAGGCACCTGAAACTAGCAGACGTTAGCTTAATTCAGTACGGGCATGATAGTCTTATTTGTAGCCCCACCCAGGCAGGTTCTTTGGGGGCTGCCACGGAAGTCTTTAATTTCTTAGGCATTCGAGGTTATAGGGTCTCTTGGAACAAAGTGCAGATAGCATGCCGATCCATAAAGTATCTGGGCCATGAGTTCATGCCCACCCCTCTCTCCTTAACCTCTAAGAGAAAAAGGACAATCCTGTCTATCCCTGTTCCAGCCACTAAGAAACAAGTTCGAGTGTTTTTAGAAATGACTGGATTTTGTAGACTCTGGATTCCTAATTTTGGTTTTATTGCTAAACCCCTTTATGACCCTACTCAGGGCACTGACTCAGACCAGGCTAAAGTTTTTGAGACTCTGAAAACTAATTTGACCACTACCCCATCACTAGACCTACCCAGTCTGGGAAAACCTTTCACTTTGTATGTTGCTGAAAGGAGAAGACAGGCTTTGGCGGGGTCTTAACCCATTTCTTAGGACCTGACCCCAGGCCAGTTGATGATTTTATTTACTCAAAATATGCTTTCCTTGTTCTACATACCCATGGAGCAATCTGGAAAGAAAGGGGATATCTGACAGAAAAAAACTCCCCTATCAAACATGCCCTATGTTTTAGCCTTGCCATAGTCATCTTTAATTCTCTCCAGAGAAATTATCTTTTATGCCTGCAAAATTTTCTTTATACTCCTTTTGTACTTGTTTGTTGTGTGTTTGCCTAACCTCCTTGCCAGGTTTGTCTTTTCCAGAGTGCAAGCCATCAACTTCCAGATGACAGCCCAGGCTATATACCAACCTCCGTCTGAATCCAAGGTCTCCACTACAGCCCACTGGACCTGGCACCGCCCAGGTTCTGAACCCTCGAACAGGACCCATCAAGGCAGGGACAACTCTATGCCCCTTGCCAGCAGCAAGAAGTTTCAGAAGCTGAGACCTTCGCCCTTTACCCCAAAAGAATTTGGGTTCAATCCGTTTGAGGGAGGAATGATGGGGTTCAGACTCTGGGAGCCTCCTTGAGCTTCCCTTGAATCTTCCCACTTAATCTGGCCTTTCTTACTCAAATCTAATCTTCCCATTTGTTCCAGCAGTCTCAGGAAGCCCATGGGCTTTTCATTATCATTCTATTCAGGTCTCTGTTGCACCCCCCCCCACCCCCACCCTTCATCCCATCAAAACCCCATTCTCCAGGCTGCCAACCACTCCCATCAAGATCTGTATCCATCCACATACTACCCCTATCAAGATCTCTGGATTGCCCCACCTGCTTCCCACCCAAATCCTCCATTGTCTGATATCTCCTGATAGCCTCCAACTGTTTCCAGCCTTTGACCCTCCTTGGATTCCCTTCTTGGACTTCTCCTCAAGACCCTTCTTAAACCCCTCCTCCCATCACCCTGGACTACCAGACCAACCCCCCCAGATCCCTCCTATACTCTTTTCTGTATTTAAGTTCCATCTTGTCTCCATGCAGGCGCTCAGATTCAATCCAGCTCAGACTCTGTCCGGCTGAGATTCTATCTGGCCCGCTTGTGAATACAAGCATCACAAATGCTTAGGCTCCTTAAGAGGCAACCCATTTTGGCTAATCTTTAATAAACTTTGTTTTCTTTGGCTTTAAAAAAAAAAGTTTTCATTTTGTGATCTCTTTTGAAAGGTAATTGGTGAATTCTTTCAATATCTACTTTGGCTTACAGAACTTTTATATCTAGGCAATTTTCTTTTATAATCTCTTTAAATATTATGTTTAGACTCTTTTTTTTTACTCATGGGTTTCATGTAGTCCAATAATCCTTATACTGTCTCTACTTGGTCTATTTCCCAGTTGAGCTGTTTTCTAATGATATATTTCACAGTTTCTTTTTTTCGATATTTTGACTTTTTTAGTATTTCTTGAGGTCTCATGGAGTCATTAGTTTCCAGTTGACAAATTCTGCTTTTTAAGGAGTTATTTTCTTCAGTGAGGTTTTTGTGCTTCTTTTGCATCATTAATTTTCTTCTTGTAATTTCATTCTATTGTTCTAATTTCTTTTCCTAATTTTTCTTCTACTGCTTTTCTGATATTTAAAATCTTTTGTTTTTGCCCTTTTATATCTTTCTTTAGCTCTTCAAGCAATTTTTGAGGGCCTTGTGACCAATCTGCCATTTTATTAGAGGCTTTGTTTGTAAATGTTTTCATGTCATTGTTTCTTGAGCTTTCCTATCTACACAGAAGGGTTTTTTGGCCAGGTTCTTTTTGATCCTTGTTGTTTTGTCATTTTTCTCAGTCAATTTCTAGATTTTGGACTTTATGTTAAAGTTGGGCTCTGTTCCCCTCTGAGAAGATGTCTGTGTAGAGCAGGCCTGTACAGTTTGCATACTGTGGGCTGCTTATGGCACATGAAAGGATTTTGGGTGGCCCACAAAAATGTAGAGGGAAATGTCCTCTACATTTTTTTGTGGGCTGCCTGAAATTCTTTGGCATGCACTTGGGCCCTGAACATACTGCAGGATGAAGGTTGTATAGGCCTAATTTAAAGTGAACTCCTACAGACAATCTGGGAGATTTTAGATTTTTGGTGCTTCTAAGGTGGTGAGACTCAGGGAGAGTTCTGGTCACTATCTTCCTGCTCTGTGCTCTGGTCCTCACCATCAGTTCTCTGCTCCCTTAAGATTGCAGAGCATAATAGTTTCTTTCTACCTTAGAACCATGGCCTGGAACTGGGTAATAGGTGAAAGAACTGTTAAATTATACATGTTCTTGAATCCAGTGGTAGGACTAGGGCTCCTGACCAGATATTTAGTCCCCTTAGGTGTTAAGCATTCTTGGTGCCAACAATGTTGATATTGCAATCACTGGCTTCATCTCTGAGTCCCACAACTATTGCTTCAGCTGCCACAGCATCCAGATTCCACAGGTAGTGAAACTTCCTCCATACTCACTTATGATCATCCCCTACCATGGTGTCCACAGATCTCTCTCTCTCTTCCCAAGCTGTCCTGGACTGGAACAACAGATAGACTAGACTTCTGTTTTTGCTATTGCTATTGTCATCAGAAATTGATTTGAAGAGTTACAATCTTTTTTATGTCATTTGGAGGGCTGGGATGGGAGACTTCAAATGAAAAGCTCAATTTCTCTGCCACTACTACCACCATCTTACCACTGACTCCCAGAGGTAAGCCACTGGACTTTATCAACCAAAGGAAGGAGCATTGCCTTGGGAATATACACTGTTATACTGAAGTGTTAACATCACTGATGGACTTGATTCTGAATTAGGTGACACACATTATCTATTGTATTATTGTCTGTGCCACCTTCTATCTTGAAGGTGAAAATTTCCTCCCCCCCCAAAAAAAGGGCTGAATAAATAATTAAATACTTTGACTGAGTGATTTATGCCTTTGAAATGAAAACAAAGAAAATCTTCTGGTGTTGTTTTAAGACTTAAAACCTGAAATTTATTTTCAGGATAATTGTAATTTTTACCATTAAAATCATCATTTTCTTGGCATTTTCTTAGTAACATTTATCTACAGCCACAGAGTGGGAGGCAAGCTCACCATTTAACATCCATATGGTATCATCTGTGTTCTGGGTATAACTTGGTTACTTTCAATGGGGGAAATTCTTTAAAAGTGAAGCAATAGTCATCTTAATGGTACATTTATATTCCTCTTTCTTTGGTATTCTACCAAATTTGTCAGGCTTTAACTTTAAATATCACTTTGTCCTTAGTCTGAATATGGACAGCCTCAGCTTAAGTAAAAAAAATACAATCAAAAGGTTTTTGCAAGAATACCATCCTTCTTCCATGCATGAAAATGTGAGCTATAAATTTTAAAATGTGGTTGTCTTTTTAAGTCCAGTTGAAATTTAAGTCTGTATACCTGTATACATTTAAAAATTATTTTTAGCATACTTTTCTCTCTAATATACACATATAACACACATATACATAAACACACATGCACGTGTATGTATGTGTGTTTGTGTTTGTATGTGTGTGTGTGTGTGTGTGTGTGTGTGTGTGTGTATTGTTAGGCACTATTGCTTAGTGGATAGAGAATTTGTCTCAGAACTTTAGGACTATTTGTGTTCAAGTACAGCCTTGGACACATATTGAATATAATTTTTGCCTCTATCTCTTCGTGGCTTACTAGATTTCCTTCAAGTCTCATTTAAAGTTCTAGTTTTGCAACAGGTCTTTCTTAAAATTCCTCAACCTTAGTGTCTTCCCCCTGAGACTATCCCCAATCTATTCTGTGTATATTTTTGTACCTAGCTAGTAAACCCCAAGTTTCTTTCTTCTTTCACACAACCATAGATTGGACCACAATAGGTCCCTCTCCCAACTCCATTTAATAGCTATATTTTGGGCCCTTCTGGCTTAGAGTGAATGTCAATGGTAACTGTTTCTCTTTATAACAGCAACCCTGAGGGTCTTCCCCTCCCAGATTGATTTTTTTTTCTTTTTCTCTAATTAAAGGGGCCATCCTTTGACTCACTTCTTAAAGACGCCTGTTCTCTGAATGGGCATTACCTCACTCTAAGTGAGAACTTGCAAATGCCTTCGCCTAAAAGGTTCAAAATCTCCCATTGCATCCTGGGCCATTTCCAGTCATCCTGGTGAATATCTAGTCACTGGATCCAGATGACTCTGGAGGAGGAAGTAAGGCTGGTGACCTACACAGGCTTCCCTCACTCAAATCAAAGTCAACCGCAAGTCATGTCATCATTTCCCTGAAGTTATGGTCCTCTTTGAAAACAAAGAACAAAGACAACAACAACCTTTTTTGTACCTTGTTATTTGCATGTTGCCTCCTCCATTAGACTGTGAGCTCCTAAGAACAGGGGATTTTTTTTTTTTTTTTGCCTTTCTTTACATCTACAATGCTCAGCACAGTGCCTAGCACATAGGAGACACTAAGTAAATGCTTGTTGACTAACTTATTGTGTGGCCTTTAGGTTGAATCACTTAATCTCTCTGTGTTCTAGGTAGCTCTCTAAGATCATACATTGCAGAGAAGGTGCTGATCAGCATTGGTAAGGGGAGTATCCTCATCCCAGGGCTCCTGGTGCTAATGAAATAACAGAACTAGATCTTATGCTACATGTGACAAATATATCTTTTCCTTTTCTTGTTGTGAAGGCTCAGTGAAAAGACCAATATTACAGAGCATGATAGTCTTTGGGGTAGAACTATAATATTTTGATCTATTCAATCTGAACTAGGCTCTGGATGTAAATTTTCATGAAAGGAGAAAAAAGTTTCAAGATATTAGACTCTAATTTCTTTTTACATAGAACTCAAATATTTTGGTAAATCATTCATGTCCCAAGCAAACCATGAACTTCTAATACAAATTGCTTTCATTTGCATGAAAGAATGAAGAGCATTTCAAAATGCAAATTTGTTTTTCAAAAGGATGGAATCATGAATTGTTTTCAGGCTGTAGTTCTCATTTTCAAGACCCACAAACCATAGACTCTCGTCACTCTGACCCCCATAATAAGACATAAAGTTGAAGATTTGGCTTTAAATCTCATGTTATTCCTTTTTTTTGCCATTTCCTATCTCTCAGCGACTCCTCTAAGATTCACAAACACTTGTCTTGAAGACAGTTAAACTTGTCTTACCAAAGTCGTGTTGTATTTTTTCTTTCAAAATCATTTTAATGTTTCCTTTTCTAAATCTGAAATAAGCTTTCCTAAACTAATTCCATTCTTCTCTTGCTGCTGTCTTTTGTTTGCTTTAGCTAAATGCACATTTCACAAAATACGACACCCATAAGAAAAATTAGTTCCAAAATCAGAATTTCACCAAATCTTAGCTCATCTGCAAGGATTTTTATTCCAGTCATATTTCTTCTTCTTCCTGGAATATCACAGCATAAAAGCTGTCTATTCAAAGAGTCAAAAAAAAGTTGATCCTTAGAGGTAGAAGGGGTGGAGTACTGATGTAATGGTGTCATGTATTAGCTTGAATTAAACCATTATGCTTCCACTCATTATTCAAACATGATTATTTTTAGTGGTTTGGTTTTCTTCCTAACAAATCCACTCAGGCTGCTCTGACTTGCATGTAATACAGGAGAGGAAAATCAAAGACCAAATGAAGACTGTATGTCAGATCTCTAAGTTGGATTGCACAGTTTGTCCTAAAGATGCTACTGGGGTCCTTCACATCTAACATTGGTTTAGAAATCTGTCTTATCAGATCTCTTCTCTGAATTAAAGACCAAAAGAGAATTTAGAATCAGGGCTATCACACCTGTGATATGAATGACATCTTTCTTTTATGCATACTGTGACCAGCAGGGGACCTGCCTCCTGTTCCCAGCTAGTTCCATACGCCAGTCTGCCTGTTAGTGCAACTACAACATGTCAGCTACAGTATATCAGTGACATTGGGTATAAGAAGAAAGTGTATTCAGTGTGCCACCAGAAGGCAGAAAGAAATTACTAACCTGAGCAGAATAGAAGAAGAGGCAGTTGTCTATACAAAATTTCCTTTGAAAATGAAGACTCGATTGATTCTGGAATTTCCCAAGGCCAATTTCCAGCTGTGTCAAATAGTAAAGAGAGAGTTTCATATCTTTATTTTCGACTTAAAAAGAATTCTAACACATTTTCATAGGTATTAATATACAATGGACTTTCTACAAAATGATCCCTACTTGCCTATGTTGACAAATAGCAACTGAGAACTGCTTACAAGATTAGATGCCTTAAAGGACTCAGAAGCATAGGATTTGGACCTTGTACCCAAGGAGCTTCTATGAGTTGTTGGATAAACTCAACACATAAAAAAGAAAACTAGAAGCATATGAACCCAACTGAGAAGGGTCCATTCCAAATCCTGTGCCAGTTCAAAGGAGAGGGAACTAAATTTATAGAGTTGTCCTTAAAAGGAAATTGAGCTGCCCTTTAAAGGGGAGAGAAAAATTTTAGGGGATGGGATAAAGTCAAGAGCGTTCAGGTGGGAACATGGACTAATATTGTTTAATAGTTAGTGGGTTAAGATTCTGACACCTTGCTGAATTGTAGTAGAAGGTTAACTTGAGGGAGTATTACTCAGAGTCCTATGTCACTACAACCAAATTATGGATCAATAAATTAATCAGCAAACATTCATTAAGCAGTTACTATGTACCAGGTACTTTGCTAAGCCCTGGGGATACAAAAGAGGCAAAAGACAGACCTTACTCTAAAGGAGCTTACAATCTAATGGGGGAAATGAGCACTTTATGGAGCACCTTAAATGTCCCACTAAGGAATTTTTATTTTATCCTAAAGTAAAGAAGGAATCAAGGAAGGTATTTGAGCTAGAAATGGGATGAGGAAAGAGTGTTTTGAAAACATTAATCTAGTGGTGAGGTTATAGCTAAGAGTAGTTGAGTCAGAAAGAGCTAGTGCTCCAGTGAGGAGATATATGTTCTCAATCATTTGGACAGGTCCCAATCAGAATCTTGATTACCAAAAAAGGTCAGTCAATGGGTATGAGATAAGGTTAATCAGCAATTATTGACAAGTAGAAGATCAAGTGAAAGCTTGCAATGGCCCATTTTGGGAGCTAAGGTCAAAAGGCAAGTTTAATACAACAGAATGTAACGGAGGGAGAAAGATGAATATTGCAGGGAACCATAGGATCAGAGGAAAAGACAGAACTGAAAAGCAAGCTGTGATGTCGGAGAAGTCATTTTTTAAAAGCCTTTCCAAGTAATGTGAGATAAGTGGACTGTGAAGGTTTAGAGAATAAAAAGTGAAGTTCTAATGAACCAAAGACATTCAGAGAAGTCCTATAAGTTGCCAAATTTGTATAAAACCTTGTGGGAAGGAAGAGATTTTTCTTAGAAACATTAAGAGTTATATTTGAATTCTTTCTATTAGTCCTTTGGGAAGGGGAATTTGTTTTTTAAATTCATTCTATATCTGTTGCAATTTATGAGTCTTCATCTTTCATTTCTGTAAATGAAACATTTTCTGTTTTTAATATCTTCTTAATGACAGAGAGTTTGCAGTATAGCTATGCTTAGGATGCAAAAATTCTCTGAATGGGAACATTAACCAAAAATTTTTATGAGAAACTTCCCCAAAGATTATATCTAGATTCTTATTTCAAGAGCAAAGTCAGTAAGAGGCATTCCAATGTAACTCTAAGCATAGATCCTTTAAATGCTGCAAGATATGTTACTTTCCTCATTTGTATTTATCTCCTTGAATACAATGTCCTAACTTGTCATAGTTTCAACCTCTGAATGGGTCCTAAAAATATATCTAGTTTTTTTTTTTTACTGACCTAGGACAGGTTCAGGATCCACAGTTATTCTTTCATTAGTAAATTAGGTGATAAAATCCTAACCAGAGAACTGCCCTTCATGTTGGAGGGGACATAAAGGAGACATTTTCTTTTCCAAGACCAAACTGAAGCAAACACTTTTTTAAAAAGTAGAGGTCACCTGGGTTCATCCTCTAAGATATAGCTCATAGATAGCACCCCAGAGCTTACAGTCTTAAAATGGTAGCATTTTTTATATATATAGTCCTACTCTGCATCCTGTACAAATTATGAAAATGTAGGACACACATATCAATTTTACAAATTGAACAAGCCTGTGATAACACTTGTTTGATGAAAGTTTGGCTCCCAAAAGACCTCAAAAGGCTAAAATACAAGAATGAATCCAATAAGATGACAGTAAGGGAAAATGTAAATTATTATGCTGGAATTCCCTCCCCCCCAAAAAAAACTCTCCAAGTATAATCTGGAAAGGGTGATAGGTTTCAATTGTTCTTTAAATTATCTAGGAGTTTTGGTGGGCTGCAAGCTAAGTATGAATTAGAAATGTTTCAATGAGAAAATTAGAAAAGTGAACATAATTGTATGTTTCATTAAGAAAATTCTAGCTTGACAAGCAAGGGAAGTTATAATCTTACCATACTTCAATGGGCAGAACATTTCTGAAATTCTATGTTAAGTTCTAAACACCACTTTTCAGTAAAACTATTGATTACATGAAAAGCACTCACTGAAGGGTGATGAGTATAGTGCAGGGACTCATGATCATGCCACATGAGGACCAGTTGACAAGACAAGGGATATTCAACCAGGGGAAAACAAAACTTAAGAGGTAAATAGTATCTGTCTTTAAATATTTTAAAGATATACAAAATAAGTGCCAGCCCTTCATGTGAAAGTTTTGTTGTGGGTGCTGTTGTCGTTGATGTTGTTTTTCCTACTTAGCCAAGGGGGATACAATACGAGGGACAAACAGGGGCTGGATGTTACAAGGGCAAATTTAGGTACTGTGTAAGAACAGCACAAAGAGCACTGGCTTTGGAGTAAGAGGATCTGGTTTCAAACCTATGCTGCCTATCCAGTGTAATTTTGGAGAAATCACTTAACCTCCCTGGGCCTCAGTTTCTTCATTTGAAAAATGAGATGGTTGAACTAAATGGCCTTTGAAACTCTTTTCAGTTCTAATTCTATGATCTTGCAATCCTAAAAACTCTAAAAATTAGTAGCTTTCTGAAAGTGAAGCAAGACATCTTGTAAGGATGTTTCCACTCAATAGAGATCATTAAGTAAAGCTATGACAACTCATGGGACCAATCGTTCAGTAGATTCAAGTATAGGTTGAACTAGATGGCCTTATGTCTTTTTAGCTCTGAATTTCTATGATTCTATAGGGGGATGTGATTTTTTTTTTTACTTAGTCTAATACTGCTCACTGTTGACATAGGTGGTAGTATGAAGAACCCTGGGTGGGTTTGGGTTTCCTTTGAATCATATCCCTGGTGACTTGGGTTGAAGTGACCTTCAAAAATATCTCAGTATGTAATTCTTTCATGGTCCTTTATTTCCCTGGATATAGAATTTCCAACAGGGAAGGGAGTGGCTAGAGAGGGCTTTGAATTGGAAAGTGTGATCGTTAAGACAATCAGAAAATTTCTTCCGGAATATAATCTGAATACCTACCTAGACCACTGGGAAAACATTGATCTATCTGAAGTTTATGGTAACATGAAGAATATTTTCCCAACACACATGAACTGGTGTCCAAGAGCTTTGAAATTATAGGTGGTGAACCTTTTATAATAATATATTAATGTACCTAGACTAGATAAAAGATCAGATTTTATTTATCAAGCCAAAATTATTACCCTGAGCTTAAATGGATGTGGGTAAACATAATGGCTTTTTGGGGGGAATGGTATGCAGGTTGGAGATTGGTGCACGAAATAACTACCATTTATATCACTCTTAAAAGTTTGCGAAGTGCTTTACAGAATATTATCTAATTTTATTCTCACAATGACTCTAGGAGATTGGTGCTATTACTGTTCTCATTTTATAAATGAGGAAACAGGCAAACAGAATTTAAGTGACTCGCCCAAGGCCATACAACTTTTGAGTATCTGAGGCAAGACTTAAACTCATCTTCCTGACTCTAGTGGAAGTGATCTATCCACTGTATCACCTAGTTACCTATGTACTACAAATCCATACTATAGCACACTTTCTTATAATCTCAAAGTTGGAGCCTGTCCAGCAGGAAGAATCAAAATGATGGTTTGGTATTCCAGTCTATTAAAATGAGCATATAGAATCATAATTCTAGATTAGAAGGGACTTCAAAAGCTGTCTAATCTAAGCTTTTCATTTTACACTTGGGAAAACTGAGGTTCAGAAGAAGCTACATGCCTCAGACAGAGTGTTATAGGTTGTGTCAGAAGAAGGATTTGAACTGAGGTCTTCTGATTCCAGAATCAGTTTTCTTTCCCATTGTACACAGGCAAATCACCCTGTCTGCTGAAAGGTATGAATTTCAAAATGAAACATTCACTATGCCACTATGGTTTACAGCAGATTCCTTAAAAAAGAAGTGTGTCTTAATGAGAAACAGGGTTATTGCATCAGCTATGGAAAGTGAGGTGAGACCTGTGGGCAGCAGTGTCACCGATGGAGGACATTCCATTCCATGCTGATCTTGATAATGATGCCACTGTGTACTACAGAAGTCTTTTTACCTACTGCTTGAGGATTAATTTATTGTCAAAAAAAATGACAAGGATTCATCCACCAAATAATGATTTTTTTTAACTCATGATTTATCTTATTAGGTGATGTCTTTAATTACCATCATCAGGAGCAGTAACAGCCATTCCATCAGCTAATTATTGTCATTGATTTTTTTTCAATAGGAAAATGTCTATTGCCCCAAAGCAAGGCATCCCCAACAATTTTGCTAAGAAGGCAAGACAGGAAAGAGGGTGACATCTGGAAGCTAGACTGTGGTACAGTCTATAATGGTAAGAAGTTATTTTTTAAAAACAAAAAGCAAAACAAAAAACTCAAGCCATAACAATGCGTCACTAGAAAAACGAACAGGAGAAACACAGACAAAAGAAAACTGAGTTTATTTTTGTTGAAGTGTTTTGGGTAGGTGAAGGGAGTGGGAGCAGAAAGAGGTCATGTCTAACTCTTGACATGTTGTAAGGGAGGAAGCGAAATATGAGAAAAGATAAATACAAGGATAATGAGTTGTGAAATTCAGAAAAAGAGTGAAAATAGTCTATAAAAAATATTTATATATTCCTATGGCTCATGGTTCAGGATATTCATATTATGCCTTTTAAAACCTGAAGAAAAAAAGTCCTGCACTAAGAAATCTAATTACCAGTGCTAGACAAGTAAATCTCAATCTAGACAGAGGATGCCCTAGGGATAGTGGAGAATTATGAATATTAGAAACTTTAATTTTTTTTAACCTTTGCTAGCTTCCTAAAAAGATAAAGTCCAAAGAAACATTGAGACTAAGCTCCAGGCATCATTGTAAGAAAAGACCTGATGACCTTTTGAGGATACTAGATGCCAGTTTTAAGAGCCTTCAAGCAAAGGCTAGATGACCACTTGTCAGGTACATTGGTAGAAGGATCTTAAATACAAATTGAGTTAGAGGGCCCCTGACATCTCTTCCAACTTTGAAATCTTGTGATTCTGCTCAAATAAATTCAGCAACCTATGGTTATAGAATAAAAACAAAGCAAAAGCCCTCCTTACCCTGAAATTTAAGACCTTTCACAATCAACCTCCAACCTATCTTTTCAGTCTTATTTTACATTAATCTTCCCACTCTCTAGGTAAGCAAGTCATTTCTAAATCTGGGAGACATAGTGTGAGAAAGCTAGAGATATGAGATCAGTGATAAATAAAAGAACAAAAAGTTGTGAAAAAGATACCAAAGAGTAGAAATATTGTTTTTACAGAATAGTTTCAGTATCACAGCCCTTAACCCAAAGTATACTCTCCAGTCTCTTTATGCTTCAGGCAAACTGGGTTGCTGAATGTGCCCCAAACGCAATATTCCATTTCTTATCTCTATACATTTACAGAAACTAGTTCATGTGATAAAATATTCAGTCCTCATCTACCTCTTTCAGAATCCTTGTCTTTCTTCAATATTCACTTCAGGTGCCACTTCTTCTGTGAAGATTCCCCTGATGCCTTCAATTCTTAATGTTCCCTTGCTCATTAAATTAGCTTGTGTTTATCTGTGTATGTGTTGTATCCCTTCCCCTCCATTCCCAGTCCTACCTTAACAGATCACATGTCTCTTGAGGGCAAGAACTGTTTCAGATTGGTTTTGGTGTCCCCAGTCATTTGTTCAAAGAAACATACACATTTACTTAAATTCAGAATAAATTCCTAAATGTAATCCAGCTTGATATTTTCCTAATCAGTTCTGGGATCATGCTACTTCACAACTATGACATATAACCAAGATAGATGCATCGATGGACTTCGGTTTGGGTCAGGGTGGGAGCAGGAATGGAAAAGGGGTAGTGATGACAGAAAAGTGAGAGAGAGAATTTCACTTCACTTGAGTGAAATGAAATACAGCTGCAACCTCTCCTGAAATAGTGGGTCATAGGTAGGCAATCGCCAATCAGGAGAGTGGAACCTCAAGGCAGAGGCTTCTCCAGGGTGGAAAGAAGTACCTATCCATTTTAGTGAGAAGGTCTTATAGTGTTCTGGGCTTCACTGAACCATTTTGTCATACTCAATCTGTACAATGTAAAGGTTCCCTACTTTATTTTAACTCTGGGCAGTAAAGCCTCCATTTTTGGTGTTGGTTAGGCTTTGCTTAGGCTTTATGTTACAATTCAATGGATCAGTAAAAGAATTATTTCAATGTGTATTTTTGACAGGAAATCTTACATGATCTTAAGTAAATACATACATACATATATATATATATATACATATATATATATGATATTTCCAATTACTTTCATGGGACTGTGTTGTAGGTAATCATCTGTAAAAATCTGTCTATCCCTTTCTCAAATTTTCATCAACAACATTTTCAGTGAATGTAGAGACCAGGGTTCTTATTTGATAGTTATATTTTAAAATAATTTGTTTTTTTAATCATTTTACTTTATGAATTTCAAAACATTATTCTGATATGGGACCCATAAGCTTCACCAAGTAGTCAAAAGATTTCATGATATAAAAATGGTTAAGAAGCCATGGTATAGGACATTTTTATCAAGATTTTACAGAGATGAAAAGGCATAGGAAATGGTAGTTGTCAGTCATCTTTCTTTGGTAATAGTGCACTACATTATTCCCATTTTTCTAAAATACTCCCTCCATGTCATATCTTGAAAACCATTTTCAGAAGGTCTTTAAATCTTTTTTTAGTTTCAGTATAAATTTCTTCAGTTGTTTTGAACTTCTGTTTTGGAACTGGCTTGAACAGTTCTGGACATCTTTTTTTTTTTTTTTCTGGCATGATTTTTCTAAGTGATGTTGAGACTTCCTTATGTGGTACATCAGAAAAAGAAATGGTAGAGTTCAAATGAAATCATTCTGATGCTGCAGCTTATGAAAATAGAGTGTCACAGGCAGGTCTGTTTAATTTGTTATCTGTTTGCTGTCCTACATTTCACCACATAGAAAATACTCTTGGGATAATCTAGCTAAGCTGCTTTTACAGGCTTATTTTCCCTTCAACTGCCTTTTTCATACTCTTCTGCCATTCTTCTTTATAATAATCTAGTATGCGAAACCATTGTTGTCCATGGCTCCTATGATTCTCTACTTGTTCAAGAGATCAAGGGTTTACTCGTTAAAAAAAAAAAAAGAAAAAAAAAGGTCTGAGCCCTTTTGGACTCATCATGGTGGCAGATATTTTGTATAGGTAGATTTCTCTAAGAATCATGATGAATTCAGAATATTTGCCTTTGATATTTCCAGAATTTTTACCATCAAAAATTCACTTAAACAAGTTAGGTTGAATCTACTTTAAGCTCACATGCAATGCCTTTTTGTTTTGTTCTTTCTTTTATAGTTCATTTTGGTTTTGACCCTTACCATAAAAGTAAATGATCTAACTGCATGGAGAAATGATTCTGAAATGACCCCCACTCCTCAAAAAATCAGTTCCTGGTTAATTTTCTCTCCTAATTCATATCAATTGATTTTCTGTCATATTCACTTCTTACTGTAGCTAATACATTCTCTTTTTCATTGAATAAAGGATTTAAAATATGAAGGCATGACACTTTTGAGCATTGTACAAGTCTTTTTAGCCTCTCGTTTCTTGATCTGAGCCATATTTCCAATTTTGTCTACCTTTGTATTGACATCAAATATAAACGTAAATTTTGATCTAGCTCATCATAAGATCAGTGAGTTACAATTAGAATGGATTTTACAGGTCATGCAATTCAATACCTTAATTTTTTTATGAGGTAAGTGAGGCCCAGAGAGGAAAATGACTCAAATGAGATCAAACAGAGACAAAGTGTCAGAGTTGGAATTTGATACCAACTCCTCCAAATCTACCTCCAACATGATTTCCCCATATGGTGCTGCTTAAAATTTGTCATTATAGATGACATTTATTTTCTTGGTCTAGAGATGAAATCAAATTTATCATCATCTATAAAAGATAATCACATAATTAAAATTATATTAATCTTAATATTCGTTTGTGTTTATAAAGAACACTGAAAATGACCAAGAGTCCCATGAAATGATGTTTCTTATTGTCTTTCAGGGAACATTGAAACCAATTTCACCCAATCCTATGAGCTGATTTCTCATTTAGTTGCATTGTCTTGAAATTATCTGGTTTCACTTAGAATGAGAATGCTTATGTAGATATGATTTATTTCCTCTAGAAATATATCTTTTTATTGGTAGCTGATCAGTTATCATGGTTTTAGATCATCAACAATTAAACTGCCATTTTAGATGATCTACATATGCTATGGGTCATAGGACCATCTGTCTTCCTTTCTACCAGTCTATGTTTATCAATGCAGAAGCATCTGCTCTGTTCTGTGGTTCATCCTTCCTTTTCGAAAAGGACCAGTGACATCATAATGGACTGTGAACCATTTTGTATATTTACCTCTTTAGTGTATTACTAAATCAAACAAAAACAGCAACTACAATAATAATTACCTAGTGTTCAAACCTTTGGTGATGTGCCTCACTTCACTTATTCATAAGACAAGAACAATAATAAAATATGTATATAGTGCTATAAGGTTTGCAAAATGTTTCAAATATCTCATTTGATCCTCATAGCAATCCTATAAGTCAATTTTAATTATGTATGTTTGAACTTACTACAAGCCTAAATTTCCTTATTGTAACTCTCACTCCCAGTTCTACTTCTACCTCCTAGAGCCAAGCATAGTAAGATTAATTAGTGTGTCATCTATGTGATAGCCCTTAGAATACTTGGAAATGACTGCTGTGTCTCTTTTAGGCCAACATTTTTCCAACATAAATATTCCCGGTTCATCCAAGAAATCTAAATATGGCTTAATCCTACCTCCCCTCATTATGCTCTTTACCCTCCTCTGAATCTATATCTCTTGCTCAATATTCTATCCGCAACATGACTAGACCAGAACTAGATGAGGCAATGTGGAAGAGGGGATAGAGTCAGGGATCAGGAGACAGGATAACTTAAATTTTAATTCAACATCTGATGTTTAATAAGTGTATAAACATAGGGAAGTCACTTAACCTCTCCAAACCTCAGTTTTCTTATCTATAAAATACATACAATATTACTCCTCCCAAAACTATTGTGTAGTACAAATGAAATAACACAGATAAATTGCTCCTTAAATAGTTGCTATTATCATTTCCTTTTAAAATCTTGTGTTTATCATTAAAATTTACTTTTTGAGAACTTCTTATTTCTCTGGAGCTTACAGAATATGAAGCCATAAAATCTTATTTATCCTTTCTCTATACCCTCTGAAATTCTGCATCCCAGAATCTATAAGACAGTTTATGTGTGGCCCAGTGATGAATTCTAAGATGAAGTAATCATTTACTTCAATTTTTCTATTGCCTCTTTTTTAAAACAAAATCAAATCCAGAATAGTAGTTACCATTGATTCTTCTTCTGTCTTTTTTGAGGACAGTAATTATAAAGAAAACTTAGCAGCCGGGGGAAGTGGGGAGAGAGAAAGAGAATCCTTCTACACATATGTAGCTAAGTAAAGTCCTCCACCACTAATATATAATGCCTCCCTGACACATTCATGATATATTTCTATAATGTCCCATCTACATTCTCCTAGTGAGGTGATCTGTAATATTGTTGTACAAAATAATGTTTCTACTCCTCCCTCTGCTAATTTTCACTCAACTGATCTCCATCATACTTACCATCTACTATGCATAGGAATTTTTCTCCTGGGTCTATCTGCAAATATTAGGAATTCTTCACATGAGTCTATCTTCTAACATTAATTGCTACACTTCTCCCCATCCCATACATATACAGACTTAATCTATTCTCTTCGTTTTGAATTGTGTATATCCTTCTAAAACCATATTCCACTGAGTTCTTTTTCATCATTTCAGTGATAAATTATGAAGGTGAATTTGCCACCTTGTTGCAATCTCTCTTTTACCTTGTATATAATTCGAACTTCATGCATTTGTACATATCATATTTTATTATACATTTCATTCTTGAATTTTGTTTCTAGTTAACAGTCTTCAACTTTTGTTCTTTTTCTCATGTCAGAATTACTATGCTCTATTTTATCTGGAAGATAACTATAAAGAATTTTCTCACTTCCTCTTCCTTTTAAGTTTAAAACTCTCTTGATTAATTAATAAGAATCTAAAATTAATAAGAATCTAAAACTTATTATACATATATACATATACATATATATATAGTCTGTGTATTACAGCCTAATTAAAGTATAGCTCATGCCTATATAAGAGTACATTATCTTTACATTTTAAACTGTGACCCTAAAATCCAAATTCTAATCTCAGGTATCATTTTCATAACCAGCTGCACATTTTTCAAATGTATCTTTCTCTTCTGAAATCCTTATCTTCAATCAACAGTTGTAATGAAAACACAACCTGTGCCCTTTAAAATCTTCAGTTTTGACAGAACCAAGATGGCAGAGTAGAAGGACCGACCTGCTCTAGCTTTCACCCCATAGCCCTTAAAATACCTGTAAAAAATGACTCTAAAAAATTCTAGAGCAGCAGAAGCTACAAAATGACAGAATGAAACAGATTTCCAGCCCAAGATAGCCTAGAAGGTCAACAGGAAAGGCCTATCGAACTGGGCTCCTTATGGAGCACAGTCCAGTGTGTGCCACGCTGCATGGACAGGACTGGAGCAGGTTTCAGGGCACTTAATCGTGCGCAGCAGCAGCAGTTTCCATATTTCTCAGCCCACAAACACCAAGGACAGCTTTAAAGGTCAGTAAGAAAGTTCTTTTACCTGGATGAGAAAGAACCTTAGTCAGCCCCAGCCCTGGCCCTGTAGGTGGCAGTCACTTTTGGATCCCTTGGCCTAAACATCCTGGGGGAATCAAGTAGCTGACAGGGTCTTAGTCCTGAGTGGTAGTCCTGGGGTGAGGAGAAACGCTGGTGTGGTGGAGTTTGTGGCAGCCTTGGAGAGGGAATTCTACTCAAAGTTCCAGGGCAGAAAAGAGAGTTTTTGCTTGTTCATAAACCAGAACACAGACCAGGAGAGGAGTAAATTCCTCTCCCTTGATTGTGCCACCTTGGAGGAACAGAGGACTTACAGGTCCCTAGAGATATCTCATAGAACAGCTGCACAAAACCTCTGAAGCCGAGGGTAGCATACCCTGCACTTGACAAAGGACTCAAAGTCAAGTAACTGGTAGGGAAAATGCCCCAAAAGGGGGAAATAATAAGACTATAGAAAGTGACTTTCTTGATGAAAAGTTATTTTTTTTACATCCTTTTAGATGATGAGCAAAGCATACAATCAAGGGAAGACAGCAAGTTCAAGGCTTCTACATCCAAAGCCCCCCAAAAAAATATGCAATAGTCTCAGAACATGGAAGAGTTCAAAAAGGATTTTGAAAATCAAGTCAAAGAGGTGGAGGAAAAACTGGGAAGAGAAATGAGAGTGATGCAAGAAAATCATGAAAAGAGAATAAACAGCTTGCTAAAGGAAACCCCCAAAATGATGAATAAAATAACACCTTTAAAAATAGATTAACCCAAATGGCAAAAGATGTCCAAAAAACCAATGAGGGGAAGAATGCTTTAAAAAGCAGAATTAGCCAAATGGAAAAGGAAGTTCCAAAGCTCGCTGAAGAAAATAGTTCTTTAAAAATTAAAATGGAGCAGATGGAAGCTAATGACTTTATGTGAAACCAAGAAATTATAAAACAAAACCAAAAGAATGAAAAAATAGAAGACAATGTGAAATATCTCACTGGAAACACAATTAACCTGGAAAATAGATCCAGGAGAGATAATTTAAAAATTATTGATCTTGAAACCATGATCAAAAAAGAGCCTAGACATCATCTTTCATGAAATTATCAAGGAAAACTGCCCTGATATTGTAGAACCAGAGGGTAAAATAGAAATGGAAAGAATTCACCAATCATTTCCTGAAAGAGATCCCAAAAGGAAAACTTCTAGCAATATAGTAGCCAATTTCCAGAGTTCCCAGGTCAAGCAGAAAACAATTCAATATTGTGGAAATACAATCAGGATAATACAGAATTTAGAAGATTCTACACTAAGGAACTGAAGGGCTTGGAATATAATATTCCAGAGGTCAAAGGAGATAGGATTAAAACCAAGAATCACCTACCCAGAAAAACTGAGCATAATACTTCAGGGAAAAAATGGAATTTCACTGAAATAGAGAACTTCCAAGAATTTTTATTGAAAAGACCAGAGCTGAATATAAAATTTGACCTTCATATACAGGAATCAAGAGAAGCATGAAAAGATAAACAGGAAAGAGAAAACATAAAGGACTTATTAAAGTTGAACTGTTTACATTCCTATGTAGAAAGATGATATTTGTAACTCATGACAACTTTCTCATATTAAGGTATTTGGATGGGGTGTGTGTGTGTGTGTGTGTGTGTGTGTGTGTGTGTGTGTGTGTGTGTGTGTAAGTGTAGGTATGTGTAGGTGTAGGTGTAGGTGTATATTATATATGTGTATGTATGTATGTATACATGGTATATGTGTGTATGGCCCAGGTTGAGTTTTCCAAATTTGATGGCATATTGAGTGAAACCCTTTAACAGCATCATCTTTTAGAATTTTAAATAGTTTAGCTGGAATGCCATCATCTCCACTAGCCTTATTGTTAGCAATGCCTCCTAAGGCCCATTTGACTTTTCTCTCCAATCTATATGACTCTAGTTCAATAATCACACCATCTTAGTTATCAGTGATGATAAGATCTTTCTTACATAGCTCTTCCATATAGTGTTGCCACCTCCTATTAATATCTTCTTCTTATGTTAAGTCCCTATCATTTTATCTTTTATCATGCCATTTTATGCATTAAACATTCCTTTGATATCTCTAATTTTCTTGACGAGATCTCTCCTCTTTCCCCATTCTATCGTTGGCTTGTATTTCTTTGCTCATTAAAGAAAACCTTATCTCCTTTCTATTAATTGGAATTCTGAATATCTTTCCCTTTCTCTTTTACCTTTCACTTTCCTTCCTTCCTAGGTTATTTGTAAAGTTTCATCAGGTAGCTATTTTGCTTTCTTGCTCTTCTCTTTTTTTGGGGAATTTTGTATTGTTGTTGCTGCCTCTTGTACAACATTGTGAGCCTCTCACCATAGTTCTTCAGCTACTATATTTAGCAGATCTAATCCCTTAAATCAATTCATCACTTCTACTTCATATTCATAAGAGATTTTATTTAGGTAATACATATATAGCCTAATGGGTTTCCCCACTTCCTTCAATTTAAGTCTAAATTTTGCAATAAAAAACTCATAATCTGAGCTACAGTCAGCTCTATGTCTTGTTCTAACTGATTGTATAGAGCTTTTCCACCTTTGTCTAAGTATAAAATCAATCTGATTTCAATATTGATCACCTGGTGGTCATGTTTCCTATCATATTTACTAGTAAGTACTGAATGAAATCTTGGCTCCTTAAGTCTAACTTCTCCCATCACTCAATATATATTGATCCCTTTCAGCATGTCTAGCTCCTTTATGCTCAAGAAATATAAACAAATTATAACATGGATTGCCTTACAACAAATATAAAGCATGATGTAGTCAGCATTTTCACTAAAAATTTAAATATAAACATATCATTATTCTAATTCATTTAAGTACATATTTAGGAGTTGATTGATTTAATTAAAAAAAAAAGAACAGGAACTTGAGATAGAAAAGTAGTTGTAAAAATATGTCCATCAGCACTCACCTGAAAGTGTCTTATAACTAAGACTTATTTTTAAGTTTACAAATCTACCTAATGATGGGATGCAAAGTCTGAATTGAATTCAGTGTTAATAGCAAACGATAAATCCCCAAAATTAACTTTATTGTCATCTGCATAACAGTGCAGGAGAATTTGCAAGTCCTCAAGGTTTCTACTCCATGACAATAATTTAATGCAATGAGAATGTCATTATAATATAGTGTCCAAATCATCCCTGATGTGCAAAAAATTACCTCTGAGTAGAAAATATTTTTAGGTATTAAGATGAAATAACTGGATATAAACAATTGCAAATGAGTTTTATTGGGTTTTTTAAAAAATCAACACTCCTTCAAAACAAATGCTTTTCTTTGCTTCAATAAAATTTGGGCTGCATTTTAAATGTGTGATATATTAACCATTAAAGACTAATTTAAAATCAACAATTTCAGAAACAGTCTCTAAATAAGAATCTCATACCCATTAATTAATTCTAGATGAAAACAAAAATTTTATTATTTTAATTTCTCAGAGAAGTCATTATATCTATAAAATGTTCAGACTGATATGATAAGTTAGACAAAATAACACAGTAGATAAAGAGTTGTCCTCAGAGCCAGGAAGATCTGAGCTAAAAATCTGCTTCTGATACATATTGGTTACATGGTCTTGTGCAAATCTTTCAAATTTTTAGTACTCTAGAATCCATCTAAGACTCTAAATTGCAGAGAAATTACTAACTTTGATTAAATCTGAGATCAGTCATCTCCTACAATATAATTATAATGAGATGATTCAAGAAATTGAAGGCAGTTCTTCACCTGGGAAATACTGTGGAATGGGTTTATAAGCAACATTCTAAATGGAGCTTTAAGACTGCTTAAGCCATCAAGCTTCTCCATCCTATTAACTTGGTATTCTCCATTCCCTTAAAGCTAATTGTTCCTTCATCTTACTTCTAAACAACCTACATTTCCATGAACTTCCATATGAACAAGGACTATCCAACTGATATCTTACTACTCTCATCCTTTATTACTAAACTCCTATTTTTCCCAAGTAGCAGCATTAAAGAATCTCATAATTAGAAAGGAACTTGGGGGCATCTAGTCCAACACATATTTGATTAAGAATCTCTTCTACAACATTTAGTCAGTCAGCCGGTCTATAAGCATTTATTAAGTGATTACTATGTGTCTGGCAGTACGTCAAGCACTGGGAATAAAAATATACACAAAAATATAGTTCCTGCTCTCAAGGAGTTTACATTTTAATTGGGAAGATAGCATATAAAGGGAAACTGAAAAGGAAGAAGAAAGAGAAGGTACCCAATGGGGGGTGTATAATGGAGATGTCCAGAGGAGTAAAGACTTGTAGGTAATGAAGAGAGTGCTCTACTCTTCATATGTGGAAGCTGTATAAGGAGGCCACCAGCCAGAGAGAGAGGGATCCCAGAGTCAAAGGGTCCTCCTGAAATATGACTTCCAGAGTTTAAGTATCTTGCAGGTTGAAGAGCTTTCTAGAACGTAACAGAGAAGTCCAGAAGAATGAAGCCTGGTGGGAAATGAAATAATCAACATTTGTTTGAAGACTATTATTGGGGGGAAACTGCCACCTCCAGTAATATCTCATTCAGATGCTGAATATCTCTCATTTTTAGGAACTTTTCCCCTGTTATATTAAGCTCAAATCTGTTTCTCTACCACTTCCATTTTATTGCTCTCAGTATCCCATGTTCCTACCATTCTATGACCACACCTACTCTTGTGCCTTTTGAAACTAATTCCTTTGAATTCATTGCTGTCTCTCTAATTGAATATTCTTCTTCCCCTCCTCCCACAACATTATCTCACAAAGCTTGAAGGTGAAGTTTCTTTATTTTCTTTCTCTTTTTTTTATTTTTATTTGTTCCTTCTGATAGTTTCTACCATTGATTCTGATTCTTCTTTACAACATGACTAATGTGAAAATAGATTTAATAGAAATGTACATGGAGACTCTATATCAAATTGCACACCATCTTGGAGTGAGGAGAGGGGAGAGATAAGGAGAAAATTTGAAATTCAAAACCGTAAGGAAGTGAATGTTCAGAATGAAAAATAATTTTTAAATGTAAAAAAATAGAGAAACAGGAAGGGGAAACAGAAAAAAAATTAATGTTCCTTACCCTTAGATTGGGTCTCTTGACCTTCCACTGTTTCTTTCTATTAAGCTTTTGCTTGAATATTTATTTCCTTCCATTCCAGAATAGCTGGAAGAAATCATACTACTATATTTATGGGATTCACAATAAATGTCAACTTTTTGACCTCAGTGGAGCTCAGTATACTATAATACAAGGTATGATATGTATTCCAAACTTTACCTTCTTTCAAAATTCCACCTCAATCCCTTCCTTAATGTGAATAGCCTCAGCTCTGAGGTTCATACAACATGAACTCCACAAACCCCCCTCCCACCACACACACACACACACACACACACACACACACACACACACTTTTACTCCTCTATATAATCAATGTCCTCATATCTATCCGTTGCTTGTTTTTTCCAATCTCTAGAAAAAAAAAAAAAAGATGACAGACTGTCTTTCTAAAATTGTCTCTACCTTATCCTCAAAACTATCTTTCTCCTCCTCCTCACTGATAAAACTCGACAAGGAGTGGTCTACCCTCACTGCCACTCACTCTACTGCCACTAACTGCTACTCTATCTAACACCACAGTCCATGAAAATCTGTTTTTCTCCCTACCCTGTGGCTGAAACAGCATTTCCTTGGGCCACTACTGGACTCTAATCACTAAGTGCAATGTTCCCTGCTTTATACTTTTATCTTGCAAAGAATTTTTGTAGGATTTGACATTGTAGCCTATCCTTTCTTGACAAAATCTCTTCATTTCAGTAGTTCATCTATCTATACTATCTCTCTTACTAATCTTTTGAAAATTATTTATTTTTATTTTTCAGCATTCACTTTCACAAGATTTTGAATTTCAAATTTTCTCCCCATTTCTACCCTCCCCTCATCCCAGGACAGTGCACATTCTGATTACTCCTTCCTCTAGTCTTCTGTCCTTTCTATTACACCCCTCCACTTCTCATATCCCTTTCTCTTCTATTTTTCTGTAGGGCAAGATAGATTTCTATACCCCATTGCCTATATATTATATTTCCCAGTTGCATGTAAAAACAATTTTTAACATTCATTTTTAAAGCTTTGAGTTCTACATTCTCTCCCTTCCTCCCTCCCCACCCACCCTCACTGAAAAGGTAAGAAATTCAACATAAGTTATACATGTGCAGTCATGCAAAATACTTCCGTAACAGTAATGTTGAGAAAGACTAATTGTATTTCCCTCTATCCTGTCCTGTCCTCTATTAATTCTATTTTCTCCTTTGATCTATTCCTCCACAAAGGTGTTAGCTTCTGGTTACTCCTTCGCCCAATCTGCCTTCCCTTTTATTATCTCCCCCTCTCATCCCCTTCCCTCCCTGCTTTCCTGCAGGGCAAGATAGATTTACATACCCAATTGAATGGGTATGTTATTCCCTCCTGAATTCAAATCTGATGAAAGGAAGGCTCATTTTTTCCCTTTCATTTTCCCTATCTTCCCCTCCATTATAGAAGTTCTTTGTTGCCTCTTTTATGTGAGGTGATTTCCTTCATTCTACCTCTCCCTTTCTCTTTCTCCCAGTACATTCCTCTCAACACTTAATTTTTTTAGATATCATCCTTTCATATTCAGCTCATCCTGTGCTCTCTATCTGTACACACACACATACATATACATACGTGCATCATATGTATATATATATACATACACATACACACATGTACATAAGTGTGTGTGTGTGTGTATATATATACATGCATACATTCATATGCAATTTCCTCCAACTACCCTAAAACGAGAAAGGCCTCATGAGTTACAAATATCATCTTTCCATGTAGGAATGTAAACAGTTCAACTTTAATAGTTCCCCTATAATTTCTCTTTCCTGTTTTCCTGTTTACCTTTCCATGTTTCTCTTGATTCTTGTATTTGAAAGTCAATTTTTCTATTCAGCTCTGGTCTTTTGAGCAAGAATGTTTGGAAGTCCTCTCTTTCATTGAAATACCATTTTTCCCTTGAAGTATTATACTCACTTTTGCTCAGTAGGTGATTCGTGGTTTTCATCCTAGCTTCTCTGACCTCCAGAATATCATATTGAAAGCCATTTGATTCCATAGTGTAGAAGGTGCTAAATCCTGTGTTATCTTGATTGTGTTTCTACAACACTTGAATTACTTTTGGCTGCTTCTAATATTTTCTCCTTAACCTGGGAACTCTGAAATTTGGCTGCAATATTCCTGGGAGTTTTACTTTTGGAATCTCTTTCAGGAGGTGATCACTGAATTCTTTCCTTTTCTATTCTCCCCTCTGGTTCTAGAATATCAGAACAGTTCTCGTTGATAATTTCTTTAAAGATGATGTCTAGGCTTTGCTTTTGATCATGGCTTTCAGGTGGTCCAATAATTTTTAAATTGTCTCTCCTGGATCTATTTTCTAGGTCAGTTTATTTTCCAATGAGATGTTTCATACTGTCTTCTATTTTTTCATTTTGCTTTATAATTTCTTAATTTCTCGTAATGTCATTAACTTCTATTTGCTCCATTCTAATTTTAAAGGAATTATTTTCTTCAGTGAGCTGCTGCGTCTCCTTTTTCCATTTGACCCATTCTGCTTTTTAAGGCATTCTTCTCGTCATTGACTTTTTGGACTTCTTTTGCCATTTGGGTTAGTCTATTTTTAAAGGTGTCATTTTCTGCAACATTTTTGGGTCTCCTTTAGCAAGCTGTTGACTCTTTATTTGTCATTTTTTTTTTTTGTATCACTCTCATTTCTCTTCCCAATTTTTCTTCTACTTCTCTTACTTGATTTTCAAAATCCTTTTTGAGCTCTTCCATGGACTGAGACCAATTCATATTTGTCTTGGAGGCTTTGAATGCAGAACCTTTGTCCTTATTGTCTTCTTTTGGTTATATGTTTTGATCTTCCTTGTCACCAGGGATGTAAGCAAATATCTTTTCACCAAGAAAATGGGATTCTATAATCTTGTTTTTCCCAATTTGCTCATTTTCTTAGCCAATTACTTGACTTTTAAGCTCTTTGTTAAGGAGAGGATGCAACGACCCAAGCTTCAGCGGTTTTGTGCAATTGTTTTTAGAGATATTTCTAGGACTTGGAAATTTTCAGTTTTTCCAATGTGGTATGATCAGAGGAGAGGTGCTTACTCCTGTCATTGCCTGTACTCTGGTCTGTGAGTAACTACAAGCACTCTTTTCTGCCTTACAACTGTGAGGATTCTCTCTCCAAGGCTGCCACAAGCTCTATCATGCCAGCACTCCTACTTGCCCTAGGACCACCACCCATATCAGCTGCTCAATTCCCCCACTGTCTCTGGGCCTAGAACTCCCAAAGCAGTCACAGCTGCAGCAGTGGCTACCACCACCCTGGGGGTAGGGCTTGGGTTAGGACCACACTCCTTTCTTACACAGGTAAGAGACCTTTTCCACTGACTTTTGAAGCTATCTTTGGCATTTCTGGGTTGAGAAGTCTGGAAACCACTGCAGCTGCCAGTAATTCAATCCCCTAAGGCTTGCTCCAAACCTATGTGTACCAGCATGGCCCATACTGGACTATGCTCTGCTCCTACCCATGTGATAGACCCTTCCTTTTGATGTTCCAGACTGTCTTGGGCTAGAAATTTGATTCAGTTTGTCATTTTGTGGCGCCTGCCACTCTATAATTTGCTTAGAGTTATTTTTTACGGGTATTTTGAGGGTTTAGGGGAGGGCTCAACCAGGTCTCTGCTTCTACTCCACCTCCATACTAATCTTTTTTATGATGCTTCTTATGGATCCTTATCCTCCTCCCACCTCTTTAATATAGGCATCCACCAATGTTCTGCCACTGGAATTCTGCTCTCCTCCTTTCTTTAGTTTTGCTCTTGCTGGTCCTAACTACTTCTGTTATTTCAGTTACAACCTCTATGTAGATAAGTCACAAACTTGGTCTCTGTCATCAATCTTTTTCCAAATCTCCATGTCTACAATTTCATTAGCTTCCTGCCTATCCTGCCTGGATTTCCTGTCAGCATCTGAAATAGACAATGTCTAAAATTGAACTCACCCTACTAAATGACCCCTTTTTATGACATATTATTATTAACATTAACATTATTAATACTGGCCATGTCTCCTGAACAAGTTGTGGTATATGAAGGTAGTGTGCTATAAGAATGATGAACAGGCATATTTCATATTGAAAATCTGAAAAGAGTTACATGAAGTAATGCTGAGGGAAGTGAGCAGAACCAGGAGAACATTGCACACAATAACAACAACACTGTGCAGTAATTAACTATGATAGACTTAACTTTTCTCAGCAAAACAATAATCCAAGACAATTCTGAAAGACTAATGATGGAAAATGCTAACCACATCCAGAGAAAGAATTGTAGTCTGAATGCAGATTTAAGCATACTGTTTTCACTTATTTTTGTTTTTTTTTTCTTTTTCATGGTTTTTCCCTTTTGTTCTGATTTTTTTCTTTCCCAACACAACTAATGTGGAAATATGTTTAATATGTTTGTACATGTGTAACCTATCCCAGATTGCTTGCTGTCTTGGGGATGGGGGAGAGGAGGAGAGGAGGGAAAAAATTTGGAACTCAAAATTTTACAAAAATGAATGTTGAAAACTATCTTTATATGTAATTGGAAAAAAAAAATAAAATGCTATTAAGGAAAAAATATTAACCATGTCTCGATTTTCTCAGTTACTCAAGATCAAAGCTTCAGACATTTTTGATGCTTTCTTGTTCTTCAGTCTACATGAAAAATAAATTTCCAAATCCTTTCAATTTAATTCCTCATATCAACAACAGAAATAAATTTGTTTGATGTGTCTATGATTAGTAAAAATCAATTAAAATATAAAATGGAGGAAAAAAGCTTACCAAACATTCTGGACATTATCACAGAGAATGGATGATGCCCTGCAACATTGCATTGTCCTAACTTTACACAAATGAAAGCAAGCATATGAAAAATATGTATTGTTCAGATAATTATGTACAGTTTTGTAATCTTATGTCACTGCCATCAATATCCTTATCAATATATAAGTTTTTTTCTATAGATACTGTGAATGGGTAATTAACTATATCCAAAATTGAATAAAAGGAGAATATCAGATTCAATTTCTTTAGGAAATTGTTCAAACTATTTAATTATCCCTCCCTGAGAAAAGTATCTTCTTTTTAGGAACTATATTCTTTTGGTGATGTTGTGTGAGTTGAAGAACCCCATGGTCTTCAAAGTCCTGAAATAGAAGATCATTCAAAGGTCAATAGAGAGACATTTGATTAGTGGAGTATTTTGCAACATAATGCTAGCAAATAATTTCACAGAAAGAGTACAAAGAATATCAACAAAGAGATATATAATAATAAAAGAGGGCAAACTGGTCATTAAGTGAGTGTGAATAGTGGAAAAGCCCTTGAGCTCAGTTAGTCCACTCAATATCAAAAGATCTAGAGGAATGCTTCAAGCATGGGACAAACCCCTAAGGAGATTTTATGAGAAAGTGGGAGAGTTCAATACCATGAGAAAGCATGGATGTGTTGCAGTTTATGCCACTATATGAAGTACTCACATTATTTGAATCACAGATCAATCAAAATACATCCCTGGCCCTTAGCACAGGGTTTTACATACAATAGGATTTGGATAAGGATTGGTCTTGTAATTTCATAGATAAAGGAATGTCCCAGGTGGCAAAACTTCTACCCACGTAGGTAAGTATCTTTTCTTTGGCTTCTAGTCTTGAAAGGTTAAATGACTTTCCCAAGGTCATAAAGTCAAAATGTGTCAAAATTGCAACTGAAACCGAGATCTTCATGGATGATATTGGTCTTCTATCCTCTGTACTCAACTATCTCTCTAGATATAAAGGCTTTGTTGAATTTTAATTACCTCATCATTTTCTGAGTAATATTTATGTGGCCCTTTGTGGTTTCAATGTAATATCTATCTATCCATCTATCTATCCATCTATCTATCTATCTATCTATCTATCTATCTATCTATCTATCTATCTATATACATCCACATCTAAGTAGATATCTGTCTTTAAATGTATATGCATGTATATACATATATGTGAACTTATTCACAAGTATATGCTTATATTACATGTTTCCATGTTATAAATACATTTATAGCCATAAATAAATCTGATCCATTTGTCTATGTGTAGCTATACATATGTATTTATGTGTACATACACGTATCACATTAAAACCTTAAAGAGCTGTACATATATACATATGCAAATATAATCTATCATTTCTGAGAAGTGTGTGTGTACGTATTATGTGTGTGTATGGGTGTGTTATGGATATGGATGTGTGGATTATATGTGTATATATTATATAACAAAATGTATGTGTCTATATCCATACATACATGTATACAGTTGGTATATGATATTTATGCATGCATTTATGTGCATCATATGTCACCAAGCATTTATATGGCACCATATGCCAGACCATGCAATAACCATTGAGAAACAAGCAAAAACAAAATGTGGACCCAGTCCTCAAAGAATTTACATTCTAATGGAAGGGATACCATGCAAATTACTATGTACTTATGGGATATATACAGCACAAATGGAAGATAATCTCAAGGAGCAGGTACTATCAGGGAAGGGAGGAGTGGAGCAACATTGGAAGTGCTTTCTGCAGAAGATGAGATTTGAGGTAAATTCAAAAGGAAGCTAAAGATGAAGGTGAGGAGACAGAGTGTTCTGTGTCTATGTATATATGTATGTATGTATGTATGTATATGTTTGTGTATCTTCTCCTTCTTGCTTTTTTTTTCCCAGCTGATGACTTATTGTCATGGATGCAGCCATATAAAAACATAAAAAACAGTCACAACATAGCCCCTGGGTCCCTCACTCACCCACAAGAGGGAGCTGGGGCTTAGAAGTGGAGGACAGTGGCCTGGGGAAGGGGTTATAGGAGGTCCTCGAACAATCAAGCTGGCCTCCTCAGCCCCCAGGGTGGCAGTTCCCTGGGGTGGGATGGGCTGGCTGAGGCAAGAGGCTTGGAGCAGTTGGGCCAGCTGGGGCAGGGGCCCATGGGATCTGTCCATAGGGCTAGCTCAGTGCATCCCGTAGTCAGTGGAACATGAGAGCTCACACAACTGGCCTTTGAAGTCCAGGTTGAGGATGAAGTTGAGGTCTTGGATGTTTTTGGCATTGAGCCACATGCCAATGGTGCCAAAGATCTCTTCGCCCATCTTAACTGTGAGGCAATCCTCCATGGAGAAGACAGTTTGCTTCCAGTGAATGTAAGGGGACTCAGGACTTGTGGAGGAGCTTGTGTGCTTCTGAGGTGAACTCAATGTTGAAGTAGGCAACCAGGGCATGGATGTAATCATTCTTCCTCACTTGCAGACGGGGGGGGGGGGGGGGGGGGGGGGGGGGGGGGGCGGCGTTTGAAGGTCAGGTCATCCATGCACACTGTGTAGATGTCTACCTTCTTGATAAGGTCACCAACTGCCTGGGGTCAACCATGTTCATGCGAGGCTCCTTGATGGACATGTCCTTGATACAGGACATGTCAAAGCTGTGGACGTTCTCTCACCAATGAATCTTGTAGTCTTTGTACTGCCGGTCCTCTATGGTGGTCACATACAGTGCTGCCCAGTCAGAGAAGATGAGCCAATCGGGGGCCAACCACTTGACTTGAGCATGTAGAACAGTGTTGAGCATGGATTCATAGAAGAGGCAGTAACCCATCCACTCACTGATAATCATGTCCACTTTATCCATGGGCAGCTCCACTTCCTCCACCTTCCCTTTGATAATGGTCACCACACGGTCAAGTGTGTTGGCCCTGACAGTCTTGATGGCATAGTCAGAGATGCTAGAGCACTCAATCCCAATGACCTTCCAGATCCCAGCCTTGGCCACAAACATGCAGAGGATGCCTGGGCCAGAGCCAATATCCAGCACCGCCTTGTTCTTGAACAACTGCTGGTTATGTAACATGAAATGGCAGTAAGTGAGTGTCTGCACTTTGTCCTTGAGCATTTCCTCATGAATGCCAAAGTAGGCGTAAGAGTCAAAGTAATAATCCTTGGACATTATATCCTTGGCATTGGGCTTCTTACTGCTCTCGGTCTGTGCATGCGACACTTCTTGAAATGGAAACTGAAAGCTAATCCCATTAGCCAAGGTGGCCACAAAACTCTCCACGATGCAGTTCGTGGCCTCAGCTGCTGCTGCCATCTACTCTCCCCGTGACTTGACCCCACTTCTTCCTGCTTTTAATGATACTCCTCTACTCACTTTATCATGGTAGTGATCTTTCTACATACGATAGGTGTTTAATAAGTCTCTGTTGGATTTGAATTACATAATCAGTCTCAAATAGATACCCTGTGTGTGTGTATTCCTGTACATACCATACATAAACATACACACAATCACATAGAAACCTTACAGTGCTACATAAATATTATCTAATTTTATCCAATCTTTATACATGTCATTTCTTCCAATAATGTGAATTAGATATCAGAGGGATTTCCCTTTTCTAAATGTAGTAATTGAGCCTCAGGGATTTTCAGTGACTTGTCCAAGATCACACTAGCAACAAGTATTAGAAT
This sequence comes from Notamacropus eugenii, assembly GCF_028372415.1. Classification (NCBI taxonomy): domain Eukaryota; kingdom Metazoa; phylum Chordata; class Mammalia; order Diprotodontia; family Macropodidae; genus Notamacropus; species Notamacropus eugenii. The sequence goes on along the minus strand of NC_092875.1, from coordinate 253,847,791 downwards.
CAAGATTTGTAATCAGATTTTTTTTCTATGAATTTACATTGTTTCCACTATCATTCTGCTTCCTTGATCAATACTTCAATACTAATTGAGGTCATTTTTTGTCAAACTTAATATTTATTTGTTGAATGACAGAAGGAATGTGTGAAACTAAAAAGAATATATAAGCTGCCCGTCAAATTATCAAACAAATACTAAGACAAAGTTTGTCATTCGATGAGTGACTCTAAACTTCAGGCTCTTTTTCCCCTAATCTCTCAATTTCTCTGCCTTAAAGGCATTCACTGTTGATTAACTCCTCTTCCATCAGCAATTTATTCTAGCTCTCTATCTCTCTAGCAGAGTTGAATTCTGTGGCCCTGTGTCTTCTTTAATAATGTACAATTAATAAAACAGAACTTCAACATCCACCCCCAGATCATCTGCTTAATTTCATGCAGCAAAAATCTGCATAAAGATTTGCACAATTTTTAAAAGCATGGAAGATTACCTCATGGAAACTGTGATCCAAACAAATCAAATTTTCAATGGTTTCTTTTTTCAGGAGAACTGTGAGCAGAAAATGATAAGTGGGTGGAGAAGAGGAAGGTAATCCCTTACGACTCAACCAAGGATATCTCTAGGGACCAGGAACCCGGGGGAAAACTTTTCTTCCAAAGCATGTTTACATTTAATCTAATGTGTTAATCAGAGGACTGTGATACCATCTTGATGCTGATATAGATGTTTCTCTCTTTAGGCTGAAGTCAGAGACGTACAGAATTTCAGACGCACTATCATCCATCCTCAAAGGAAATAATAAAACTATGCAGGTCTATTCTCTTAGCATCCAATTGTTCTCAATGTCTAAAGAAATCCTGGTCAGAGACTTTTTGAATGGGAATACTCAGAGCCACAATACAGTTTATTATTTAAAAAATGGAACAGTATCTTCAGGAAAAGGATAAGAAATAATGTGAAGAATGTAGAGGTCATGGCAAAGTATCGAAATCAAATATTTGGCTTTTAATTTCCACAAAAATTATTTCTTTCCCTTAAAATTTTCCAAATGCCTTAAGGGCATTGCACTGGTAAGACTTGTTAGAAGCTTGATGTCTTTTCCAACACAATTCTTATTGCTACTTATAGTGTGAATACAAGTATTATAAAAGATTTCCTTTTATTCCAGCCTATTCCATTTATGATCATGCCAGAATGCAGTAAGAGCCCTAAATATGCTATTAGATCATTTATAGCTATACAGGAAATTGTTCCAATTAAATAAAACTAGTAATAATAACTTACATTCATACAATTGTTTACATTTTGCAAAGTGTTTACCTCACAAGAACTGTGGGAAGTACTTTGTTCCAGTCTGCTACTATCCCCCTGTTGTACAGAGATGAACTTGAAGCTTGGATAAATTAAGTGAAGTGGCCACTACAAGGAAATTAGTGGCATCACAGCTCAAACCTAGGTCCTCTGACTTCAAGTCAGGTGTACAGATCATGCTGTATATTGTCTAAAAGTATTTTGGTCAACATATGCATAGAATTATTCCTGAAATAGACATCTAATATCTTTGGTATACTCACACCTATGTCATAGGAAAACATCTATAGAAAAGAATTCCCAGTCAGATACTAGTTTTAATTCCATTTCTTCCAATTACCTGTTATGTCACTTCAGGCAACTCACAGAATCACAGAAATCTCATAGTTGAAAAAGGTCTCTGAGACCATGTAATCTAAACAATACTAAAATAAGAATCTTTCCTACATAGCAAATGACAAATAGGGTAAATATTGGCTATGGGGAAAAAAGTGCATCATCTGCAGTGCCATGAATTAGGTTAAGCATAGCCTGATAAGTGGCAAAAAGGGATAATATAAGATACCTAAAGTCATTTATTAGAGAATTCCCCTTAGATTGAAGTCAATGCAATTTGTGCTATCTTTTTGTACGGTCATCCAATCAGATTTAAATATACCTATTTATTTCGATACACAAAGACATTGTGAAAGAGAGCCAAATATTTATAGAAAGCACAGGATACTGTCCCTTTTATATTTCCTGGCTATTCAAGTCAGAGAAGCTCTGTGTTCCTTTTGTTTCATTAGTTGAGGCATGTTGAAAAACAAAGCAACAGGCCAACTAGTATTTTTGAACATAAGAGATGATTCTTTCAGAGCAAAGTTTCATAAGGCAAATGTATGGATTTTGTAACAAGCAGGGAGGGATATAATTATTTAAATACTGTCATGAATCTATGACTTCATTAGTGTATTACCTTCCATATTGCTGATTGTGTCCCTTCTAAGCTTTCTCCCTCTGTATGTTTCTCAATCACACTCTTTTGTAGATCCTTCTAAAAGTAATCATTTAGCATGTTGGACACTTTTCTCTAGTAATTGTCCTATCTCAGAGGTGCTAAGGAAACACTTGAGTGCCGATTCCTTCTATTATCTCTCATTCTTCCTACATGACCGTCATGTCTCCTTTTTTTCATCATGCATGTCCTTGGTGACAACTCTTTGATCACTCTTCAATTTCCAAGTCATTGTTGATTACACTGTTGCCTACTTATGTACACCATGCACCTACTCATTACAGAATAATCTAAGATTTTTAGAGTTCTAAAGAAATTCAGAAGTTAGCTATTTCAAATTGTACCTGGAAAAGAATCTTCTTGGATCCTTTGGAATCCAAGGAGCTACCCACCAACTCTTTCAAAGGCAGCCCATTGCACTAGGTATATCATTTATCATTAGAAAGTCCTATGTGCATAAAGCTTATATTAATGTCTGTGCAACTTCCACTCATTGTTCTTGGTTCTTCTCTCTAGTACCAAGCCTAATTCCCCATCTGGGAGATTGGATTAGGTCATTTCTAATGTTCTCACCAGCTTTGAATCTGTAGATTCAATGATCACATTTTGGCTGCAGGGAGATACATTTCTTTTTCTAGCAGCTCTTGAGAGCAGTAAGGGGGGAAAAGCTCTGGATTTGGAGTCAGAGGACCTGGATTCAAAGCTCATTTCTACTACTTGTCCCTGTGTGACCTCGGGCAAGTCACTTCCCTTCTCTGCTTCCTGTTTGCTCCTCTGTAAAATGAGGGGATTGGATTTGTCAACTAATTAGATCCTTTCCAGTTCAAATTCTTATGACCCTAATCAAAGTTTTCATTCACTCTCTTCTCTATACTTATTCTTCCACTGATGTCTACCACCTCATCCTGGCTTGGAGGTGACCGTAGACTCTCAAAAAGGCTGAGTTGATGGAGCATAAGCTCTGGAAAGGCTTGGAAGACCATCTTAGCAAAGATATGAAGACAGTTACCATGGCTACCTGATACTTCTCTTCTGAAGGCTAAATATCCCCAACAGACCATTTCTACAAGATGAAATTAGAAATGTATGTGAAGGGAGGGAGGACTTTATTATAGTCATGGTGCAAACATGTGAGAAAAAAGAACAAAGACAGGAGAGGAGGTCAAAATAGGGAATAATTATTAGTATTTGACTGGGACAGAGAATATATGGGGCAATATTCTCAAATATGTGTAGAATAGTATTTCAGAAGCTTGATCATGGTCAGCTCACTTGGAATCAAATTAAGGACCTTGCTCTTATGGATCATATGCAAATTTTTATTTTTTATGACACTGGAGTTCCATAAATGGTGTCCAAATAGAATCTCTAAGAGCATTTTGATGTTAACAAGGTGAACTTTTAAAAGTGAATCCCTTAGGACCAGTGAAAGTGCTTCACAGGTTTCCAAAAGCATGCTTTCTCCTAATCAGTTTTGGGGACACAGTTCACTGTCCAAGATATAGATAGACAGATAGATAGATAGATAGATAGATAGATAGATAGATAGATAGATAGATAGATAGATAGATAGATAGATAGACCTAGATATAGATAGATAGATAGATAGATAAATAGATAGATAGATATATCTATAGATAGATAGATATGAATAGATATAGAGATATAGATAGATATGTATGTTTATATGTGTGTGTGTGTGTATATATATGTAAATACACACACACACACACACACACACACACACATATATATATATATATATATATATATATATATATATATATATATATATATACACTAAAAGACTAAAACAATGAGTTGTGCATTCAGCCATATATTATAATTTGCTAACTCTGCAGTGGATATTGACTACTGAATTAATGTCTCCACAAGCACAAAGTATGCCAAGGACATGCAGTCATTCATTGGTGTTTTTAGCTATGCTTACTACTGTAACACTGTCAGCATTGTCATTGTCAAATGCATGAGCAACAATAGGATCAATAAATAACATTATATGAAGAGAAAGAGCGCAATTTCTGCCTCTGCTTTCTTCTGCAAGCAACATAAATTGAATTACATTACAAAAAAGGAAGATAAAAATTATTTAAAAAAGAAAACTAGACTGTTGGTATTTTTGTCATTATTTTTGCTTTGCGTTTTTTAAACCAGGACAATCTTTTTCAAAGTACCTTACTCCCTGCAGATAGGTCAGCTATTCTGGTAATTCACATGAATGTTTGCTGGGCGGTGGGGGTGTGGGGGGGTTGGCAATGTTTTCAACCTTTTTTCAATTTTTTGCTCTTCTTGGAATAACACTGGCAGCATAAAATATATTTTTCTCATGGAAGTCATTCATTCATAATACATATATAATTATACACATATATATGCATGTGTGTATATATGCATATTATATATATATATATAATGCACACATGGATATAGATATAAATAGATAGATGTTTTTCTTTCAATTATCAGCTCTCTACATCTTTCACATTGAGCCAATTCTCCAGTCTAAACTTACTCAGCAGTTTTATCTCTTGAAACTCCAACATCATGAGCATATAAGAGTGTCAAGAAATCCATCATTTCCATCTGTCACAGTTGTCATTTTCATTGACTCTTTCATAGTGTCAAGGTGTCTCTCCATCAAGAACCATTAGTCCTAGGACTATCTATATTTCAATTCTTTTTCTTTTTTTTATTTACTACTAGAGTTAGGCCTCAGGGTGCAATTGTCTCCAAGCATTTGGCTAACATTTTCTGGGGATTATATCAATTCTATGGGCCAAGCCTTAAAAAGCCTCCACATTTAATACTAATTGTTTTTTTTTTTTTCTTAATGATTTTACAGATTTAGTCACAAATACTAACAAAGCACCACGATGGAATTTCCAAAACCCTTTAGCTTAACCCATTTTAGGGGAATTAAATTTGGCTATTTTTAGTTATGGTAGACCTATTTTTAATTCCTCCAATAATATTTAAGTTTAGACTACTGAATTTGGGAGGAAGAGGTGAGAACAAAAATATGACTAAGAAATGGTCTTCTTAAAGAAAAGGAATCCTCGATTTGTCAAATAACACTCCTCTTCATTACTTAATACTCCCTTAACTCCTATATTGATCTTGTTTATACAAAGTTGCTTGCATGGTGTCTTCCCTATTAGGCTCTGAGCCCATCAAAAGGAAGAGTCCGTCTTTCACCTTTCTTTGTATCTTCACACAGTACCTGGCACATCACAGACATTTAATTTTTTATACTGATTTGAAGACTGACATATATCTGTCATTTGAAATCAGAGTACTTGGCTTACCACTTATTACCTATATGAATTTAAGGAAGTCACTTCATTTTTTCTAGGTCCGAATTTCTTCATTTATAAAATAAGATGGTAGGGCTTGATCTGTTATATAGCTTTTTGCCAGTTTAGTGAAAGTTTTGGGTTCTTCACAATAGTGATTTTAGGTGTATAAGATAAAATGAGTAGAATTACAAAAGTAAATAATTATGTTGAAATATAGTTATCAATTAAAAAATAAATGTATACCTTATTTATTATAACATTATTTTTTAATGTTGAGTTCCAAATTCTCTTCGCCCTCCCTTTCATCCCTCCCCCAACCATTGAAAAGGGAAGAAATGTGATATCAACTCTACATTTAAAATCTTGTCCAGCATTTCTATATTATCCATGCTGCAATAAAAATCAAGGAAAATATTTAAGGTGAAAAAAATATGTTTCAATCTGCATTCATACTTCACCAGTTCTCTCTTGCTGAATTCAGCCATTTATTTCTTAAAACAAGTTCACCAAACCCAGGTTAAGAACCCCTAGATGAGAATTCTGTGAATCATTCCAGGTTGAAATCTAAGTTTCTGTGACTTCAGGATCACTCAGTGCTGCTTGCTTCATCAAATATTCCCAGACTCTGTAATAATGATAACAATGAATGAAGATTTTTTTTCAGTTTGTTTCTTCAACATTCATTTCTTCACCCTTTCGAATCTGTAGTTGTAAATTTCGTCAACATTTTATTTACTATAATAAAATCTCATTAGTTCTGAATTTTAAAAAATAGAAATGGTCTGAATTACAATTAATCTATGCACTAATTTTTTAGAGCTTGGAAAGACAATTGAAGGTGAAAGCAAGATAATGAGGATGACACTTATTCAACTTAAAGAACTAATTCAACTTGAGTTTACTTCCACCAACACAGGAAATTATTTAGACAATTTATTGCATGTTTACAATATTTAGGAATTTTAAAATCCCAACATGACATGGAATACTGGACTAAAAATTAGGGTACCCTCTCTCCTCTCACCTATAGAATTCATTATAAAAATCATTGCAATTCTATAATTTTAAGTTGTCTAAAAAAGGGAGAAAGTAGAAAATGTTATTCCTTCAAACTTCTAAGTACCCATTTAGCATTACATGATCAATCCAAGGGCATTGGAAGATCATACAAAATAAAGATAATTTTTTAATGAGTCATGAAAAGAACACGAGGCAGTAGGTAGGATCTCTAACTATGTCTGATGCAACTGATAGTTTTATAAGCTTAAAACAACCCAATCATCTCTGCAAGTGAAATGGCAGAATTAATCTTGAGAACATAAACTTTACAAAGGTGTGAGGAGGAGGAGAATGTGAATGTGTATCTCTCTCTCTTAGTAAATATGCAGACAGATATGTTAAAAGGTTTAGACATTCCTTGATGTAGGAGCCATATGATCACTTGGGTGGCTAAGCTGAAAAGATAAAGTCAAAATTAAGAATTCTAGTTTCACAAAAGTGTACACCCACATCCAACCAGGCACTCAATATGCTTCAGACAAAATGAACAAGTCAAAAAGTAATGGAATAGAACTTGGAAAGATAGTGGAGTGATAAGTTTCCTAGGGAGAATTTTCCCCTCACCATACCACAAAAACCTGAAGTAAGGAACATTTAAATATAGAAAATACTAGCAGCAGGAAGAAAATTGAAAAATATTCTAAGACAATACTCTTTCCTTTTATTAAATGCTGTGCATTTTTTCCTTTAGTTTTAATTTATTTATTTTTAAAATTCATTTTTAAATGTTAAAATTCTAATTCTTTCCTCCAAAACCCTCCCTGATCAATTGAGAAGGCAAGCAATATAATATCAATTATGCACATGAAGTATTCGCCATGTTATCCATGTTACAAAACAAGAAAGAAAGAAGAATGAAGACAGTGAGATAAAAAAGTATCCTTCAATCTACACTGAGAATTCCTCAGTTCTCCCCATGGAGTATACATCCTTTTTCATCATGTGTCCTTTAGAATTGTCTTGGATTATTGTCTTAATGAGGATAGGAAAGTCACAATTGATCATTATCACAATATTGCTATTCATTTTGCATCAGTTCATATGAATCTTCCCAAGTTTTTCTGAAGCCATCTTGCTCATTATTTCTTATAACACAATAATATTCTGTCACACTTATGTACCCACAACTATTTTAGTCATTCTCCAATTGATGGGCATTCCCTCAAGTTCCAATTTTTTGATATCACTAAAAGAGTTGCTATTAATATTTGCATGCATATAGGTCCTTTTATCTGTATAAAGACTTAATAAAGTATTCCTGGGTCAGAGTATGCACAAATCTATTGCCCTTTGAGCATAGTTCCAAATTATTTGCAAGAATACTTTAACCAGTTATTTAATTATTCTATTTTCTATTTAGTTAATCTGGGCAACTGACATTTTTTTAAATATTTGTTTTTTACTTCCATATAAATGAGCAAAGTAATTCCAAATAATTTTTTAAATTTTATCTTCATTGGTGGTGAATTTACTTTTTTCATTTTTAAAAAATATTTTTATTTCATTAAATATTTCTTGATTCAGTTTTTAAAAAAATCTCCACATCCTTTTTTAAATTTAAATTTCAAATTCTCTTCCTCCCTTTCACCCTTTTTTGATCCCCAAAATCATAAGAAATATGATAATAATTATACATGTGAAGTAATGAAACATATTTTCTTAGCAATTTTGCAAAAGAAAACACATGCAAAAATAAACACAAGAAAAATAAAATGAAGTTCTTTAATCTGCACTCAGAGTTCATCACATCTCTCTCTCTCTCTCTCTCTCTCTCTCTCTCTCTCTCTCTCTCTCTCTCTCTCTCTCTCTCTCTCTCTCTGGAAGTGTATAGCATTCTGTTTCATGATTTCTTTGAAGCTATCTTAGATCATTGCTTTGATCAGAGTAGCTATGTCTTTCACAGCTAATCAACTTTACAATATTGCTTGTTTCATACAATATTTTCCTGGTTTCGTTCACTGTACTTTGCATGCTTTTCATTTTTGATACTGGTGATTTGGATTTTTTTCCTCTCTTTACTGCTTTGACTGCATTCCACAAATTTTGCTATGTTGTCTCATGGTTATAATTCTCTATTGAAGTTATTGATTATTTTTATAATTTGTTCTTTCACAGACTCATTCTTTAAGATTAGATTATTTAGTTTCCAATTAATTCCATCGAAGCTTCCATGATCCTTTAATGAATTTAATTTTTGAATCATTGCATTATGATTATGGTTACATTAAATATTTCTGCTTTTTTTCATTTGTTGATGATGTTTTTATGCCTGAATATATGGTTAATTTTTGTGAAGGTGCCACATACAGCTCAGAAAAAGGCATACCTCTTTCTATTTCTATTCAATTTTCTCCAGAAGTCTATTATATCTAACTTTCCTAAAATTGCCTTCTTCTCCTTAACCATAGTTCTACTGTCTCTTTTCTCCTCAAACTCATTGAAGCTTTCTTTTAAGAATGTGGATTCTACGACATTTGGTGCATTTGTGTTTTATATTGGCATTCATTTTCCATTGAGCAAAATGTAATTTCCCTGCATATTGCTTTTAATCTAAAAATCTAACTTTTTCTTTTGCTTTGCCTGAGATCGATTCCTCCTCCTACTTTTTTTCTTCAGCTGAAGCATATTAGATCAGAATCTTTATTCCAGCCCCTTTGTTTTAACTCTACATATGTCTTTCTGTTTCAAATATGTTTCTTATAAATAAGATAATTTTTTGATTTCAGTTTCTAATCCATTCTGCTACCTCTGTTTTATTCATTCTATTGACATTTAGTATGTTTACTATATGTTTACCTCCATTCTGTTTTTTTCTGTTTATTCTTTTCTCTCTAGTTCTTTTTACCTTGTCTGTCCTCAAAGATCTGTTCTGTTTCTTCCCACTGCCTTTCTTAATCTCCCCCTCCCCTTTCTCTCACGCTCTTCCCCTTTTACTTCCCTGGTAGTTAAATAGCTTTATGTACCCAATTGAGTTTGTGTGCATGTATTACCTTTCCTGGCACCCAACACCACTACCATTTTCCTCTCCAATATAAAAACTCCTTATTTCATGCCTCTTTTTCTCAAGATAATTTTCCCTTTTCTTCCTCTCCTCCTTCTCCCAGTGCATCCCTCTTTTTCATTCCTTCATATTCTTGAGACTATCCCAAAATAATTCACTATCATGACCTCTATGTAGTCTTTCTAACTGCTACACAATGATAAAGTTTTTAGGAATTACATGTATCATCTTATATAAATCCAAACAATTTAACTATATTGAGTCTTTAAGATTATTCTTTCATTTTTATCCTTTTATGTTTTTCTTTGTCTTGTGTTTGAATGTCAAATTTTTAATTCAGCTTTTTTCTTTTCATCAGAAATGTTTGAAAGTCACCCATTTCATTCCATTCCATTTTTCCCTCTGAAGAATTATATTCAGTTTTTCTAGGTAGATTATTCTTGGTTGTAATCCTAGTTTTGTTTTTTCTTTTCTTTCTGGAATATCGTATTTCAAGCCCCCTGCTCCTTTAATGTAATAATAGCTGATAAATCTTGTGTGATTCTGATTGTGACTGCATGATATTTAAAAAAGTTTTTTTTTTTTTTCAGACAGCTTGAAGCTTCTTCTCTTTGACTTGGGCTCTCTGGAATTTGACTATAATATTCCTAGAAATTTTCGTTTGGGGATCTCTTTCAGGTGGTGATAGGTGAATTTCTTCAATTTCTATTTTACTCTCTGGTTATAGGTAATGAGGGCAATTTTCCTTGAAAATTTGAGGAAATATGATGTCAAGGATCTTTCTTTGATCATGGTTTTCAGGTAGTCTGATAATTTAAATTAATTCCTCTTGATCTATTTTCCCAGTGAGTTGTTTTTCTGACATTTCACGTATACTATTACTTTTATTCCTTTGACTTCATTTAGTTGTTTCTTGATGTTTATGGAGCCAGATTCTACTTACCCAGTTCTTTTTTTAATAAATTATTTTCTTTTTTTATTAATTTTATTTATTTTCAGTGTTCACAATCACTACCATATAACTTAGATTTTCCCTCTCCCTACCCCTTACCTTCCCCCTCCCTCACTGAGACAGCATACAATTTGTATATAGTCTCTACACATACATTCCTATTAAATACATTTTCACCTTATTCATGCTGTGTAGAACAACTAAAATGAATAGGAGAAATCATGTAACAAACCAAAATGTAATACAAAAAAAAAAATGATCTGTTATATTCTGCAATTGAATTCCATAGTTCTTTCTCTGGATGTGGAAGGAATTTTCCTTTAAAATATCATTGGGAATTTTTTTAAGTCCTTGCATTGCAGTGAAGTTCCAAGTCTACCAGAAAAACTCTCATACACTGTGATTGTTACTGTGCACAAAGTTCTCCTGGTTCTGTTTCTTTTGCTCAGCATCAGATCATATAAGTCTTTCCAAGCCTGAAGTCTTCCTGCTCATCATTTCTTGTAGTACAATAGTATTCCATTACATTCATATACCATATTATTCAGTCATTCCCCAATTGATGGGCATCCCCTTGATTTCCAGTCTTTGGCCACCACAAAGAGTACTGAGATAAATATATTTTTACATGTGGGACCCTTTCCCATTTTTATGATCTCTTGGGGATACAGTCCTAAAAGCAATATTACTGAGTCAAAGGGTAAGCATATTTTTATAGCCCTTTAGGCATAGTTCCAAATTGCTCTCCAGAATGGTTGGATCAGCTCACAGCTCCACCAACAATGAATTAGTGTTCCAACACATCCTCTTCAACATTTATCATCTTCCTGTTCTGTCATGTTTGCCAATTTGATAAGTGTGATGTGGTACTTCAGAGCTGTTTTGATTTGCATCTCTCTAATCAATAGTGATTTAGAACTTTTTTCATATGACTATAGATACTTTTAATTTCTTCCTCTAAAAACTGCCTGTTCATATCCTTTGACTATCATTTGGGGAATGACTTGTATTTTTGTACATTTAAATCAGTTCCCTGTGTAATTTAGAAATGAGGCCTTTATCACAGATACCAGCTTCAAAAATTCCTTCCCAGTTTTCTGCATCCCTACAAATCTTGGTTGCATTGAGTTTGGTTGTGCAAAAACTTAATTATGCATCTTGCACTTCATAATGCTTTCTATCTCTTCTTTAGTCAAAAATTCTTCCTTTTTCCATAAATCTGATAAACACAGTATTCTTTGCTCCACCAATTTGTCCATAGTATCAATCTTTATACCTATATCATGTACCCATTTGGACTTTATTCTTGTGTACAGTGTCAGGCATTGGTCTGTGCCTAGTTTCCACCTCACTTTTATCCAGTTTTCCCAGCAATTTTTGTTGAACAGTGAGTTCTTATCCTAGAAGCTGAGTAGATTGCTATTTTCATTGCCTACTGTGTCTTGAGTACTTAGCTTATTCTACTTTTCTGCTCTTCTATTTCTGAGCCAGTAGTACCAAGTGGTTTTGATAATTGTTGCTTTGTAATATAATTTGAGGTCTGGTAGTGCTAGGACACCTTCACTAGCATTTCTTTTCATTAGACCCCTTGATATTCTGGATCTTTTGTTCTTCCAAATGAACTCTGATATTATTTTTTCCAGCTCTAGAAAATATGTATCTGATAGTTTGATTGGTATGGCACTAAATAAGTAAATTAATTTGGGTAGAATTGTCATTTTTATTATATTGGCTCTTCCTACCTATGAGCAACTGATGTTTTTCCACTTACTTAGATCTGACTTTATTTGGGCAAAAAGTGTCTTGTAATTGTGTTCATTTAATCCCTGGGTTTGTTTTGGCAGGTAAACTCCCAAATATTTTATAGTGTCTACCCTAGCTTTAAATGGGATTTCTCTTTCTATCTCTTGCTGTTGGGCTTTGTTACTAATATACAGAAATGCAGAAGATTTCTGTGGGTTTAATTTGTAACCTGCAAGTTTGCCAAAGTTGTTTATTATTTCAAGTAGTTTTTTTTTTTTATTTGAATCCCTGGGATTCTCTTAAGTACATCATCATATCATCTGCAAAGAGTGATAACTTAGTTTCTTCTTTGCCTGTTCTAATTCCTTCAATTTCTTTATCTTCTCTAATTGCTACAGCTAACATCTCTAATACCATATTGAATAATAGTGGTGATAATGGACATCTTTGTTTCACCCCTGATCTTACTAGAACTGCATCTAGCTTATCTCCATTACATATAATGCTTGCTGAAGATTTTAGGTAGATACTGCTTATTATTTTATGGAAAGTTTCCTTTATTCTTGTGCTCTCCACTGTTTTTAAAAGGAGTGGGTGTTGTATTTTGTCCACAACTTTTTCTGCATCTATTGAGACAATCATGTGGTTTCTGTTAGTTTTGTTGTTGATATGATCAATAATGCTAATAGTCTTCCTAATATTGAACCAGCTCTGCATTCCTGGTATGAATCCTACCTAATCATAATGTATTATTCTAATGATAAGCTGCTATATTTTTCTTGCTAAAATCTTATTTAAAACTTTTGCATCTATATTCATTAAAGAAATTGGTCTATAATTTTCTTTCTCTGTTTTGTCTCTTTCTGGTTTAGGTATCAAAACCACATTTGTATCATAAAAATAATTTGGGAGGACTCCTTCTTCCCTAGTTTTCCCAAATAGTCTATGTAATATTAGAATTAACTGTTCTTTAAATGTTTGATAGAATTCACTTGTAAATCCATCCAGCCCTGGAGATTTTTTCCTAGGGAGTTCATTGATAGCTTCTTCATTTTCTTTTTCTGAGATAGGGTTGTTTAAGTATTCAACTTCCTCTTCTATTAATCTGGACAATTTATATTTTTTAAAATACTCATCCATCTTATTTAGAATGTCGAATTTATAGGTATAAATTTGGGCAAAATAATTTCTATTGAAATTTTTTCTTCACTGAGTTTTTGTAGCTTTTTTTCCATTTGATTAGTTCTGCTTTTTAAGAAATCATTTTTATCTGTTTAGTTCATACTCTTTTATCATTAGAGTAATTCTGTTTTTTAAGGTTTTATTTTGTCCAATATTTTTGTGTCTCCTTTACAAAGCTGTTAAATATTTTCAAATTTTCTTGCATCATTTTCATTTCATTCCCCAATTATTCCTCCACCAATCTTATTTGTTCATTAAAATTATTTTTTAGCTCTTCCAGGTATTCTTGTTAGACTTGTGTCCAGTATACGTTTTCCTCCTTAAGAATTTGTTGCAACTATTTTGACATTGTTTTCTTCTGAGTTTGTCTCAATCTTTTCTGTGACCATAGTGCCTTTTGTACTCAGATTCTATCGGGGTTTTTTGTTGTTTCTTTATTTTTGTAGCCTATTTCCTGACTTTGAACTTTATGTTAAAGTTGGGCTCTGTTGCTGGGCTGGGGAAGAAGCTTCATGATTTTTTGCATTGTTCTTTTCAGAGTTTGTCCAGGCGGTTTGGAAGGTATTTGGATTCAGGGAGAGATATGGTCACTATTCTCTTGATCTAAATTCCACTCCGTACCCAGGAAAGGCCCTTTTTCCCTTTGAATCAAATGTGATACTGCTCCTCAAGGTGCTTTTTAGTGAAAATATTGCTTTCTGACCTATATCTGTGAGCAAAAAGTGAGTATAGATGAGAGAGGTGCCAGAGAGTGGCCAGTATTGCACCAAATACTATCCCAGGGGTCCAACATATCTATCTGACCACTTTTACAATCCCCTCACCATCTGCTGCTCTAGAGCTCCTAAAACTGCTGCTGATGTCTCAGTCTGTAAGACCAACAGCTGAAGTTGCTGCCACATCAACTCCAGATCAAACCCAGTGTCACATACCTTTTAATCTTACCTTCTTAGGTGTTGGGATGGACAAAAGTGTCACTTTAACCTTTTTATTGGCTCTACTGCCAAAAATTGAATTAGAATTGAATTTAAGGCCATATTTCAGAATTTTTGGAGGCGAATGTAGAGAGAGCTCAGTTCTAGTGCTTCATTTACACTGTCATCTTGTCTTTCCCTCTGAAAGTCTCTCTACATAAACTTTGAAGCCATAAGGCAATTTTTTAAAGAAAAATACCTGAGGGACAATACACCAACACTTCTTTCTTAGCATTCTTGTATCTGGCCCCCTCACATCTCCCACAATTCACATACTTCTTCCAGGATGATCTTGGATGATTTTAAATTAGACAATTTTAGGCACTGTCAGAGTTCATCTGTTGGTAGTTTTTCAGGACAGCAAAAGTTCTCAGTATTTGAATTGCTCCAGATTCCCACTCCTCTTCTGCCAAGAAAAACCATTTGACCTGTTGGCTCCAGCAACTTTAGGTAAGATTAAAAGGTAACAACTTTAAAGTCTGGGGGAATTGAAGGAGCAGAGGAGAGGTCATGACTGTCAAGGTCTGTGGAGGTTATATTCTCTACCCTCCCTATTCTCAGTTCTCCAATCCCATAGCTAGACAGATATAATATGTCCTGAGTCAGTCTTTAAAGTAACACAGAAGGAAATACCAACCAGTAGGAAAAGCAAAAGAAACATAAAAAGACATTGAAAGTAACACCATAATATTATTAGGCTTTAATATTCTTCCCTCAGAGATTCAGAGTGACAATAATGACTTTAAAGAAAAGGAAAATGGTGAATAATAAACAAATTATGAGTGACCACCAGGAATTTCTGAAGGACATGTTTTCAGTATCCTAATATGCCTTTACAAAAATGATTATAAACCAAGACTTAAGGGAGTTATAAACAAATATGAAAAGGTATATATAATAAACACATAAGGCAGCTAGATGGCACAACAGATAGAGTGCTAGGCCTGGAATCAGAGAGACTCATCTTCCTGAGTTCAAATCTGGCCTTGGATACTTACTAGTTGTGTGACCCTAAGCAAGTCACTTAACCCTGTTTCCCTCAGTTTCCTCATCTGTAAAATGAGCTGGAAAAGGAAATGACAAACCATTCCAGTAACTTTGTCAGGAAAATCACAAACAGGGTCATAAAGAGTTGAACATGACTCAAATGACTGAAAAACAACAACATAGTAATATATTCATCCTTTTCAGCCAATACTTAAATAGATGCAAGATCTCATTGATGTTGATTGCGATTCTAATATTGTAGATTACAACCCATCTATGTCAGTCTACCCTTTGCAACATATTTTCCCATAAATTTGCCACAAGTGTTTCACCCAACATGACTGAGTGATTTCTCATTTTCTACTAACATCTTAAGCAGGACCAGCTGAATAGTCTGGCTGCTCAACTTTCATATTTCATTTTTACTCAACCACTAACCTACCTCTTTCATCATACACTTCTGTGACAGCATTCTTTTACTCTATTTTTTCAGAGTTCTTCATTGGTTCTATGTTGCATCCTGTGCACATTCACCACATTATCACTACATTATCTTTTGCGTAAAATTTATTTTTTCATAGACTTTGTCATTTCTTTTCTCACTGCCAGGTTGTGATACCAATAGAAAGTTGTTATTAAAGTATTTATAACAGCACTTTTGTGGTAGCAAATATCTGCAAACAAAGGAGATACTCATTTATTGGGGGAATGAACAAGTTGTACGACTTGAATATGCAGAAATATGACTGTGCTATAAGAAACATCAAACATGATGAATTCAGACTAGCCTGGCACTGTTCAAATGAACTGACACAAAATGAAGAGGGCAGAACTAGGAAGGCAATTTTCACAATGACATCAACAATATAAATGAAAAACAAATAAAAATCAACACTGAAACAATCATATTAATGAGACTTGGCCCCAAAGAAGATTCATGTGAAAATAACTCCTCCACTTTTTGCAGAAGTGGGAAATGTAAGTGATATCAAAAACATGAGTAAAATCAGGATGTCTGAGCTAAATATGAAGTTAGCACATAGTATATGTTCCAGAGACTACAGGATATAACACTTCATGGAATATTTGGTCATCATATATTTCAGTACTTGTGAAAAGTATTTTCAAAACAGTGTACCAAGAAAATAATCATAGCTCATACACTACAAGCTGGTCAATAAGCATCTGTTTGTCACATAATATGTGCTAAGCACTTTGTCAAGCATTGAGAAAGAGCTGGTAGAGAAATGGTGCAAAGTGAATCATTAACCTCTCCGAATCAAATGAACATATACTCTGATACTTAGAAACTTCAATACACACATAGGAAAAGGTCAGGATAGTGATACAAATGGCAAAGTATAATTCAGCCTAAGTAAATGAAATCTTGAAGACTGGAGATTATAGGTAAGCCTTATGTATTTACCTAAGCAAAACTTTTTTTTTTTAATTGGCTGGTACTAGAAATGAGGAGTACCAAATACCATCACAAAGAATGAAAGTGACTACGTTATCTAAGAGAAAAAGACTTAACAAGTCTTTATGTGGAAGTAATACTGAGTCAGCTGTCTCTGTTAAAGTCTGACCATTGACTTGTCAGACCTAAGATTGGAATTTATTTTTTTAAAAAGAATTTGAATGAGAAGAAGATGTGATACAATTAAAATGATTTAACTCAGAATTATTTAAGTAAGTTCTTAACAATCAAAAATGTGAAAGGGGGAATAAAACTGACAACAGCACCAACTATAAAAATTTCACCCAAAAGTTTAATCCATGTAAATTAATTACTATCAGAAGAACAAAAGAACTCATAATATATCTTAGTCAGCAAACATTTGACTTACTTGCCAAGTGGAGAGAGATGACTGCCAAAGTCAACAATGGGTTAGAATATAAACTCATTTATAAAATATTATGAAGCATGATGTATGATTATGAGAGCAGCATTGTCTTACAAAGCAGAGAGAAGCAATGAAGGGTAAAAACCAGTTTAAAGTAAGCTTGGCAAGATATTCAATGAAGCAAAGTTATCCCAAGGGCATTCAAGGATGAAGTGAAAAGACAAGGTGCAATCGACAAGACAGATTATTCATTATTTCCTATAGACCCCACTAACTCTCAAAATCCCTCCAAAGACAAATTATACCCCAGAGGTAGAGCAATTACATATTAATCCATATGATTAGAAAGAAGCGAAAAGCACTCCAAGTTAACAGAATTAACAATGGAAAACACTAATCCACAATGTTTCATTTAACCACTCTACCACATCAAGCTCCAAGTTCCTAGTAGGGTACCTGAATCAACACGTAGGTTTATGATTTTAGTGCCACTCGAAGATTTCCTTTCTGCTACAGACTATGCCCATTTACTCTGACTTTGTCCTTTCCCCATTACTGACTATCTAGCTACATTAAGTGAGGAGGAAATCTGGGAAAGGTTGTAGAAATCAGGCTCCATCCTGCCTGGGGCAATTCCTAAAATATGTTGGCAACATCTTTGCTCAAAGCAGCCACACTGCCCTCCTTAAACTCTGCAAAAAGCAGTACATACTGATAATTAAATAATGGAAGGAATTGGAGCAGAAATCTAGAATTCTTGGCTTTGCCAGCCCTCAAGGAAAGGGGAGTGAACTCAATCAGAGGACAGTCCTATACCTCTAACAATTACCTGTCTTAGGGTAGAGAAAAGTAAATTTCTCAACACAGGAGGATATTGTGTTAGGGATGGGGTTAACACACTACCAAACACTTTCAAAGAAAAAAGAGTAATAAAGAGAATTATAGGAAAATATAAGATTAAAAGGATAAAAGAGCCACAGATATCAAAAGGAACAAAATTCAATTAAAACCTAGAGCAAAAGAAGATAAATCAACAAAGAAGGAAAGATAAGTGCCAAAACATTCAATGCACTTTAAAATTCTCTCTAAATCAGTATTACAAAAGAGAACACTAATATCTATTGAAATACACAATGATGTGGATTTTTATGAGAGGATGGCACCACAGCAGGATCTTCCAGAATAGTTCAAGATTGACATTAGAATTTAAGGAAAGTTTAAAAGGGAACAAATAGAATTTTTGGCCTATAAAGCATGAGTAATTATAAAAATAGAAAAACAGAAAAATATATTCCACCTAGTGCGGCAAGACCCTCCAAACAAGCCAATGTAAGAATAATTGATTCAGAAGTTAGATATACTGACCTAAAGGAAAATCTGGAAGACAAGCAAAATATAGCATTAAAATAACACACAACTTCTGTACTAGCAATTAGCCACTGATCTTGAAGATAGGCTGATTAGAGAAAACCTAAGGATCTGGGAGAAAACCTCCCAGAAGAAGTAAAAAAAAAAAAAATCTGAAAACTGTGATTGAAAAAAACAAAGAAAACTGCCTGTAACTTCTACATACTGAAAATAACTCGTCAATCAAAAGAATCCTAGATCATTTCCGCAAAACAACAGCAAACACTTCTTCAAACTCTAAGATACATAATGATTATATTTAACAATTACGATGGTGGAAAAACACATTCTACATGCCACTGGGAGAAAAACAGAAAGATATCAACTATGAAGACACACAAGACTATTTAACACCCACCAGAAACTACAAAAGGTAATGAAATTATCTATTATGAAAAGCAAAAACGTTTAATTCAAAATTGCATACTTTCCAAATATGCACTGAACCATCAATGAAAGTATATATTTTCAATAAAAGAGAGGTGTTTGAAGCATTCCTTATGTGTGCCCCATTCATATATCAATGTCATTAAGGATTCTTTGAAAGATGTAACAACAGACTACTCTATTTGATATCACTCAGCTGTTTTCAGTTGTGTCCAGATCCTAACTGGCATTTTCTTGACAAAAATGTGAAGTGGTTTGGCATTTCCTTCTCCAGTTCATTTTATAGATGAGAAATTGAGGCAAATAAAAAAGTGATTTGTCCAGGGTCACACAACGAGTAAATATCTATGGCGAGATTTGAATTCAGGAAGGGGTATTTTTCTCCCTCTAGGCCTGGCCCTTTATCCACTGTGCCAATTAGCTGCCCTGTAAACGT
This sequence comes from Notamacropus eugenii, assembly GCF_028372415.1. Classification (NCBI taxonomy): domain Eukaryota; kingdom Metazoa; phylum Chordata; class Mammalia; order Diprotodontia; family Macropodidae; genus Notamacropus; species Notamacropus eugenii. Next base: position 253,828,197 of record NC_092875.1, on the reverse strand, counting down.
TGTTTTGCTCTTCAATCATCTCTGACTCTTCCTGACTCCATTTGAGGTTTTCTGGAAAAAGATAGAGAGTTTGTCATTTCCTTCTCCAGCTCATTTTACAAATGAGGAAACTGAGCTATACACAGTGAAGTGACTTGTTTGTGGTCACACAACTGGGAAGTGTCTGAGGACAGATTTGAACTCACAAACATAAGTCTTCCTGACTCCAAGGTGGAACTCTCCCCACCTCACCACTTAGCTGACCTCTCTTTGATGACCCCCTGATAATAAACAGCAAATGAGACATAGAACATAGAGCTGCATGCCTTCCAAAGGTTTTTGCACTGTGACTGAGGAGATCCAAGTCATGATTCAGGTCAAGAAAGAGTCTTTGAAGATGATAAAGTAGTTCAGATAGTTCCTGACATTATGCTGCCTTCATTAAGCCATATAACATTGCAGAGTCTTTAGAAAGAAACATGAAATCACTCAAATGAGTTTAGCCAGAGTATCCACATAGAAAAGACTAAATGGATAAAGAATATATTTTGACCCCTATCAAGATATATTTGGAAAAAAAAATAATGAACTTGTTCAATAGCATGGTTATTAGGCACAGATAATAGAGATGAACAGTGACCTGGGCTAATATTTGTATTGGAGAATAGCAAAGAATACTTTTGGGAATTGCAAAGAATGTTTACTAATTCCAAATTTCCAATGAAAGCAAAGGCCATCTTTTCAATACTACTATGGCAGAGAGACATGGAACAGTACTGCTTCCAAAAACTAAAGCTGAGTATTACACAGAGGGCAAGGGAGAGGTGCATGGTGTTTTAGATTTAGAAACTCTAAAAAAGATTAAGAGTAAAATAAAGCATCAAGGAGTTATATGACAGAAAATGTGGGCTGCTCAAGAGTATTCCAGTGGTAGGTATCCTAGTAGTTTGATAAAGAAAAAGTTGAAGGCCACCAAGATGTTAGGAGGAACCCTCTATAGGAGACTTATGAGAAAATGTAGATGAGAGCCATCCAAAATGGATTTACATGAAGAGCCTGATATCTGCATTGTTCAAAGGAATTCCTGAATCAATTGATCGCAGGTCTATTTGATTACTATGAGAATGACAACACTACAAACAAGTTTTTTAAAAGTAAATTTGAAATGGCAAATGGCATAGTCTGTCTTAAAAGAAAAAAATCAATCAAATAAAGACATTGATAGTGACTTGTTAATATTAGGATGCTATAATATTCCTCTCTTAGAGGTCAACCTGAATATAAAAGGTCGTACTATTTTTTAAAAATACCACAAAATCAAATATCCCTGACAACTATGTCTAATGATGTAATTTTTATCCAAAGGATAGAAGAGATAATGAAGCATAAGATAGAAAATTTTGACTATATATGTATATAGATAGAGAAATACACAGATAGATAGATAGATAGATAGATAGATAGATAGATAGATAGATAGATAGATGATAGATAGATAGATAGATAGATAGATAGATAGATAGATAGATAGATAGATAGCTATAGATATCCATAGTTAAAAAGCTTTTGTAGGAAGAATATCTATGCAGTGGGGGAGAAATAACTATGATGACAATGCAAAAGGAATTTATCATATCATTAAAATATCACAATAAAAATGTTACTGGGGTCTGAAAGTTTCCTTGTCTATAAATAATATGTGTGTGTGTTTGTCCTTCATTGCTGAAGGAGACCATGACATCAGAGAAATAATGACAAGACTTGCATTTGCACTCATTTCTCCTCCAGAGCCATCTGAATCCAGTATTCATCAGGATGACTGGAGATGACTCAGGATGAGGCAACTGGGGTGAAGTGACTTGCCCAAGGTCACATAGTTAGTGAGTGTCAAGTGTCTAAGGAAAGGAGGGCAAAAGACACTTTTGGGGGTCCACGTAGAAAAGGGTTTTACTTATCTAGGAAATTCAGTGGTTAGAGATGGGAGAGGACCCTACTGAATCATAGAGTTATTGAGCAAAAATTTATCTAACAGACATAGGGCATGACATAAGGGATCAAACTGCAAATCAAAACAGTAAATAATTTCTTTGAAGAAGCAAAGATCCACAAAGTCCTTGAAGAAATGCAAGTGCAATCCATTCCCTCCTCCCCAAAAAAGATTAAATTGTATAGAATCCAGAAAAATTCTGTAATTCTTTTCAGTACTTTTGTTTCCTTAGTAAGTTAACTCTTTTAAACTGAAAGTTTTTCTTGAGTTTGTCCCAGGGAAAATAGGTGTTTCCAAACCAAGAACATAGAAAGAGGAAAAAATGATAAGTGAACTTTTAATGATTTTGTTCTATAGGAACAGTAAGCTTAAGATAATCAGTCCTGGCTATGAGAGCAGATGCCTTCTTTTTCTTAGTAATCTCTTACAATTATAGTTTTGTAAAAAGTTATTTTTCTTCTCTAAAATGGAGTCTTCGAGTGCTATTTACATTTTCTTGGTATGTTTGCCTTATGTCCTGCAAGAATTCATGTAACTTCTGAATGACCTCAGACACATAACTAAGGCTCTGGAAGACCCTAAAGATAGTCACTAAATCTAGAGAACTTTCTGTGAGAATAAAGATGAGAAAGATATTGAGACTACAGTTAGGAAAAACAGAAATTTGAGTATTGGTTTTCCCACTGGCAATCTGTTGGACCTTGGGCATACCAACTTCTCTGGAGGTCAGCATCTTCATCTAGAAAATAAACAGGTGAGGTTAGATGAACAGAAAAGTCCCCATCAATTCTAAAACTCTGTAATATTAAAATGGCAACAAATCATATGGAATAAAGATGAAAAACCATGTTATTGAAGTGTCTTGGACTCTTAGTAATAAAGAATCACTTCACATTGTCTCCGTGAGTCTTATGATCAAATCTATTAAAACACTTCATCAACAGGTCAAAATATGATCATGTAATTTTGTAAGATCAAAGGTTCATGTCTTTTAAAGTCTAATGACAGATTCTCAATGCTATTTTGGGGTCTGACTTCTTATTTATGTTCTTTGATTGCTAAACATTGGCCATTTGCATAATATTATTTTGGTTAAATGCCATCTTGTGATTGATAGAAAACATAGTTACTGTCTTCAAGAAATATGATGGGATTATCCAGGTGCTGGAAATAATGTAGGATAAAAAGGTGAGTCAGGCAACATTGAAGGTGGTCACCCAGGCCAGCCATCTTTAGCCTTTACCATGCCATTGCCAGATTCTGTTGCTCTCCCCATCCCCCACTGCTTTTCAGTTTTCCTTTATGTATTGTCATTCCTGTTAGGTTGCAAGATCCTAGTGTACAGGGATTGCCTTTTATTTCATATTTGTATTTCCATTGCTTAATTTAGTACATTACTCCATACCTTACTACATAATACAGTACTTTGTACAATGTTTATTGATAGACTGATTGACCTCTGGAGTCCTCAATTTTTCATGAGCAAATTAAGAGGGTTGGAATAGATGATACAAAAAGTCACTTCCAACTCTCAATCCTATGACCTATAAATTGGAATTATTTTCTTGATCTGTATTTTAACACCTTAGAAAAATATATATATGGATAACATACACATATATGCATGCATAAAAGCAGAAACACTTAAAATAAGAAATGGGTTAAATAACAAAATTGAAATTATTTTATTATAGGCAAAGGAAAAGGGATATCTGTTTTGAGTTGTGCTTATGCTGCAAAAGTATAATTTAAAATGCAGCAGTTCAGTTAGGTAGCCCAGTTGTATTACCTAATTCCAAAGGAGAATCTAGAATTGACTAAATTTATTGCATATATTTTTATTAAACAACTGTTCTTGACTTTTGCAAGAATGGAAACATGCATCACTGCTTTCTTTATTTACTTGTCACTGTTTTTGATACTCAGTATCAGAAATTAAGAACTAAATAATCCCCCCTCCTCAAAGTACTGCAGGTGGCTGATCCTTTAATTTCAATAGAAAGTGGAAGACCATAATGTAGGTGAAAATAAGTGACTATTGGTACTTCAGATCAAAACAAAGAGAATTCTTAATAATTGAGATGTCATAAGGTACTGCCTACTTAAAGCTCTAAAAGCGTTAAAAGTTATAGAATTATACTAATTATACTAATTACTGTTAATTTTTTTCTGTAGAATTGTTAAAATTTGATAATAAAACTCTCCCTCTTGAATAACATAATAAAACCCTCAATCTTCTATATCCTTTATTGTACCCACACTGTCCCCCATGACTCTCTCCTTTCTTCTGCCTTCTAAAATCCCCAGTATCTTTCAAATCTCAGTTTATACCTAACTACATCACAATACACAATAATAGGAAATCTATAAGCATGAATTCAGTGATATTTCTGTAGCCTTAAAGTGAATGTCCAAATTATATTACCTAAGTGTGTGGTAAAACAACTCCTGAAAGCACTTAAAATTCTGACTCCATGTAAATTTTCAAGTTTTGGGGAAGATAGTCTCAAAAAATGCAAAAAGAAAATTTAAATATAAACAAGAATTTCTTAAATAACTTTCAATAGTCATTTATTGGATACCCATTACATATAAAGTAATATGTCAGGAGCTAGAATAAAAATAAAGAAGAGAAATGAATGTACACACACACACACACACACACACACACACACACACACACACACACACACACACACACACACACACACACACTGGAAATCCTCAAGCAGAATCAGTATGACCACTTGGTAGGGCTGATCTAGAGGGCATTCTTGCTCTAGCATGGGTTGGTTTAGATGGCCTGTGATATCCCTCCAAGTTCTGAAATTTTATGATTCTGTGAATCAAGAAAAAGTCTGGCTTTCAAATAAGTACACATCAAACCAATTCCAAACAGCAGACTGGGAAAATGCCCAAGATGCCAAGTCACCAGGCAAAATTTCAAAGACTAGAAAAAGATGATCACACCCTTCCTCCTTTCCCAGAAAAGTGTTCAATATAGTTGTTACCCTGAGATATTAAAAGACAGAGAGGAGGGTCTCCAGTACATTAGAAGACAATTCTTTATGAAAGATTTATCAAAAGATATGGACAAGAATCAAACAGTAAGAAATATGGAATGATAATAATCTGTATCTGTGGGTGGTGTGGCAAAGCACTTGAAGTCATGGACCCATCAGAGCATCAGAGTAGCAGAGCATCAGTATCTCTAAGTTAAGAGATTGACTTCTCTTCATTGAGTAAATGGCAGAGTCAATAGGAGAATGTGTAACATTAAGCTTTGTTCTGAAATGCACAGGCAGTTTCATGGCCAATCTGTTCATTTTGGCTTCTTTTAGCAAGTGATGCAGAACCTCAAGCGAGAGACTTTGCAGTACTATGGTAATTGATATTGACCATGACAACAGCTGAAATGACAAATCTGACTTGTCTGCTACAAAGTCCATGACTTTGTTTATTCCTGAGACCATGAAGTTTTGAAGTCAAAAGGATTGCTGATTTATGTTACCTAATATCCATGATATTCAAATACCAATATGTTAGTAAGCATGTAATAACTCTCCTAGAAATGCATAAAATATTCTAAGTGCTGTGAGAGGATTTAAAAAGAGAAAAAAGTAACTATTGTCTTCAACAAGCTTTGCCTAAATCAGAAATTACATTAGACTATGGGTACTAAAGCAGTTTTCTTGAGAGTTATATAACAACTCACAATTTCCTAGCATCACTGATTATATACATACATACACATATACATACATACACACATACATATATATATAACTTCATATATATGTGTGTATATATATATATATATATATATATATGCAAAGGAGTGTCTAGGGCTTATGTAATTCAGGGGCTAATTATCCACTTCTTTTGTCCCTTCTCCCTCTGACTGGTTACCCTGCTTTCATTGCTCATTAGCACCTCCACCAGAAACCAGTGGACGGGGGGAATAAGACAAGGAGACACTCAAATCGGCTAATGTTCCCCTGTTGATAAAGCTGGTAATTATGCTAAGGAAGGAGAAGGTTAAAACCTATTGGGAGAAATAAACTTTGGGGATACCTCTATATTTCTATTGTCTCTAATACCTCCTTTCTCTCACTGCTAGGAAAAATCAAAAGTTGAAACTGCTGATAAGAAGTTTTTGGTTTGGGAAACACTGAAATGAGGAAAATTTCATAAATGTGTGCTGTCCACAAACAGACTACCTTTATCCCACTACGATTCCTGATTAGTACCAAATAGAATTAAGAGAAGATAAAATTATGGCATAAAAATAATATTTTAGAGCTAGAAAATCAGTCAAAAACTTTTCATTAAATACCTACCATGTGTCAGGTGCTGTTCTAAGCACTGGAGATATAAAGAAAGTCCAAAGAGAGTCTCAGCTCTCAAGGAGATAACAGTCTCATGGGGGGGACAACTTACAATCAAATATCTATAAACAAGTCACATACAGGATAAATTGGCAAAAATCAATAAAATGAAGACACTATATTTTACCTGAGACCTGAAGGAAGCCCAGGAAACCAGAGGTGAATATGAGAAGAGACACTCCAGGAATGTGAGAAAGATAAAAAAAAAAAGAAGAAGAAGAATGGAGATAGGACATGTCTCCATTTTAAGAAGCAGCAAAGAGGCCACTATTATTGGATTGCTGAGTGTGGTGGTGGGGTGTGAAAAAACTAGAAAGATGGTAATGGGAAAGGACTTTGAATATCAAAATATTTTATATTTGATCTTAGAGGTCGCAGGGAGGTACTGGAATTTGTTAAGTGAAAGTAGGAACATCACTTTGAAAGCTGAATCTCCAAAGGATGGATTAGAGTAGGGAGAGATTTGTGACAGAGACACCAACCAATAACCTGTTCCAATAGTTCAGGCATGAAGCAACTGCACCAAGCAGAGTCAGAGGAGAGAAAGGGGAATATGCAATAAATGTTATAAAGGTTAAAATCGGCAAGTTTTGGCAACAGATTGGATACAGGAGATGAGAGAAAGTAAATCACTGATAATGGCACCTAGGCTGCAAGCCTCGGTGACTGGGAAGATGGTAGTGCTTGACAGTAATAGGGAATTTTGGAAGTGGAGAAGATTTTGTTGGAAAGAAAATGAGTTCAATTTTGGATACACTGAGTTTAAAAAGTCTGCAGGAATCCAGTTTGAGATATCTAATAGGTAGTTAGAGATGCAAAACTGGAAGTCAGAAGAGAGCTTGGACTTGATAAGTAGGTCTGTGAATCATCGGCATAGAGATGATAATAAACTCAGTGAAAGCTGATGAGATTACCAAGTAAAATAGTAGTATAAAGGAAAAAGAAAATTGAGCCTAGGGCAAAACCTTTTGTGTAGTAAGCATAACCTAGATAAAGATCTAGAAAAGATACACAGAAGGAATAGTCAGAGAGGTAGGAGAACCAGTAAAAGTTTCTTAGATATTGCCTTTAAATTCCATTGAATTCAGCTAATATTTATTGATCACTTACTATGAGTGGAACACTGTTCAAGGAATTTGAGGGAGAAAGAAAATACTTAAATAAGACCTAGTCCTGGCCTTTAGGACGTGTTCAGCTTGGTAGGGGAAATCACATAGAAATAATTGCAACACAAGACATAAATATATAAGATAAGTAAAATTAAAATGAGAGTTTTCTGAAGTATGAGATAAGCAAGATCTTTATTAATAGGGGAGATCAAAAAAGATTGCATAAGGGAGGTGGTATTTCCACAGGATTTTAAAGATTTCTCACCCTCTAACATTTCAGCTCCAGTCTGCCCCTTTGCATGGGCTCTTTCCTATGTTTTTAATTCATTCCTTCCTCACCTCTGCCATAGAATTCCTAATTTCTTCAAGTCTCAGCTCGACTGCCACCTACCACATGACTTTCTTCTGATCTCCTCTAGTTGCTCACCACCTCTCAATACCTGAAATTAATTTGAATGTTTTTAATTACTTTATAGATGTGCTGGACTTTGTTATATATGGGCCTGTCTTTGCCCTGTTGGGATGTAAGCTCCTTGAGGTGGGAAGATGCTTTCTTTTTGTTTCTGTAGCCTCTGCCCCTGAGATGCAGCATGGTGTGATGGAGAGACAGAACTTGCCTCAGCTTCAGGAAAACCTATGTTCCAGTCCCACCTCAATAACTCCTGACTGTGTTACTCTGAGTAAGTCTCTTAATCCTTAAAACTTTATGTCTCACAACTTTTGTTTATCTGCTCTAGTAGAAGGAAGTTTTCTCAGAACTTCCAGCACAGAAGAAATCACAGATCTGGATTATTCCCTTCCCCATTGCTTGGAACCAGGCACATAGTAAGTGCTTAATAAACACAGTTCTATTTATGGTGGTTTCCTAGGCAATATGGAGCCATCAGAATTTTTCAGACAAGAGATTGCACGGTAAGACTTGTACTTTGGGAATACCACATCAGCAGCTGGATGGATGATATACTCATGCATCAAGACGAATAGTCTGTCATTTGGAAGAGGAGATAGGAGGCAAGAAGACTGGATAGGAAGCCCTTGCAAAATTTTGCTTAGGGCTTAATGAAGCCTATATTGAGGTGTTGATGGTAGAAATTGAGAGGAAGGGTCAGATACAAAGAGATACTTCAGAAGCCAAATTGATAGGCATCTGTAACCAATTAGACATGAGCAGTGAAGGAGAGAGAAGAATCAAAATAAACCTAAAACCTGGGTTACAGTGGTGCTACAGTCAGAACAGTGAAGCCTGAAAGAGGACGAAGCTTCTACTAAAAGATGACTTTTGTTTCGGCAGGTTTGAGTTTGAGGAAGAACTTGGGTGGGAATAATAAATAATAACATTTATATAGCAGATCTCTGAAGGCATAGACTGTTTCATTTTTGCCTTTCTAGCCCCAGGATCTAGCACAGTAGTAAATACAATAAAGATTTGTTGATTGATTAGTTTATAGCATTTTAAGATTTGAAAAGTTCCTTGCATATATTACTCCATTTCATCTTCACAACAACCTTGTGAGGCAGGTACATTTATTATCTCTATTTTATAGATGAAGAAACTGAGGTTGAGAGAGGTTAAATGATTTGGTTAGGTTCAAATGGCTAGTCAGTGTTTAAAGCAGGATTTGAATCTTGATCTTCTTGCCCATCAAGTGAAGTACTGTAGCCACTACAGAGCCATTCCTAGTGTTGCTGTTCAGTCATGTCCAACCTTTCATGGCCCCATTTGGAGTTTTCTCTTGGCAAAGATACTGGAGTCATTTGCCATTTCTCTCCCAGCTCATTTTACAGATGAGGAAACTGAGACAAACAGGGTTAAGTTACTCGACCAGCATCACACTGCTAGTAAGTGTCTAAGGATGGATTTGAATTCGAGAAGATTCTTGACTCCAGATCCAGCACCTCTAACCACTGTGCCACCTAACTATTCCATTTTAGAGATGTTGGTATCAGTCTCAAAAGAGAGTTAAGGTCTGAGGATATAGATTTGCCAATTATCTATGTGCAAATGATAATTGAAAATATGGAATTGAGTACAATTGTCCAACTTGCTCATTCTACCAATAAAGAAGTTAAGGCCTATAAAGGTTAAATGGCTATTCTAATACACAATGACATCTTGCCTTGTTTCCACTTCTCTTTGGCTAAAACACTAAATTCAGTAACTATGACCTTTGATCTGTCTCATGTTCTGAAATCGGTTCAGCCTGTTAGTGTGATACATGTAAGGATTCATGGATTCAGATCTGCAGTGGTTTAGCATTATCAGCTTGGGTACTATTCTTACTCTCCCTGCTCCCACCTTATACCACAGTTCTAGCAATGAAAGTGACTTTTTCACTAGAACGGAATGCTGCTATAATTCACCCCAGTCCCAATATTGAGTTTTCATCTGATTTAGCTCTCCTTGACCAAGCTTCTGACTTAGGCACTACCCCATATCCCATTCCTTCCACAACTGAGACCACATCTTGCTATTAGACAATTCACTAGGAATTGGAATGTTACCAGGACTCAGCCCCTATAGCCAGGTCCCTATTGTCTAATCCCTAAACTCCTTGGTGTTGATTACCCAATTGAGAACGTCTATCTATGATCTATGCCTGACTATCCTGATGCCATGCTATGCTTGTCTGCATCAGTATCTACATATGGCCCATTAATGGACCTCCATGATGTTATGTGTGGCTAATATCTGAATTCTACTTGTATATACTACTGGAACTTTCATACATCCACTGCCCCATTCTGGTAGGTCTACCTGGATTCCAGGTTCTGTTTTTTCTCTGATCTAGATTGTCTGCTTTCCACCAAATGCCATCACTAACACAAGGTCACACAGATAGTGGCAGCATAGTTTTATAAAGCTAATGATAAAAATGTCTGAACTCAGATAGAGTGTGTGAGTTGTTTATTTGTAAGTCAAAGGCTGTGGCAAGATACACTAGCTAAAGTGTTCAAGTAGTCTCTGAAGCTAACCTCAGGTTGCAACTCATTCTGGAGGTTAACAAAGATATATAGTATTTCCTCAGACTTCATGAGGAAAAAGAGACTACAACATCTTTGTGAAATTAAAGTGGAAAAGCTAGCTATATCCATGGCCTGGGAATTCAGGAGCAAATGATAATGTATAGCTAAATGAACTGATGACTTGGAATCCTCATAGAAAAAAAAAAAAAAGGACAGGAGAATGAGTTTCAGAGCCTACTTAGAAATTTCAGACATTGCATAATCACACAAGCAGTTAGGTACTATGGTGGGTAAAATGTTGGAAGAAAAAGACCTGAGTTCAATTCCTGCCTCAGACATTTATTAGATCTGTGGCCCGGGGCAAGTCACTTAACATCTCCCAGCTTCAATTCTATTATGTCTGTAAAATGGAAATAATAATAATAACACCTACCCCACAAGGTTATTGTGAGGATCACATGAAACAGCATAAATAAACTCTGAAAATCTAAAACCAGTATACAAACATTATCTACTATTATTATCTCATTTGTATTATCACATGAAAGATCTCTCTTTTGCCCCACTAACACAAGCTCCTGCTATCATAATTGTGGGAGATTTTACTTCCTGCCAGGAGGGGAATTACGAGATTGAGGGCAGAAATTTTGTCACTCTACGAGAGAGAGAGAGAGAGAGAGAGAGAGAGAGAGAGAGAGAGAGAGAGAGAGAGACAGAGAGAGACAGAGAGAGAGAGAGAGAGAGAGAGAGAGAGAGAGAGAGAGAGAGAGAGAGACAGAGACAGAGACAGAGACAGAGACAGAGACAGAGAGACAGAGAGAGACAGAGAGAGACAGAGAGAGACAGAGACAGAGACAGAGACAGAGAGACAGAGAGACAGAGAGACAGAGAGAGAGAAAGTACTGGGCTAAAGTTATAGCATTCCTTTAAATATTATTAGTCTAGGACAGGCCTGCACAACCTGTGGCACATCAAAGATTTTCCTCTACATTTTTTTGTGGGTAGCCAGAAATCATTTGGTGGGCTGCAGGCTGCGCAGTCTAGTCTAGGAGATGTGATTTTCAGGTTCAAGCTTACTACTGTTCACTGTTTCTTTAACAAGGAAAGAAGAACCCCAAGGTTTATATCCAAGGTTTGATTCCCTTCCTACAAAATTCCAGTTCTATATTTAACACATATAGCAATTAGCAGAGAAATCCATTTATTCAAGACAGTAGCAAAACTCGAAGTCAGAGAAGTTCATCCTAGAACTCACCCAAAGCGAAGTTCCCTGAAGTCTCTATGATAGAAAGACTGGGATAGAATGGGCCTATACAACACATGGCTCACAGGCCAATTGTGGCCCCCCCAAAGGATTTCAGGCACCAGTAAAAACTGTAGGGTTACCACTGCACACTCTTCTGTTTGTCATGTGACCCACAGCCACCAACCATTATCAATCTGTCTCTACAAGTTGTTTACAAGTTGTGCAGGTCTGAGATAGCAACATGATGGAAACTGCTCTCTCCTCTCGTGTCAGTTTTTTTGCCCTGAGTCTTTTGCTTCAGTAACCTGAAGTAAATCAGGAACATTCATCTTCTCTCTTGAAGATGGAAACCCGAAGTGCCTGAATGCTGAAGAGATTGAAGCATTTGGAAGCTTTCCACTCTCTTTTTGCTTGCTTGTTTGTTTAGTATCTTATTTTTCCCCAATTACATGTAAAAACAATTTTTAACATTCATTTTAAAATTTTGAGTTCCAAATTCTCTCTCTTCCTCCCTTCCCACCTCCTTCATTGAGAAAACAATTTGATATCAGTTATACATGTGTAGTATTCAAAACATTTTCATATTAGTCATGTTGTAAAAGGAAACAGACAAAAAAAATCAGAAAATCAAAGAAAATTTGAAAAGTATGCTTCAATTTGTATTCATACACCACGAGTTCTTTCTCTGGGGATGGATAGCATCTTTTATCATAAATCCTTCAGAGTTTTCTTGGATCATTGCACTGCTGAAAGAAATAAGTCATTCACAACTGATCATCTTACAATATTGCTGTTACTTTGTACAAACTACATGTCACTTTGCATCAGCTCACATAAGTCTTTCCAGGTTTTTCCAAGAGTATCCTACTGATCATTGTTTATGGCACAATAACATTGCATCACAACCACATATCACAATTCGTTCAGCCATTCCCCAAATCATGGGCATTCCCTCAATTTCCAATTGTTTGCTACCAGAAAAGAACTGTTATAAATATTTTTATACAAACAGTCCTTTTCCTTTTTGTTTTTCAGCTTTTGGGGGGATGTAGACCTGGTGGTGGCATTGCAAGATCAAAGTATATGTATGGTTTTAGAGACCTTTGGGCATAGTTCAAAATTACTCTACAGAATGGATGAATCAGTTCACAACTCCAGCAGCAGGGCATTAAAGTATCATTTTTCCCACCTTCCCTCCAATATTTGTCATTTTCCTTTTTTGTCCTTTTACTCAATCTAATAGATATGAGGTAATACCTCAAAATGATTTTGATTTGCATGTCTGTAATAAATAGTGAGTTAGAGCATTGTTTCATAGTTTTGATTACTTCATCAAAATTGTTCATATCTTTTGATCATCAATTGGAGAATGACTATTATTTTTATAATGAATATAAATTATGACTCAGTTCTCTATATGTTTGAGAAATGAGGTCTTTGTCAGAGAAACTTCTTTCAAAATCTTTTTTTTCACTGTTACTATTACTAACTATATTTCCCTTCATACTATTTTCAGCCCCTTTGCTATACTCTCTCTCCTTTCACTCTGTCCCTCTTAAAAAATGTCTTGCTTTTGACTATCCCTTTCCCCAATCTGCCTTCCCTTCTATCACCCTCCTTCTTCTATAGGATATAATAGATTTCTATACCCAATTGAGTGTGCATGTTATTTCCTCTTTGAGGCAATTCCAATGACAATAAGGTTCATTCACTCTCTCTCTCTCACCTCCCCATCTTTCCTTCTACTATAAAAACTTTTTCTTCTCTCTTTTATGTGAGATAATTTACCCACATTCTGCCTCTCTTTTTCCTTTTCTCCTAATGTATTCCTTTCTCACCCCTTAATTTTATTATTTTAGAAATCATCCTGTCATATTCAACTCACACCTGTGTTTTGTCTATATATATGCTCCTTCTAACTCCCCTGATAATGAAAGAATTCCTGTGAGTTACAAATATAATCTCATGTAGGAATAAAAAGAGTTTAATCTTGTTAAGTATCTTATGATTTCTTTTTCCTCTTTGCTTTTTTATGCATTTCTTGAGTCATAGTTCAAAGTCAAATTTTCTATTCAGTTCTGGTCTTTTCATCAAGAATACTTGAAAGTTCTCTATTTCTCGGAGTGTCCATTTTTCCGCTGAAGGATTATACTCAGTTTTTCTGAGTAGGTGATTCTTGGTTAAAATTCTAGTTCTTTTTCCCTCTTGAATATCATATTCCAAGCCCTCTGATCCTTTAATGTAGAAGCTGCTGAATCATGTGTTATTTTGACTGTGTCTACATGATATTTGAAGTTTCTGTTTGACTACTTGCAATGTTTTCTCCTTGAACTGGGTGCTCTGGAATTTGGCTATAATATCCCAGGGAGTTTCATTTTGAGATCTCTTTCAGGAGGTAATCAGTGGATTCTTTCAATTTCTATTTTATCCTCCATTCTGGAATATCAGCAGATCTTTCCTTGATAATTTCTTGAAAGATGATGTCTAGGCCCTTTTTTAGGCAGTCCAATAATTTTACAGTTACCTCTCCAGGACCCATTTTCCCAGTCAGTTATTTTCCCACTGAGATATTTCACAGTGCCTTTTTTTCATTCTTTTGGTTTTGTTTTATTGTTTCTTGATTTCTCACAAACTCATTAGCTTACATTTGCTCAACTCTTAAGTTTTAAGGAATTATTTTCTTCAGTGAACTTTTGTACCTCCCCTTCCATTTGACCAATGCTACTTTTAAGTATTTTTTTTCTTCAGTGAAATTTTGTGGTTCTTTCCATTTGATCAATTTTGTTTCTCAATGCATTCTCCTTATTTGTGTTTTGTACCTATTTTATCCTTTGGTCTAGTCTGTTTTTTAAGGTGTTATTTTCTTCAGCATTTTTTATCTTCCTTCTTTTTTCACAATTTTCTTACATAACTCTCACGTCTACTCCCATTTTTCCTTCTACTTCTCTTACTTGATTTTCAAAATTCTTTTTGAGCTTGTTCATGGCCTGAGACCAATTCACTTTGGCTGTAGGAGATTTGACTTTGTTACCTTCTTCTAAAAATGTGTATCAATCTTCCTTGTCATTATAATAACTTTCTATCATCAGCATTATTTCTATTGTTTGCTCATTTTCCCAGTCTTTTTCCTTGACTTTTAACTCTTTGTTAAAGTAGAACTCTGTTTCCAGGGTAGAAGATGCACTGTCCCAAATTTTAGGGGTTTTGTACAGAATTTCTCAGAGATATTTTTCAGACATACATTTTCACTTCTTTCAAGAAATTACGATTTAAGGAGAAGTGCTTACTACTTTCCTCGCCTATACTCTGGTTCATGAGTGACAGCAAGTACTCTTTTCCGCCCTGGAACTGTCATGAGCATCCACTATTCCACTGCAGTCCACAAGGACTGGTGCACTTGTGTTGTTCTTTGCCTTCCAGGACTGTTACCTAGATCTGAGTATGGGCAAAGCAAAAGAGTCCTTCCCCCAGTGCCAGAAAAGAGATCCCTGTTCCTTCTGATTAGTTGTTCAACCCCCTTACTATCTGTGGGCTGAGAACTTTGAAAGAAGCTATTCCTTTTGCTGCTGATTCAGTGGCTACCAAGGTCTGCTCATTTTTTGTTGGGGCCTAGTCTGTGCTTTTGTGGTTTGCATTGAACTCTGTTCTACTCTCATCCTGGTGCAACAGGCCTTTCCTGCTGACCTTCTAAGTTGTCTTTGACTGAAAAAACATTTCACTGTGCTTTTGTGCCTTCTACCACTCCAGGAATTGTTTTATAACATTTTAGAAGGCATTCTGAGGGTTTTGGGGAGAACTCAGGTGAGTAGCTGCCTTTTCTCTGCCATCTTGACTCTGCACCCTCACCATCCCATTCTTGCTAACTCTCCCATGCCCCTTAAGCAGGCCCAGGGTATGAACCTCCATTAATGAGACAGTCCCATATCAATGAGCTTTAAAACCAAGATTATAAAATTACAGGGCTAAAGGTCTAGGCAGAATGTGTGACTGCTTTTGTCAACTTCACCATCTACCACAGAACAAAGGTAGGGCTAATTTCCATTCACCTCTCTTGTTATTCCTACAGTTTCATCCAAAACCCCCTTATTCTAAAGCAATGGATGGACAAGGACATTGGCCTTTTTATTAATTATACCAATGATGATATGTCCTCCACTAAAACAAGTTGGCACTTCAGGAGGACATCAAAACCCTATTCAGCACTCTGAATAATGCATAGACAAATTATTGCTTTTATTAGTTATTTTGATACATGTCCTTAAATGAAGCCTATAGCACCACAGAGGGATATCCTAGTCCAAGAGTTGAAAAGGCTCATTCTAGAATTAAGAGTAATTAGTTTTATCCATATGTTCATAAAGTTAGAGCTAAAGAATAACTAGAAATGATTTAACCAAGTTTTCATTTTGCAGATGAGGAAATTGAGCAACAGAGAGTTAAAACTGACTTGCCTAAAGTTTTATAGGTACTACTCATCTTGATAATTTCTCAGGATGAGTATTCAGAAGTAAAAATATTCAGTAATACACATATATTATATGCTTTTTAGAAGACTAGGTTTTAGGTTATAGATCAATATGTCTTTGTTTGGGGCTGTTTAGGCTAAAGCTACATCTGAAGCAGAAATTAACCCTTTCAATAAATTTAAGTTATTTTTATATTTCCAAAATTTCTATCCATATCCCTCCTACTCTATATCTCCCCAAAAGTCATCTGTTATGACAGAGAATTTAAATAGGGAAAAAAAGACAGAGGAAAATTTGAAACAATCAAACATTAAAAAATGTGTTATATGCAATGATGAATACTCTAAAACCTTTCCTTACTTTCACAAAATAGTAGAGTGAGAAGCCTTGTCTGACCTCTTCTCTAGGTCTGTGTGTTCTTTTTAATTTCACCACAATAATATTAAATTGTTTTGTTCACCATCGTACAACATTTTAGTCATTGTTATATTGCTTCCCCAGAACCAGTTGCTTCACTTTGAATCGGTTCATGTATATCTTTCTATATTTTTTAACATTCATCATGTTGGTTGTTTGTTAGAACACCATAATATTCCATTATTTTTATTTGCCATAATTTGTCTAACCATTCCTCAATGAGTAAGCAGAATCTAGCTTTGCTTCCAGATCTTTGTGGCACAAAACTGCTGCAAATTGGGTGTATATGGCATCATTTCTCTTGTCATTAATAATGAATTCCTTGGGTTATATATGCCTAGTAGTAGAATCTTTGAGTAAATGAGGAGAGAGCTTAACTCTTTAATTAATTTAATTCCCAGTTGCTTTCCAGAATGATTGTACTCATTCATATCTTTACCTCCAATGTGCTTGTCTTTTTACAACCCCTCCAACATTGAATATTCTCATCTTTATCAGTTTGCTGAGCTTGAAGTGAAAATTCTAGGTTGCTTTAATTTGAATTCTTCAGAATATCAATGATTTGGAGAATTATTTCATATATAGTTGGTAGTATTTTATAATTCTTTTGAGAATTATTTGTTCATCTTTGATCACTTATCTGTGGAATGGCATTTGGTCTTATATATTTCATTGAGTTAGCTATGTATCTTGAATAACAGACCATTATCAGAGTTAGGTGATATGAAGATTTTTATCTTTGGCAGTTTGTTTAGCATAGCATTGAATTTGTTAATTAACTTAGTAGTACTTTCATTTTCATGATAGTGGCAGATAGTAAGCCTTTTGTCTTTCAAGACATTGTATTCCCAAGTCATTTCCCAATTGATAAACGACCAAAGGACATGAATAGCCAGTTTTCAGCTGAAGAAGTTAAAGCTCTCTCAACTCTGATAGACTTAATTCTTCTAAGCACTATCATTCAAGACAATTCCAAAAGTCTCATGATAGAAAATGCTATCCATATCCAAAACTGTTGAGTCCAAATACAGACTGAAGCTTAATATTTTCATTTTTTGTGTTTTACTCTTCTTGGTTTTTCCCTTTTTTTTCTGTTTCTTCTTTCACAACATGATTCATGTAGAACTGTTCAAGATCTAATAGATTATGTGATTGTAAGGAGAAGAGACAGACAAGATATGAGAGTGAGGAAGGCAATACATGGTACAGAGTGCTGGACTGATCATAGATTTATCCTTTCCAAGCTAAATATTCTCATTCATCAAAAGTGATACCTCCAAGGCAAAATGACTACCAGAAAAATTGATGTTATCAAACTAGAACACTTCTCTGAGGATGAATAATTTGTTGCTGACTTGGAGGAAAAGTTGAGTCAGCATACAACTGACAACACTGGAGCAGAATAGGAGTGGGCAGCCTTAAGAGATTTGGTGTACAGTACTGCATTTGCTCATCTAGCTCAGAACACTTGCAAACACCAAGACTGGCTTAATGAAAATGATAGAGAAATTCAGAAGCCACTAAATGATAAACAGGAACTCTACAGAATTTACCAGCAGGATAGTTCATGCATCTCTAAAAAGACAAAATTTAATTCCTTGAAAAGTAAAGGACCAGCAAAGCTTAGACATATACAGGATTCCTGGTTCAATAAGAAGGCAGATGAAATTCAGTCCTATGCTGATAGTAACAATCCAAAGCACTTTTATGATTTCCTGAAAGCTATTTATGGACCAAAAAACTATGGTGCATCACAACTACTCAGTGCTGATGGAGCCACATTGATTAATGATAAGGACATGATCCTAGACAGATGGGCTGAACACTTTCATGGTGTTCTTTACAGACCACTATCAATCTATGTTGAGGCCTCCAACCTTTTATCTCAGGTTGAAATCAATCCCTCCCTAGCTGAACCTCCAACTGAAGAAGAGGTTTTGAATGCCATTAAGCTCCTTTCATGTGGCACCTGGTGCCGATTCTATTCCAGCTGAAAGGTAGGGGGTAGAGGGTTCACTGCTCATACAAAAACTAACTAAAATTTCCAGGTTATATGCAAGAGGAAGTTATCTCCCAGAAGTTCAAAGCCTCCATTGTCCATCTCTATAAAGGTAAAAGAAATAGATTGTGTGGCAATAATCACAGGGAGTCTTTCTCTTAGTCATCACTGGCAAGATCCTTCCTAGAATCCTCCTTAATAACCTGATCCTTCACTTGGAAGATAGCAATCTACCTGAGAGCCAGTGTGGCTACAGAAGGGGCTGAGCAACAGTCAGTATGGTGCTTGCTGCTTGACAACTCCAGGAGTAATGCCAGGAGCAGAACAGAGGTCTATATACAACATTGTAGATCTGACCAAGGCATTAGATACTGTTAGTCTTGAGGACCTATGGAAAATTATGTCAAATTTGGTTACCCAGGGAAGTTCATCAATATTGTACATCAATTTCATGATGACATGCTTGCCCAGATTCTAGATAATGGATAATGCTCTCGTGCCTTCCCAGTCACCAATGGAGTGAAACAAGGCTGTGTGCTTGTTCCCATGCTTTTTAGCATGTTTTCAACCATGTTGTCAAATGCTTTCAATAAGAATAAACATGGCATCAAGGTCAGCTACCGCACTGATGGTAAATTCTTTAATCTGAAAAGGTTGTAAGCCATGACCAATTGAAGGAGTGCTGGTGCATGATTTTCTGTTTACAGATGATTGTGCACTCAATGAAGCCTCTAAAGCTGAGATACAACAAAGCATGGATCGATTCTCTGCTGCTTGTGCTAATTTTGGCCTAACAATTAACACCAAGAAAGCACAGGTGCTCCATCAGCCACCATCACATCATCCATATGTGGAACCATTAGTTACAGCAAATGGAGAAGTTTAGAATGTTGTGGATAAGTTCACTTACCTTGGTAGTGTAATTTCCAGGATTTACACATTGATAATGAGGTTGATGCACACATTGCCAGAGCTAGCTCAGTGTTTGGAAGGCTCCAGAAGAAAAGTATGGGAGAGAAGAGAGAAGACTGACTATCAAACTGAAGATCTACTGAGCCATTGTGCTGACCTCATTATTGTATGCCTGTGAAACCTGGACAGTCTATCAGTGCCATGCCATGAAACTGAATCATTTCCATTGTCTTCAGAAGATTCTGAAGATCACCTGGCAGGATAAGATACCAGACACTGAGGTACTTGCTCAAAGTAAACTGTCAAGCATTCAAACTATGCTTCAGAGAGCACAACTAGAATGGGCTGGCTGCGTTGGTTGAGTGCAAAATACACACTTGCCAAAAAGACTATTTTACGGAGAACTCACACAGGGTAAGCAATCACATGGTGGGGTCAAAAGAAGAAATACAAGGATACTCTCAAGGTCTTTCTCAGGAACTTTGGAATTGTGTGACATGGGAGATGCTGGCACAGGACATCTCAGCATGGCATGCCCACATCAGAGAGGGTGCTATGCTCATTGAGCAAAGCAGAATTGAAACAGCTCAAAGGAAATGCAGGATGCACAAATTTAGAGTATCCACCCCAAATGTTCAAATAGACTATTTGTGCCCAATCTGTGGTAGAGCATTCTGAGTTCATAATGGTCTGATCAGCCACAGCTGGACACATTGAAACTTGATTTTATCACGGTGATGTCATTTTGGTCCTCTTTGAGAACAAATGACAACAACCAATGTAGAACTATGTTTAACATGACTGCACATGTATATTCTATCTCAGATTGCTTGCCATCTTGGGGAAGAGAACGAGAAAGGGAGAAAAATTTGGAACTCAAAATATTAGAAAAATTAGATACTGAAAACTGTCTTTATACGTAACCGGAAAAATAAAATTTTGTTAAAAATAAAAATTATGTTGTATTTCAAATTTTATTATTTATGAAATAAATCTTGTGTTATCATTACTACAGTTTCTTAATGCTTGAACTATTTCCTTGTGGCTCTTTGTGATAATCACTTTTTTTCTTTAATGTGCAAGTCCTGAATTTGGAGTTATGATGCACTTGAAACTGTCCTTTCAGGGGTTAAAACAACAATTAGTAGATTTTTTTTTTTAATTTTTACATTGTCATCTTGTTCTTAAAGGTCTGGGTATGTTTAAATTTTGATTTCTTGAAATACAGTGTCCTAGCCTTTAATATTAATCATCATTTTCAGTGACTCAGATGATTCTTAAAAACTTTTTCATTTACCTGTTTTCCAGGCCAATTGTTTTGGATGACTGAGACCTTCCATTTTCTTTCTCTCTTTCAATCTTTTGATTTTCTCACAATATTTCCCTATGTTTCATGAAATCATTAATTTCTATTAGATTATTCTTTTTTCTTTCAAAATAAGTTTTATTACTTTATATTCTAAGATGTGTGTTCTTATTCCAATGCTCTTTCCCATGGCTTTTATTTCAATTTTTATATCTTGTTTCATTCCTTCTGGGTATACAAATACTTTTTTGGGGGAAAAAAATTCCATTTGATTCTCTATTTGTGGTTGTTTTGAAGGTTCTCTTTCCTTCTAGGCAGGACTTTTGAATATCCCTAGACTTACAATAAATTTTTATATGGGTCAGTATATCTTCTATTATTTTTTTACCTCTTAAGTTTTACTTCATGATTTGGGACTCTGCACCAGGTCCAGGTTTTTATTCCTTAACCTTAATGGAGATGTGGGAGTGGTCAGCCTTGTTCATCTTTGTTTGGCCTTACCTAGGATAATTGTGTTTCTTCATTTGCCTCTTCCTACCTATTACTACTTTTTCCATTGGATTTCTTGATCATTATTTGTACTAGTTCCATTTTTTTTTTCTTTTTTTTTTTTTTTTTTTACCAAAATAGGTATATGGGAACTGGGGAATTTTCTTCTGTTCAGATTGCCATCTTGGCCAAAAGTCCCCAAAATCACCAAGACAGTTAGGTCATGGATTTGGCCTAGATAAAAAGTGTATTTAAATATTTAATTGGTTACAGTTTAATGAATGTAGTTTAATAGGGTTTTATCAATTGAAAATTTTTAGTATAGTCTATTATATGTGAATGAAGTATTTTTTTCCAAAAAAATTCCATAAAATTTCTTTTATGTCTAAGATATGTATGTACAATAAGCTTATACTTCACTGGCCTTCTTAGAAGACAATAGAATAATTAAAACACACTGTAGAAATCACACAACCACACATTTTATAGAATGTTTACCTATAGCAACTTAATGGCCCTCCACGAGCTGAGTATCAAATACCTATTTTTAAATGGATGCAATCACAGATTTATAAAATAAGGTCTAATGACTCTAATCAATTGTGTGTAGCTAACTTGTAGTTTGGTTATTTTAAGAAACTTATAAACCACACATGAGCAAAAAATTGAGCCTGAAAATTATATCATAGTAGCATTTAATGTCTGAAAACCTCAAAACAGAAAGGAAATTGAGAGATAAGATTAAAATTCTGGGCATTGCTCTATCACCCATCTCTTTATCAGTTATTTTAAAGTGTTATTTCCATAATGGTTTAAAGTAAGAACTCTAGCTTTGTCCATTCATTTAGTCTTTCTGAAATTATTTTTTTCACAATATTTTAACAAAGTTTTCTTGTAGTTACATTTTAAAAGTTAAATGCCACTAATATAGGTAGATAATTTTATGGGATACAAATGAATGTATCCTAAAGACTAATAAATATAGAATCACTCCTTTCCCTCCATTCTTGAAAATATCCAATATTCTGACATCTGTATTAAACTTCTTTGTTTCTTAATTGTGATGTTTATCACATAGATGAATATCTTAAGTTTTGTATGATACAATAGCATGTGGGGAGGGACATTAGGCAGTAAATAAACAAAGATCATATTTATGAACATCAGTCATATATCCACCAATCAGGTGAAAAGGAAAGACATGAAATAAAAGATGAACTAGTCCAAATAAATTCACAATCACATTATTATTTTTAAAAATTCCCCTCAAAAAATATAGCTCAGTATTTCACTGGCTGGCCTGAATGTCTAAAATTATCTCTTTCCTTGCCTTTGCCTCCTTATTTCTCTAATTTTTTTTTCAAATTTCATCTAAAATCTGACTTTCTAAAAGATGCTTTTCCCTACATCATCACCCCCATCACTCCCTTTAATGTTAATGTCTTCTCTCTATTGCTTACCTCCAATTTATAGTGTGTATACATATATATATAAAACTTTGAGCATAGTTGTGTTCATGTTGCCTCTCCATTAGATTGTGATCTCCTTGAGGGGAGTAGCTATTTTTTCTTTTCTTTGTTTTTTCAGTGCTTAGGATTATGCCTGGCATACAGTAGGTGCAGGTGCCTAATAAATGTTTAATGACTAAGTACCATTACTACAATACCATTACTGACTAGGAAAAAAAAAGAACAACATTATAGTTTCCCCATAACCCTCTTCCAGAAATGGTATACAACACTGATTTGCATTTCCCAACATTTTTATTTTATTTGTTATATGCCTACTATGTGCAAGATACTGTGGTAGATACTAAGGATACCAGGACAAAAATGATAACAGAACCAAATAGCTCATGCCTTTATAATAGAGTCATGATCTGAACAACTCCAAGACAGAAATAAAGTAGCATACTTTTCTAACCTACAATTATATCAAAAATAAAATCCTTTATCAAGACAGAAAGAGAAACATTTACTCATAAGACTGATTACTGATCTTATATGTTATATACAGTTAGAACATGGTTTCAAGAAATATACCTAGTTGTTATTAAGTAATTTTTCACTTAAGCTTAGTTACTCTCCATCAGTATTTGATCTATCTCTAACTTACACACACACACACACACACACACACACACACACACACAAACACAAACACTTACACACACAGTAGTACACTTGTCCTAATTCAATTTGAAGCATTCTTGGAGTTGGACAGCTCAGAATATCATCACTACTCGGTTTTTGCATGTAAAGTCCTTTCAGGACCCTTCCAACGATGCTAAAGTTTTTCTCCACCATGGATAGCTACATTCACTCTGTACTACTCAAGACATATAAGGAAAGCACTGCATATTTTCTTTTGTAAAACCTCATTTGTTTGCAAATGGTTTTTAAGTATAATGACTAGGGAGAATAGTAACAATTCTTTGCGAAGTAGATCTCTGAATTAATAGACAAGAGTGAGAGAAATTAAGGATCTGTATATCAGGAAAGGGGAAATAAAATCCTTTTGCATATCAAAGGGTGGTTAACTTAGAAAATGTAGTAAAAATCAGTAAAGAAACTAATAGCAACTATTGAAATCTTCAGCAAATTAGCAAAACCCAAAATAAATTCACAGAAATCATCAGTACTCCAACATAATAATAATTAATACTTAGAGGAAATCATAAGAAAGAAAAGCTTCATTTAAAATAAATGCACACATTTGATTTAAAAAAGAAAGAAGAAAACCAAATTTCCAATATCAAAAATGAAAGGGATGAACTCACCTCCAGTGAGGAGGAAATTAAAGCAATAATTAGAAATTATGTTGCCCAACTTTATGCCCATAAATTTCACAATCTAAATGAGATGGATCAGTATTTTAAGAAATATAAATTGACTAGGTTAACAGAAGAGGAAGTTGAATACTTAAACAACCTCATCTCCGAAAAAGAAATTGAACAAGCCATCAATGAACTTCCTAGGAAAAAATCTCCAGGGTCAGATGGATTTGCAAACAAATTCTATCAAACCTTTAAAGAACAGTTAATTCCAATACTGTATAGACTATTTGGGAAAATTGGGGAAGAAGGAATCCTCCCAAATTCTTTTTCTGATACAAATATGGTTTTGATACCTAAACCAGGAAGATTCAAAACAGAGAAAGAAAATGATAGACCAATTTCTCTAATGAATATAGATGCAAACATTTTAAATAAGATTTTAGCAAAAAGAAAATAGCAACTAACCATGAGAATGATACATTATGATCAGGTAGGATTCATACCAGGAATGCAGGGCTGGTTCAATATTAGGAAAACTATTAGCATTATCAATCATTTCAACAACAAAACTAACAGAAACTACATGATTATCTCAATAGATGCAGAAAAAGTTTTTGACAAAATACAACACCAATTCCTATTAAAAACACTGGAGAGCATAGGAATAAAGGGAACTTTCCATAAAATAATAAGCAGTATCTACCTAAAACCTTCAACAAGCATTATATGCAATTGAGATAAGCTAGATGCATTTCCAATAAGATCAGCGTGAAGCAAGCATGTCCATTATCACCACGATTATTCAACATGGTATTAGAAATGCAAGCTGTAGCAATTAGACAAGATAAAAAAATTGAAGGAATTAGAATAGGCAAAGAATAAACTAAGTTATCACTCTTTGCAGATGACATAATGATATACTTGGAGAATCCCAGAGATTCAAGTAAAAAACTACCTGAAATAATAAACAACTTTGGCAAAATTTACAAAATAAACCTGCAAAAATCTTCCGCATTTTTATATATTAGTAACAAAGCCCAACAGCAAGGGATAGAAAGAGAAACCCCATCAAAAGCTAGGGTAGACACTATAAAATATTTAGGAATTCACCTACCAAAACAAACCCAGGGACTATATGAACACAACTATAAGACACTTTTCGCAAAAATAAAGTCAGATCTAAGTAAGTGGAAAACATCAGTTGCTCATGAATAGGCCAAGCCAATAAAATAAAAATGACGATCCTACCTAAATTAATTTACTTATTTAGTGCCATCCTAATTAAACTATCAAATAACTATTTTCTAAAGCTGGAAAAAATAATATCAAAATTCATCTAGAAGAACAAAAGTCCAGAATATCAAAGGGACTAATGAAAAGAAATGCTAGGGAAGGTGGCCTAGCACCACCAGATCTCAAATTGTATTATAAAGCAGCAATTATCAGAACTACTTGATACTGGCTAAGAAACAGAAGGGTATATGAATGTAATGGAATACTATTGTGCTATAAGAAATGATGAACAGGAAGACTTCAGAGATGACTGGAAAGACTTACATAATCTGATGCTGAGCAAAAGGAGCAGAACCAGGACAACTTTTTGCACAGCAATGACCACAGTGTATGAGAGTTTTTTCTGGTAGATTTAGAACTTCATTGCAATGCAAGGACTTAAAAAAATGCCCAATGATCTTTTAAGGAAAAATATCTTCCACATCCAGAGAAAGAACTATGGAATTCAATTGCAGAATGTAGCAGATCATTTTGTGTGTGTGTGTGTATTTTGTTTTGGTTTGTTATAAGATTTCTCCCTTTCATTTTAATTCTTCTACACAACATGACTATAGTGAAAATGTATTTAATAGGAATGTATGTGTAAAACCTATATAAAATTGCATGCTGTCTCGGGGAGGGAGCAGGGAGGTAAGGGCGAGGTTGGGGGAAAAAATCTAAGTTATGTGGTAGTGTTTGTAGAAAATTAATAATAAAAAATAAATGCACAGTGCAAGTAATATTTAATAGTCAAACAACCAAAGTACACTAA
This sequence comes from Notamacropus eugenii, assembly GCF_028372415.1. NCBI lineage: Eukaryota > Metazoa > Chordata > Mammalia > Diprotodontia > Macropodidae > Notamacropus > Notamacropus eugenii. The sequence goes on along the minus strand of NC_092875.1, from coordinate 253,802,115 downwards.
AGATTTATATTAAGAGAAATAAAGGAAGGTAATTATTGAGAGACTTCTTGTATAAAGTTTGGCAAAATTGTTTTCATCCAAATTTATGATTTTATTGGCTTAGGAAATTTCCAGAGAATTAATACCAACCCCCAATATAGATCAGCAGCTGTTTTACAATTTATAGTCTTAGACACCTGAAGCACTAAAATTTTGAGCTACTTGCCCAGGCTCTCATAGGCAGTATATGTAAAAATATACAAACAGAAGAAGACAACAGAGTCAAATCACCTACATCCAGAGTCGAATAGAAAGGGATGATATCTAAAAAAAAAATTTAGGGGTGAGAAAGGAATATTTTGGGAGGAGGAGAAAGAGAGAAATGAATGGGCTAAATTATCTCTCACAAAAAAGAGGCAAGAAAAAGCTTTTTCAATGAAGGGGAGAAAGGGAGAGGTGAGAGGGAAAGGAGTGAAACTTATTCTCATCAGATTTGGCTTAAGGAGGGAATGACATGCACACTCAATTTGGTATAAAAATCTACCTTACACTACAGGAAAGAAGGGTGGAGGGGACAAGCAGGAGTTGGGAGATGACAGAATGGAAGGCAAAAGGGAGGAGTGAGTAATTAGAAGTAAACACTTGTGAGGAGGGACGGGGTGAGAAGAGAGAATAGAATGAATGGGGTGGGGCAGGATAGCATGGATGGAAATATAGTTAGTCTTTCACAAAATGACTGCTATGAAGTGTTTTGCTTGACTATACATGCGTAACCTATATCAACTTGCCTACCTTCTCAATGGGGGTAGGTGGAGAGGGAGAAAGGTAGAGAAGTCGGAACTCAAAAGTTTTAAAAATGAATGTTAAATGTTGTTTTTACATGCAACTGGGAAATGAGACATCTAGGCAATGGGGTATAGAAATTTATCTTGCCCTACAAGAAAATAGAGGGGAAGGGGATAAGAAAAAGTAGGGGTGTGACAGAATGGAGGGCACATTGAGGGAAGGAGTAATGCATGCTATCTTGGGGTGGGCAGTGGGGAGAGATGGGGAGAAAATTTGTAAAATTTCCAAAATCTTTTGGAAGTGAATGTTGAAAACTAAAAATAAATAAATTATCCAAAAATAAATAAAATTATATTTAATAAAAAAAAAGAATTAAGGGAAGCGTAATCAAATACAACATTCAAAAACAACTAAACTAAGTAAAAAAGGAGTCAAATTTTGATTAATTTCATGAGCAGTCTTGATTCTGGAAAATTCATAATGAAACAAACCTCTCTTCTATCATAAGAGAGGTGGGTGTAATGTAGTATACACTATCAGATGCACTCACTGTGGGTCTCTATTTTGTTACAAAGGAGAATTCATGAGATGAAGGAGAAATTATCATGTTTCAGAAAGAAAAAGCATAAATTAATAGGAACCAGATCTCAAGGTGAATTGAGGTCTACAGAGGTAAGTAAGGAAACCAATTCCATGTAAGTAATTTTTGTACTGTCTGTGGACTTCAAAAGTCCAAATCTGGGTGGAAGAGAAATCAGATGATTTCCTAAGCTAAACATTTAAGGTAAACCATGTAGAGCAACTAATATTGAGGAAAAACAACTGTTTCATCCATATGTAAAGGGAAAGAAATAGTTTCATATAGAAGGAAAGGTTATAGGGCAAAGTAACACTATTCTTAAGAGTTTGGGGCTTCTATCTATAGACAATGCAATTTTTTTAATGGAAAGAGTACTAGACAGGCAAGAGGCCTATATCATAATTCTGTCTCTTCCATTAGCTGTGTCACCTTCATAATGTCACGTGACCTCTCTGGAATTCATTGTTCTCATTTTTACAATGAGAAGTTGGACAAGGTCATTTCTGGAATCCTTATATCTCTATAATGCTTGACTTGCACAAGTTGGAGAGGCAGCCTAATGAATGGAGAGCTGGTCTGAAAGTCAATAAGTCTTGGATTTAAATACCCATATTGTTTGTGTGCCCCATGGCAAGTCATTTACCTCTCAACGCTTTAATAAACATTTCTAAGATTATAAATTGCAAGAAGTTCTGACTTAAGTGAGTGCAGAGAGTTTCCTCATCTGGGACATCCCTGACAGATCCACTTCTTATCCTATGCCTATGAAAAGTTGAATTATAAAAGGTCCAAAGAAGAACTTAAATCTAGAGAAATTCATTTCTACTAAAACTGACAATCAGAAGATGGCATTTTAATTTCAAGTGTACAGGAAACTTTTGGATACCTGACATAAGTAAATTAGAGTTCCAAGGCCTTCACTTTCAAATGGACTATGGAAAGTTAAGAATGGTTCAAGAAATGATTTTTAAAAATTAAAGATTAATAAGGAACATATAAAGTTGCAGTGAAATTGTTTTCTGAATCATATTATATCAGCATTGGTCTTTATGGTAGTACTTTTTCTTAATCTTGTTACAAAATGTATTAAAATATTTCTCTAACATTTCTTTAAAAACTACTTTTGTTGTCATTGTTCAGTCATGCAGTCCTATCCAACATAACTCCATAGACAAGTTCATGTGTTTTGTTTTTGTGCTTTTTTTTGTCAAAGACACTGGAGGGGTATGCCATTTTCTTCTCCAGTGTGCCCCCATTTTACAGATGAGCAACTGAGGCAAATAGAGGTTTAGAGATTTGGTCAGGGTCACATCACTAGTAAGTGTTTGAGGTCAGATATGAACTGAGATATTCCTGATTCCAAGTCCAGTGGTCAATCCACTGAACCACTTAACTGTCCCTTAAAATTAATGAGGCATGAGTGTGTGCGTGTGTGTGTGTAATGGTCGTTGGATTACTCATATAGGAAAAGCACAATTAACTTGATGCATGATTGCATTTAAATAAGTTGTCTCTGTATCAAAAGAAAGCCTAACTGGTTGTTTATGCCACCATAAAATGAATATCACTGGGTGGCAGTTGCCTGTGTAGCAAATACAATTGCTGCATAGAAATAACTACTCTATGAAAGGCTAGCTTTGTCAATCCAAACCTATGTAATAGCCACATTACAAGCTATTAGAGCTAGCAGAAAAGACAGTCTTTATCATTACCATCCAGTTAGATGATCCTTGATATGTTCTGTCTGACTCTCTTGCATTTTCTCTTGCCTTATAACCAGACGGGTTGGGAGGTGGGGGGGGTCATTCCATTGCAGCGTCAACAACCATGCTTGTGAAGCCTCCTCTTAACTGTTTTCCCCTCATTGAGTTTCATTGCCATCTAGTTTCTTAAGATTTACTTGTTATTTTTCTATCTGTGAAGTATGCCCCTTCTTTCTGATCAATAACATAAAAAATAAAAGGGGGGAAACAATGGTTTCCTTAGTAACAGCTGCAAGTCCCCAGCTCTTTTACAAATTGCTCCTGACACAACCTACTTTAACAAGGAGCTTCCGGTTACTATCCAAGCTCACCAGAATGCAACTTTTAAAAACACTTTTAAACAGAACTTTACAGGGTTTTCAGTGAGAGAAACGAAGTGGTTCGGCCACATCCCATATCCGTCCTTTTATGTGGCTCCCTTAAAAAGGCAGCCTAGCTACTTAAAATTCCAAAAAAGAAAACAAGCTGTCCTAAATTTCCTTAAGTCTACTGTGGCCATGTTCAAGACATGAATAATATTACACATAGATTTAACTAAATTTTTTTAACCGCAACACAAACCTTCTTGACTATCCTTTCGGGTTTAATCCTTGATCAATTGGACAGTCTCCAGCTTTTCATAGAAATAATTTAATCAGACAACATCTGCAGAAGTCCAAAGTCTATTTTCCCTGGTTCTTTGAACTGACTCTCAGAATTAAATATTCTCTCACAGATTAATAGACGATGCTGGCTATCACAGAACCAACATCAGTTAATGTCTGCCTGGTGTAGTGTCAGTGATGAAGAAAGAGGGCCCAGTTTAGAAACATCATCACTAACAGACTTCTTTATTAAGCTACTAATACTGTCAACAGTAGAGTTCTTCCTTGCCTTGGAAATTAGTTCTGGAAACATTCCTTCCCATACAGCATTTGTGTTTAATGAGCAAAGATTTCTTTGCTTTAATTCGCAACCCACGGAGTTTGCTCCTAACTATCACGTTTAACTCTTACCTGATTCTCCAAACTGACCACTCTTTAAGTCTTACTAAGTGCTTTCATCACTCGACCGCACTACTTGGTCTAAAACGCCTCCTTTCTTCATTTCTGTTCTGCTATGCATTTAGCATTAAAAATAAAGTTTAGTACGTCTTAGGCCATGTTGAAATGAATCAAATGATTCCCATAGGACAAGCTACTTGACTCTGTGGTATAGTGAAAAGAATACTAAGAGTCAGAAGACCTGATTTCAAATCCTATCAATGTCATCAAGCTAGCTATGTGACTTTGGGTAAATAGCTTAACCCAGGAGCAGGTTTTTCTAACTCTCACACTCAGTATGCAAGTCAGATGTGGTGGCACATATAGGTAATAATGGTTGTTGAGGAGCCTGGGGCTGGTGGATGTCTTGAGTTCAGGAATATTGAGCTAGCTACAGTGGCTATAAAACTATGAGATGTCCACACCAAGTTTGGCACTACTACAGCAAGCCCTCATGAGAGGACAGCCATCTGGTTGTCTAAGGAAGGTTAATTAATTCTGGTTAGAAAAATGGAGCAGATTAAAGTTTCCTTTTCAATGAATATTGGAATTAAGCCTTTGAGTGACTGCTACACCTCCAGCCTAAGAGAGATAGGGAAACCCAGTCTCAAGGGAAAAAAAAAATATCTATGAGACCATTTCATGTCAAAACCTCTGTTTCAAGTGGTTTTACTGAAAAATCTTTCATAAAATATATTTTGTGCATCTTTTGTTTTTATATTGTCTATATTTTCTACTTTATCTCTTCTCTGACTTTCCGTTAGCTGTCTCATAATAATTTCAAAATTTGCTTTTTTCACATGCAAAAACTATTTTAACATCATTAAAAAAAAATGAGTTCCTCTCCCTCCCTGTTTTCCCTTCCTTTCCTTGAGAAGACAAGCAATTTGATATAGATTCTATTTATGTGGTCAGGCAAAACATATTTCCACATTAGCCATGTTAAAAAAAAAAAAAAGAGTAGTGAAAAGAAAGAAGGCAAAGAAAAAAGAAGGCCAAGAAAAGTAAAATAAAAAAGTATGCTCCACTCTGAATTTAGACTCCATCAGTTCTCTTTCTGGAGGTAGACAGCATTTTTCATTAGAAGTCTTTGATTTTTCTTGGATCATTGTACTGCTAAAAATAGCTAAGTGATTCATAGTTAATCATCTGTGCACAATGTTTTCTTAGTTGTGCCCACTTCGCTTTGTGTCAGTTCACATAAGTCTTCCCCAACCATTCTGCCTGTCATTTCTTGTAGCACAAGAGTACTCCATTTCACTCCACATCACAAGCACCACAACTTGTTCAGTCATTCGCCAACTGATGGGCATCCCCTCAATTTATAATTATTTGCCACTATAAAAAGAGCTTCTGTAAATATTTTTGCACATATGAGTCCTTTTCTTTTGATATCTTTAGGATACAGACCTAGTAGTGGTATAGCAGAAAATGTTTTTTTTTTTAAGAAAAAAAGACATAGGTGATAATTTGGTTCTGTTAGCATCATCATTATTACTATTATTAAACATGTTAGACTAAATATTTCATTTCAGACCTTTTGGTCCAAAAAACTATACAAACTTTTCTTATCTGACTACTTCACATTTAAGACCAAAAATAACCATAATTGTCATAAAGGCAGAATTTACCTTACATGCCTTCAACATGTAGTTTCTTCAATATCCATACCTTGCTTTCCCCTCCATGGAGCTTCATACTTTGCTCATTCTTTCAGTTGACATATAATCATATGCTATCTCTCTCAATATACTCTCTCAACATGGAGAAAATTATTCATGCTAATCATTTTCACCTCAACCTGAATTTTTCGATGTGTTTTTTTAAGTATATTTATATTTTAAACTTTATATTTCATGACAGCAGCAAAACTTTGTCACTAATCAAAACCATTAGAAACATCCACGTGTGTCGGGGGAAAGAAACTACTTTGAGGCAAAGAAAAGGAGTGTGTGGAGATAAGCTCCCTATACTACCTAGGCAGCTTCCTGTATTGTACATACATCCGTTCAAACCTAGCTGACTGCCTGGAAGGAGAATACTGGTCCCCTATTGATCCAGTCATTCCATAGATACAGTTTCAGAAAAGATCTCTGAATTATTGTTATAGGAATAGGAATCTCAGAAATGTAATCATTCAGGCTGCTAGTAATAAAATCTGCTTTCTCAAGGTCCCATTATCTGTACAAAAAGTGTTCCTAGTTTTTCTCGCCACCATATGCTAAACACCAAACACAGACTTCAAAAGATCAGCCTTTTCCTATGGAAAAGCACAAAGTCAAGGATGTTGTGCGCCACCTTCATGATAAAATACAGATTTCCCATTAAAGGCAAATACTCATTTCAAAGGGTTGAAAAGGTTGAAAATTACTAAAAAAGTAATTTCAGCTTGTTAAATGTAGGGCACTGAAAAAAATAGTTCAATACAAGAATATTTTCTAGGCCTACAGCATTTTCATTTGATTGTGAATTGGATAAATTTCCATTCCCTTTGAGCCTTTTGTTCTGGAATAGTCAAGTATCAATAGGCATGTTGAGCTATGTCCCTCCCTTAAATAGCCCATTTCATTTGTAATGCCAGTTAAAATGGCCTCACGCTTAGGAGACATTTTCAGCAATTTTAAAGAATGAAAAAAAAATAGTATTTTCCTCCAATTTTTTGCCTCTTCATGCATTAATCTTGCTACTTTTGCACATTCCCTTGGATCTCTTCCCTTTTCCTTTTTTAAAGCCCTTGTCTACTTGACATAAAAATGTTCCTGGGTAAGCTTAATAGCTAATTACATCATGGGGGTAGGGAAAACCCAATCTCAAACATGGACCGATTAACTACATAAGCTTTAACTAATGCCATCACACACTCAAAAATACTTAGCCTCAATTTTAAAAAATCTTTTCCTGAAATGTATTTCCTGCTCCAATGTGAAAAGTTAATTTTTCATGGGCCTTTCCCCTATCACACATTGCTTGTACTCTGCAGTAGTAGGGCAATCTGGCTCCCATGTAAGTTCTTTTTAAAAAATAAAAATGTATTGATACTTTATTTCTTTTGTTGTCTAAATTTCCTGCTATATTCCCCTGCCTCCTACCATCCCTTCCAGAAAGCCATTCTTCATAACAAAGATTAAAAGAAAAAGGAAAAAAGGTGATAGAAGAAAAAATCAGGAAAATTAACCAATGTATCAAAAACATCTAACAATGCATACAATGTTGCATACTCATGAACCCCACATCACTACAAAGATGTTGGAGGAGGTGTTTTCTTGTATTTCCTCAAGACAAAGCTTATTCTTTGTTTCCTAACACTCATTTTTTTCTATTTTTATAGTTGTCATTCTCTTTGTTTGCATTATGTAATTATTGTATGCATTGCTTTCTTTGCTTTCTTTATTTCACTTAGCATCAGTTCATGTAAATTTTTTCCATGATTCTCTGTCACTTTATACTGAGTTCATTTGGTCAATCTTTATCCTAAACACAATTCTGCCTTTTTTGTAGCCAGTTATGCTCTGGGTCCCACTTTTTTTTCCTTTCTTCCCTTCTTCTACCTCTACATATCATTCACTTTATCTACTGATTAATGAAAATTCATTACTTAATTTTATTCATTTCTGTCTCAACCCTTATTGTTGAATCTCCCTTTACAAAGGCAAATCAACAGCTTCTCTGTACCTTATAATACGATGGAGTTGTTCAGCTCTGATTGGTTATCATTCTATTACTACGTATTAATATTCTTAGTGGTAACTTTTATAGACTCAACATATCCAAAACAAAACTACCACTCCAAACTCCTGAGATCAAGAACTCAGCATTGGTGGAACCCGAAATTAAAGGTGCTCCCTGCAATGCCTGGCAAAAAGTGTAAAGTTAAAGCAGAAAGATTTGAAGGTCTGAATTATCTAGATAGTTGCTTCATTTTTCCACTCCACTTGGTCAATCTAGACACAGTTTAAATCTTTCATTTCAATTGATTAAAGTTCAAAAATGGCATAGGAATAACCATTTCATTCCTCTTTAAAATACTGTTTGGATGAAGAAGCTCATGTTTAACCTACACTTTGAGACTTTATTACTTAAGTTTTCTCTTTTTTTTTTTTTAAAGCAGGGTGTGGTTATTCTACCATAGGTATTATTGTATGTAAAAAATAAAAAGAATAGATTATCTTCCTCATCATAAGTACACTTCTCTAAAAATGCAATGAAAATTGTAACTGTTAACATCTAGTGGTTAGTAATTCTCTACAGGCACCTTCAAATTCATACTGATGTTGGGCCCAAAAGTAAAGAATTTTTGCTTGATAAAGTTCCAGGAAGCCATAAGCCAGCCACCTGTAGCCTGGTTGCCATATGAAAGCTGCCCACTTGCTCAACTCTGATCACACTGGATGGTTTTTCAAGGCCCCATCTTTCCAGGTTGACATCCATATTGCTTTCTCTAGGCCTTGCAGCTGAGGAAAGATTTCATGTTGCAGTCAAGCTGGTGATGGCCCTACTTAGTTGAATTGCAATAGCCCATATGCTTTAAAGCTTCTCTGACCCCCTTGAGCTTACCCATCATTTAATATGTAATCTATATTCTGAGTCACAAAGAAACATTTTTTTCTATAAACATGAGGTTAATCTCACTGCTCTGTGCAGATGTATTCTAACTGGCAGCATGAATTATATATTTAATCCTGTGACCCAGTAGTATTAATTAGCATTACATTTTAATTCACACATCAAAAAATACCTGTTCTGTGAAAAGCTCTTTTGCCTGGGGTACAAAAAAAAAGTCTCTCCTTTGGAAGCAAAAATGAAAGCTAGCAGAAAACCATAAGATTTTTTAGTCATGATGATAGGAATTTATAACATTGTCTATGCTATAGTACCAGAGTACTTCCCTTTAAAATACTATATGTTCAGGGATTTTAAGTCTCTAGATTACCAAATATTTATTAAATACTTACTATGTACATGGTGCATTGATAGTCTGACCATCAGAAGATTTGAATTCTAAAGTCTCAGCTGCACTACTAAAATCAGTTACTTTCTCCATAATATCTTTTTCTTCCTTGTATTTTAATATTTTTCCCAATTACATGCCCAGGCAATTTTTAGCATTCATTTTTACAAGATTATGAGTTTCAAATTTTTTTCCTTCCCTCTCTCCCTTCCCTTCTTCCTAAACTGGTAGGCAGTTTGATATGTTATACATGTGCTATCATGTAAAACATATTTCCATACTAATCACAGTTGTGAAAGAAGAAACAGAACAAAAACAAAAAAATATATAAAAAAGAATAAATTAGTGAAAAATATGTACTTCATTTGATCTGTATTCATAGTCCATCACTTCTTTACCGGGATATGGATAACGCTTTCCTTCATCAGTCCTTTGTACTTGCCTTAGATCATTGTGTTTCTGAGAAGAGCAGTCATTCATATCTGATCATCACACAATGTTACTAATGCTATGTACAGTTTTTTCTTGGTTCTGTCCATTTGCATCAGTTTGTACAAGTCTTTTCAGATTTTTCTGAAATCTGTCTGTTCATCATTTCTTTTTACACAATTGCATTCCATTGCATTCATATACCACCACTTATTCAGCCATTCCCCAATTTATGGGCATCCCCTCAGTTTCCAATACTTTGCACATGTTACATATGTAGATCTTTCTCCTTTTTTATGATATTTTTGGACTATAGACCTAGTAATGGTACTGCTAGATTAAAGAGTGTGCACAGTTTGGTTGCTCTTTGGACATAGTTCCAAATTGCGCTCCAGAACAGTTGGATCAGTTCACAACTCTACTAGCAATGCATTAGTATTTCAATTTTCCCACATCCTCTCCAAAATTTATCATTTTCTTTTTTTTGTCACATTAGCCAATCTGACAGGTATGAGGAGGTACCTCAGAGTTGTTTTAATTTGTTTTTCTCTAACCAAAAGTCATTGAGAGCACTTCTCCATATGCCTATGGATAGCTTTGATTTCTGTATCTGAAAACTGCCTGTTCAAACCCTTTGACCATTTATCAATTTGAAAATGGCTTATATTCTTATAAATTTAACACATTTATCTATATATTTGAGAAATGTGGCCTTTATCGGAGATTGTAAAGATAATGCTGTAAAGATCATTTCCAGCTTTCATCTTTCATTCTAATCTTGGTTGCATTGGCATTGTTTGTGCAAAAGTTTTTAATTTAATATAATGCCTTTTGTAATGTTCTCTCTTATTTGATCATGAATCTGTAACTCATTTAATTTCTCATTTAAGAATTTGGATACTGTACCGCTTGGTGCATATATGTTTAGTTTTGATATTACTTCATTGTCTGGTACCTTTTAGCAAGATGTGGTTTCCTTCCTTATCTCTTTTAGTTAGGTCTATTTTTGCTTTCACTTTCTCTGAGATCAGGATTGCTACACCTGCCTTTTTTTACTTCAGCTGAAACATAATAGATTCTTCTCCAGCCCCTTGGAAGGAGGTTCATCCTTCATTGCCGCAGAAGACCATGCCATCAGAGAAATGATAACATGACTTGCACTTGATTTTGTTTTGAGTGAGGGAGGGCTGTGCAGGTCACCAGCCTCACTTCTCCTCCAGAGCCATCTGGATCCAGTGACCAGATATTCATCAGGATGACTGGAGATGACCCAGGATGAGGAAGTTGGGGTTAAGTGACTTGCCCAAGGTCACACAGCTAGTGACTGTCAAGTGTTTGAGGTGAGATTTGAACTCAGGTCCTCCTGACTCCTGCACTGGTGTTCTTTCCATGGTACCACCTAGCTGCCCTTACTTTTACTCTGTGTGTGTGTCTCTCTACTTCAAGTGTATTTCTTACAAACATGTTGTAGGATACTGGCTTTTGATCCACTCTGCTATCTATTTATATTTTATTAGAGAGTTCATCCCATTCACATTCACAGTTATGATTACTAACTGCATATTTCCCTTCAACCTATTTTCCTTCCGGTTTGTCTTCTCTCTCTTTCACCCTTTCCCTTTTAACCAGTGTTTTGCTTCTCTCTACTGCCTCTCCTGATCTGCCTTCCCTTTTGTCAGTCCCCATGCCTTTTACTTAATCTACTTCCCTCCTACTTTCCTGTCAAGTAAAATAAATTTCTACATTCAACTGATTGTGTATATTATTCCCTCTGTGAGACAATACTGAAGAGAGTAAGGTTTAAATGATGCCCATTGCCCACCCTCCCAACATTCCCTCCACTATAATATGCTTTTCTTGACTCTTCATGTGAAATAATTTGCCACATTCTATTTCTCCTTTCCTTCTGCAGCCACTGTATTCCTTTCTCTTTCTTTAATTTTTTGTCTTTCATTCACTTTGTACCCATACTCTCTATCTATCTATCTACCTATCTATCTGTCTATCTATCTATCTATCTATCTATCTATCTATCTATCTATCTATCTATCTACATATATATATATGTATTCCTTGTAGTTATAATACTAGTGGTACAATTTTTTTTTAATTAAAATATCATCTTCCCATGTGACTATGTAAACAGTTCAGCTCCATTGAATCCCTTATGTTTTCTTGTTTTTTTTTATTTTTATATTTTTAGGCTTCTCTTGCATCTTGATGTTGGAGATCAAATTTCTTGTTCAATTCTGGTTTTCTCCTGATGAAATCTTGAATTTTTTTCTTTTTCATTGTATGACTATTTTTTCCCTTGAAGTATTATGATTAATTTCACTGCATAGGTGATTGTTGGTTGTAGTCCTAGTTCCTTTGCCTTCCAAAATATCATAGTCCATCACCTCCAGTTCTTTTATATTGCAGTGGCTAAGTGCTGTGTAATCCTCATTTTGGCTCCCCAATATTTGAATTGCTTCTTTCTGGCCACTTGCAATATTTTTTCCTTGACCTGATAATTCTGAAATTTGACTATAATGTTCCTTGGGGTATTTATTTGGGAATCTCTTTCTTGAGAGGATCAGCAGATTCTTTTGATACCTATTTTACCCTCTTGTTCCAGAATATTAAGGCAGTTTTCCTCAATAATTTCTTACAGGATGCTGTCTAGGTCCTCCTTTGGATTGTGGCTCTCAGGTTGTCCAATGATTTTGACATTGTCTCTCTTCGATCTATTTCCAGATCAGTTGTTTTTCCCATGCAGTATTTTACATTTTCTTCTATTTTTTTCATTCTTTTGAATTTTTTGATTTGTTCTCAATGTCTCATAGAGTCATTAACTTCCACTTGTCCAATTCTAAATTTTACTGAGTTGTTTTCCTCAGTTAGCTTTTATACTTATTTTTACATTTGGCCAATTCTGTTTTTTAAGCAGTTTTCTTTTTCAAGCTGTTAACTCTTTTTTTTTTATAATTCTCTTGCAACACTATAATTTCTTTTCCCAATTTTTCTTCTACCTCCCTTGTATGATTTTTGTTCCTTTTTTAGCTCTTCCATGAGCTCTTTCTAGGCTTGAGACCACTTCTTCCTTTTTTTGTTTTTAAAATAGAGAGATGATTTATTATTTTCAAAGTGGAAAGACCAACATAATAACATTTTCCCCCACTACCGTTTCCCCAAGGACCTAATCAGCCATGGCTTTAGGGATTAAGGTCTGTGAAGCCTAATATCCCTGAGGCAGCAGAAACCAGACAAAATGCCTCCACTGTCCCCCTTATTCCTTATTCTCTCAACCTGGGCAATTGATGAGAACTGTGAAGTCAGAAACCTTTAAGAGAACCAAGTAGGCTGATACTTGGAGGTTAGAATGGCTAATTTAAAGAGTTTTAAGTAGGATATTTTTATGTCTTCACTGGTAATTTATTTTTATACCCTGTCTTGGGCCACCTGTGTCAGTGGCAAGAACCTCTGGTAATACCTCTTGGTGACATTGATCATCAGCTCCTCAGTGCACTCTGAGAGCTCCCCAGAGAAGAGTCCTAGATGGTCTGAGAAGATGGTGAATGGTGGTACTACAGTTTCAGGATATAATACCATATTGTCTAGAATTTTGTAACAGTCTTTCAATACACAGCTTCAGCCAATTACACAGTTCTTGCCTATGTGGACATAGGAAACAATTTGGGCTGCACTGACCACACAATCCTCTTCAGTAAAGACATGGCCACCAATGTGTATAGGAAAGAATGCAACTTCATTGATAAATTTCTTAAATGATGGTCTTATGATACTACAGCTTTTCACAACACAGTGACACCCAGTCCTTACATTTGCCATGTCCCCTTGAATAACACAGTCATTCATTGTGATTGCCTTTCCATTTAGGGCAATATTTTGGCTTCCTCAAGAATCGACTGGTGATTGACTTTGTTTCCAGATGCTGACTCAATGTACTCAGACTTATTGTAGACTAGGTCACTCAATTCCATCTCTGCAACCTCTGTATCCTAAGCTTGTCTCCCTTCCTCCTGTTTTCACCCTTCACATTTCCCGCTTTTCTTTGGGGGGTTGCCCGTAGGTGCTATCCTCTTCTAAATTTGTTCCTTGATCTTTCCTGTATCCACAATAACTTTCTATAGTAAGATTTGGTTTTTTTTTTTATTGTATGTTTGTTCGTCTTTTTTTAACCTTTTTCCTTTCTTTTAAATTTGAGCTGTGCTTCTGTGGTGAAAGGGACACTATCTCAGGTTTGTTGTGCCAGGATTTATAGTCCCTGGCTGCTTACACAGTGCTGCATTGAGGTTGCCCTGAGGTACATGGGGGAATCCTTGCATCTGGTGCTGAGCTGAGGGTTTGGGGAGAGCTGTGGCTGGTGCTGATGGAGGCCACAGGGATCTGGAAGCTTACCTTGTGCTGAGCCAGAATCCTAGTGCTAGCATCTGGCATGCCCTGAGGTCAGTGAGATGCTTCTTCATTTCCCAGGTCTTTGCTGAAGCATGTAGTGGTCTGGCTGCTTGAGGTTGCCTGTTTTTCCAGGGCTATGCTGTAACACTAGCTATTTGTTACAGGTTCTTGGAACTGGAGTCTGCCCCTTCCCCTGGTTATGCTGAGGCATGCGGGGGGCCTGGATGTTAGCATTTGCCTGCTCCACCAGACTAGGGCTCAAGATTTCTTGCTTTTTTGCTGGAATGCTTTCTGTCCTGGATTGTGCTCCCCTTCTACCATTGTGAGACAGACCTTTCTTGCCAATCTTCCAAATTTCTTGGGCTAAAAGATTGTTTAACCCCATTTTTGCTGATTCTGTTTTTCCAAGATTTGTTTTGGAGTGCTATTTTATGGTTGTTTGGAGGTGAATATAGGATGGTTATACTGATTCATTGCTGACTCCACCATCTTGGCTCCCAGAAGTCCCCATTTCTTCATTTTAAAACAAAAATACTTGATGTCTTTTCTCCTTTTCTCTTCTTCCTTTGCTCTCCTTCCTTCTTGTCCACATCTCTCCTTCTGACATAAGTTTCTCTGTCTATGTATCTCTATCTCTTTGTCCCTATCAATCTGTGTCTGTGTCTCTGTGCATCTATATCTGTCTGTCTCTGTCTCCATATCTGTGTATATCTCTGTGTGTTTCTCTGTCTCTCTCTCTCTTTCTGTCTCCATCTCTGGTTGTCTCTGACTCTCTGTGTGTCTGTCTCTCTGTCTCTGTCTTTCTCCCTGTCTCTCTGTCTCTGTTTCTGATTCTCTCTCTCTCTCTTTCTGTCTCTGTCTCTCTCTTTCTCTCATCAAGGAAATGGTTTCTGCTATGGACTAGAAATAACCATATAAAACTGACTAGGAGAGGAGAGGAGAGGATAGTGCAGGATAAAATAAGAGAGCACCTCACTACCTTTGCTTGATTCAAAATACCAGGGCCAGAAGATTTACACCCCCATCTAGTGAAGAATTGGCAAATATGACTGCTGAGACTGTTGGTGAACTCCAAAAGATTAGAAAGTGGAAAAGATAATGCAGGATTGCAGAAAAGCAAATATTTCTCCCTATTTAAAAATAAGGAGAGAATGGAATATGAAAACTGTGGACTGGAGAAGCTACCTTAAATTCCTTGAAAAATTCTAGAAGTTATCATTAATAGGATAATAAATGTCCTCAAAAGTAACTAATACCATATTCATTTCATTTCTTTTTTAAATAGAGTTACTAGACTGGTAATCTGAGGAATCTTATGGATATAGATTAGTTATATTTAAACAATGTATTTGACAAAGTGGCTCTGGAGGGGTGGAGCCAAGATGGCAAAGCAAAAACAAGGACTTGTTTGATCTCTTCCCCCAAACCTCTCAAAATACCTGTAAAAATGACTCTAAATAAATTCTAGAGCTACAGAAGTCACAAAATGACAGAGTGAAACAAATCTCCAGCCCAGGACAACCTAGAACATTGATAGGAAGGATATATTGCACCAGGTTGGGAGTGGAGTACAGTCCATCACAGTCTGTGCCAGCACAACCAGTACCAGAGCAGGCCCCAGGGGACTGAATCACTGGCAGCTGTAGCAGTTTTCAGACTTCTCAACCCCCAAATGCCAAAGACAACATACAATGTCAATAGGAAAGCTTTTCAAGACTTGGATGAAGAGGAGCAAGGTCTGGTTCAGGTCAGGCCCCAGCATGAGGGCAGTTTTCAGACTCATGCTGGTGGCAGCAGCAGCAGCAGCAGCAGTGGCTGCTTCTGAAGCTCTGGGCCCACAGATAGTGGGGAATTGAGCAGCTAATGCAAAACCTCTGAAACCTAGAACAGTACACCCCCTCCCATCCCCACTGGAAGCAGAGTCCTACCTTGACAAAGAGTTAGAAAGCCAAGTATTTGACTGGAAAAATGAGCAAACAGCTTTTTAAAAAACTCATACCAAATAATCTTTCTCTGGTGACAAAGAAGAACAAAACAAAGAACCAGAAGAAGACAACAAAGTCAAAGCTCCTACATCAAAAGCCTCCAAGAAAACTATGAATTTGTCACAAGCCATAAAAGAGCTCAAAAAGAATTTTGAAAATCAAGTAAGAGTAGAGGAAAAAGTGGGAAGAGAAATTAGAGTGATGCAAGGAAACTGTGAAAAACAAGTCAACAGTTTGTTAAAGGAGACCCAAAAAATACTGCAGAAAATAGCATCTTAAAAATAGACTAACCCTACATGATCTAGGTATAAAGGCTGATACTATAAACAAATTAGGGAAGCAAGAAATAGTTTATTTCTCAGATGTGTGGAGAATGGAGAAATTTATGGCCAAACAAGAGATAAAGAACATTATGAAATGCAAAATTCATCATTTTGATTACATTAAATTGAAAAGCTTGTGCATAAACAAAGCTAATGCAACCAAGATTAGGAGGGAAGCAAAAAACTGGGAAAGAAGTTTTATAACTAGTGTGTAATAAAGGCCTCATTTCTAAAATAGATAGCAAACTGGATCAAATTTACAAGAATATAAGCCAATCCCCAACTGATGAATGATCAAAGGATATGAACAGGTAGTTTTCAGAGGAAGAAATTAAAGCTATCTATAGTCATATGTAAAAATGCTCTAAATCTCTATTGATTAGAGAGACACAAATCAAAACAATTCTAAGGTATCACATTATATCTATCAGACTGGCTAACATGACAAAACAAGAGAAGGATAAATGTTGGAGAAGATGTGGTAGAGTTGGAACACTTATTTATTGTTGGTGGGGCTGTGACCTGATCCAACCATTCTGGAGAGCAATTTGGAACTATGCAGAGGGCTATAAAAATGTGGACACCTTTTGACCCAGCAATATCACTTCTAGAGCTGTATTCCAAAGAAATCATAAAAATGAGGAAGGCCCCATGCATACAAAAATAGTTATAGTAACTCTTTTTGTGGTGACCAAGAACTGGAAATTGAGGGAATGTCCATCAATTGGGGAATGACTGAACAAGTTGTGGTATATGAATGTAACGGGATATAAGAAATATGAACAGGTAAATTGCAGAAAAAAAAACTGGAAAGACTTATATGAACTGATGATGAGTGAAATGAGCAGAACCAGGAGAGCATTATACACAGTAAGAGACACAGTATGTGAGAACTATTTCTGATAGACTAAGAACTTCACTGCAATGTAGGACCTAAAACATTTCCAAAGGACTTGATGCAGAATGCCATCTATATGCAAAAAAGGATTATGGAATCAGAGCGCAGAAGGAAGTAGACTATTTTCCCTTGTGTTATGTTTTTTTTTGTTTTGATTCTTCTCTTGGTTTCTCCCATTTAATTTTCCTATTCAACATAACTAATGTGAAAATGTGTTTAGTAAGAATGTATGTGTAGAGCCTACATATGATTGCATGCCATCTTGGGGAAGGAGGGAAGAATGGGGGTAGGAGTGAGGGGGAGAAAATTTAAAGCATCTGGAGGTGATCGTTGAAAATTGGAAACAAATAAATTAATTAAAAAATCTGAGAAAAACAGACTAACCAAAATGGCACAGGAGATCCAAAAAAACCAATGAGAATAAGAATGCCTTAAAAAGCAGAATTGGCCAAATGGAAAAGGAGATCCAAAAGTTCACTGAAGAAAATTATACCTTCAAAATTAGAATGGAGAAAATGGAAGCTAATGACTTTTATGAGAAATCAAGAAATTATAAAATGAACAAAAGAATGAAAAAAAATAGAAGACAATGTGAAACATCTCATTGGAAATACCATTGATCTAGAAAACAGATTGAAGAGACATAACTTAAAAATTATTGGACTACTTGAAAGCCATGATCAAAACAAAGAGCCTAGACAAAGTGACTTTTGTGATTTTCACTGAGGAGACAGGAAGATCAGGGATATACTATAACATATTTAGGTAGACTGTTGAACTGGTTAAATGGTATGACTCAAATAGTAGTCACTGATGAGTGGATGTCAGCTTGGAAAAAGGTCTCTTGTCTACTTCCAAAGGAATCTATGCTTGTCTCTTTAACATTCTTAACAATAGCTTATATGAAATTGGGTACCTCAGTGAGAAAATCATGAAGCGAAAAAAGACAGAGACTTTGTGTTCAGTAGTTCATATTGGAATGATACACTGAACACCAGAGGTTCAGAAGCAAAGGTTTGTTGCTCATAGTTTAGGAGGGTAGAATGCATGTGAGCCCCTGGGGTCCAAACTTAAACACACTAGGGAAGAATTTTTATATGTAGTGTCCAGCAAAACAATGAACTTTACTTCCACTAAAAGCTGAATTAAATCCTATGTCTGTAAACAGCCTCTCATCTGTATCAGCCCCAAAAAGAATTCGGGAAATATAAATAAGTGAATTGGAATTTATCACAATAATCTAAGATATAGTACCTGCCAGAGGGAAATCAAGACAGGATAGACCTCCCTCCTCTTCTGCAGAGGTGACAGACCTCCGAACTGAAAGCATGAGGGAGTCAGAGAAGAGAGGTTTCTGTCAGTGCTAGGCTAAATGATATTACCCTAGCTGAAAAAGCACAGCAATGATCACAGTGTATGAGAGTTGTTTGTTTTTTGGTTTTTGGTTTTTGGTTTTTTTCTGGTAGAACTTCTTAGAACTTCACTGCAATGCAAGGACTTAGAAAAATTCCTATTGGTCTTTTAAGGAAAAATACCTTTCACATCCAGAGAAAGAACTATGCAATTCAATTGCAGAACGTAGCAGATCATTTTTTTTTTTTGGTGTGCATTACATTTTGGTTTGTTTTATGATTTCTCCCATTCATTTTAACTCTTCTACATAGCATGACTACAGTGAAAATGTATTTAGGAATGTATGTGTAGAGCCTATATAAAATTGTATATCACCTGTGGGAGGGTGAGGGAATGGGGGGGGGAGGGAGGGGGGAAATCTAAGTTATATGGTAGTGATCACTGAATACTGAAAATTAATAAAATTAATTTTAAAAAATTTTAAAAAGAATGGCTTAGTATCCAGAACCATGGTGGTGATATTCTCACTGTCCTCTGCTCTGATCAGATCATATCTGAATTTTTGATCAATTATAGATTCCACATTTTTAGAAAAACATTAAATATGTGGATTGGATATAGAAAAAGGCAACCAAGATCGTGAAAGGGCATGAGATCACACGAAACGAATAAATTGGTGAAACAAGGGAACTTTAACCTTAAGATTAGAAGGCTTAGAGGGATATGATATTTATCTTCAAGTATTTAAAGAGCTATAGAAAAGATTAAACTTGTCTGCTAGACCAAAGAGAACAGAAATAGGAAGAGTGAGTGAAGTGACAATAGGAAATTTAGAGTTCGATATAAAGAAAATGTTCTTAATTGAAGTTAACCAAACGTGGAAAGAGATGTCTTGAGTAATGGGTCCCTCTTTACTATAGAGAGTGAGAATGCAACTATTGCTTATATAATTTGACTGGTATAGGAGGACAAAATTGGATTACACCACGAGGTAAATTGGATACTCTCTGTATGTTTCCTTTAGCAGAAGATGATGATTCTTTCCTTATTTTGAAAACAAGTTGGAAATCCATTCCCATTGGAATTCACCTCATTCTTTAAATCCTTATCAACAAATATTTACCCATTACTTTCTATGTGCAAAGCACTGTGCTAGGCAAAGGAGATAAGAGAAAAAAATCAAAACATCTCTTCCCTCAAAGATCTTACATCCTATGGGAGTGGGGTAGTGATACAACCTATATATCTGCCTACTGATAATAGTTCATTCCTGGAAAAGGAGGGACTCTTCACAATAAAAATTTTAGAGAGATGGATAAACCAAAAGAAGTAGCATGTTCTTTTGGTTGGAGAAAACTAGAAAGTAAGGAAGTATTGTCTTTGTACCATCCCTCTCTTTTCTATGGGGACTGTGACCCCAACCACATATTGACGTTTCCTTCTTGTTATATATTCAAATATTAAATGGATCCACGATCTCATTGACTTGGAAGTTCCCTTCCACTATGGAGTTCACCACTCATCCAATATTGCCCATCTTGTGTGACTGGCAGTTATGTCCTAAGAGGTTCACCCAGTGTGCTAAATTCCTTTCTTCTCATATTGAAGGGTACCATTGGAACACTGGAGCTGTCTACCCATTGTCTCTCATGCATATCATGTGACTAGCCCATATTTTCTTCCTATCATGCAATTTCTTGATCTCATCTTCTTTTCTACAATCCTTCTAATGTCCTCATTGCCTTACTGATTATGTGTTTCTCGCACTCATCATGTGCAAGCCCATTGCCTTCTTTGGCCATCATTTTTTTAATTCTTCAGATATTGATATACCCCTGTCTCCCTAAAGTAAAATATCACTAGTATAATAATGCTGTTAAAAAGATGGACCTTTTACTTCTGACGACGGCAGCGGGGCACGCGGGAGGTGGGCAGCATGGTGTTGGAGGTGGCGGAGACAGCCCAGGGCTCTACTGGAGGTCGCTTGCCGCCCCCAATTCAAAGAGCTGCTGAGCCTCCGGGCCAGGACCCTCATTGTCATCCATTTCTGGGCACCGTGGGCTCCCCAATGCACACAGATGAATGACGTCATGGAGGAATTAGCCAAGGAACATCCCCAGGTGGCGTTTGTGAAGTTGGAAGTGAAAGCAGTTCCTGAAGTGTCTGAGAAATACGAAATTAGTTCTGTCCCAGCCTTTCTGTTCTTTAAGAACTTGCAAAAAGTAGATCGGTTAGATGGTGCCTATGCTCCTGAGCTGACCAGGAAAGTGGAGTCCCATGTCTCCAGCCATGTTCGACCTGAACCTTTGGCTGAAGAAGCTGGCAAATGCTGCTCCCTGCATGCTCTTCATGAAAGGGTCTCCACAAGCACCCCGCTGTGGCTTCAGCAAGCAGATGGTGGAAATTCTTAACAAGCATAATATTCAATTTAGCAGTTCTGATATCTTTTCGGATGAAGATGTGCGCCAAGGACTCAAAATGTACTCCAATTGGCCCACTTATCCTCGGTTATATGTGTCTGGAGAGCTGATTGGAGGTCTTGATATTGTGAAGGAACTGGAAGCATCTAATGAGCTTGATACAATTTGCCCCAAAGCCCCCAAACTAGAAGAAAGGCTCAAAGTACTGACAAATAAAGCTTCTGTCATGCTCTTCATGAAAGGAAACAAACAGATGGCAAAATGTGGATTCAGCAAACAAATTCTAGAAATTCTTAAAGACACAGGTATTGATTTTGAGACACTTGATATCTTGGAGGATGAGGGACTAAAAGCTTACTCCAACTGGCCAACATACCCCCAGTTGTACGTGAAAGGTGAGCTTGTTGGAGGATTGGATATAGTTAAGGAACTGAAGGAAAATGGGGAATTGTTGCCTATCGTGAGAGGAGAAACTTAAGGAACCACAAGGCTGCGAAGTACTGCCCAACACATTTCCTGAGCTTGGAACAATTCATGAGTTAGTCTTGGGAAGTAGGAGGGAGCCCAGGGCTTCTTCACCTGCTCATCACCTGCATCTGGCCTTCCTGCCTAAGGTTATGCTCTCTATATATGGTCACGTTCTCCCCCTCCCTCCCCTTCCACCACAGTGGGATACTCTCAACATCTCAAAATTCTATTAAAAAAGAATGCATTAAAAAAAAAAAAAGATGGACTTTTGCTTTCATGGAAAAGTAGGACAACTGATAAAAGAATAAAGGTGCTAGATGGCAATGACTTAGCATCAACTCTCCCAAGAGTATTTGCATTTTAAGAGTATTCTTGGAAGCTCAAAAAAAAGGAAGCATTAATAGAGGAATTAAGCACAATAGGCTAGATGAAAAATGCTATTTGAAAGAATATTCTCTGGAGATTCTATAATATATATTGTTGTTCCGGACCTTCTCTTTTTGTTGCATCAGTAAAAACTAAAAGGAGGAAGTTCAGTTCACATCCTCCAGTGATTCTGAGTCTCTTGTCACTAGTTGGCCTTGTTTTCTATCCATCAATACGTCCAGCATTAGGACAGCTGGAACATTATAACAAGCAATTAAAACCATCACTGATTGTCCTAATATTGATGGACAACTAACTTTGGTTTAGACAATGAGTTGCCTTAACACTTTACATGGTATTATTTGTGCCATAATTATTTATAGGACTCACTAGTACAAAATTAACTGGGGACAAGGGACCATTTACCTGCATACCCTCAGATTTTTCCATATAAATGACTACTTATTTTGCTTATTCATGGAACTAATACTATTGAAAGAACTTCCTGCATTAATTTCAAGAGACTACCACCATGGCAACTGTCTAAGACAAGGATAAATGGGCACACTGTGGCATTTAACATCCTAATACTGTGCTGAATCACCTTGGTGCCTTCTACAGAGTCTACAATTAGCCTTGGAAATCCAAAATGAAATGATAAATTTTATCCAAGCAATAAATTTCCTTGATTTTATTATTTTCTGTCATCCACTGTAACATTCTGCGATGTAATCTCATAGTGAGATATTATACAGATAAATCACATAATGGGTAATTAATAACTCCACAGACATCTCATATTATGATCATTTGCAGTGCAGGTATGCAGAACAATTTTAATTAGTAGGGATGAGTTCTAACCTGCTTGGTTTTTATAAGACATGTTTAAAGATAAAATTGATATGTTGAGAGTCACTGTTTTTGATCATGTGCTATAACCCTTGTTTGCATAATAAAAGAGGCTTATCACATAAGTTTAATAGCAATCATAAATCTGTATTAATGAAGACATTCATAAATCCTTGAAAATGTATATCAAGGGGAAGAAAATCTCTGGTTTACAATGTTGAGTGATTCAATGTGGATGATGCTAGGTATGTTAATATCATTATGAACTGCTTTTTTTATGCATAGACATATCAATATTGTCATTATGAATTGCAATATGACAGCTTCCTTGAGAACAGAAAATCACACAGGTGAGAAATATGTAATAGCAGAGTGCTATTGTCATTTTTATATCAACATCAATATTAAATCTAAATTAGTACTGAGTTTTCATAAATACATTGTAGTCATATTTTTTGTATTTAGAAGATACTTTCGTAATTAGTATTGCAATTAAATACCGCTTATACATCAATGCTGAAATACTCAGCTCTCTGTTTTAGCAATCACCATCAGGTGCTCAACATCTTGGTTGAAGATCATATTTTGTAAAATTCCATTAAAGATAGTATTCTTCAACAAGAAAGGAAATACATGTAGAAGACTGAGTAGGAAGCTTCATTCACAAATTATTATTGAATTCTATAAAGATTGCTCTTTGAAATCTTGCAATTGTGTGAATAATCAGTGGCATTTACTCAGAAATATAGTGAGTTAAGTCTAACAAAACTCTATTTTCTATTCATTCTTTATATTAATTGAGTATTAATATTTAATTAATAATTATTTTTTAATCGAGGTGTTATTCTTGATGAGATTGCCGTATGTCATAATAAATGATTTTCTGGATTTGGAATCTGAAAAACTTCAGTTCAAACACAACTTCTACAATGCCTACAAAAGTGGCCATGGATAAGGTATTTAACCTTTCTAAGCATTTCTGAGGCATCCACTCTGTGATAGACTGTTGCTTTAGATTTCCCACACATCATTTGGAAGGTAAAATTCTTCATAGCCTACTTCTGAGGTAAAACAATGCAGTTTTATATATAAGAAGCAACGTGTAGAGTGCCCAAGATAGCTGTGCTTTATACTCACCCAGCTCCAATTTATCCATGAATCAGAATTATTTTAAATTTTCTGTTTTACTCAGAGTTGAATTGTTTGTCTAGCTCCATTAGTTAAAGCCCTCCTGTAAGAGCACTAAGGTCATGGGCTTGATCCCCATGTGAGCCAGTTAGCTTTGCTTTGCTACATGGCCACTGGCTGCTCTCTAAACCACAACTATCTATCTTGCTGATGTACCACAAGGGAAACCAGAGTGAGAGGATCGGTTTATCGGAACAAAGTTTTCATTTCCAAAAAGTAAAATAAAACATATGCTGTTCAGATGGTATCTTCATATAAAGATTCAATTTCATCTTCAACTAACATGTATTGTGTAGACTAGATGTCAATCACTATGCTAGGTGAGATTAGAGATTCAAAGATCATAAGACACAAGTCGCTGCCCTTGGAGAGCTTATAATCCACTAGAAAGCTGTGACATATGCACAAAGAACGATGATGATAAATAAAACATGACAAAGACAAGGGCTATGAAAGGCCTGAGGGAGAAAGGATCATTACTGCTTGGGAAAATCAGAAAAGGCTACACAGAGGTGATGTGAGCTAGACTTTACAGGATACCTTGTGGTTCCAGAAAAAGAGATTGAGAGCCCCAAGGACCAGTGTTAGCAAAGCAAGGGAGGAAGAACACAGAATGAAAGTTGGACAATCAAAATATTCAGCTGGTCCTCCTTAAGATATTACTAGAAAATGTAAAATCACTTATTCACATTAGGTGGAATACCTGTGGAGAATTTGTGGAAAGACATATTGCAAAGAGTAGTCTGACATAGCTTGATTGTAATCTACAATATCAGAAGGGGAATCAACATCAATGAGATCTTGAATCCATTTGAGCACTCAAGTATGGCCTGTAAAGGATGTATTTAATACTGTGGTGTTGTCATTGTTCAGTCATTTCAGTTGTGTCCAACTCTTCATGACCCAATTTGGGGTTTTCTTAGCAAAGATATTGTTTTGGTTTGCCATTTCCTTCTTCAGTTCATTTTATGGATGAGGAAACCAAGTCAAACAGGCTTAAGTGACTTGCCTAGGGTTACACAGCTAGGCAATGTCTGAGGCCAATTTTGAACTCAGGAAGATAAGTCTTCTTGACTCCAGGCCCTTCACTCTGTGCACTGCTCTTCCTAGCAGCCCCTAGTACATATTAGGTACTTAATAAATGCTTATTGATGTATATATATATATATATAAAGCATTTTGCAAGCTTTTGAGTACTAAGTGGTTTATTATTATTTTCTACCATAATATCTTACTTGGATAGATATGGTGAGGACAATATCAAAACCCCTTTCCCCATGTAAATAAGGCTAGATTTCCTCTAAAAGATATTGGAACAACCCTCCAGACTTGATTGGTGCAGAAGACTAAAGACTCAGGCTGTTGAGATCATTTCCTGGTCACCAGAATACCAAACATCCTTGAGGAAATCCAACAACCCTCCCTAATGCTAAACTGGTAGAAAATGTTGGGCTTCTCAGAAGGAGGCTCAGCTGAAGCAGTTCAAAGTGTCCTCAATACATGTACTTGTTGAATATTCTTTTCCTGCTATGGCTAACTAAATTTCCTTTTGTTAACTGTTGAGTGAAACTACAAACATCTCATTTGTTCCAATATTGATCATAAACTACCAAGGGACTGGTCTGAGTCAAGCCCAACCCAGAAAAATTGGTAAGACAATAAGATAGAATCATCTTATATTTTCCATCTGAACTTAGGACTTTCAGTGAAGCTCATCATGAACAACTAGAGATATTTATTTGACCCAACCATCTTTGGCAAAGGAATATAGTCTTTCTATCTTTACTTTGTTTTATTTTTTAACAAAATGTTTAAAAATTAATTGTAATTTTTGTTTCTTTTTAACAAAATTCTACACATTTTTATCTTGATGTAAGACCCTAGATGCATTTTAAAATTAGCATATTTTTATTCTTTATTCTATTGATTTTTTTAAGTTTTGTTGATTTTTTTTTTGTTTTTACAACATCATCATTTTAGGCATACCTCTCCTTCTATAATTAATTTACTGCACTGGCATAATAACAATGACCCATGGGAAGAACCTTGGGACATTAAAGGACCTATATATGACGAAAGGTTTCTGCAGAGAGGCAGAGAAGGAGCAAGGAAACAACAAAGAGCTCAGGAATGGGCTCTGTAGTTATCTACATGCAGAGACCTGTGTGTGTGTATGTGTGTGTGTGTGTGTGTGTGTGTGTGTGTGTGTGTGTGTGTGTGTTTGGGTTTTGTTTATGTCTCATGCCTAGCACAGTTTCTGGCACAAAGTAAGTGTTTAATAAATACCTGTAGATCGATCAATTGATACATAAGCGCCATCATACAGTGCTGCATAGTATCTCCTCATTCTAGTTTCTCAAAGCCAATCAAACACTAGAAAACCTCTCCCTCATCTGTGACTACCTAAGAAGGACCAAGGACCAAGAGGAGAGGGGCAAAGGTCTTTCACTGGGTCCTTAGCTGCTAATTAGGTGCTACCTAACCTAATATCCTCAACTCCATCCCAATATTCTCACCAAATAAGGATGTTTCCTTCTTTCTTCAAAGACAATTGGCAAATGAAATCAGGTGCAAATTATCTGGTTTTACCTTGTAGTCTATAAATCAAGCTTACAAAAGCTGTTTACTATTGGCACTTTGGTAACAATTTCACACAGGTGTTCTGCTTCAGTGTATTGTAGATTCCTTTGTTTTAGTGACAAAGTGCATGTGATTAATCAACTGCCATCACACAGGCACATATAACTTTGTCTTCCCAGTACTCATTTGGATAAGCCTATTTTATGCTTTGCCATCAATACATAAAAATGTTAGATATTTTCATGCATCTCATTAGTCATAAATATGATCACAGGTAAAATAAAGTCTCAACATTTCTCACATTTGGATTTTCTCAATTTGTCACTAAATTGTGAGATTAAGACCTGAGTGGATTCATTCTTTTATAGTCTTTTCTCATAAAATGGGGGAGGTAGATTTCTTCTGTGCTGCTGGGTAAGTGACCTATGCTTTCCTTTCCTAATAAACCACAAAAAGGAAAACATTTTGACACCTAAGAGAGAATAATTTTCTTATTCGTTAAATGAGTCAATTGGAATGACCAGGAAAGGATATCACAAATCTTTTTTAGAGAGATGTAGATTGACTTTTTATAGTCCTAAGTTTGTGCAATGCTGCACACTATTACCATTTTCAGGATCCCACTGAGGCCTGCTGCTGCAATAGTAATCACAATAATTATTGAAGGAGACAGAGTGAGGAGCTCTCTTCTAATCAGTCAGCTGTCACCAAGCAACCAGGTTTAACAAGGCTAACAATGGCTATCTCTTATATTCATGTAAAATAAAACTCCCAGGATTTGGGCATTAATGGGAAAAAGCAACAAACCATCTGACCTTTCATAGATTTGTCCTAAGTCGTGACTTCTAAGATCTCTTCTGTCTCTTCCTAGTTTGGGCCATGGTTCATTCTAGTAGATATTCTCTCCAAATGCAAATCTTCCCATAAATCAGATGTGCTTGAGATTTTGGAACTAGCATCTCTATATACAACTATGCCGCGGTGGTTTGAAGGAGTCAGAGCATTACTTAAAATTGCAAGCCAGGCAGAGACTGGGTCTGTGTACATCTCACTCAGTGGTTTTGACAAATTGACAAAACAATCAGTTTCATGGAATTTCATGGGTGAGCTATCAACAGATCATGGAGTAGGCCATTTCTTCCCTTTTATACACTGCTGGCATTCTCCAACAGGTGTTTTTGTCCCATTATTCTTGAGTCCTTTATTTATTAAAACGCTTTCATTGTATTACCCCATTTGATCCTGACCTCAGCTTTGTGACGTAGACCCTGCTTCACTACCAGAGTCATTTTCCAAATGCAGAAAGTGAAACAGAGAGAACTGAAGAGATCACTCTAAAAGGAGTAACAAAACATTTACTTAAATCCAGATCTATCAATTCCTCATCTAATGTTCTTTCTACTTTTCCCTTTTCTGAATCTTAATGATTTTTAAGGATGAAACAGTGGATAATTTTGCCAAATAACTACATGATACTATGATTCACTCGGAGCTGTAAGCTCTTTCCAATATCATGATCATACTGGTTCTTTAATTTTGGGTGGTGGTGATTTTTTAATGGTAAAGGAGGCATTGCTCAAATCCTTCACAAGTCACCCATTTGTCTCTAAGGACCTTCCTTTTGTGGTTCTTACTCTATAAACTAGACCACTGAAAGGCTAAGCTTCTGCTAATCAGATGCTCCCAAACATGATACATTTAACAGGAGTTAGGCATGGGAAACTCCTGCAACTTCTAGGCCTACAGAGTGGTCTAGACTGATCGAAATTGAAAGTTTAGGTGATTTCCCTGATCTAGCAGGTCTTAAATTAAGGTCTTCTTGCTTTAGAAATCAGTTCTCTAAACACTGCCATACTGCCTCTCATCTATTTAAGTCAAGGATTCTTAATATTTTTTGTGTCATGGATACTTTTGGCAGTCTGGTGAAACCCAAAGACCCCTTCTGAGAATAACTGTTAAATGCATTCAGCAAAATACATAGAGCTACCAAGGAACCCAATCAAATTGAAATATGGTTGTGAATTTTTTTTTAAACAAGGTTAAGAACTCCTAGTTCAAACTATACTGGAGAGAAAGGAAGTACTCCCTCTCAATATCATTATGTCTGTCACTATGATTATGTAAACACATAGGAAGCCTATTGTATTCTTTTTATCAAAGTCTATTTTCCTTTTTCTTTCTTCATTATGAAAACATCTAAAGAAGATGAAATCAGTAAGCAAAACTATGTGATTTGACTAGACTTCCCTTCGTGATTAAGTCAGTTCTAGTTTTGAGAAAAACCTCTATGACAAAACATCATCCATGCTACTGTGGTTTACTTTGTCATAATTGGGCATGTCTAATGACTAAAGGTACTTTCCTTGCCAGTAAATAACTATGGGAATCAATCTGTCACAATTTAACTTAACAATTCCACAATATACTTCACCTCAGCATCTTTCCAGGTAACCCTACACAGGCTTGGTTTCTCACTAAAAACAGGAGCATTGCATAAAAACAGCACAGAATTGTTGTAAGATTAAGGTTTGTATGTGTAAGTTGCCTTATCACCTTCAAAACTTACTAGTCTCTTTTCTCCCTGAGAAAAGAATTATTGCCTTCTAGTTTAGCAAATTCATGACCAAGCCCATAAGTCTCCACCTAGAGGAAAATGACCCATTCTGTCTATTTCTTGAAAAGTAAAGAACTCAGCATTACCTCAGATCATCAGCTATTCTGAATTCTTTGTATTTGTCACTTTTTTTGGCAAATTATGCACAGAGGCAATGCTTGCATTTATCATTCTAAAGCATAGGGGGAAAGCTGCCAACCATACTGTCAGAAAGGGGGATGGGACATAAGTCTTAGGACATCTATTTGCCAATGTGCTGAAAATTTTGCACCTGTGATGCATTGCTAGCATTTTTTAAGAGGACAAATTATAGAGACATGAGTTAGCATTTTTTATTGCTGGCAAAGGTGATGTCAGTTTGGAGCTGCTAACTCTGTTCCTGGGTCTAGAAATTACATGAATTATAAAATTCTTTAAGAAGTGTTTATTCTATCTGCCAATGAAGTTCTCCTAATTTCCTTAGTACAGACAAAATATTGTGACCACATCCTATTTGCAGGTTGCATGTCCAAGACTGTAATATTGTTTTCCTTCATCAGGTCTGGTTTTCTTTTGTGTTTGTGTTGTGTTGCATTGTTCTGTTCTGTTCTGTTTGTTTTCCTTGATCCTTTATTTCATACCTTGACTTTCTTTTAAGCAACGCATACTTAGGCCAGGGGATGAAAGTGAACAGCACTTTTCAGCATAAAGAAACTTCCATGCCAGCATTCTCTGCATAATTCAAACATGCAGTGGGGAGAAATTACCAGCATAATTCCATTGTGTCATTTACACAGTTATACTCAATTGATATTCCCTGAAGGCACCATTTCTTTCCCATTTCTGCCTCTCTGTCTCTCATTCCCTCATTACATACTGGGCTATATTCCAGAAAACAGGAGGTCAATCCAAAAGCCATTTTTAAAAAACTGGTCCCTTGTCTCTCACTCTTAGCTTGTTATAATAGTACTGAGCTAACACTAAGTACAGAATGGGGAAGAAGAATCCCATTTTTCATTGCAAGTTTCACTTAAAAAATAATAATCCGCAAATAGGCGAGTTCTATATCATGTTCTGCGTGACATTTCTGTTCTATCCATTTACAATCGTAGTACTTTAGATATCTGGATTAATAATTGTAAAAACCCCTCTGTTAATCAGAATTCATTTTTAGTAAAGCAAGCTCCATTTATAATTTTTTCATAGTCCTGAATGAGGAATGTTGGGCTCCTATCGTTCAAAAACATCCAGCTAGTATAAGGGATACAGTGTTGCCTGAAGTCACACTTTCAGACATTTACTAGCTATGTGACACTGGGCAAGTCTTTTAACCTTTTTGCCTCAGATTCCTCAACCGTAAAATGAAATTAATAATGACACACCTCCCAGGGTTGTTGTGAAGATTAAATGAGATAATATTTATAAAGTACTTAGCACAGTGATTGGCACATAGTAAGTGCTTAATAAATACTTGTCTTCTTTCCTTCCTCTACATATTATATGCATTTGGTGTATGTAGTTTCTTAATTGACTCACTAAGTAAGAACATATATGACCTCCATTTTATAGATAGTATGTATAAGGTTTGAAAAGCAGTACCTAGATCCAAGTCCTGACTCTCCTCACAGAATCCGAGACCTAGAAAGGATTGCAGAGGGCGTCTAGAACAACCCTTCATTTTATAGATGAACAAACTGAGCTCTAGATCACACTAGTAATTTATACAGTGGGTTTTGAACCCAGAAATTCTGATTCTATTATCACTGTTCTTCCCACTGCGTCAAGCGAAAGCTGTCTACTTCATCATCTCTCATTTTACAGAAAAGGAAACTGTAGTCCAGAGTGACTTGTTCAAGGTTATACAGGTTGTAAACAGCAAAGTTGTGGTTTTAACTTGAGTCCTCAGAGGTCAAAACCATTAATACTGGCTGTGCAACCTGGGCAAACTGCTGAACCTCTCAGTTGCCCAACACAACTATCTAAGACTATGTGAGTCACAAATAAAACACTTTGTATTGTTTGAAACATCACTAGAGTCAAAACGCTGTGGTTTTTTTTCTGGATTCAAAATATTTGGTTTTCAGTCATGGCTTTACTACTTGCATCACCTTGGGAAGATCAGCTAACATGTATGGGTCTCATTTGCCTCATATACCAAATGAAAGGCTTGGATGAGATGACTTCTGAGGTCCCTTCCAGGTCTGTCTATGACTATAAGAAATTCAGTTTTGCTAGCAAAGAGGGAAAGATCTGAAATCACAGATTTGTCAAGCCATACTCAGCAACTTCTTTTTGTAATGGTTGGGAAAACTGAAACTCAGTTGCACATCTGGTTTAGTGGCATTGGTAGCACTAGAACACAGATTTCCATAGCTGTAGTCTGGGGATCTATCCTGTATAACTCAGTGGGAGCGACAGAGTCAGTGACAACTGGTGGTGATGATGGTCCTCCACTTTTGAAGAGGACCAGTGAGATCATTGGGCTATATCTTGACTCATGTGTGAACTGGATATAAATGAGGCAGAGTTGCACAAAGTCATCAGCTTCACTCTCTCTTCCAGAGTCTTTGACATCCAGTGGCAAGACAAAAGTCAAGATGACTAGGAAAGGCCAAGAGCCAGTTGATGACCTTGTCTTTGATGCCTGAACAAGCTCCAAATGCTTTACAGCACAAGCTTCAGTCATATTTATAGACTTTGGAACATATTTTTCTCATGCACACATTCTCCCAGGGGTAGACTTCACATGCTTGGGGTAGGCCAATGTCCCCTCCCATTGGGTTAGAAGCATCCAGTAGACTCAAAAAAGAAAATGGAAGGAAGCTAGAAAACAGCAAGAATAACAACAAAGACAACTTAACCTATTGTTGTCTAAAGTTCATCTTGTAAAGGAAAACTGTGTTACAGAGAGGTTCCTTATGGTAACAAAATGGTTACAAGGTTCTCATGGTACAAGGTTACATTTGGAAAAGTGACTTGTCCAAGGTCAAACTGCAACTCTTTTCAATATCCCTACTCAAGGACTCTCTTCTAGTGTACCTTATTCACCTAGTATCCATTTTCTGAATGATATCCACAATCCCTCAACATATATAAAGACATCCACTGTACGCAAGAGAAGGGCCTTTGGGACAAAGGAGGTAACTCATTAAAGAATGAGCAACAGTGAACATTTCTACACTTCAGCACACATAACTGTGTACTTTCTCACTTCATCTACATTGGACAGATAGCATCTTATAGCAGAAATATACCAGGACTTTCTCGGTCTCCTTCACACTAAGCAATAAATCTCCATAGATCATTCCCACTAACTATGGGTGTCCTACAGGGTTCTGTCCTGTATTAACCTTTCTTTTCTCCCCATTCTATTTCACTTGATTCTTTCATCAGCTCTCAAGGATTCAATTATCACCTATAGGTTAATGGTTCTCAGAGATCCTTATCCAGTTTTTGGCTCAGTGTTGGGAAAGCCTATCTCAATCTGTCTCTCTCCTGCTTTGTCAGTCTTCTTATACCTTAAACCTTCCTCCAGTTACTCTGCCATCTACTGGCACTGGCTTCCCGGCTCTTCTTCAAATAAGATATTCCATCTCCTAACTAAGGACGTTTTTTCTGGTGGTTCCATGCCTGGAATATTCATTCTCTTCATCTCTGTCTCTTGCTTTTATAGTTTCCTTCAAATACCAGCAAATCCCCACCTTCCATAAGATACATTCATCAACCCCACCCTAATGCCATTGACTTCCTTCTGCTCTTTATTTCCCATTTATCCTATATGTAGTTTGTTTATACCTGATTGTGGTCTCCCCTTTAAGTTCCTTAAGAGGGACAACTATTTTTCCCCTTTCTTTGTATCCCCAGGACTTAGCACAGTGCCTGGCACATAGTAGGAGCTTAATAAACATTAATTGACTGACTAACCTAAAGCCAAGAAATTGAAGAGTTCTACTTGTGACACATACTAACTGTAACTAGCAAGTGAAATCATCTCTGAGTCTTCAGTTTCCTCACCTACAATTTGGATGATATTTATTTTTATTTATTTAGATATATATCTACCTTTTGTGAGCAAAATACTTAATATGCTTCAAAAGGTTTTACAAATGTAACTTATTATTCACTTATTTAGACAGTTACTAAGTATATATTACGAGCATAACAATGGAGGATTCAGAGATGGGAAAGGATATAGTGATTTAAAAAATAGTAATGGGCCTTTGTTCAAAAGGTCCTTAAAATTTGTTTTCCAATATGTCCTTCCTACATGAAACTCCAATAAAAATTCTTGTAAAGTTTTCATGTGGTGAATCTGTGGTAGTGAGAGAATTGGGATGGGGATGTAAATAGATCCAATTGTACATGTTTTTAACTATCAGTTTGCATTTCTTCCCCTCCCCCAACCTCAGCACAGAAAAGTTCAAGAAAAACCCTGCAAGCCACAAAGCACAACCACAAATGCCTTTTAGGTTGATCTGGTTTACCAAATACGTATGAAGAGTCCCATACCATATCTTTGTGTACAAGGAAGTGCTTCCTCTTCCTGACATCTTTGAGTTTCATACCCCATATTGTTATGGTCAGGGCATTCAACTTCATTATTTTTAAATTATTGTCTGGCAAGTTTCCTGGACCCCAGGATCCATATGTTAAATTGTAAACCCTCTTGAATTGCTAACTAGATAAAAACACATTCCTTAAAAACTAACTCTATTGAAGTTAATTTTTTTTTCATCTTCAAACTATTTGGAAGTTATCAATCATAATATAATAGCAATTTCACTGTAAAAGGTTCTTACGCAAAATGAAACTATTGGTTGAAGTTCTGCAAATGGTTCCATCTAAAGCCAATACTTAATTCTCAGAAGTAATGATGGTGGTGGTGGTGGTGATGATGATGATGATGATCCTAACTGACATTTTACAGTTTACAAAGTCTATATAATCTCATTTGATCAGCATACAGTCCTTTGAAGTAGATAAAATGTCTTAATATCCCCATTTTATAAATCAGTCAGTCAACAAGCTAAATTTGTTAAGTGCCACCTGTGTGTCAGGCACTATGCTACATGGTGGAGAAACAAAATCCAAAAGTGGAAATAGTCTTCAACTTCCAGAAACTTGCATTCTAATGAGGAAGAGAATGCATAATTACATATACATGTAGATGCACATATATGTAATCATATAAATAGCATTTATATAGCTTTAAGGTTTGCAAAATAATTTATTGGCATCATCTCATTTGATCCTAACAACAGCTCTGTAAAGTAGATAGTAATATTATTATCTCCATTTTACAGATAAGGAAACTGAGGCTGAGAGGGGTTTAAACAATTTGCCCAAACTTACACAACTAAAAAGTATCTAAGTCAGGATTCTAACTGATGCCAAGTCTACTACATCAACTAACTGCCTAAATAACTAGGATATATTCGAAGTATATACATGGTAACCTAAGAAGGAAAAATACTACATCTATAGGGACCAGCAAAAGCATTTTAGAGTAGGTGACACATGAGCTGAGTCTTGAAGGAAACTAGAAATTCCAAGAAGTAAAACTGAAGAGGGAGAGCATTCTAGGTATGGAGCAGCAAGGACAAAGGCACAGAAACTATGTAGGGGTAATAGAAAGTAGACCTGTATGACTAGTTCATGGTAAGTATGAAGGCATGTAATGTTTAAGAAGAATAAAAAGTAGAGAGGAGCCAGGTTGGGTAGCTTTGGATATTAACAGAGGAGTTCCTAGTTTAACCTAAAAGTAAAAGTGATCCACTGGAGTTAATTGAGTAGAGGAAGTAACAAAATCAAACTTGAACTTTGGGAAAGTCTTTTCGGTGGTTGCATTAGAGTAAGGAAAGATTTGGGTCAAGAAAAACAAATAGGGAGCTCTATACCAGAGCTGATGAGAACTTGAATTATGATGATGGATGAGAGAATCAAGAAGAAAAAAAAAAAACTTGATAACCCATTACATAGATCAACCAATAAGCATTTGTTAAGAACCTACTGTACATGAGGCTCTATGCTAAGAACCAGAGATAAAAATACAAAGAGTGAAATTCTTGCTTTGTTCAAATACCTTAAGACCTTTCTGGAGAGACAATGTGCACACACATATACCTACAGTTACACGTGTGTACATATATATACATGTGTGTATGTCAGTGAATAAACATTTGCTAAATGCCTCTATGTACCAGGCACTGTGTTCAATATTGGGCAAAAAAGTAAAGGGGGGGAAAAGATAGTCCCTACCCTCAAGAAGCTCACAATCTAATGAGGAAAATAATGTACAATAAATAAATAAATAACCTATGTGCAAACAGGATATATACAGAAAAAATGGAAAGTAATCAACAAAGGGAAGGCACTAGTATTAAGAAGGAATGGGAAATGATTTCTATAGAAGGTGAGATTTTAGCTGGGACTTGAAGGAAACCATAGAAGATAAGAAATGAAGATGAAGAAAGTATTCCAAGTATGAAGGACAGCCAGTGAAAATACACAGAGCTGAAAGATAGAGTATGTTGTTAGAGGAAGAGCAATTAGTTTGATATCATTGGTTTTAATTGGGGGTGGTAAAGATTAAAAAAGCTGGAAAGGTATAGAGGAGGGACCATGATTATGAAAAACTTTGAATGTTAAATGAAAGATTCTATGTGTGTGTGTTATATTAATTATATTGATATACTATATTATATTAATTGTATCATGTCATATAATATGCTGTATTGTATCATATCATATCATATACCCCAGAGGTGATAGGAGACACTGAATTTTTTTAAATAGAACGATTACATGAGTGGACCTGAACTTTTGAGAGATTATTTTGGCAGCTGAGTGAAGAACAGACTGGAGTGTGGAGAGACTTGTGGCAGGCAGGCCATCCAGCAGACTATAGCAATAGCCCAGGCATAAGGAGATGAGGCTTGTACCAGGATGGCGGTGGTGTACATGGGAGATCTAAACTGAGAGAAGGTAAAAATGACAACCCTTGACAGTAAATTGGATATAGGGAGTGAAGGAGAGTGAGAAATTAAGGATAACACATAAGTTGCAAGTTTTGGTGAATGGAAAAATGACATTGCCTGTTACAGTAATAGGGAAGTAAGGAAGATGAGAATTTTGGGGGGACAGAGAGATAATGAGTTCAGTTTTAAAATTTAAAATTTAAGATTTCAACAGGTCATCCAGATCAAAGGGTTTAATGCATAGGAATGGAATCACTTGAGCATGTAGGTGGTTGGCCTTGGCAAAGGAAGTACCATCTCACCATGTGAGACAGGACTGAAGGAGGAGATAGTGATAAATGCCATTTAGGTAATATAGGTAAGGAAGAGAGTAGAAGATGAATCTAGGTTTTGTTTTTTCATATTTTTCACATTTTTAAATCTCATATTTTATATTCCATTTTTTGTACTTAAAATAAAAGGCACATTTCTCAATGGAGAGTGTGGGGGAGGGACAGCAAGTGGAGAAATGAGGAGGGATATAATAGCCTCTGTGGTCAGTGGAGCAGTGAGTTAAGTAGAGAGGTGCAAATACTACCTATTAGTAGTGAAGTCTCAGTTGAGATATAGTAAAACTTTGAAGTGAACCCAATCAAGATGGTTTCATAAATTTTCTCCACTTTTGTTCAGTAGCACATATGTAAGAGCAAAGGCAAAGGATGTTGGAAGTTATCCAAGATGAAGCTTGGTAGGGTATAATCATTGATAAGGAAAGGGGACAAGAAGCTCAAGAGAAGAGAATAGTGTTTAGTTGAACTGGTTCACCAAGTGGTCAGTCAAGATGGAGAAATTAGGAGTGTGGCTAGAGCAAGAGTAATGGCCTGGGAGGGAAATGAGAAATATGGGGATTGGAGGTAACAACGTGAACAAAAAGCAGCAATTGGTATTGGAAAGGGGAGAGGGGAGAACAAGAAGAACAAGAAGGAAGAAGTGGAGAAGGGATGGAGAGGGAGAGAAAGAGGGGAGGGGAGGGAGAAGGAAATGAGGAGGGAAAAGGGGGAGGAGGAAAATGTATAGTATAGAAAAAAGAATGAGAGGTGGAATGTGCTCAAGTTTGTGGAGCGGCAGATGTCCTACTAGGTGCCTCACTGATCTTGCAAAGAGCTCCCGATGCAATCATTGAATACTTTTTTAGTTTGCAAGTTTGTGTTGCAATTTTATCCCCAAAGAAGAGCACAAGTTCTTTGGACTCTAAACCCAAGCATGCAAATCAGTGATGCAACTTAGAAAACAAAAGTTTGAGATAAACTTTGTGCTAGAATGTCTGCAGCTGCTGTCAGTCTGCTAGTTTGGTGTTGACATATCTACAATTCATTACATCCACAAAAA
Source organism: Notamacropus eugenii (assembly GCF_028372415.1). NCBI lineage: Eukaryota > Metazoa > Chordata > Mammalia > Diprotodontia > Macropodidae > Notamacropus > Notamacropus eugenii. The sequence goes on along the minus strand of NC_092875.1, from coordinate 253,764,842 downwards.
GGAGAAAATTATTCATAAAAGTTCGTGAATCCACTCCAGAATGTGGTAAAGCAACCTCTCAAGTATGAAATGATTGAACTGAAAAAGATAGAAAAGTAGCTAAGCTTACAGGTAAATAAGATGGTGACCACCTCTACCCCCATCACGCTCACCAGCCCCACCTCACCTGCCCTCTAAACTGAAAGGGAGATTAGAGATGGCAGGTGTTGCCCCTTTCCCATTTTTTAACCTCTGGATTCTTCTGATATTACAAACCCTAACCCTTCCCATACAGTTTGGAGTTGCTTCTCTCCTGCCTTGCATTTTATGAGTTATTTCATGATTACTGCGTGAGGGAAAATACATGTTATCCAAATTAATGTTTTATTATCAAGAATTATATGACAAAAAGTGTAATTTCAGCAATCTCTAGTTTTTAATGGTTAAAGGAACCAAACCTCCTCTTTCCCATAGGTTCAATGTATCAACATTCATGTATTTTTTTAATTTTTTTTATTTTTAATTAATTTATTTAACTTTTAACATTCATTTTCACAAAATTTTGGGTTCCAAATTTTCTCCCCTTTTGTCCCCTCCCCACACCCCAAAACACCAAGCATTCTAATTGCCCCTATCACCAATCTGCCCCCTCTTCTATCATCCCTCCCTTCCCTTGTCCCCATCTTCTCTTTTGTCCTGCAGGGCCAGATAACTTTCTATACCCCTTTACCTGTATTTCTTATTTCCTAGTAGCAAGAACAGTACTCAATAGTTGTTCCTAAAACTTTGAGTTCCAACCTCTCTTCATCCCTCCCTCCCCACCCATTCCTTTTGGAAGGCAAGCAATTCAATATAGGTCGTATCTGTGTAGTTTTGCAAATGACTTCCATAATAGTCATATTGTGTAAGACTAACTATATTTCCCTCCATCCTATCCTGCCCTCCATTGCTTCTATTCTCTCTTTTGATCCTGTCCCTCCCCAAGTGTTGACTTCAAATTGCTCCCTGCTCCCATTGCCCTCCCTTCCATCCTCCCCCCCCCCACCCTGCTTATCCCCTACTTCCCTACTTTCCTGTATTGTAAGATAGGTTTTCATACCAAAATGAGTGTGCATTTTATTCCTTCCTTTAGTGGAATGTGGAAAAACTTCATGTTTTTCTCTCACCTCCCTTTTTTTTCCCTCCACTAAAAAGTCTTTTGCTTACCTCTTTTATGAGAGATAATTTGCCCCATTCCATTTCTCCCTTTCTCCTCCCAATATATTTCTCTCTCACCAATTAATTTCTTTTTTTAAGATATGATCCCATCCTATTCAGTTCACTCTGTGCTCTCTGTCTCTGTGTGTGTGTGTGCGTGTGTGTGTGTGTAATCCCACCCATTACCCAGATACTGAAAAGTTTCAAGAGTTACAAATATTGTCTTTCCATGTAGGAATGTAAACAGTTCAACTTTAGTAAGTTGCTTATAACTTCTCTTTGCTGTTCACCTTTTCATGCTTCTCTTCATTCTTGTGTTTGAAAGTCAAATTCTCTTTTCAGCTCTGGTCTTTTCATCAAGAATGCTTAAAAGTCCCCAATTTCATTGAAAGACCATTTTTTCCCCTGAAGTATTATACTCAGTTTTGCTGGGTAGGTGATTCTTGGTTTTAGTCCTAGTTCCTTTGGCTTCTGGAATATCCTATTCCACGCCCTTTGATCCTTTAATGTAGAAGCTGCTAGATCTTGTGTTATCCTGATTGTATTTCCACAATACTTGAATTGTTTCTTTCTAGCTGCTTGCAATATTTTCTCCTTGACCAGGGAACTCTGGAATTTGGCCACAGTGTTCCTAGGAGTTTCTCTTTTTGGATCTCTTTCAGGCAGTGATGGGTGGATTCCTTGAATACTTATTTTGCCCTCTGATTCTAGAATCTCAAGGCAGTTTTCCTTGATAATTTCATGGAAGATGATGTCTAGGCTCTTTTTTTGATCATGGCTTTGAGGTAGTCCCATAATTTTTAAACTGTCTCTCCTGGATCTATTTTCCAGGTCAGTTGTTTTTCCAATGAGATATGTCACATTATCTTCCATTTTTTCGTTCTTTTGGTTTTGTTTTGTAATTTCTTGGTTTCTCATAAAGTCGTTAGCCTCCATCTGTTCCATTCTAATTTTGAAAGAACTATTTTCTTCAGTGAGCTTTTGAACCTCCTTTTCCATTTGGTTAATTCTGCTTTTGAAAGCATTCTTCTCCTCATTGGCCTTTTGAACCTCTTTTGACAATTGAGTTAGCCTATTTTTCACTGTGTTATTTTCTTCAGCATTTTTTTGGGTCTCCTTTAGCAAGCTGTTGACCTGCTTTTCATGCTTTTCTTTCATCTCTCTCATTTATCTTCCCAGTTTTTCCTCCACCTCTCTTACTTGATTTTCAAAATTCTTTTTGAGCTCTTCCATGGCCTGAGTCCATGGTACATTTATTTTGGATGTGTGGGATAAAGAAGCCTTGACTTCTGTGTCTTTCCCTGATGGTAAGCATTGTTCTTCCTCATCAGAAAGGAAGGGAGGAATTACCTGTTCACCAAGAAAGTAACCTTCTATAGTCTTATTTTTTCCCCCTTTTCTAGGCATTTTCCTAACCAGTAACTTGACTTCTGAGTTTTCTTTCCATACCCACCACGCTTCCAGATCCACCCAGCCAGCACTTGGGGTCTGAGATTCAAATGCTGTTTCCCAGCCTCAGGGCTTTGGGCGGGGACAGGGCTGCTATTCAGTGTGAGATTAAGTTCAGGTGCTCAGGTTGGGGCAGGGCGGACTCAGAGGCCTCAGTTCTCTCAGGGGGTTTATGTAGAGACCTTCAACAATGAATCCAAGCTCCTGCCTGTTTAGGGAGCCCCTGTCCTCTGCTGCCCTCACTGCTGCCTCCAGAAGGGGCCTGAGTTATGGGGACACCCTACTCCCCTCTCGACCAGCCAAAGAGACCCTCTCACCGACCCTTGTCACCTATGGGTGGAGGGACCTGCATGACCTGCTGGAGATTCTGTCCCTGAAGCCTACTCGGATCTGCTCCTCTTCTCAGTCCCACATGGCCAAGGCAGGGCTGGGCTCCACTCCAGGGTGGTGCATTTAGACCTTTCACGTCAGGTTTTCAGGGCTCTCTGGAACAGAAATCTCGTCCACTCCTTTGTTCTGTGGCTTCTGCTGCTCCAGAATTTGTTGGGAGTTCTTCTTTACAGATATTTTATGGGCTGTGGGTTCGGAGCTAGAGTATGTGTGTCTTTCTACCCTGCCACCTTGGCTCTGCCCCCAACATTCATGTTTTTCACTTTCACTTTATTTCCTAGGAAACAACCCTACAAAAGTTGAGGATTGACTATATGTGTATGTATATATGTATATATGTGTATTTATATGTGTGCATGTATATGTACACCTGTACCTATAAGCGTGCCCACACATGTATTATACACATGCAAATGTATGTATACTCATTTATTATATGCTTTTATATATGTATACTTATATTTACAGATATACACAAAAATTTCTCTCACATATACACATATATATGTATACACACATATTTACTGAAGACAAGTCTCCAGTCTCCTGTAAGAAGAGAAATTATATATATATGTATAATATATAAATATATATTTTCCATTATACTAGTTTTCCAAGGTTCTGAAAGGACACACACATGTATATGTATATACCCACACATAAACTAACATATATACGTATATACTTAAGCATATATAAGCATATACTTACAGGTGTATATATACATGTGTATATATATGTACATACATACATATGTGGAATAAACAAGTACAGAATAAATGCAAGACAATTAAGGAAAGAGGCGATGGTAGTTGGGAAACAAGTAAAGGCTTTTTATAGAACGTGGTACTTGTGTACTTGTGTGTTCGTCCTTCGTTACCAAAGAAGACCATGCCATCAGAGAAATGATGACATGACTTGCACTTGACTTTGTTTTGAGTGAGGGAGGGCTGTGCAGGTCACCAGCCTCACTTTTCCTCCAGAGCCATCTGAATCCAGTGACCAGATATTCATCAGGATGACTGAGGATGACCCAGGATGAGGCAGTTGGGGTTAAGTGACTTGCCCAAGGTCACACAGCTAGTGAGTGTCAAATGTCTGAGGTGAGATTTGAACTCAGGTCCTCCTGACTCCTGCAATGGTGTTCTATCCACTGTACCACCTAGCTGCTGTAAATGTGGTACTTAAATTGAATCTTGAAGGAAGAGAGGGATTCTATGAGACAAAAGTGAGGAAAGAATACATTCCAGGCATGGAAGATGATCAATGCAAAGGCATGGAGACAGAGATGGAGTGTCATGTACAATCAGCAGAGAGAAGGCCAGTTTGGTGATGACACCATAGAGTGTGGCAAGAGAAACAATATCTTATAAGGCTGGAAAGATAAGTTGTAGCCAAATTTGGTTTCAAAAGCCAAACAGGAGTTTTTGTTTTATCTCAGAGGCAATTAGAAACCACAGGAATCTACTGAGTAGAAGAGTGGTAAAGTCAGATCTAGGCTTAAAGACAATCACTTTGGCAGCTACGCAAAGGAGGGATTAAAGAGTGGAGAGACGAAGTAAATGAATCATGTGGACATTGTAATAGTCTAAGAGAGAGGTAATAAAGTCCTAAATTAGTGTGATATCTGTGTAAGTAGAGAGAAGAAACTAGATGTGCAAGATGATGTGGAATAAAAACAGCCAGATTTGTATATTTGTTATGAGACAAAGTTGGGATCAAGGATAACACCACTATGGTTAGAAACCTGGGAGACTGAAAGAATAATGATTCCTTCGACCGGAACACAAAAGTTTGCAAGAGGAGCGGGTTTGGGAGAGTGAGAAATGAGTTCTTTTCATGTTGCTTTTGAGATGTCTGTGACACCTCCATTATGAAAGGCCTAAGAAGCAGTTGGTGATGTAGGACCGATATTTGAGGGAGACACTGGGTGTCAACAATGCTGATCACAGCAAAGGAGTCAAGAAGGATGATGTGCAAGAAAAGACCAGCACACATGACAAGTGAGTGCAAGTAGCTTTTGAAAGGACAGTTACATTTGATGGATAAGGTAAAATGAGACTTGAGGTCTCAAGAGGTCAAGTGACAATGATCAAATAAGAACTGGAAAGAGAAAAGGCAAAGTCATGGTATCATTTTACAGCAACTTTAATGAATAATAGATTAATGAAGAGTCAATGCAAGTGAGGTGAGCTGAAGCATCAGTCCTGTTCTCTCTGAAACTGATGGGGTTGAGGAAAGTCATGCCAGGAAAAGTTTGGAGAACATTGTCCTCCTAAGAGTTTTTGTGTTGTTGCTGTTGTTTAAGAGAAATGTACGTGAGAAAAGAAACTTTTTTTACCTTCTGACAGAGGAGTCATCCTGTGCAGTTAAGGTCATCAGCCTTAACAGAGAAGACTAAGCATTCTTCCAGGTGGTATAGTGGATAGAGTGCTCAGCCTGGAGTCAAGAAGATTCATTTTCCTGAGTTCAAATTATCTCAGAAATCTGCTAGCTGTGTGACTCTAGACAAATCACTTAACCCTGTTTGCTTCAGTTTCCTCATCTATAAAATGAGCTGGAGAAGGAAATGGCAAACCATTCCAGTATCTTTGCCAAGAAAATCCCAAATGGAGTTACAAAGGGTTGGACACAATTAAAATGACTAAAAAAACACCACACTTCAGGAAGCAAGCCATAGAAAAATGGCCCAAGAGATGAAAGACCAAACTTCTGGGTGTCCTTACTAAGTGAGACATTGTGCTTAGTGGACAGAAAATTAGAATTGAAGCCAGTAATATCTGGGTTTGAATCCCATCTTCAACACTATGTGACCCTGTACATGACACTTAACCTCTTGGTGCTCTAGACCACTCTCCAAGACCTAAGAAACTCAGGATCTACTTTTGGAAGGGCAATTTTCTTATGAAGCATTTCCCTATATCAACAAAATCACAGATCTAATCCCTCTCCATTTCTGAATAATAAAAGAAGCCTTATAATGAGATACAACAAGGGTTGATTCAAGGTTAGCTCAGATGGAATTTCATGGCTCAAGAAGCTAGGTCTTGAATGATTTTTGCCACTTTCAGGTAAGCAGTAGGCATAACTGGGGCTCTTTGTAATCCAATCTCAGACACTCATGAGATTAATCTAGTTATGTCATTGCTAAAAATAAAAAAAGAAGGATCAAACACAATGCAATGCAACACGTATGCTAATGTCTTGGTCCTGCCAATTAGTTTCAGCACCTCTCTGGCTTGATGCCTTTCAGCTCTTCTTAATTTTGTGTGCATTTTTTACATGCTTTTCATAAGAGAAGTGCTTCAAAAGAGATGAGCCCTTGGTCAACAAAAGCAGAAGGTCAAAGCATATGCAAATGGTGCAATAGTGATGTTTCTACCCAACTCATAGATGATCATGGCATCTCTGGATGCATCCAGCTTCTGCAGAGGGATGCCATTACCCATTACCCCATGGTTAACATGCTCTATCTTACAAAAAACAGGAAGGCAGCTGCTGTGACCATTAGCCCTAGCAAATAGCTCTCTGCTACTCTAGATTGCCTGTAGGCAATAGACAAAAAAAGTACTAATATCCTGGGCCTCTGGATTGGTGTTAATGCTGAAACAGCACATCACAGTGGTAGAACTTTATATTTAAAAAAAGAATGAAACAAAAAGCCAGGGGTGACTTCTGTGGCTGAGCAGGGTAGCCCTGGGGAGACTAATTGCATAGGAGTCTTTCCTTGTATGTCAATGATCATTTATGTTTTCACGTGCTGTATGTGTGTGCATGTGTGTGTCCCTGGCTAGGAAAAATTTTGTATATCTCTGGTTGTGTGGGCAGTTGCTTCAGATCTAGGCTCTATCGAAATTCTGAAAAATGATGATACCCTGCCATGAGGCCAGGGATGGCTATATTATTGTGAGTATTACTAATGATGATAAGAGTTGACATCCTAATACAGAAGCCTATTAGGGCCTATAAGGAGCTTTATGTAAATTATCTCAATTGAGTTTTCGCCATTATTTTGAGAAGTAGTTGCTACAATTATTATTATCCTACTCATTTTACAGATGAAAAACTGGATCTTGGACAGGTTAAGTCAGTCGGATCTGAGCTTCACCTTCAGACTCCAAGCATGACATATTCTTGACAATAGAGTCTACATCTCATCAAAATGTGCCTTTTCCAGTGATTAGGACCTTGACAATAACACCCTTCCTCCTTCATGTAGAAAGTCTGAAGACAACAATATACAGTAGAACCTTGATTTACAAATTTAATTCTTCTGAGATTCTGTTCATCCTGTGATTTGTTCATATTGCAAAGCAAATTTCCCATAGGAAATAATGTAAAGTCAGATGATCAGGACCACATCCCAAAAATATTCATAGAAAAATAATTATAATTTTAAGTAAGTATTTTTGTCCTTAATGCTCCTAAAATATAATAGCAATGATTAGTACACAATATAAACTGAAAAGAAATTAAATTAACCTATACTTTACTTTTGAGAAGAGTCAAGGCTGGCATGAGAGAGGAGGAGGAGGAGGAGGAAGGGTTATTGCTGGGAAGGAGGATCTCCTTCAATGAGAACATCAAGGATTTCAACATCAGGAGTGTTCTCTCTTATGCTACTTTCACTGAAAGTAAGATTAACACTACTGCCTTCATGTATTTTTCTTTTTTCAGAATCACTTTCATGTTTTGACTCAATTATTTTTTTCTTTACATTCGCTTCTGACTAGGAATCCAACAACCCTTGTTTTTGACATTATTTTAAAATTAATTTATTTGTTTTCAGTTTTCGATAATCACTTCCATAAGTTTTAAATTTTCTCCCCCTTCTTCTCCACTCCATGCCCAAGACAACATGAAATCTAATATATCTTATATGGCTTAAAAAAAATTGCCCTGATATATGTACTGAGAATTTTTGTTCGCCCTGCACAACAAATTTTGCAAAAAGTTTTCCTCATCCAGTGAAGCACAGGTAAACCAGGTTACTTATAAACCCAGTTTCTACTGTATAGGGTTAGTGAGAGGTTGCAAAAACTCCAGGCAGTTGTTACTCAGCTTGTCATTCAACAGACCTGAAGTCAATATATTGAAAAAAATACTCTCCTTGAAGGCTGTGACTGTTGGATTTTTATCTTCATATTTCCATTATGTAGTGTGTAGTGCTGGGCACATATTGTAGTAGGTAATTAATGGAGAGGAAACAAGATGGCACAATAGATAGAGCTTTGGATTAGGAATTTTGTTGTTGTTCAGTTATTTGAGTCATGTCTGACTCTTCGTGACCTCAATTGGAGTTTCCTTGACAAAGACACTAGAATGGTTTGCTATTTCCTTCTCCAGTATACTTTACAAGTAAGGAAACTGAGGCAGGCAGGGTAAATGACTTGCCCAGTAAGTGACTAGTGAGTGTCTGAGGCCAGATTTGAACTCAAAAAGATGAGTCTTCCTGACTCCAAACCTAACACTGTATCCCACTGTGCCACCTAGTTGCCTTGGACCAGAAGACCTAAAATCAAATTTGGCCTCAGATGCTTACTATGTGACTCTGGGCAAGTCATAACTTCTGTTTGTCTCAGTTTTCTTCATCTGTAAAACAGGGATAATAATAGTACATACTTTTCAAAGTTGTTAAGGGGATAAGTTGAGATGAATATTGGAAACCTAAAATGCAATACAAATGTTGATTTTAGCAGTAGTGCTAATGGTACTACTAGGAGTAGTAGTAATAGTAGTAGTAGTGGTTGTACTAGCAGTAATATAATAATATAATAATAACAAATAATTGTTGATTTATTATCCCATACAGGTGACAATATTTCAGTATTAATTCTGAATTTCCACACCCACATTCCAGGAAAAGCTAAAGCAGTTATTGGTCTTCCTGAAGTGTTAACTAGACAATAAACCTACTTTATTTTGTCATACTTCTAGATAGCTCAACCTTATTACTAAAGCCAGCAGATAAGTTAAGCATTGATAGCCTAAAGAAACTATGTGGAAATGCGTTCTCATAGGACAGCATATTGTATCTAGGCAAGACAATGAGTAACACCCGCTTATTACCTTGCAGTCCTTTTTCCCGGGATGTTCCCATCACAATTTGTACTTCCCTTTACCCTTTGTTTGTTTATACTAGCCCAAATTTAACTTTGATCTTCTCCACCTAGTAATAAATTGATCAGCTATATTAGGCTTGTTTGGAGAATATGGCTGTACGACCTGTTTCCACATCCATGATGTATCTCTCCTCTTGTGGCCATAAGCAATTAAAATCATATGGGCTAAGTCAGAAAAATGCAAAGTGCCAAGTAAATTCTTCAGCATTAATTTAGTATCAACTGACTTTTCAGACCCAGCCATAGACACATTCAATAGATTTAGCAAGTGTAATGTTTAGTTTTGGTTGAACTGGAGTGGAGAGGCACTACCCTTAGTTAGATAGTTCCTCCTATAGCAGAGGAAAGTATTCTACAAGACAGCTCACAGCAGTTTATAGTGAGATTTCTGGTTATTTTGGAGTGTTCCCATTTAGAAGCTGGATGTGGCTAACATCATTGAGGCACTCTTCAGGAAGTACAGGTTTTGATAAACTATGTAAATAACTCCCACTGAGAGCCATTCTGATCTGGGGAAAAACAGTATGGGTGGAAGTATTTTTAAAAGTCTCAAACTAGAACTTAATCAACAGTTTTGTAAGACACTTCATACCAGGAGATTTGACACCCTTTGTGGAGATGATACAGTGGAAAAACTACTCAGAAGAGAGGAGGGGGTGGATTGGGGAAAGACAACTATATGGAGCCAGAGTGACAGCAGAAAATTGCAGATTTCCCAGATGAATAAATAGGCAGCTAGGTAGTACAGTAGATAAGGGGCCAAGCCTGGTATTAGGAAGACTCATTTTCTTGAGTTCAAATCTGGTCTCGGACATTTTCTAGCTGTGCGATCCTGGACAAGTCACTTAATGCCATTTTCCTCAGTTTCCTCATCTGTAAAATGAGCTGGAGAAGGAAATGGCAAACCACTCCAGTATCTCTGCCTAGGACATGACTGAAAACAGCTGAACAACAAATCATAATAAATAGCAGCACTGGGCTTATTTATGACCTGTGTATCTGTTGTGGTATCTCTAGTAATCTTGTTTAGAAGTGCCAATGTGCCTGAAGTCAGGACCACAGAAGGGAGAATTCTTTGGGAAGTAAAAGTCTGACCAAAAAAGATTCTAAATAAGGTACTATCTCCTAGAATACAGTAATAGCAGGATGTCCTAGAATGGTGCATCCACCACAGGAGCCTATCACCCTTTTGATTCTCAGATGGAGGTTTATACTATTACCATGAGCAGAGAAGAAAGTAGAAAGCCTTTTATACTGAGGTTACTTATGGATACTAGATCAACGTAGGGAGCATTTGGTTCACTAGGCTGGCACAAGAAAGGCCTAATACCTAATGGGGTTTCATAAGGAGGAACCACAAAAGAGGTAGGCAAAACCATTTTGCAGGTGAGCACCATGGATCTGACAAGTCTTGTTATTTCCTGGATGATTTTCTGTGTATATGTAAGTATGTATATGTGTATGTGTGTTTGTGCATGATTATGTGTGTGTGTTCTCTGATATTATGTTTTTCTGGAAAAGATCACATGCTTTGGACTACATAGCAGGCTGTTTGGGGTCACCAAGGCAGTGACCAGTGATGAGTCTCTATCACAAAATCAGAAGCAATGGTGAATGTCTGTATAACAAGGTCAACGACATCTCCACCACTGACAACATTTTCTAGGACCTTGCTTATGGCTTTATCAATTTTAGTGGCACTGAAGAAGATACATTATTGTGTACTTTGCCATTGTAGCCCAAGGACTATAGGACCTTTCCATCTTCCTTGCACCTGAAATCTCCTGTGTGTGCTGTTATCTCCTATTAGAGTATGAGTTCTTTCAGTACAGAGGCTATCTTATTTCTGCTTCTATCCCCAGCACTTAGCACTGTGCTTTGCACACAGGAAACACTTAATAAACAGTTTCTTCCCTCAATCATTCACGCTCCCTTTCTCTCAGCTGTGTGAGTGTCAGAGATAGAAAAGCTTGGTCTGCTCTGATATCAGCATCCTTGCACTCTCATTCCTTCTCTGATTTCTGTCTTGAGTATTTGCTGGAGCTTAAATTATAAATCATGATGTAGGCACTATGCTATGTAGAATTTAGGACACTGTTGGTAGGGCACAAATTGTCATCTTCCAGTGACTGAGCAAGTCTCTGGGGCAGACATCTTCAGAGACTGGATTAGGCATTTCAGGATACTTTAGTAAGTTATGGCTTTGCTGTAGAGAATTTGTCATACTTAAATTTCTTGCCTATATGTTACTCCCAAGAGAACGATTCAGTAAGTTCTTGCTACAGCGTACAGAATTGTCCTCTAGGGTGTACCTTACCTCCAAGGGACAAGTTTAGGCACTAGAAGAATCTTGCTACATGCATAGTAATGATGACATTGGGCTCTATTCCGTTCTCTCTTCACCCATGGATTAGCTTATAGAATAGAGAACAGAAATTCCACAATTCCCACATGACCTCAAACTTGCATTTCCATCATGTCCTTGAGGAGCTAATAGATTCTGAAAGTAAAATGAGTGGGACTAGTGTGGGGCTGAGCCTGAATGGAAGTGTCACATTTATTGATTACGCTAAATAGACAGATCTTTTAAATCTACTGATTTCTACTATTTCCCAATAAAGTGGGGTTTCTTTTTTATTTATGTCATTTTCAGTATTATTTAATTGCAGCAGAGGGAAGGATACCCTGACATCAATAGGGCTCACTATTACTCTATACAGTACTTAGGTCTTTACACCAGCTCAACGTTTATTCCTTTCCAGAGATTGCCTACAAGGGCACTAGATCCAGGAGGAATAAATTTCATGATGAGAGGTCTGATTCGGATTATTCAATTCCCTTAGTGTAGATACATAACACATAGCAAAATAACCATAGGCATTTTCACAGAAGGGGGTGAGGAGGAATAACTATCAATCTAAAGAATTCTGATTATATTTTATAGCATGTCTTGTCACAAAGCATGATCTTCCATTCAAATAGCTTCTCCTATTCAAGAGACATGGACAAACTGATCAGCCTTCCCAGCTTAGAATTCAAGTCCAAACTAGAATGTGTTAAAGCAGCAAAGCTTTAAAACTTAATTCACCAGGTCAAACCTTTATGATCTTCAGTCACCAGCGGCATTTGGAATTAGCCAAATAGCATCATCCAATTACTATAATTTATGATAAAAGGGATCCTAATAATATAATTAAGGGCCTTAGGAAGAAACCAATGGAACAACTAGGAGGTTGTCATTATGACATTAGCCCTCAATTTCTCTCATAAACAAATAATTCTAGTAGTGCAGACTTCAGTGATTGCCCAAATTTAAACTGAGGTAATATGTGTTTTATTAATGAAAGAGCTAAATGGACCATTAGATTATTAATGTTGAATGTTACAGGTTAACAGTGACCTAGAGTATTTCTTGGTGTATTAGAGTAGCCCAACTACAGAGTGCCCAAAGGAATTCTCTTTTTGTATAGACTGAGAATGTGAATGCCTAGCAGAGCTGTTATGGAGAAAAGGGTAATTTGCCTTGGTTCTTTTTCACCATCATTTTTATTGTAGCTTTATGGGATGGCATAATATTCCCAAAGACAGAGAAAGATGTTCTAGACAGTCTAACTTACTGAGAGAATAAAGATTTAAAGGTTAGTCTTGAGGGATAGTATTACATTTCAGGTCAATGATACCTTCTAACCTTTGCTGAATCTCTTGGGGATAATGTCAGGATCCAGAATACACAATCTGGTTGTAGCTGAAAATCTCTGGAAGATCTGCTTCAGAGGTTAAGAACTTTGCAAAATAGCCCCCAAGTAGATATTCAGTAAGGTAACCAAGAACATTTGGAAAATCATCAGTAAGTCTGACCCCACCTAGCTGCTTCTGGCAGTGTAATAACTTTAATATAAAAAGAAAACATGTTGATAGGATTCTTTCTTCTAAATGAGACATACATATATATGTATATGTGACATATATACATATACACATATATGTACATACTTAAACATAGATAAGGTATACATAGCTGCTAATCTGAGCCTGAATTCCTTAACAGAGTCCATTTTGGAAGTAGCTATTGATAAAGTACTCATTTTATGAATTCTTTGAAAAATAGGTTTAATAAAAAGAAATGTTATTGTGCTTTTGATGAGCTTTTCTCTTTTGCACCAGGAAGTTAGAAAACAAACCATGATTGTCTATCAGCAACATGACTCTTCTTGTTAATTGAGAAGAGATGCTAGGGGAGAACAACAAAATATGCTATTAAACTTTTACTGAATGGATTTTCACAGTTTTTCCATTTGAACAGCTTACCCTGATCAGTGTAAAAGGCCCCAGAATGGAAGCCGTGAAAACGGGTTTGGAGAGCACAGCCTTTCTTCTTCACCAGCTGTGTGAGCTTGCTGGTCCTTAAGGGATTGGATGGTCTCTAAGACCCTTTCCAAGTCTCACTTTCTATGAGAATATTCTCTGATTTTTTTCGAGCGTCCATTTAATAGGACCCAAGGATGCTGATTCCAAATACGTTGTCTTTAGTAATTCACAATAAAAAGGGGGGAGGGGCACTATTGAAATGAAACATATTCAAGTCTTATGTTTCAGATTTTTTTTAACCTATGATTTCATTAGTAGAGGGGATTCCCTCTATCACTGGAGATAAGCACCTACTCTTCAATACATAATCTTAAAGAATAGCCTAGACACTGAGGGCTTCAGTGACGTCATCATCATCATCGTCATTGCTAGCACATATTTTGCATCTGCTTTGTCCTCGGCACTGTGCTAAATACTTTACAGATATGATCTCCTACGATCCTCATAATAACTCTGGGAGGCAGGAGCCATTATTATCCCATTTTACAGTTGAGTTAACTGAGGAAGCCAGAAGTAAAATGGTTTGCTCAAGGTTACACAGTTAGGAAATTTCTGAAGCCAGATTTGAACTCCAGACCCAGCACTATACTCACTGAACCTCTTGTGTATCATCACATAGTCAGTCATTGTGCTTTAGAAACAGGACTTGAGCTCATGTCTTCCTAACTTTTAGCCTGGTTCCCTATCTACTCTGCTATCATGCTGTGCAGTCTCAAGGTTACTATAACATAATTTAAGATAAATAGTTTATGGCTTTCTAAGAGCTATAATCCCAAACAAATTTATGTGAATTAAACTAGATCTTCTAGTGAATTTGGTAGACTGAAGATAAGTCCTAAACTTTACAAATCTACTGTACTTTGATCTTTGCTTAGTATAATGATATTAGGCTTTGAAGAGTAAATATATATTTACTTACATTTGATTAGGAATATCTAATATCTTTCCAATAAAACAATAAAGATTCAATTCAGAAGGAAATGAGTAACCATGCAAATTCTCTATCACCCTCATTACAGTAGTATTTTATAGTTCTTTAAAGTTTACAGAGCTCTTTAGAAGCACTCTCATTTACACCTCACAGTGACTCAGAAGAGTAGACCTTATATACTTTTGTTTCAGTAAATGAGGAAACTGACTTTATAGGTGACTTCATAGGGTCCCACAGCTGATATCTGAGGGAGCAAATGAACCCAGGTCTTCATTTCTCCATGTCCAGCCTCTGTATGCAATCCACCACTTGATGGAAGTAGATAACTCATGTTTCATTACTATACACATCATTAGGCTAGTTGGCCAATGTCTCCTCTCATAACATTCTAAGAGGGAGAATTGTGGTTAAGTTTTTCCATTTCAAAGGTTTCCTTACTGAGATCACCTTCAAATAAAGAGAAAAATCAAGCTAAAATGTCCAAGAATGAAAGTGATTAAACAAAATAGATCTTCTTAGTAAAAAATTATGTTACCAAGATACTAATTAAGATTACTGAAGGCTTTATCCATAAATTTAAAAGCCAAAGATAATCAGTCCATAGATCATAAGATCACCAAATGAGACCTGGGAGGGACCTCACAGATGAGCTAGTCCAAAGCTTCACATTTTATCCACTGATCAAGTCAGCCATCTCTTTGTCATTGGCCCTGCTATTTTACTGACCACCAGATCTCCTAAGACTGTGCCTTGGATGAAAATGTATTTGGGTTTAGAATTGACCTGAGGCTTTAATATCCTGATTCAGGAGTTAACCAGTGCAAGTGCACATGGTTCACTAAATCTAGCCAGTCTCAGACCCCAAATCGTGCTTCGTATTGTATCTGACCTTCTACCTTCTTGCCATTTGCCCTCTTACAATGTTTTTACTTTCCCTGAACTTTCTATCTTTTGTCCTCAGAACAGTGATCAAATCAATGCTACCATAGCTTCTGTAAAGGACACATCAGCCAATTACTCCCCTATCACTTCACTCACTATCTTTCTAAAAATACTTTTCTCTAGCCAAAAACACTCTCCTCAATAGATTGATTGATAGATGAATGATAGATAGATGCATGTATATATACATATATGTTTACATGTATATGTTTATATCAATGTTTAAATTTATGCTTCTTTATATACAAGCTTTCATTTGAACAGGGTAGACTGCATTTATCTATATTATCAATATGTAGATATACGTAGTCTACCCTGCTCAAATGTAAACTTCTCTTGGGCAAGGACTGTCTTGTTTTCCTATTTGTATCTCTGGCACTTGGCTTAGGGCTTAGTACATAGTAATAAAAGCTTTTGATTCATTAATATTATGATTGTTTACTATACTTATTTATGCCCAATTGTTCATACTATTGTAAGGCAAGAAAGATGTGATCTTTCAGGAAGGAAGGGAGAAGGAAAAGAGGAAGGGGATGGGGAAGGATAATTAGAGCAGGAAAAATGAGAGAAGGAAAGAAGGGAAAGAGAGGAAGGAAGGAGGAAAGGAAAAAAGAGGAATAAAATGGAAAGAGCAGAAAGAAAGGAAAGGAGGAAGAAAGTAGGGAGAAGGGGAGGAAAGAGAGAAAATAGGCAGACAAAACAGACTAAGAAAATCTTGTTGAATAGAAAGAATGGATGAGTAAAGATGGACTGATCGCATGTTTTGTTGTTTTGCTTATCAAGGAGTCCTGAGAGGGGGGAATGTGGAGTTCAGTTACTATTTCTTGAACCACAATTTTATAACTACAAGTATAAACCTGGATGATTCATACTAAAAATCCACAGCCTGGGAGAAGGGTCTTTCCTCCCTGAAGCAACTACTGCTGCAGTCACCTCAGCTGTTGGGGCTCAGCCTCAGCAGGAAACAGGAATGATTCTCTCTGTTTTTGGCATGAATTGCTAAGGCTAATTCCACAGCATGCTTTGCTTCCTGCCTGTGGATACAAGGCGCCATTGCAAAGTGCCAAGGCTTTGACAATAGTTAATCACTTTAAAGAAGCAGGTGGCCCTTGCCACTACTACTTTTATTATTGTCTAAGCCCTGCTGAAACCTCTGCCAAAAGGTTGGCTGTCAACTTTGGCAGAGTCCCCAAATTTGACCGACTTCATTTTTCCCCCTTGTAACTCTGTTCAGTGCCCATCTTTTTTCGTGCTGTTTCTATTGTCAATGTCCAAGTGAATCTTTGAATGTGTGTTCAATTTCTCAAAGATGTGCTTCACTGCTTTTCTGGCTAGGACAGCCTCAGCCTGGTTGTCAAAAGTCCCTTCTCAGTTTTCATGCACAACTGAGGATCACTATCAATCAATCAATCAATCAATCAAAAAATATTTACTAAGCCCCTGCTATGTGCCAAGTTCTGTGCTGGGTATTGAAAACAGAAGTATAAAGAATGAAACAACTCCTTATTGCAAAGAGCTTATATTCTAATGCTGGCTTCCTTTAAGTTCCACCTAAAACCTCACCTTTTCCCGGATGTCTTCTGCAACTCTTTTTAATTCGAGTGCCTCCCTCTCTTAATTATGTCCTATTTATCCTGCTTGGAAAACTCACACAGGACAAGCATTCACACAGTGGACAGTAAAAGCCATATAAGGACACTTTCAAGGTCTCTCTTAAGAACTTTGGAATCGATTGTATGACATGGAAGACACTGGCACTGGACTGCCCAGAATGGCATGACCTCATCAGAGAAGGTGCTGTGCTCTATGAGCAAAGCAGAATTGAAGCAGTTCAAAAGAAACTCGAGATGCACAAATTTAGAAAATCCGCCCTAAATGTTCACATGGGCTATTTGTGCCCAACCTGTGGTAGAGCATTATGAGCTCATATTGCTTGGATCAGTCACCGTCAGACACACTATAACTTGACTATAGCATAGTGATGTCATTTTGGTCCTCTTCAAGAATGAAAGACAATAACCAACCATTTAGCCTGCATATAACTTGCTTTGTATGAATTTGTTTATATTATGTCTCCCTCTTTAGATTATAAGCTCCTTGAAGGCAGAGACTGCCATTTGCAAAATAGCACTCCTTTTCTATCTCCAGTGCTTGGCCTAGTGCCTAGCATTTAATAAATGTTTACTCAGTGATTAATATGAGAGGTAACAAGTGCATATAAAATATGTACAGAATAAACGTAAAGTTAATGAAGAAAAATATTCATAAAAATAGTTGAATACGTGGTAATTCGAGAGAGAGAGATCCAGCTCCCTAGGCAGGGAACATGCCCAAATAACACTCAGGGCTGCTTCTTCTATGTTATTTTTCTTCAAATAGAAATTAAATAAAAACATAGGCAAGGCAAAAGAAAATTCATACCTGGCTCACTTGGCTGCAGGAAATATTTTGATAAGGAAAAAAATTCCATTTAATTTTTAAGGTCTCTCAAATATTCCCTTCTCATTTTAGGAATAAAGACCAGGTGAGTTCCAAAGAATATTTAACACAAAGTTTTCCAGCCCCAGCTCCCGCCATTAGTAAGGAAAGAAGGGGCTAACTTGTAATCCACGTATCTCTCTATTGCTGAACTAAATACGTTGCCCTTGGTTGTAAAGGTCTGCCTGAGAACCTGCCATTGTAACCCATTCCTTTCTTCTCGTGGTTATTATGAACAGGCAGCCCTGTGTCTCCTTTAATTCTCTAGAGAAAAAAAAATCACTTTTAGTGAGACACTCAGTTCTTGTTTGACATCAGCAGTGTTGTTGAAAACCAACTCCTCAAGGACTGATTAAGTGCTTTGGGGGTGAGTCTAAGATAAACTCGGATTCAGTTCATAAACACACATTTCCTCCTTCAGTGCTGGAGAGGCCTTGGAGAAGCAACACAAAGAGAAGACTGGTTTGGTACTGGCTTACAAGTGAATTTCACTGTCAGTAAGACTGCTTCCATTTAGGAAGCACTTTCTTTCACTTATACCTTTAATAATACCACTCCCTCTCACCTCCCAATAAAAGATGTTTAATTTACAAGAAACATTTTTATTTGCTTTTTTTACTTCTCTGGATCATAGATTTAGACCTAGAAGGGACCTTGGGGGTCATCTGTTCCAATTTTCTCATTTTCTGGTGAGAAAACTTACCCAGGTTGAAGAGGGGACTTACCCAAAGTTACACAAGTAGCAAATAGAAGAGCTAGGATCTGAATCTGGTCTTAAGATTCCAAATACATTATATTTTCTACTACATCTCACTTTTTAAAATTTATTTGTTTGTTTTGAGATTGTCTTCCTACCTCAACCAGGATAAATGTGAGGCAGATAGACATTAACAGGGCTGATCAGCATAGAAACTTGATTCAGTCTGTTTCTGCCAAAACTATGTTTATCTCTCCTTAAGCAGTCTAGTGGTCTCCTTCTCCCAGAGGCTCACTGTGTTGGTACCCAACAGTGCAGACAATCATATTGGCTTTATTTCTACTGTAGGTTATAATTCTCAAGTTAAAGCAATTCACCAGCCTCAGTCTCCTCCCCAGTGGCATGGATTACAGGAGTGCTCCACCATACCCACAGTATCCTTGTCTTTACTGAAGTCACAAAAGTGCATTTGCTTAAAGATTCACTATCCAGAGCACTGCTTGAAACCGGATTTGTTGACCATTTAGTCACTCAACAAATATTGCGTTCTTTTCCTTTTTGTATGTGATGCCCTCTGCAAAATTGGAAGTAAAAAAAGTACAGTCTAAAATTATGGACATTTCAACATGTATGATCTATAGCTAGATAAAATGAACATGCATACAATGGATACAGTAGAAAGAGTCAGAAGAGCTGGAGTCAGATAATCTGAGTTTGAATCATGCATCTATCACTTTTTCTGTATGTGACCTTGGGCAAGTCATTTTTAATATAGTGCCTGGCACCATAGGAAGAGCTTAATAAATTTTTCTTGATTTATTGTTGATTGACAGGCAACATCTCTGGATCTCAGTTTCTCCATGTGTAAAGTGAAGAAGTTGGACAAGATGACCCCTAAGCTTGAAATCTATGATCCAGTTTAACATAGAAATATATTCTTTTATTTCTGGTTTTGAATAAATGTGTGTGTCATTTTCTTATTCTTCCTTATTTATTTATTTAATCACCCATTTATTTATTTAGACATTTAGCAGGTTTCAACATATGTTCATTAGGAAGCAGAGTGGGGCAAATGAGCAGAGAGCTAGACAGAAAGAAATAGACTGAAAGCTTCAGGAATTTCCATGAGGACAAGATTAGCATAGGAAGGCGGGCAGCCAGTTTGGAACTGGTATATGGATGCTCTCAGCAAGTTTATAAAATTGTTCTAGCTGGGATTTGAGCCTGCAATGCAGCAATACATGTGACTTGACTTAGTTCAAAATAAAAACCTCCATGAGAAGCAGACTATAATATTAGGAGATTATAAACATGCTCAATGGCAAATAATTTTCAGTGATCTGTCCCTTATTGTATTCCATCTCATGTCACACACCAGGCAGATATGTACTTGGCCAATCTTTCATCCTGATTGGTTGGCAAGTCAATCCATCAGAATCTCCAAATTCCTATGGTGTCAGGGCCTGAGATAGAGCTATTGGAAACAGAATTTCCAAAGACGGGACTCCTGAGTATTGGGAATATCCCCATTATATTATTAGAGTGGAACATGCAAAAAAAGATGAATGGAGAAGACCATCCCAGTCTTCTTACAACTTGCCATTCTCCCCATATTCTGCCTTCAAAAGACACTGGTTTACTTTCTGCTTCTTTCTGCTACTCTATCTCCTGATTCCTGACATTTTCATTAGCTTTCCTCCAATCCTTGATCACTCTTCCTCATCTCCACCTCCTGGCTTCAAGTCTCAATTGAAATCCCACTATATGCAAGAGTCTTTTCACAATCCTCTTTAATCATAGTGCCTTCTCTCTAAGATTATCGCCAATTTATACTATAAATATCTTGTTTGTCCATTTTTGTTTGCATATCATCTCCTCAATTAGACTCTATGCTCCTTGGAAACATTTTTTTTATCTTTTCTTTGTATTCCAGTTCTTAACACAGTGCCTGACCTGAATAAATGTTCATTGTCTGACTGAATGAGTAAGAATTGGCAGTCTAAGACTGTCAACTCTCATCTACAATTACTTGGAAAGATCAAAGCCTCTGAAGGTCACCATGAAATCACAAAACTTCAGAATTGCAGGATATCTCAGGCAACATTTAATGCACCCTAAGTCTGAACAAGAAACCTTTTGACAACAGTATGATTCAATGGAAAGAGTCCTGAATCCAGGAATCAGAGACTGTATGTTCAAATCCTTCCTCTGATCTTTATTAACTGTGCAACACTGATAAAATTATCTAATTTCCCAGATCTTCTATGTCCTTGTCTTTGAAATGACCAGGTGAGAAAACACAGCCTTTGAGATCCCTTCCATGTCTATATTTATGAACATCCAACTGAGGTCTTCAAGACTTTGTTCAAAGATCTTTAGTCAAGAGAAACATCACAAAGTCATGGGGCATTCCTTTGCAAATTTAAAAACATTTAGCTCTAATTGCTAGCAAGTTTTTAAATAAGACATTTGAAATGTGTTTCTCTTCCACTTTTACCCCTATTACTTCAAATTCTGCCTTTATGACCAAACACAACAAACCAAATCGACTTCCCACATGCTTTCCCTTCCAGTCCATGACAGCTATCATGTCTCCCACAGTGTTCTCTGCTACAAGCAAACATTGTATGTTCCTTTAATTGATCCGCTATGCCATTTTCTTCAGTCCCACACAGCTCTAACTAAAATCCTTTTGTCAATGTTCCCCAATTTCTTAATATACTTCAAAAGTGACTCCCAAAATGTAATAAAATATTCATTGTAAGGTCTGCTCAGGGTAAAATACCATAAAATTATTGCCTCCTACATTACCGAGTCACTATCCTTTTCTTTGTCAAGTCTGGGATAGTATTAGCTTTTTTTAGGTGCATTATGACATTGTTAATTCATTTGGAATTTTCAGGTCACTAAAACTCCCGAAATTTCTTCATATGAACTGGTATTTCCCATCTAATCATTGTCAGGTTGACTTTTTAAATCGCATCATAAAACTTTATAATCATCTCTAACATAAAAATAAATCTCAATTTATTTGATAAATTCATTATTCTAGGTCATTGAGAGCATTTGAGACCCAAATTCTATCATCCAACATGATACCTTTCTAGCTTCATGTAACATGCAAATAAATATGAGGACACTATATCTTCAACCACTGACAAAAATATATAATAGGACATGCCACAAAATCTTACTGCTTAGGGTGCTCCACTACTGAACTCCCTCTCAAATTTGGGTTCAGTTAATCAACTCATGTCAAATCTACCTAACCCACACCATTCTATTTCTTCCACAAGAATAGCAGGAGTTTGTTTGTATTAAATCAAAAGCTTTGTTGGCATCTTGGCTTTCTGTATTGACAATATTCCCCTGATCTACTACTCTTTGTCCCTGCCAAAGAAAGAAATTAAGTTAGTGAGGCATGAACTGATCTTAATGAAGATGAACAATCAGACTCTTTGTCATTTGTATTTTGTTTTCCAGAGATTTATTAGCTATTTTTTAAATAATACACTCAAATATTATTTGAGGAATTCAAAAACTACATTTTGCAGGCACTATTCTTTTTTAGAAAATTATTACTTTGTGTACGTGCAATATTTTGGTACATCTCCTTATCACATATTTTTCAAAACTATAGTTTAGCACATACATAGGCCAGTGTTTCTGGATGCAAGTCATTCAGATATGATGAAGAACCCCAAACTGACAACTATATGACTTCAAGTATCATTTTCTCAATTCTCATGTTTTTATAACTGTTAACCATTTTTGTTCTATCTTTCCTAGTCCAAAGATCATTCCCTTGGAAGAGAAATCAGAGGCAAAATAAAAGTTGAATCATTCAACTTTTTCACTGCTGTCCACTATCATTGTTATATCCATCCTAAAGAGCAGATTTATCCCTTTTTTTCTTTAGTCCTTTTTCTGAAAATAACTTAAAAAAAGCTTTTGTTGTCCTTAGCTTAGCATTCATCATCAGCCTCATTTCATTCTGATATTCTGATGCTACTTTTATGTGGTCTTGCTATTCTTTTGTCTTCATCTTCTATTACCTGTACATGCTTCCATCTTCTGTGTATTTTTCTAATTAAAATTAGTTAATGAGTTCCCTGTGAAGTCACATTGTTCTCTTTGGGGAACTGCTCTCTTCCCCTCTTCATTAGAATTATTTAAGTAAATGTTTGCAAAATTCCATTCTTTAGAATTTCCCAATTTTCTTAAGGCACAATCCCTGTAATTTGAACCAGGTACTCCTACATTTTCTCTTTCCAAATCATTTGAAATTTGTTCTTCAAAAACCTAGGGAACAAATCACACAGTCACAGAATCTCAGCATTTTGAAAAATTTCAGAGGCAATCTAGACCACCCTGCACCTGAATAAATGTATTCTCTACCACATGGGAAATAAGTGGTCATCTAGCTTTTACTTAGAAAGTTTCAGTGAGTGGGAAACAGATATATTTCTCTTTTAGAAGTAAGGACAGAAAAAAAAAAGAAATATGGACACACTTAGATAAGCTAGCTATGATAGATATCTGGAGAGAATTTAATGGGAATAGAGAGAAACCCGTCTTTTATTCAGCATCACATGGTACCTTTACAAAAATTGAGCATCTATTTTGGCATAAAACATTGCAGCTAAATGCAAAAAAGCAGAAGTATTAATTACATCCTTTTCAGATCCTAATGCAATAAAATTATGTTCAATAAGGGACCATGGAAACACAGATTAAAAACTAATTGGAGACTAAACAATCTAATCTTAAAGAAAAGTGAGTTAAAGAATAAATCATAGATATTCAGCAACTTCATTAAAGAGAATTTAAATAAGAGAAAACATCAAAGCCTATGGGATGGGGCAGAAGCACTAATCAGAGGAAATTTTATATCTCTAAATCCTTATATTGATAAAATAAAGAGAAGACCAATGAATCAGGTAAGAAATTTAAAATTTGAAAAATAACAAATTTTAAATCAGCAATTAAAAACCAAACTGGAAAGCTTAAAAATAAGTGAGATTAACAAAACAGAGTGCAAGAAAGTCATTGAATTAATAAATAAAATTAGGAGGTGGAATTAATAGGAAATTAAGAAATAGGAAGTAAACATGAAATAGGAGGTAAAATTCATTAGGAATTAATAAATAAAATTATGAAAAAAACATAAAAGAGATAAACTTTTGGTTACTATAACTAAAAAAGAGAGAATAACAAATAACTAGTATTAAAAATGGAAAGGGTAACTATGCCACTAATGAAGCTGAAATTGAAGCAATTATAAGGAGTTATTATCATATGCCAATAGCTTTAGCAATTTAATTATAATGGAAGAATATTTATGAAAATACAAGCTGCCTAGATTAGCAAAAGAGTAAATAGAGTACTTAAATACCTATTTTAGAAAATAAATTAAGCATGCTATGAATGAGCTTTTTTTAAAAAATAGATTGACAAGTGAATTCTACCAAACATTTAAATATCAACTAATTCCAATATTAAATGATTTGGAATAACAGGCAAAAGAGTCCTACTAAATTCCTTTTATGAAACAAATATTATATTCATACCTAAATCAGAAAAAAAAACAAAAACAGAGAAAGAAAATTATAGACCAATTTCATTAATGAATATTGACACAAAAATGTTTAATAAAATGCTAGCAAAAAAATTACAACAATACATCACAAAAATTATACACTATGACCTGCTGGAACTTTACCAAGAATCCAAGGCTAGATCAATATAAGGAAAACTATCAGCATCATTCACCATATCAATAATAAAAGTAACAAAAATCATATGATTATATCAATACATGTAAAAAATATTTGATAAAAGACAACACATTTTCCTATTTAAAAAAATTATTTGAAAGCAAAGGCATAAAAGGATTTTTTCTAAAAAATGATAAGAAATATGTGGGTAACACCATTAGCAAACATTGTTTGTATTGGAGATGTTAGAAGCTTGTCTAATAAGATCAGGAGTGAAAGACAGGTGCCCATTGTCATTAATATTATTCAATATTGCATTAGAAATGCAACAGTAGAAGAAAAAAGAAATTGAAGGAATCAGAATGGGCAATGAGATAATAAAACTGTTTCTTTTTGCAGATAATATGACATACTTGGAAATTCTTAAAGACTCAACAAAGAAATTAGTGGAAACAATGAATAACTTAACAAAGTAGTAGGATATAAAATAAACCCACATAAATAATCAACAGTTCTTTATGTCATCAACAAAATCCTATCCAAAGAGATAGTAATAAATATTCCATTTTTAAAAACTGTAGACAGTATAAAATATCTGGAAGTACACTTACAAAAACAAACCCAGGAACTACATGAACACAATTATAAAACACTTTTATTACAATAAAGTGAGATTAAAATAATTGGATAAATATTTACGATTCATGGGCATAAAGAGCCAATATAAACTAAATGACAATTTTACCCAGGTTAATATATTTAATGTCATCAAAATTGAATTACAAAAAAATATTTCGAGCTAGAAAAAATAATAACAAAATTCATTTGGAAGAACAAAAAGTCAAGAATAACAAAGGAACTAATTTTTAAAATGGAAAGGAAAGAGATTCAGCAATACCAGATAAACAATATTAAGTAGTAATTATCAAATCTTTCTAGTATTGCCAGAGAAATAGAAAGGCAGATCAGTGGAAGAGAGTAGACATAAAATACCAGTAAAAAATGATTATAGTAACCTTGTGTTTGACAAAAGTAAAAACTTAACCATTGGGGATAATATTTCATTATTTAGTTTAAAAAAATTATTTAGAAAGTTAGAAAACCATTGGACAGAATTTGGCTATAGACCAATACCTTATACCATTTACCAAGATAAAGTAAAAATGGATACGTGATCTAGATATAAAGGAAAATATAAAAAGAAAATTAGAAGAACATGGAACAGATTACCTATAAGACATATGGATAGGAGAACAATTTATAAATAAACAAGAGAAAGAGAGCATTTTGAGGTGCAAAATGGATAATTTCAATTACAGAAAATTAAAAAAGGGTTTGTACAAATAAAACCAATGGAAATGAAGCCAAGATTAGACAAAAAAGCAGAAAATTAAGAGTAAATTTTATAGACAGTTTCTCAGGCAAAAATCTCATACCTCAAATATATAAAGAACTTTGTCAAATCTAAAATAATATGAGTCATTTCCCAATTAATAAATGGTCAAAGGATATGAACAGGTAGTTTTTTTATTAGGAAATCAAATTACAAATGTATGTATTATATATATGTATGCATTTATATATACATATACATATTCAAAATTCTCTAAATCACCATTGCCTAGAAAAATGCAAATTAAAATCACTTTGAGATCTCATTTTATACTTACCAGATTGGCTAAAATGCAGAAGGAGAAAGCAACAAATGTTGGAGGGAATGTGGATAAATTGGGACACTAATTCCCTGTTGGTGGAACTGTGAACTGATTCAACCATTCATGAGAATAATCTGAAATTATGCCCAAAGAGTTTTAAAACTATGCATACCATCCAACCATTCTGGAGAGCAATTTGGAACTATGCCCAAAGGGCTACAAAAATGTGCATACCCTTTAACCCAGCAATATCGCTACTAGGACTATATCCCCAAGAGATCATAAAAATGGGAAAGGGTCCCACATGTACAAAAATATTTATAGCAGCACTCTATGTAGTTGCCAAAAACTGAAAGTCAAGGGGATGTCCATCAATTGGGGAATGGCTGAATAAATTATGGTATATGAATGTAATGGAGTACTATTGTGCCATAAGAAATGATGAACAAGAAGACTTCAGAGAGGCCTGGAAGGACTTATATGACCTGATGCTGAGTGAAAGGAGCAGAACCAGGAGAACTTTATGCACAGCAACAACCACAGTGTGTGAGAGTTTTTTCTGGTAGACTTAGATTTTTGTAATAACACAAGAACTTCTGAAAAAAAAAAAAAAATCCCAATGGTGGACCTCAAGGCAAAAAGCCTTCCACACTCAGAGAGAGAAATATGGAAGTCACTCACATAATGTAGCAGATCATGTTTGTGTATGTGTATCTGTTTGTGTATCATGTTCTGATTTGTTATACGGATTCTTTCATTTATCTTAGTCTGACTACATAGCATGACGATAGTGAAAATATACTCAATAGGAAAGTATATGTAGAATCTATACAGAATTGTATGCAGTCGTGGGGAGGGAGGGAGGTAGTGGGGGGTGGGTGGGGAGGGATAAAATCGCAATTGTATGGCAGTGATTGTTAAACATTAAAAAAAATAAAAAAATTAATAAAAAAAAAAAAAAGAAAATGATCAAAAAAAAAATAAAAAAAAAAATAAACCTTAAAAAAAAAAAAAAAAAAAACTATGCATACCCTTTGACCCAACACTAACCCCATTACATCTATTTCCAAAGATGATTAAAGAAAAAGACAAAAGAACTTATACCTTCTAAAATATTCATAGCATCTCTCTGTGGTGGCAAAAAACAAACAAATAAACAAACAAAACCCCTGGAAATTGAGAGGACACCCATCAATTACGGAATTGCTAAACAAATTGTAGTATATGCTTTGTGATGGAATACTACTATGCTATATGAAATGATGAGCTAGTTCATTTTTAGAAATACGTGAAAAGACTTGCATGAAATAATGAAAAGTGAAATTAGCAGAAACAACACAATTTGTGCACTCTAATACCAACATTGTTCTAAGAACATCTTTGAACAACTAAGTCATTCTGAGTATCATAAATACTGAAACCAACTACAAGGATATATGAAGGAAGATGCTATCCACTTCCAGACAAAGAATGGAAAAATAAAATTATTTGTAGTATGGTTTTACATAAATTTGTGTGTATGTGTACACACATTTGTGTCTAATGGTAACCTTCGGCAGGGCCAGTTGGGTAGGGGGGGAAAAAGAAAAAATGCATAGCAGATAACAAAAAGAAACATAGAAGGAAGCAAAGAAGAGCATGCTAACTTTGAGAACAATGTGTAGCATTTATTAGTTTTTTTTAAAGTAAACAGTGTGAAATGGAAATGCATGGTTTTATAGTGAATCCTCTTTTTATGTTTTTCTGGCTATATAGAAATGTTCTCTATTTTAGTCATTTTTATTTAAATTCAAAATGAATAAAACAATTTTTAAGTAAGGACACATTATTTAGGTTGTCATTATCGTTAAAATAGCAATATAAAGCACATCATGCTATGTTACATAGCATCTAAATTCTTGAAGGAAAAGCAAGCCAAATTGTAATGATAGAATTACAATAATGGTAAGAGATTCAAATATTTTTATTTCAAAACAATATAAATTTAGCATATGAACAAGAAAAAATATTAAATAGAACAGATTCAATAGGTAAAGTGTGGAGTCATAAATAATGTACTTTTGTTTGCCCTATGCCTAGAATATTTACCCTCCAAAATTATCAAATTCTATGGCATAAGAAATTCATAAGTACATAAAAACAGAATTATTTAACTGACATCACAGAATGAAGCACAATAAAATAGTAACTAAAAGTGAAGAAAAGATTCAGACCTCTAAGAAGATTTTAAAAGCTATCATTAAGCAATGACTGTCAAACAAATAAAAACAAAAAAACAGAGAATGAGACAAAAATAGTCAAATAGGGTGAAGTCAAAATAGTCCTTGGAGGAAAGTTTATGATTCTTAGCAAATAATAACAAAAGAAAAAAAAACCTAATGAATTGAGTCTATAATTTGAAAATATTGCAAATGAACAAATTAACTGTTAAAACAAAAATAAATTTTGAAAATTAAAGAATAAAGAAAATTGAAAATAATAACATTATCAAACAAACCTCATAAGAAAATACAAAAATATTTTGACTTTTTAAAAGAATTATTTTCTTTTTATTTTAAATAGAGGAAATCCAAATAAATGGTTAAAATCTACATGATTTTATGTGAAAAAAAGTTCAAACTAATATCAGATGGATAAATATCTATAACTAAGTACCTAAACTAACAAATTATGAAATGGAGGATCTTAACAGCTTATTCTAAGAAAAAATTGGGTAAATAAAGAATGAACCTTGACTTTAATATTAAGAGTATATCTTCCCAATATGCAAATGAGGGAGGGATAAAGTAGAGAATTACAGAACACTATTGCTAATGCATGCTATATGTAACCATGGCAGAAAGGCAGGAAGACTTTAAGTTGAACGTCATACAGAAGGCAATGGACAAATACAAGGTGAATGTAAATAAGCTTCAATATTTATATAATTACTGTGGAGATTTGAAAGGGATAAAAAAAAATATCATGTAGGAATTTTATGACAGCAAGAAAAGTTGGGATAGTCAAGCAGTAAAGAAAAGGGATAATGAGTACCTAGCCAGAGTGCACCTCTAATACCCTTATATTGATAGGAAAAAATCACAACTATATCCAGAAATGCAGGGAGGAGGGAGGTTGGAACTTTGGTATGGTGTTCATTTATACTTTTTTTAAAAATCTAAAAAGCAGAGCGCTAAAAGGATTATTTAATGAGAAAACCTTGAAAATTCTGCAAAAAAATATCACGGTGAAGTAAGGATATCTTCCATCTTTAATATGATCACAGAAATGCTAGCTATGACAATAAAGCAATAAAAATAGAATATGCTTAGGAAAAGAAAGTAAAATTAAAATTAGTTGCAGGCAATATGATGGTTTACTTTGGGAACCCTACTTAGTGAACAAAAGTAAAATCAAGGCAAGACAAGGAACATTTATTAAGGGCTTATTATGTGCCAGACACAGTGTTAAGCACTTGGGATGTAAAGATACACAAAAAGAAAGATAATCCTTGACCTTAAGGAACTTATATTTTAATATGGGAAGATGACACATGAAAGGGAGCAGAAGTAGGGATGAGGCGACTGTCACTGGGTACGGTATCGACTTCCAGGAAGTCAAAAGCAGAATGAGGAATAGAATGGAGGTTGGCCTTGACTGAGCCTCATAAACAAAATGGAAACCCTGGGAGAAACTGACTAATGCGAGGAGGAAGCTGACATAGCACAGGGTTAGAAGCCTGCAGAGTAGTTTGATATTTCAGAGCAAGGAAGCCCAAGACACTGATAGAAGTTCTAGGGTGAGACTGATGTTGAGACATGATGACAAAGTCTAGAAATTCAAAGGCTTCCCTGAAATTGTAAGATGCAAAATGAATCTACATAACCATTAACATTTTTGCATAATAAGAGGAAGAAGAAAAAGATAAGAAAATGAATTTTCTTTAAAATAATAGCAAAAACATTTTAAATATCTTGGACTTTATCAATATACAATTAAAACACAAAATTAACATTAATACACAATAAGTATATTAAAATACAATAATACAATATCAATATAAATATTAAAAAATTATAGGGATTAAGAAAAATAGAAAATTTAATATATGTACTATTTTACTAAAGTTATTGAGAGGGTAATTTAAGAAGTAGTGAAAAATAATTGAATTCTAAGAAGGAAGAAAAGGTCGAGAGCATCAAGTGAAATAATGAAATAAAGAAAGGAGCAAATGGACTTGTCATTACCAGACCTAAAAAATTATTCCAAAATAGTAGTTATCAAAACTACCCAATTCTTTATAAAAACAATAGTAGATAAGTAGAATACATTAGAAAAATAAAACTTAAAAATAAGTATGTACATTGTCCAATATTCAGTAAACACAGTCTATGATATACACTTTAAATTTCATTGAATTTTTTATTTCATTGATGTAAGTAAGTCCTCTGATAGCAATATTTTCTTATTTTATGTAAGTTTAGGCCATGTCAATACAAATCCTCCATAGTTGTTCATCCATAATTCTGTAAGCCTTTTTTTCAAAGATATTCATTATCTTTTATTCTTGTTCCATGACTAGTCCATGTCCATTTCATCATATATTTATTTGAGAATTTCATTATTTTTTCTCTTCTTGAGCAATTCTTCATTTAAAATATATTGTAGCCTATCCAAAACTATAAGCATTCACTATTATCCTTTGGATGAACTGCACATTTAATTCCTTAGACACCATGATCCTTGCTATGCTATTGTGAGGAGATCACGGGTGGTGAGAATGAAGACTCAAAGGAACATAAGTCAGGCAATTTATTACTTACAGATATAAGAGAATGTGGCTTTCCAGCCCTGCAGACCCCCAGGTAAACACACTAAGTGGTGCACAAGAATACAGTGGGATTTGTACTCCAATCAAGATCTCAGATTTCTTAGTACATAAGAACTTCCAGGTACATAAGTGGTCAAATATGGAGTCACTTCTATCAGATAGACTAATCCTCACAGCCAAGTACCATTGTCATGTAGTACTACCAAAAGAATGCTAATATTTTAGAAAATGTTATAGGAGAAGCAATAAATCTACTTTGTCCCTCTTACTGAATTTTAGATGCTTTTGATTATCCATCCAGCAGTGTCTGTAAAAGATACAAATTTTGGTGGAATAGCTTTATGGGCTTTCTATCCCATAGTTTGCTTTGCAGACCCATAATGGTCTGCAAAATACATATTCTCTGTGAACTTGATTTTTTCCCAGGTGAATTTTTATGTTGGATATATTTTAGAAGACTCTGTACTGTCCTAGAACTTGATGAAAATAGCATATCACTTGTAAACAGGAATATCTGGAGGACATCGCCTCCATATGGAACTCTTCTTCAGAATGAATTCTGTCCTAGACATATTCCGTGGTAATGGCAAATACTTTTAGCAAACACATATCTCCCTGCTTTATGCCTCACTTGATATTTATGGCCAGATGGTTATTGAATTATGTTTGTCCATTAGTTATACCTTTCAGAAAATCTTGTATGATTTTGTATTTATTATGGTATATGTGGTGTGAGCTGTTAGTAGAAACTTAATTTCTTTAGGATTGTTTTCTAACTTTCTCATCAATTCTTTATTGAACATTGAGTTATTGAGCTTAATTGCTTCTGAGTCTTCCTTATCTAATTTGTTCTACTGATCTATTTTTCAAATTTTTAAACTGCAATTGTTTTGAAGATTAAAATTTATAATTCAGCTGAAGGTCTGGAAATGCTATTACCCTCCCACTTCACTCCCATCTTTTTCAAAGTTTCCCTTGATATTCTAGATCTTTTGTCCCTCCTAATGAATTTTATTATTGTTCTATATATCTTTATAGAGTATTCCTTTTGGAGTTTGAATTAACACTAAATCTGTAAATGAATATTGCTAGTATTGGTTTTTTTATAATAATGACGTAGCCTGGAACATTGAAAGTTCCTCCAAATAAGTT
This sequence comes from Notamacropus eugenii, assembly GCF_028372415.1. Lineage (NCBI taxonomy): Eukaryota > Metazoa > Chordata > Mammalia > Diprotodontia > Macropodidae > Notamacropus > Notamacropus eugenii. The sequence goes on along the minus strand of NC_092875.1, from coordinate 253,732,955 downwards.
GCACTTTATTTTTTAAAGGAGTATTTTATAAATTTATTGTATAGTTATTTTTGCTAGATTGGCAGACATTTATTCATTTTTAGTCATTCTGAATGAGACTTTGCTTTCTATTATTGCCTACTGAATCTTCATAAGAATTTTTTTATTTTTGTATATTTATTTCATAACCTGAAATCTTACTGAAGTTATCAATTACCTCAATTATTTCTTTGATCATTTCCTAGGATTTTCTTAAACTATGTTGTCATCATCAGTGAGGATAGTTTTAGCCATACTTGCCTTCAATATTTTTCTTATTTTATTATTGTTGTTACCATTTTTAGAGGTATATAAAATAACAGTGAAGAAAGGTGCTTTCTCTGTTTACTTCTACATTTGTTGGCACAGTTTAGTGTTTCCCTGTTGAATATGATCATAGATTTTTGCCTTAGACATAAACTTCTATTATATTAAAAAGATCCCTCCACACATAAACTTTCTACTATTTATTTGTTTATACAGATGAAAATTATACTGTGCCAAATAATTTTTCTATCTTTATTGTTCATAGTTATGAATTTCTCTTTTTAATATGATTAAGTAGATTAATTTTTTTCCTAATGATTAACTATCTTTGTAACCTGATATAAATGCAATTTAATTATGGTGAGTGGCTTTTTGGATAAACTGTCATAATCTTTTTTCCAATATTTAATTTATATTTTTGAATATTCATTAATGATATTCTATAGCTGTCTTCTTTTGTTGTATACTTTAATTTTCCTATCAGGATTATTTTGTGTCATAAAAAAATTTAAAAGTGTGCCTTCTTTCTCAGGTTTAAAGAATAATTATATAATATAGTAATTACTTCTTTGAAATTTTATAGAGTTCTTCAGTAAATCTATCTGTACTGAGGACTTAAAGTGTTTTCTTCGGTAATTCTATTATTGATAATTCAATTTCCTTTGCTGAGAATGCATAATTTAAGATGTCTACTTGTTCTGCTGTTTTGGATATTTTACATTTTTCTGTTTATTTTGAATTCTCTTTTAGGTTGGTACGTAACTACATATAGAAGGTTCTTGTAATTCTGTGTTGATGGAGATTTGACCTTATTCACTGATATTTGTAGGGTTATTTTTATTTAACTTCCTCTTTTTAAAATCAATCATTAAATAAGGTATCAGTTTTGTTAACCTTCTTCAAATAACCACCATCTGCTTTAAAGAAATTAGTTCTATAGTATTATTTGATTTCTAATTTGTTTGTTTTTTAACTTTTAAAACTTTTCCCTTCTAGGCTTACTTGGTATCTTTTTTTTCGCTTGGTAATTTGCAAATTTCTTGCTCCATTTAACTTTTTTTCTATTTTTATTTCTGTTTATGTCTCTTTATTTAAAGTTATTTTATTTACATTATTCTTACATACTATTCTTTCCTCCAAAGGCTGCTTTACATGCATAACAGAAACTCTGGTACATGGTCATTATCTTCAAAAGTTATTTATTAGATCCATAATTTGTTCTTTTACTTGCTAATTCTTTAGGATATCTTTATGAAAGTCTTCATCTCAGTTTATGTCTTCTCATTGCACTCACTGAATTGATAAACATTATTATTACATAATGGTCCATAAAATCTGTTTAGCATTTCTGCATGTTTACATTTATTTAATTTTTTCTGTCTCAACTATATGATCTATATCTGCAAAAGTACCATCAGCAATTAGAAGTATGTATATTCATTAAGTGTGTCATTCAGAATATACCATAAACCTTTTAGTCTTCAATTTTCTAACGTATTATATTTCTTTTTTTGTCTAACTTTCTGTGATATTTGTCCATCTTGGAAAGATGAGCATATGATTCCTACTATTTTTGAGCATTTTGCTTCAGTCTTTTCAATGAATTTAGATGTATTAGGGCATAAAAGCCTCACAACCAAATGCAGGAAAACAGGAATATTAAATGCATCCTCTTCAGACTATAATGTAAAAAAAAATGTATTCAGTGAAGAGTTTTGGAAACATAAATTAAAAGTTAATTGGAAACTAAATAAGCTAATGACCAGGCAGCTAGGTGGTATAATGAATAGAGTGATAATATAAAATCAAGAAGACTCATCTTCCTGAGTTCAAAACTGACCTCAGACACTTACAAGCTGTGTGACCTTCAGCAAGTCACTTGACTCTCTTTGCCTCACTTTCCTCATCTGTAAAATGAACCAGAGGAGGAAATAGAAAACCACTCCAGTACCTTTGCCAAGAAAACTCCAAATGGGATCATTAAGAGTCAGACATGACTTAGAAAAAGACTCTACAACAACAGCAAAATAATCTAATCCTAAGGAGCGAGCTGGTCAAAGTACAAATCATAGAAACAAAATATAATTTCATTGAAGAGAATGATGACAATGAGACGGTATTTCTTTATGGGATGCAACCAAAGCATTATTTAGGGGAAATTTATATCTCTAAATTCTTATATCAATAAAATAGAGAGAGCTGGGCATGCAAATAAAAAAACTTAAAAAGAATAAATTAAAAATCCTCAATTAAACACTAAATTTAAAATCCTGAAAGTCAAAGGCAAGATTAATTAAACTGATACTAAGAGAATCATTGATGCAATAAATAAAATTACAGGTTGGTTTTATTTAAAAAAACAATAAAACATATAAAACACTGGCTGATTTTTAAAAAAAAAAAGAAATTCTGATTATCAATATCAAAAATGAAGAGGGTTAATTCGCCACCAATGAGGAGCTATTTTACCCAATTAAACATCAATAAATTTGACAATCTTAGTAAAACAGATGAACATTTATAAAAATGTAAATTGTGCAGTTAACAAAATGGAAATAGAATAATTGAGTAACCCTATTTTAGAAAATGAAATTGAATAAACTGTAAATGAGCTTCTTAAGAAAAATGACCAGGGCCAGATTCAAAGAACAATCAATGCCAATACTGTATAAACTATTTGACACAATAGGCAAAGGAGTCCCACAAAATTCTTTTTATGGCACAAATACAGAACTGATACCTAAAAAAGGAAGAACAGGAACAGAGAAAGTAAATAGGTTTTCCTAAAATTTTAAATGAAATACTAGCAAGGATATTACAGCACTATTTCACAAAAATATCATACAATATGACTAGGTGAGATTTATGTCATGAATGCAAAGCTGGTTCAATATTAGGAAAACTATCAACATAACTGACCATATCAATAAAAAATAATCAACAATGATATAATTATGTCAATAAATATAGAAAATATTTTGACAAAATACAACACTCATTCCTATCTGAAAATAGGAATTTTTAGAAATCATAGGAATAGATGGAGCTTTCCTTAAAAAGATAAGCAGTTTCTATCTAAAACCATCAAGAGCATTTTCTATAATGGGGATAAGCTAGAAGCCTTTTCAAAAAGATCAAGAGTGAGGCAAGAATGCCTATTGTCGCCACTATTATTTTTTTCTGAAAATGCTGCTATAAAAATAAGACAAGATAAGGAAATTAAAGGAATTAGAAAAGCTAATGAGGAAACAAAATTATCATTTTTGCAGACAATATGATTGTATACTTAGAAAATCCTAGAGCATTAACTAAAAATCAAATTGAAATAACAATTTCAGTAAAGTTTTATGGTATTAAATGAACCCATAAATTTTTAGCATTTCTATATATTACCAACAAAATCCAGTAAGAAGAAATAGAAAGAGAAATTCCATTTAAAATAACTGCAGGTAATATAAAATACTTGGAAGTCTACATGATAAGACAAATCCAAGAACTATATTAACACATTTACAAAACACTTTTCACACAAATAAAGTCAGATATAAATAATTGGAGACATAGTAATTGTTCATGGGTAGGCCAAGCCAACATAATGAAAATGACAATTCTACCTAAAGTAATTTACTTATTCCATTTCATACCAATCAAATTACCCCAAAAATTATTTTATAAAACTAGAAAAATAATAACAAAACTCTTTTCAAAGAACAAAGCAACAATCATCAAGACAGTCTGTTTTGGCTAAGAAATGAAGTGGTGAATCAATAAAATAGACTGGGTACACAATATACATTAGGTAATAACAATAGAAATTTAGTGTTTGATAAGCCCAAAGATCCAAGCTGTGGGGACAGAAATTCTCAATTGGGACAGGATCTCACTATTTGACAAAAACTACTGGAAAAACTAGAGAACAGTTTGGCAGAAACTAGGTATAGACCAACATTTCACACCTTATACTAAGGTCAAAACGATTTTAATATAAAGAATAATATCGTAATTAAATCAGAAAAGCATGAACTATTTGATCTGTCAGATTTGTGGATAAGGAAAAATAATTGTGACCAAAGCAATACATGATACAAAATGGATAAGACAAAATGGAAGTTAATGACTTTATAAGAAACCTAGAAATTATAAAACAAAACCAAAAAAATGAAAAAAAATAGAAGACAATGTGGAATATTTCACTGGAAAAAAAACTGACCTGGAAAATAGATCCAGGAGAGAAAATTCTAAAAGTACTGGACTACCTGAAAGTCATGATCAAAAAAAAGAGCCTAGACATCATCTTTCAAGAATTAATCAAGGATAATTTGGTAAAATACAGGGTAAAATAAAAATTGAAAGAATTCACTGATTCACCTTCTGAAAGAGATTTTCCCCTCAAAAAAAAAAAAAACTACTAGGAATATTGTAGCCAAATTCAAGAGTTCTCTGGTCAAGGAGAAAATATTACAAGTAGCCAGAAAGAAACAATTATTATGGAAAGACAATCAGAATAATACAAGATTTAGCAGCTTCTACACTAAGGGATTGGAAGGTTTGGAATATGATATTCCGGAGGTCAAAGGAGCTAGGATTAAAACCAAGAATCATTACCCAGAAAAACTAAATGTAATCAATGAGGGGAGAAAATTGATATTCAGTGATATAAAGTCATTTAATATATTCTTGTGAAGCCAGAGCTAAATACAAAAATTGACTTTCAAATACAAGATTTAAGAGAAGCATGAAAAATGTAAACTGGAAAGAGAAACCATATGGGATTTATCAAAGTTGAACTGTTTACATTCTTACATGGAAAGATAATATTTGCAACTTATGAGACCTTTCTCATTATTAGAGTCATTGGAGGGAATCTCTCTCTCTCTCTCTCTCTCTCTCTCTCTCTCTCTCTCTCTCTCTCTCTCTCTCTCTCTCTCTGTCTCATTCCCTCCTTCCATGTATATACATATATATAGATTATATATATATATATATATATATATACATTTAAACATACAAAAGTCAAAGGATGAATGAAGAGATATGAAGAGGTGTTATCTACAAAATAAAATTAAAGGGTGAGAGAGGAATGTATAGGGAGAAGGACAAAGGGAGAGGTAGAATGGGGTAAATGATCTCACATAAAAGAGGCAAGCAAAAGCTTTTACAGGGGAGTGGAAGAACTAGTGAACCTTATTCTCATTGGATATGGCTTAATGAGGGAATAATATACACACTCAGTTGGGTATGGAAATCGATCTTGGCCTACAGGAAAGAAAGAGGGAAGAGCATAAGACAGGGGTTGTAATAGAAAGGAAGGCAGACTCGGGGACTGGGTAATCAGAAACAAACACTTTTGAGAAGCGACAGGTTCAAAGGAGAGAACAGAATAAATTGACGAATATGGGATAGGATGGAGGGAAAAATAGTTAGTCTCTCACAATATAACTATTATAGAAGTGTTTTGCATGACTACACATGTATAACCTATATCTAATTGTTTACCCTCTCAATGAGGGTGAGTGGAGAGGGGGGAAGAGACAAAATTTGGATCTCAAAGTTTTAAAAAACAAATGCTAAATATTTTACATGCAACTGAGAAATAAGATACACAATCAATGCAGTATAGAAATCTAGCTTACCCTACAGGAAAACAGAAGGGGAAAGGGATGAGAAGGGGGGTAACAGAAAGGAGGGAAAAGGACTAATCAGAATATACATCATCATGGGGTGGGAGAGGAGGGATGGGGAGAAAATTTGGAACTAAAAATCTTGTGGAGATAAATGTTGAAAACTAAAGCAAATAAATTGAAATGTGAAAAAAACAAGTCAGGTCAGGAATGAAATAAAGGTTAAAAATAGAATATGTTTTCAAGGAACTGACAATGCAATAGAGAAGGCAACATGCAAATAACAATGTACAAATGATAGAAATTAGATAAATTTGAGAAAATAAAAAGAAAGAAGACACTAGTATTAAGGGAAATTGGGCAAGGTTTATTCTAAAAGATGGGATTTGACAGAACTGGGAACTTGAAGGAAGTCAGGGAAGCCAGGAAGTAGGGATGAGGAATGAGATTATCAAAGACATAAAGAAAAGCCTATAAAAATACCCATGGTCTGAAGATAGAATGTGTTTTGAGAAGAATATCTAGGAGGCTAGTGTCACTGGATGCCAGAGTACATGAGGGACAATAAGGTGAAAGCTGGAAAGGTAAGTGTGGAAGAGGTTGAGAAGGGCTTTTAATACCCAATGGAAGATTTTCTATTTTATCCTGGAGATAATAGGGAGCCACTGGAATTTATTGAATTAGGGAGTGACAGGATCAAATTTATGTTTTGGGAAGATACTTTGAGAGCTGAGTAGAGAATGAACTGGGTGGGAAGAGACATGAGACAGCACATTATTGCATTAGTTCAAGAATGAGGTAATGAAAGCCTGAACATTAGGTGACAGTGTCAGAGGATAGAATGTAACATTTAGACATGTTACAAAGCTAATATAAACAGAAATTGACAACAAATTGCACATATAGGAAATGAGAAAGGCTGAGAGGTCAAGGATAATTACATTTAGGTTGCAAGTCGAGGTGACTGGAAGAATGGTGATGCCTTCAACAGTAATGGGGAAATATGGGAAGGAGAAGATTTGGGGAAAAGGATAATGAGTCCAGTTGTGGAAATATTGAGTTTAAGATAGAACATCCAGGTTGAAATGTGTAATACATAGTCGAAGATATATCTGGAAGTTAGGAGAGAGTTTAGGGATACATAAGTAGATGTGAGAATTTGGAGGGCATGGGATAGATAGCATCCCTTGTGCATATAAACAGGTTTGCTTTGGCAAGGAGAAGGGCAACCTCTTGATGTAAAACAAGGAAACTGAGAAGAGCAATGGAAGATATACGAGTTACATAAGATGAAAAGGAAAGGAGAAAACGGTTTTCTGAAAGAATGACTTTTTTCAGCAAAACATCAGACAACATTCTTGACTGATAGATGGTGAGGAAGAGGAACTATGGGAGGTTTGGAGAGGGATGTAAGAATTTGGAAAAGATTCTCATATGATTTGAACCATGAATCCATTAAGGAGGTGCAAAAGGATTGCTTTGTCACAGTGATGGTTCAGTTAAATTATATAGTATAATTTCTAGTGGACATTATGCCTTAGTTCAGTAACATGTTAGAAGGAATTAAGGCAGCAGATAGTGGGAGGGATTCAAAGCTGATGGTTGGCAGGGCAAGATTTTCAATGAGATAGGTGTTCAAAAGTATTTAAGAAGTGTACAGTGTAGCTTTGAACTGGTTCATCCAGAGAAGAGAATGCAGTTGTGATAGCCTTGGAAAGAACTGAAGAGATTAGAGGTCACAGTGATGATTTATGGTGCCCCTATAAGCTTTTTGTGACTTGACATGAAGATACTTTAACACTAAGCTGCCTTAGTGTTTTGACATTTTGCATATTCTTCATGCAAATAGAAGCTACTCTAGACTGTCTTCTGAGGGCTTAAAGCAGGAATCAAATGACTAGCAAGTTGCTGTTTAATCAATTCTAATTACCCATCACTTTTCTTCTCTTTTTCTCTTCCTCCTGAAGCTCCAGATAACCTGACTGCCTCATCTCAATATCCTCTGGAATATAGTATGTTTGTGAAAGGATGACAGTAATGTCAGTATTTTTCCTATTCTAAATGTCACTTCTTGTTACAGGTGTTTATTAGAAAGCACTTCTCGATGTATATTAGAAGCTTGATCAATCACAACCAAAGACTATGGTGAGGTTATGTTTATTGAAAATAGCTCAAATTATATTCCTCACATCAAGGTACCTTATAAATATGCTTGTATATATACTTAAGTACATATATACATATGTATGTGCATATTTATGCATGTATGTATACACACATATATATGGGACAATTAGAAAGGTGATCTTGTGAAGTATATGTATGTATACACATACTATGCATAAAAAGGTTTAGGAATCATGAGAGGGCTTATAAAATGAATATGAAACTATTTTCAATTTGATCATATATGAAATTCCTAGGGCAACTACAATATTAGGCATTAGAAATATACATTTGAATAAGACAAGGTCTCTGCCCTCATTTGCAGAAAAAAAAGTTAACCAAAGAAGAACGGAGCACATACACATATGAAACAACTACAATATATTATTAGAGCAAGATAAGTGTCTGCTTTGCTCAGCTAAGCTTAGTTATAAGACCCATGTTATGGGAAATGCTAACATGAAAGAAAATACCAAAGTTCAGTTGTAACAATGACAGTGTCATTATCCTTTTTGCTCTCTTCCTTCAGCATTTTGTTCCTTGCCATTTTAGCTTTCCTTTTTTCCCCTTTTTTTCCACCTAAAGCGTGCTGTTATCTTTCAAGTATATTTCCAAACATCACCTTCAGTGAAACAGGTGGCTACCTCTACATACTCCTGCCATTAGAGGTGGTTGTCAAATCAACAAAGGTGACTGGTTAAAAAAAATTCAATGCTGCCCATCCTATTTAAGAAGAAGCTATTGGTGCTGTAGAATACCAGAAGACTGATAAAGCACCAACACATTATTTATCTGTATGTACATATATACATATGCATTGTGTATGTGTGTGTGTATTTCTGACACATTTTTATCCCATAGAATACTAAATGCTTCTAGACTTTCAGAATTTTTAAGTGTAAACTCCTAAATGAATGAATAAGTAAATGATTTTTCCAATGAAATAACATGATTTTTAATCCAAAATTATATTGCTTTTTCATCTAGTTACCATTTTCCAACACTTCCCCCATTCCTTATAAATCCCTATGAGAACAAAGACTTTTTCCTCTTTTTATATTTTTAGCACTTAGCACTTTGCTTGATACATGATAGGAGCTTAATTAATGTTTCTTGATTGATCGTAACCACAACATCAACAATAAAAAGTATAGTTATATGAAACATACATATTGGTAATATGTGACAATATATATGTATGTGTGTATATATATATATATATATATATAATCATCCCACATTTATAATCTATTAAAAGGAGAGAGCATACTATACCATCCATCTTCTGAAGTTATGATTAATTACTTTTAATGCTCTCTTCCTGTATGTTATTGAGGTCATTATGTAAATTGCTTTCTTAGTTGTGCTTTATTCCCTCTGCATTCCTTCATACATGCTTCTCCAAATTCACATTTCGCAATTGGTATTTAAGGTAGCTTATGATACTATGGGCAGCTAGGTGGCACAACGGATAGAGTGCCAGGACTACAGTCAGGAAGATTCATCTTCTTGAGTTTAAATCTAGCCTTGAACACTTACTAGCTATGTGACATTGGGCAAGTCACTTAACCCTGTTTGCCTCAGTTTCCTCATCTGTAAAATAAGCTGGAGAAGAAATGGCAAATCACTTTAGCATCTTTGACAAAAAACCCTAAATGGGGTCACAAAGAGTTAGGCACAACTGAAAAATGACTGAAAAAATATGGTATTGTACTCTACCCTTCAAGAGACACAGAATGATTCCAGTTTCATTGGGGGCTCAGATGAAAACCAACTGTAAATGGCTCCATATTGGTTGCTATTTCCACAAGTTCTATTGGCCTTTGTTAATGGTTAGTGATAAAGATTTAGGAACATTTCACGAAAATCACCAGGGAGCTAGTGTTTAGTGGACTTCTCTGTACCACTTGAAGTGTTTAGCATATGCAGCCTTGCACTTGTCTCATTGCAAAATAAATAAATAAATGTCACTGGTTACTTTAAAAGGTCACCTTTCTAATTGGTATAATAAAGCCCAGCTGGTGGGCTCAGTACAGGAATGACTCAGGACTAGCACAGCAGGGGCAAATTGAAGGGTATATGTGGTATGTGGGAACTCAAAACTGGTTACAGCCTATGCCCTTTATCTCCTCCATTCCAATACTAACAAAGTCACCATGTCTACTTTTCTTAAAGGTAAAACATCTTCTAATCTTCAAGAATTTTTTTTTCCAGAACTTGTATTCCCTTTTGCTAAGTAAAGGAAAGCAGATTTATGATGATGAATACAAAAATGAAGTAATTAATTCTTTAGCACAAATTTGCCTCTCCATTAATAGATGTCCCCTTCAGCAACAAGAAGAAATAATAAGGGAGCATTAGCTTCAAGATAACTTCAGTGTATTGGCACTGCCAGTCACTGAAAACTTATCTATCATTTCCAGCACTCTCCATGAATACTCCTTCTGCTCTGTGTTTAGAATAATAAAGTCATGTCGCTGAGTAAATGTTAACTTGGTCTCAGAGAAAAATAATAAATATGAATTTACTGCAATGTGGAATTCTCCATTTTATTTTTTGACATTTCAGAAAATCCACCATGAGGAAATATTTTCCAAAGTGAGTATCTTGCTTAATTGTATACGTTTCTAATAGGTAATCTTAATTAATCAAAGTGAGCTTGTAGGATCATTATCAGGAATAGGATAACAAGATACTGGCTTTAGAACTGTACATTTTCCTCAGAAGCCAAAAAGATGAGCCACTGAATTTTACAGATGAAAAAGCTAAGGCAGAAAAAGGTTTTAACTGAATTAAATTAGTAAACTCCAGTGATGTCATAAACCAGGCAAGTAAAGCTGAAATGTTTTTTCAGCATCAATAGTGTACCGAGACAGTATTATGAACATATTGTATGCAACTGATACTTTAAATTTCATTGGGAGACATGAAGAACTCTAGCTATTTCAATCTCACAGACAAAATGGTGTGTGCCTGGGCTCGTATAAATCCAAATCTAAGCAGCTACTCTACAACAGTGAGACAAGACTTTTGGGTTGGGTCTTTCAGAAAAGTATCATTTTAATCACAAAATATACACAATATGATGGAATTATGGCCTAAGGAAGTTCTGGGTTTATTTTACAACAAAATAAACAAGTAGACCCAGTATCAATATTGTTGCTTATCATGAAAGAAATTGCAAATTTTATATTTTAATCTGTGAAACACAATCATCTACTTAATGTTATATGATCTCATATCAAAATCCATCTTCTGGTAGACTATAAGCTTGATAAAGAACAGTATTATTATATCTTCTCCCAGTGCTAAGCACCATAGTTTCCATGTAGTGAATGTGCAAATATTTTATGAATAAATGGGACTTAACATTCAAGATTTACAGCCTAAAAAACATTGTGTCATATGGAATAAAAGCTTCTGACCAGATGGGAACATAATCCTAAACATGTCTTCTTTCTGTTGTGGCAAGAAAGTATTATTTAAGAGGGGCATTCCATTAAGATTTTAGTTAAGTCTTATGCTAAACATTTGATGAAGTGAACATTTCCCCACTGGAAAAACAAAGTACTTCCACATATCCCTAAAAAATATATCTATTAAAATATTCATATTTCAGGAAGAGTTGGCTTTTAAATTAGGATTTATCATTTGTTTCATAAGAATTTGAAATTATAGACAAATTGAGGTACTATTGATCTAAATTTCCCTAATTAAATTATTCAGTAGCTAAAGTGGTCCAAAGTCTTTTACCAGTGGTTAAGCTAGATGATTCAATGCTGGCATAGCCAACTCTGCCCTTCTAAATAACTTCATAAATCCTTCAGAAACAATATATTCTTCCATTGCCAGCATGTGAATGATAAAAATTACAAGAGTTTAGACAAATAGCTGATGTTACTTTCAAGAGCAACTTGGTATTCTGCTATATAATTGGTCTCCCTGAGCTATAGCAATTATCCTATTGAAAGGGAATTAGAATGACCAGGAAGATGGCTGATTAGTAACTTTCCATAAACCCTCTCAGTTGCATATGTGAAAGAAAGAATTATTTGTCAGATATAGAGTACTATTGATAAACCTACAGGAAAATACAGACTCTCTGGTTAAGTTGTTTTTTTTTTTTTTTTACTTATTAATTAACACTGAAGAACTCTAATTCCCAAAGGTCTTATTCAATGTCCATCCCCCACTATCCTTGGTACCCCTGAAGCAGAACAATAAGCAAAATCAATAGTTTATGCATAGGTCCCAGGAATAGCATAAGCCCTCCGGATGCTTTTGTGACTATATAAGGATATCCCCCACTTAATCATGCAGGAAGATTTGGCAGAAACTGATTCTACTTAACAACATGAAGTAAAGAAGTGCAAAAGAGAAAACAGTGTGGTTGGTTGTGTCAGACCAGAAGGTAAGATAGCTTAAACCCAGGTAGGGGGAAAGGTCTCTCCTTAAGAGGTTGCTCTGGCAAGGATCCAGTCGGGTGAACTCTGTATGCTGCAACCTGAGGAGACTGGGAAAGCCTTTTAGCCTATCTTCAAGGTTCTCTTCATTAGCAAATGGGAAGGAATGAGAAAGGGACAAAAATACAAGAAAAGGACTTGAAGAATAAAGATATCACAAGAAAAAGAATCAGTGGATAGAATATTTACCTTTTATGTATGGAAAATGTAAAACCTATATCTAAGATTGTTACTAGTAATTAGGTAGCTTATAAAAAAGACTGGGATAAATGAGTATGATATGACTTTAAAAAGTAAAACCATTCAGGAACAGCTAAAAGAGCAATTATCCTATACAAACAAGGTGCAAGAGGAAGAACCAATACAGAGGAATTAGATGGGGGAGGTGAGCTGTTAGTTCTAGAAACCTACTTTCTTGTGAGAATGGGTTTAAGAGGGGGAAATACATATACATCTAGAAGAACATAAGTCTTCTAAATAAAAAAAAGAAAAAATTAAGAGGATAGGGAGGGAGGAGGGGATAAAGGAGGGATCTTTAGAGGGGATAGTAAGGGAACATATTAAAAAGGGGTATAAAGGGTATTCAGATTTAGGGGAATGGGAAGATAAGGGAGGGAAGTTTAGACAGGAGGGAGATGGAATAGGTCAAAAGGGTGTACAGAAGGTTGTGTAGATTTGAGGAAATGGGAGAGTGAGGGAGAGATTGCTGGAGTGGAAGCAGTTTAGGTAGTAGGAGGTCAAGGTAGCAGATAGAAGTAAAGTAGAGAAGTTAGGAAAAATAGGTAAAAAAGATACGCACAAACATAAAAACAAGATTAGGAGTAGAGTCTCTTGGGGAAAGTATGTGCTTATGTATGTATATATATGTATACTTGCATGTATATATATATATATATATACATATATATCTCAATATTTATATATAAATATAACCCTGCTCAATTGTAGCCTTGGGGGTTGTGGGTAGAGAGAAGGAAGTGGAGGAAGAACAAAGTAAAAAGATTTCAGCGGAAAACAAAAGAAAACCAACAAGGAAGCAAAGATAAACAGCTTTCAACTTAACACAAAGTATTTAATAAATAAGTTTTCTTAAAATGATATTATTGCTATGTATTTCAAATCCTCTCCTATGTTCTACTGTGCACATGACATTTTTTCTTTTCTAATTTTATATTTAAGTTTATAATGTTTCTTTGTCTTTTTTATTATGTATTTAAGTTTTATTATTGGTCTAATTTTTTTTAATTTGAAAAAGAAAAAGAATTAGTAGAAGTTCAGTTAATATGAGCAAAAGAAGAAAAAGGGTCATTAAAAAGAAAAGTAGGATTTAGTAAGCCTTAAAGTAGATAAGAAGGTTTCTTAGCTAAGATTATAATATGAAATTAATGAAAGACAAAACCAAGAGATCATTGAAAAACAAGGAGAACCATCAAAAATGGTTTTTAGAAGAGGAATAAAATTCACAAATGAATAAATTAGGAACAAATTTAAGTAAGAAATTAGAGCTATGCAGAATTTAAAAATATATTGGCAGATTAGGAAATCTGTTAATCCATGATGGATAATCTCTCAAAAGAAGAGAAAGAGAGATTAACAGAGTTGGACCAAAAAAGATAATGAAATGGGAGCAGTTTTGGCATATGAGAAGCGTGAAGCAACATTTAAAAATCCACAAAATTTTTATAAGCCAAAGTGACTGAAGTTATGTTCAAAAATAACTTAAAGTTCATAAGTCTCCAATAGGAAAATGGGGGGGAAACCCTGGATACTATAATTCAGAAGTCAGTATACTTTTGAATGTAATAACTTCTAAATATATACAACTAAGCTTTAATAAAAAGAATCCACAGATAAATGCAAACAAAAATACTTCAAAACTCCAGACACACAGTAATTAAATTTAACAATATCAATGACAGACAAGTTTTGCACGAGACTGATTTTCACATAAGAATGAGCAAAAATTCTAATAGTAACTCAGAATTATTCCATAATCCAGAGACACCTCAGAAGGGAATGAATTTTTATGTTTAAAAAACAAGCAAAAACAAAACAAAATAAAAACTAAGGAACTCAAGTGGCAACCCAAGATGACATATGCTTAAAAGCTAAGTCTAATCATAAAAAAGATGAATATTCAAAGAAAAGAAGATGGCTGACACATTTGTGCAAAAAAAACAAAAGAGACAAATATGGGCAAAATATTCAACCAATCAAAATCATAGAAGCACAAGAAAAGTAAATAAATATTATTATAAGTTGTTGGGTGTGACAGAAACAGAGACTGAGACTAAAACTGAGAGACAAAGAAATATAGTCATCTTTGGAATAAAAGACCAAAGAAAGATCATCAAGAAATATTTTTAAAGTACAGAAGGTGGTAAATATTTTTAAAACTAAAAGAAAACAAGAGAAAGGAAGGTCAATAAAATTACGTGATGCACCCTCGATGAAATCCCTCAGAATCCCACTCCCCAGGTGAAGCAGTATAAAGTTGATGATTCCTGTCATCTCCTGGAAAGAACAAGGGCTGCAAGAGAAGGAAAGAAGTAGCAAAGGGAATATACTAAGACTGGGGAGCCGGAAGAAGGGGACCTCACCCAAATAGTGGCTTGAATTTTTAAGAGCATTTGTGTGAGGAAGGAAGGGTGTTCCTAGAGTGTATAAGAGAGGAATCATCATAGATTTAGTTTGGGGGCTTTGAGCATTAGAAGGCCAACTTCTTAAAAAGAGTTTTAAAATTCCAGGAACAGAATTTCAATCCCAGAAGAAGGTATATATGACTTCAGAAGAGTAAATAGGATCAAGAAACCAAAGATGAGATGGCACGGTTATTGGGAAGAAATGCAATCATTTTGAAGGGAAAATGTCAGGGTGTCTAATCTGGGTAACAGTAACTTCATCCACACTTCCATTCAACAATGCTTCTTTAATGAATTGTTATTTCCAGAAAAAAATATAACAGGGAAAAAATTTCAGAATGAGGCAAAACTTACAAAGATATAACATAGAAATTAGTTAGCAGAGGTAGCCTAAACCTGATTCTTCAAAGACTTTAATTCTATGGCAACCCAGAAGGAAAAATAAAGAAAAGCTAACTAGAGTTTACCTGAAAAATAAGAAAACAAATTCAGAATAAACTAGAAAAAGAAGATAAATAATGAGGAAAAGAAAGCAAAGAGAAACACTTAGAAAAATAAGAACAAGATGTTGAAGAGGAGGGAAGATTTTTAACTAATCATTTGAATGAGTGGGGGAAAAGAGGAAAAACGGGGAAGAAAGATAAATTTTAAAAAATAAAATAATAATTTAAAATACAAAACATAGACAAAGATAGACAAATATGATCAGAGAAAGGGAAGAAATTTTACACTAATAGATTAATGTTAAATAGTTTAAGCAAAATAGGAACATTGTTATAATAATGACTTAAATATCTAAGAGATTTTTAAAATCACTTGTCAAGTAAGCTATTCCATCCTCCTTTAATTTGCTTATGTTATCACCCTTTATATCTAAATCATGGACCCATTTTGACTTTTTAAAGCACTATTAAAAAAAATAAATGGAGAAAAATGAAAGCCTAACAATCACAACTTTAAAAATTCAGGGACAGGAGAAGAATTTAGAACCAAACAAGAGACAGAGCATTACAAATATAAAATGGATAATTTTGATTACATTAAGTTTAAAAGTTTTGCACAAAAAAAATCAATGTAATCAAACTTACAAGGAAAACAGAAAACTGAAGGGAAAAATTCACAGCAAGTATCTCAGATAAAAGCCTCATTTCTCAACCATATAGAGAACTGAGTCAAATCTATAATATATAAGTCATTCCCCAAGTAAGAAATGATCAAAGGATATGAACAGGCAGTTTTCAGAAGAAGAAATCAACACTATCTATAGTTATATGAAAAATACGCTCTTAATCACTACTGATTAAAGAAATGAAAATTAAAACAACTCTGAGGGACCACCTCACACCTATCAGATCGACTAACATAACAGAAAAGGAAAAGGATCCATGTTGGAGGGAATGCAAGAAAACTCAACCATTCTGGAAAGAAATTTGAAACTATGCCCAAAAAACTATAAAACTGTGCATACTCTTTGATCAAGAAATGCCACTACTGTCAATATCCCAAACAGATTAACAAGACAGGGAAGGTTGAGGTGGCCAGGACCTAATTGTACCACAGTATTTATAATGACTCTTTTTGTGGTGGTTAAGAATTGGAAATTGAGAGGCTGAAGTTGAACAAGTTGTGGCATATGATTGTAATGGAATGTTACTGTGTATAAGAAAGGACAAAGAGTATGATTTCAGAAAAAAAACTAGAAAGACCTGCATGAACTGATTCAAAGTGGAGTGAGCAGAACCAGGAGAACATTGTACACAGTAACATCAACATTGTACAATAAATAACTATGAATGACAGCCATTTCAGCAAAATAATGATACAAAATAATCTCTAAGGACATATGATGAAAAGTGTTACACACTTCTAGAGAAAGAATTGATGGAGTCTGAATATATACCAAAGCATACTAATATTCATTTTCTTTCTTTTTGGGGGAGTGAGAAAAGGGAGGTTTCTTTCACAAAATGACTAATAGGGAAATATGTTTTACATTATTGCACATGTATAGCACATCAGATTGCTTACCATCTCAAGGAAGACGGAAGGGAGGGATAGAGAGAATTTTGAACTCAAAATTGACAAAACAAAGTTTAAAATTGTTTTTACTTGTAATTGTGGGGGAAATAAAGCATTGCTTAAAAAATATCTTTTAAAATAATGGTAGGAGATTTTGATCTGTCTCTTTCAGAGTTAGAAAAATCTTAAAGAAACTAATAGGGAAAATAAAGAATAGAACAAACTTGATGAATTTAGAGCTGGATGACTTAAAGTATTTTCTGAATCAGAAAATTAAAGAATTTATATAGTTATTATCACCAATCGTTAATTTTACAAAAATAGACCACATATTAGGACACAAAATTAATATAATGCTTTTAAAAGCAGAATTATTAAATGTACCCTTCATATCAAATACGGTAATAAAATAGCAATTAGTATAGAGAACACAAGCAAAATAGACAAAACTAAATGAAGAGTAAATAATAGTGTCCTTAATGATGAATGATTAATAGAACACTTAGAAATAATTAATTACTGTTTAAAAGTTTAAAAAATGGTAAGATAGTATATCAAGATTTCCGAGAAGCTAAAGCAGCTTTAAAAAAAACAATGTACATCACTAAGGGAAAAAACATAAGTAAAGTAAGAAATGAGTATAAATGAATATGCATCTTAAAATGTAAAATAAATAAACTGAAATATTGACTAGTAGAAATCATGAAAATAAGAAAATTATATAAATTGAAAAAGCAAAAGGACCATAGAATTTATAGGCAAAACTCAAAGTTTTTCTTAAAAACAGAAACAAAAAAAAAACAAAATCAAAAAATTTTAAGCTGATTAGAAAGAATAGGAAATAAAATCAAATTCTCATTTTAAAATGATTAAGAAAATATAAATTAACAACTGAAATATAAATAAAATGCTATTACCTCTTCCTATAAATGGTGCTTTTAAAAGAAATTTAAGTAAATTTTCAACAGTTCAATCAACAAGTATTTATTAAGTGCATCTTAGAGTTAGTTTGTTTTTCAGAAATACTATTTACTGGGTTTGAATTTAACCATCCAGGATTCAAATCCCTATTCCACCACTTATTGCCTAGGTGACTGTAAGCAAGTTACCCAAACACTCTGGGCCTTAATTTCCTCAGCTATAAATCAAAGTGTATGGATTATATTCTGAGACTCCTTCCAACTCTATACTAATGACCCTATGATTCTTTATTACCCTATTTCCCAGGCATCTTGATAGGAATTGTTTATGCAAAAGCAGAAATGTCCCTGCCTTCCCGCAAAGTGTTCTTTCTACAATTAAAGTAGTGAGGTGAAACAGAGGGCACAAACAAAAGGAAATAAGCAATAGATGGACAGACAGACAGATGATAGATAGAATGGTTACTTTAATGTCTTCTCTTCCAACCCTAACAACTTATTAGTTTGCTCCTTATCTTAGACTAGGTAGGTTACTTTTTAAATATGCATTCATTATAGACAAGTGAAGCATTATAAATAGATCCTCTGGCGAGAAAATGTAAGGGCGCTTAGGTGTCATCCTTACCTTTTCATAGGGTTGGCATTGATGACAAGGAATTATTCCACTGAACCTACATGCCAAACATCTTCAATATGAGTGTTACCAAGAAAAACAAAGGATGAACTAACAGTGGCTGAGCCATATATAAAATGGCTTCACTTGGAAGCTCTAGAGAAATTATTTTAAAGTCTTTACGTCAATAACCTGTTGCAACCGTCTAAAGAGTGAAATACGAGACAGAACGGCTAGAGGGGACCAACCCAGGGTGAATTCTGCACCCAGAGACCACGGAATATTGGAGCGAGGGAGATTTCTGTTCCGGAGAGACCTCCAAACCTCTCGCGGGGGGGGGGGGGGGGGGGGGGTCCTTCGCGCCGTGGATTTGGCGCCGGGACAGGGAGCAGAGGGCTGCCCTACCGCGACAGCGACACCGTGAGGAAAAGATCCGAGCGGGCTACGGGGACGGGATCTCCAGCAGCCACGCGGGTCCCTCCACCCACAGAGGGACCTGCAAACCTCTCGCAAAAGGTCCGTCTGCAGCGCGGAGCCCAGCCCGGACCTGCGGCGGCGGCGGCGGCTGTGGCTCCGAGAGGTAAAGATCCGAGAAGGCTCCAGAAACAGGATCTCCAGCGGCAGCACAAGCCCCCCCACCAACAGGTGACTGATGGGGGTAGGTGAGAGAGTGTCTTTGGCGGGTTGAGAGGGGAGTGGGGTGCCCCCATGGCTCAGGCCCCCCCAGGAGATAGAAGCTGAGAGGCGGCTGCAGACAGGGGCTCCCCAAACGGGCGGGAGCCTAGATCCATTGTGGAAGGTCTGTGCATAAACCCCCAGAGGGAACTGTGCCAGAGAGGCAGCCCTGCCCCTGACCACCTGAGCTTAATTCTCACACTGAATAGCAGCCCTGCCCCCACCAAAAATCCTAAGGCGGGAAGCAGCATTTGAATCTCAGTTCCCAAACGCTGGCTGGGAGGACCAGGAGGCGAGGAGGGTGTGAGGAGAACATTCAGAGGTCAGGTCACTGGCTGGGGAGAATGCCCAGAAAAGGGAAAACAGATAAAACTATTGAAGGGTACTTTCTCAGAGAAAAGACACTTCCTCCCTTCCTTTCTGATGGGGAGGAACAATGCTGGCCATCAGGCAAAGACACAGAAATTGAGGATTCTGTGTCCCAGCCCACCCAATGGGCTCGGGCCATGGAAGAGCTCAAGAGGAATTTTGAAAATCAAGTTAGAGAGGTGGAGGAAAGACTGGGAAGAGAAATGAGAGGAATGAGGGAGAAGCATGAAAAGCAGATCAGCTCCCTGCTAAAGGAGAACCAAAAAAATCTTGAAGAAATTGGCACCTTGAGAACTAGCCTAACACAGTTGGCAAGGGAGGTGCAAGGGGCCAATGAGGAGAAGAATGCTTTCAAAAGCAGAATTAACCAAATGGAAAAGGAGATTCAAAAGCTCACTGAAGAAAATAGATCTTTCAAAACTGGAATGGTACAGATGGACGCTAAGGACTTTATGAGAAAGACAGATATCACAGAACATACCGTGCAAATTTGAAAAATGGAAGATAATGTGAAATATCTTATTGGAAAAACAACTGACCTGGAAAACAGAATCAGGAGAGACAATGTAAAAATTCTGGGACTACCTGAAAACCATGATCAAAAGAAGAGCCTAGACATCATCTTCCATGAAATTATCAAGGAAAACTGCCCTGAGATTCTAGAACCAGAGGGCAAAATAAATATTCAAGGAATCCGCAGAACACCGCATGAAAGAGATCCAAAAAGAGAAACTCCTAGGAGCATTGTGGCCAAATTACAGAATTCCCAGGTGAAAGAGAAAATATTGCAAGCAGCTAGAAAGAAACAATTCAAGTATTGTGGAAACACAATCAGGATAACACAAGATCTAGCTCCCTCTACATTAAGGGATCGAAGGGAATGGAATAAGATATTCCAGAAGTCAAAGGAACTAGGACTAAAACCAAGAATCACCTACCCAGCAAACCTGAATACAATACTTCAGGAGAAAAAATGGTCTTTCAATGAAATAGAGGATTTTCAAATTTTCCTGATGAAAAGACCAGAGCTAGAAAGAAAATTTGACTTTCTAACACAAGAATGAAGAGAACCATGAAAAGGTGAACAGCAAAGAGAAGTCATAAGGGACTTACTAAAGTTGAACTGTTTACATTCCTACATGGAAAGACAATATTTGTAACTCTTGAAACATTTCAGTATCTGGGTACTGGGTGGGAGTACACACGCACACACATGCACACATGCACACATACATAGAGACAGAGTGCACAGAGTGAATTGAAGAGGATGGGATCATATCTTAAAAAAAAAATTAAATCAAGCAGTGAGAGAGAAATATTGGGAGGAGAAAGGGAGAAGTTATATGGGGCAAATTATCTCTCATAAAAGAGGCATGCAAAAGACTTATTAGTGGTGGAATAAAGAGGGGAGGCAAGAGAAAAACATGAGGTCTACTCTCATCACATTCCACTAAAGGAAAGAATATAATGCACACTCATTTTGATAGGAAAACCTATCTCATAATACAGGAGAGTGGGGGACAGGGGCACAAGCAGGGTGGGGGGGAGGATGGAGGGGAGGGCATGGGGAGGAGAATGCAATCCGAGGTCGACACTCATGGGGAGGGAAAGGACCATAAGAAAATAGAAGTAATGGGGGACGGGATAGGATGGAGGGAAATATAGTTAGTCCTATACAACACAACTAGTATGGAAATCATTTGCAAAACTAAACAGATTTGGCCTATATTGAATTGCTTGTCTTCCAAGGGGAAGGGTTGGAGAGGGAGGGAGCTAAAGAAGTTGGAAATCAAAGTGTTAGGACCAAATGTAATGTTCTTACCACTGGGTAACAAGAAATACAGGTTAAGGGGTCAAGAAAGCTATCTGGCCCTACAGGACAAAAGAGAAGACGGAGACATGGACAGGGAGAGAGGATCGAGGAGAGAGCAGATTGGTCACAGGGGCAATTGGAATGCTTGGGTTTGGGGGAGGGAGGGGATAAAAGGGGAGAAAATTTGTAACCCAAAATTTTGTGAAAATAAATGTTAAAAATTAAATAAAAAAAAAAAGAAAGAAAATAAAAAAAAAAAAAAGAGTGAAATACGAGTTGGTTTTGAACCCAGATTATTCTCCCCTTCTGGCAGTTATAGTTATAGAGGAGAGATGCCTAGGAAAGAGGGTTCATAGACTAACTTTTTTATACATAATCTCTGCTGCCAAGAGATAGCCTTTTAACTAGATGTCCCAATCTCTTTTGGTCCTTCCTCTACCTTCTCCCATACAACTGAAAAGGAAAATTTAGTTTGACTTCTTTCTTGAAGTTATATGGAGCATCTGAAAAGTTTTAGCTAATTGGGTATATATATATATGTATATATATATATATATATATATAGAGAGAGAGAGAGAGAGAGAGAGAGAGAGATAGGTAGATATTTTAAGAATGACCTAATTCATATTTAACCCTTTACATAATTCAATAAAACATATGTTTTATGTTCCATTTTTCAATAGAAAAAAATAAATTAAAAAGGATAAATGAATCAATTATATGTTATCAGTTATATTTGTCATGATGAGTCAAGCAGGCATGAAAGTAAGGTCTATGGTACCCAGAAGACCACCTGGTACCTATTCTTGAAATTCCCAGACCATCTGACTATGACTCACTGAACAATACAACAGAGAGTTTGCAGCAAAGCAGTAAGGACACTCACTTCACATCTATTTACTATTTACCAACAGGGAATAATCTGAGTAATTTAGATGAACCCAAAAGGACTGATCTTTGTATGAATCAAAAGAAGTGAAATGGTCCATTGCCTAACACTCTGTACTCTTGACAGCAAGGTTCATAAAACATTCTTGGATGATGATAAACAATAGGGAATCTGTGACTTGGATTCACTCTTCAGATGGAAGGGAAACCTACCTGATCTGTTTATTATTATGTGACCTTACAAAAGTCACTTAACCCCTTCTGGCCTCAGTTTCCTCATCTGGAATTGAGGGATATGGACTAAATGATATCTATGGTCCTTTGCATCTATGAATTCTATAAATCTATGATAATTGCCATATTCTGTTTCTTTCTGTAATAACTGCTTTGTGAGACTATTAAAATGAAAATTATTCTAGAAGTGGAACCTTAAACTATCCATCATTTATGCCTTAGTGGGGCTAAATTTCCACTCCTGTGCTGTAAACAGGTTTTGCTGGAAGGGAAAGAGAAATGAGCACTGGACCTAGAGCAGAGCAGATTGTGGTGGAGAAAATGAGGATGTGAGGGACACTGAAGACAAATTTGGCCTACTTCACTATTTTGTTACAGGCTGTTCCTACGTTCCAGGACTAAATAAAATCATAGCATCTTACAGTTGGAAGAGACCAAAGAAAACATTTAGTACAACCTCTCACACAATGTAGGAATCTGGTCTAAAATGTCCCTTACAAATAGCTATTTAGGAGATCCTAAAGGTCTCCAAGTAAAAGAGAGATCATGACTTGAATTGCCAGCCCGTTTTTGGACAGATTTAGTTTATAGCAAGTTCCAGTGATGATCTTCTTTTCTCAGATGGATATGTTATAAGTACCTACCACTTCAGGGGCTTTGTAAGTAACAGCCAAATTATTTGTTCCTCTCTCTCTCTCTCTCTCTCTCTCTCTCTCTCTCTCTCTCTCTCTCTCTCTCTCTCTATATATATATATATATATATATATATATATATATATATATGTATATATATATATATGTGTGTGTGTGTGTGTGTGTGTGCGTGTGTGTGTTTGTGTGTGTGTACATATATATACATATATACACATATATAGATACACACACACATATATATACACATATACATACACACACACATACACACACACACACACACACACACACACACATATATATATATATTTATGATTGTTCCTCACCTTTTAGCTCCCATCCCTGCCTAGGACTGGGGTATAGAATGTGTTCAGAGAAGACTATTACCTCTGATGTGAGGGCTACCACCTTTTCAGGGCTATTTTCCACTTTTGATGTCCACCTGATTCACCTAACACTCACCTGTGGCTCCAAGAAACCATAGCATGAGCAGCAGACAAATCCTAGTAAACCATTTTGACAGAAGGGCCTAACAAGGTTGAGGGTAACCAAGGAGTCTCAAACCCATCGGTGAATTAGTTGGATGTCTACTCCAAGAATGTGAAGACTTATCCTGGTAGAATGGGTAGATGAGAACAATTTGTTCCAATGACCATGCCCGAAAGCAGCTGAAGCAGGCACTGTGGACAATCAAAGATGCCAAAGTCATCCACTGTATCTTGAGCCATTACCAGTTGTCTTGACTATGGCTTGATACTGGATTGTGATGACCCTGGAAGAGAGAGCGAGGCTGATAACTTCATGCAACTCTGCTTCACTTAAAATCCAATTTATGCAGAAATCAAGATATTACCCATACCATTTTACCATTTTTACCTATCTCAAAGTCCTATAGCAACAAGTAAATGGCAAAGCAGCAGGTACAGATACACTGGGAGCTATAATCACAACCCTGCACAGAGGCAGCCCAAGCCATAGGGTTGTCTTCTCACTGGAAATAGCAGTGAGATTTGGCATTCCCCAAGGTGTCAGCAGCCTTTAAAGGATTATACTGCTCACCTCATGGTATAAGAAAGGGGCTAGAAAAGGTGCCCTAAAAATTGACTGCTTACCCAACCTTGGCCTGATTATCATAGCAGACAAGGATCCCAACAATCCCACCCTGAAGTCAAAACAGAAAAAATGTACAAAAACTTCTGCAAGAATGATCCCACTCACCATTAGTACATGGAATTGTGCACACTTATAGACAATAAAAAATCCAATAAACCTGAAAGACAAACAGCTCTTTTTTAAGAGAACTCAGCAGGTATCACTTCAAATTGCAATCCTGAATAAAGCAAGGCTGGCAAATGAAGGCCAACCTCCTCAAGTGAGAGCTATATTCATTTTTTTTTTTTCTGGAGTGGTCACAGTGAAGGGAAACTGGTGCAGGTTTTGCAATCAAAACTAATCTGGCAGGTAGGCAGAGCCAAGATGGCAGAGTAAAAGTAGGGACTTCCTTGAGCTCTCCCCCAAAGCCCTTCAAATAACTGTAAAAATGACTGTAAACAAATTCTAGAGCTAGAGAACTCACAAAATATCAGAGTGAAACAAATCTCCAGCCTAAGACAACCTAAAAAGTATACAAGAAAGGTATGTCACACCAGGCAGGTAACAGAATGCAGTACCACATGAGGTGTGCACATTAGAGATGGCTGAAGCTGGTCTCAGGAGACTGAATCATCTGTAGCTGTGACATTTTCCAAACTTCTCAGCTGACAAAAGCCAAATGGAAAAACTCTATGGGACCTGGATGAAAGAGGAAATTGGGGTCTGGCCAGGGTCTGGACCCCGTCTCAAGGTGTTGGGGTGGTGGCTTCAGTGGCAGTGGTGGAGGCAGCAGCAGTACCAGAGGATTCTTTCAGAGCTCTGAGAACACAGAGAGTGGAGGATCAAACACCTGATACAAAATCCCTGAAGCCTGGGACAGTACACCCACTCCCACTCCCACTGGAAGCAGAGTAATACCTTGACAAAGAGTCAGAAAGTTAAGTATTTGTCTGGGAAGATGCGCAAATGTGAAAAAAACAACACAGTCTACAGAATCTTACTTTGGTAACAAAGAAGATCAAAACATACTACCAGAAGAAGACAATGAAGTCAAAACTCTTACATCAAAAGCCCCCAAGAAAAATATGAATTGGTCTCAGGTCATGGAAGAGCTCAAAAATGATTTTGAAAATCAAGTAAGAGAAGTAGAGGAAAAATTAGGAAGAGAAATGAGAGTGATGCAAGAAAATCATGAAAAACAAGTCAACAACTTGCTGAAGAAAACCCTCCAAAATACTGAAGAAAATAACACCTTAAAAAACAGACTAACCCAAATGACAAAAGAAGTCCAAAAAGCCAATGAGTAGATGAATGCCTTAAAAAGCAGAATTGTCCAGATGGAAAAGGAGGTCCAAAAGCTCACTGAAAAAAATAATTCCTTCAAAATTAGAATGGAGCAAATAGAAGCTAATGGCTTTTGGAAAAATCAAGAAATTATAAAACAGATCCAAAAGAATGAAAAAAATAGCAGAAAATGTCAAATATCTCATTGGAAAAAAACAATGACCTAGAAAATAGATCCAGGAGAGATAATTTAAAAATTATTGGACTACCTGAAAGCGAAAATCAAAAAAAAAAAAAAGCTTACACATCATCTTTAAAGAAATTATCAAGGAAACCTGACCTGATATTCTAGAACCAGAGGGTAAAATAGAAATTGAAAGAATCTACCAATCAGCTCTGGAAAGAGATTCTCCTAGGAATATTGTAGCCAAATTCCAGAGCTCCCAGGACAAGGAGAAAATATTGCAAGCAGCCAGAAAAAAAACAATTTGAGTATTGTGAAAATACAATCAGGATAACACAAGATCTAGCAGTTTCTACATTAAGGAATCTAAGGACTTGAAATATGATATTCCAGAGGTAAGGACCTAGAATTAAAAGCAAGAATCACCCACCCAGCAAAACTGAGTACAATCCTTCAGGGGAAAAAATAGACATTCAATGAAATAGAAGATTTTCAAGCATTCTTGATGAAAAGACCAGAGTTGAATAGAAAATTTGACTTTCAAATACAAGAATCAAGAGAAGCATGAAATGGTAAACAGAAAAGAAAAATCATAAGAGAATTATTAAGATTGAACTTTTCTACATTTCTAAATGGAATAATGATATTTATAACGCAAGACCTTTCTCAGTATTAAGGTAGTTGGAGGAAATAGATAGATAGATAGAAAGATAGATACATGGCACAGGGTGATGTGAATATGAGGGGATGATATCTAAAAATAAAATTTAGGGGTAAGAGAAATATATTAGAGAAAGAGAAAGGGAGAGATAGAAAGGGGTAAATTGTCACATAAAAGAGGCAAGAAAAAGATTTCACAATGGTGGGGAAGAGGCGGGGAGTGAGAAGGAATGAGTGAACCTTACTCTCATCAAATCTGGCTTAAAGAGGGAATAATGCACATTCAATTGGTTATCTTACCCTACAGGAAAGTAGGGAGGAAGAGGAAAAAAGGAGCAATGATGGAAAGAAGAACAGATTGGGGGAAGTTTAGTCAGAAGCAAACACTTTTCAAAAGGGACAGAGTCAAAGGAGAAAATAGACTAATTGGGGAGTAGAAAAGGACGTAGGGAAATATCGTTAGTCTTTCATAAATGACTATTTTGGAAGTGTTTTGTATGGCTATATGTATAGCCTATGTTGAATTGCTTGCCTCCTCAATGAGGGTGGGTGGAGAGGGATGAAGAGAGCATTTGGAAATCAAAGTTTTAAGAACATATGTTAAGGAATTGTGTTTGCATGAAACTGGGAAATAAGATATATAGGTAATAGGATATAGAAATCTATTGTGGCCCTTCCAGAAAGCAAAGGGGAAGGGGATAAGAGGGGGGATGATAAAAGGGAGAGCAACCTGGAGAAGGGATAATCAGAATACATGCCATCTCAGAGTGGGGGGTAGGTGAGAGATAGGGAGAAAATTTGGAACTCAAAATCTTGTGGAAATGAATGTTAAAAACTAAAAAAAAATAAATTTTTAAAAAAGAAAAAATATAATCTAGTCAACAAGCTTGTATGCCCAACAAAAGCAGTGAATGACAGGTTCATGACAATGTGATTGTCACTTGCAGAAAAATGCCATGCCACCATCATGCCACTATGATGAACTCTGATGAGATCAGAGAAAAATTTTATGAAGAACTGAAAACCCATATCAACAATGTGCCAAAGCAGGACAAGCTTGTAATTCTAGATGACTTTAATGCTAAAGTACACTCAGACTGTCAGACACAGCAGGGAGTCCTTGGCGGGAATGGGGTTGGAAACAGGAACAGCAATGGCCACTTACTACTGAGAACTTTTACATCTCATGACCTCATCACCAACACTGTCTTCTGTTTACTTAAACAGAATTAGACTGTGGATGCACCTTTGCAGCAAATAATGACATTTAATAGGCTGTGATTATAAGGAGGAGAAACTGACACAAAGGCAATATGTGGTGCAGAGTGCTGTACTGATCATAGACTTATCTGCTCCAAGCTAAGTACTTGTATTCTACAAAAGCAGCAGCCTCAGGGCAAAATGACTACCAGAAAAATTAATGTCAACAAATCACTGTGCTTCTCTGAGGAGGAACACTTTGTTGCTAACTTGAAAGGAAAGTTGAACCAATACATAGCTACAATGAATCAGAAAAGGAGTGGGCAGCTTTCAGTGATTTGGTGCACAGCACTGCGTTTGCTCATTTAGATTAGATTGCTTGCAAACATTACAACTGATTTGATGAAAATGATGGGGAAATTCAGAAGCTGCTAAATGAAAAATAAGAACTCCACAGGGGTTTACCAGCAGAACAGTTCATCCATCTCTAAGACGGCAGCATCTAATTCCATCAAAGGTAAAGTAAGAGATGCAGGATTCTTGGCTCAGTAAGAAGGTAAATGAAATTCAGTTTTACGCTGATGGTAACAATCCACAAGACTTTTTTGATGCCCTGAAGGCTATTTATGAGTCAGACTTATGATACATTTGATCTCCTCAATGCTGATAGAGCCACACTGATTGGTGATAAGAACATAATCCCAGAGAAATGGGCTGAACAATTCCTTTATATTCTCAACAGACCAATATCAGACATGAGTTGCTAAAGCCATTGACCATTTACCTCAGGCAGACATCAATCCCTCACTTGCTAGAAGTTCCAATTGAAGAAGGGGTTTTAAATGTCATTAGGCTCCTTTCCTGTAGCAAAAAACCTGGTGCTGATTCTATTCCAGTTGAGATTTACAAGGTGAGGGGTTCATTGCTCATATAAAAAGCTGACAAATTTTCTGGGTTATATAGCAAGAGGAGGTGTAATGATAATTTAAATAAGATCTTTCTCATTCCTTAATAGGCCCATGTGACTTGCCGGGGTGGAACAGGAAGAGGCAGCGCTACAGCAGAGCTGAGAGGAAATTGATCAGGGTCTAGTCAGAACTAGGAAAGATGCAGGCAAGCAGGCAGCTGGCTAGTGTGAGTGAAAGAGCTTATTTGTGATTTTGTATAAGGGAGGTGGTTTGTGGGAAGCCTAGCTAGGGGAAGTGTTGGGGATAGTGTTGTTCTCTGCATTGTGATTGTGTATAGATTTTTGTTACTATGATGGATTTGAGTTTTTAGTGTCTGAATAAATGTTTTGGTTCTGTCTTCCATGTGGAGAGTCTGTTGTATTTCATAATTCAGAATTGCACTGGAATATTCTTGGCCACCATAGGCACTGTGAATATTGCATTGGTGCTACAGGAGGTTATCCCCCAGGAGTACAAATACATCTCCACTGTCTATCTCTATAAAAGTAAAGGAAATAGATTGCCCTGTGACAGTCACAGTGGGGCCTCTCTCCCTCTCTCCCTCTCCCCCCCCCCCCCTCTCTCTCTCTCTCTCTCTCTCTCTCTCTCAGCCACTGCTGACAAGATCCTTGACAGAGTTCTCCTTAATAGGCCAGTCCTTCACCTGGAAGATGGTCTTCTACCTGACAGCCAGGGCGACTTCAGAAAGGGCCAGGGAACGGTCAATATAGTGTTTGCTGTCCAACAATTCCAGGAGAAATGTCCAGAGCAGAACAGAGGTCTGTACACAATATTTGTAAATCTGACCCAGGTCTTTGATACTGTCAGTCCTGAGGGCTTATTGAAAATTACATCAAACTTTGGTTGCCCAGAGAAGTGCATCGGAATTGCATATCAATTTCATGATAGCATGCTTGCCCATGTTCTGGAATGTGGATGATGTGCTTTCCCAGTCACCAATGGAGTAAGACAAGGCTGTGTGCTTGCTCCCATGCCTTTTAGCATGATGTTTTCAGTCATGTTGTCAAATGCCTCCAATGAAAATGAACATAGCGTCAAGTTCAGTTACTGCACTGATGCTAAATTCTTCAATTTGAAAAGGCTACAAGCCAAGACTAAAGTGGATGGAGTAATGGTGCCTTGGTTCACATAGACTATTTGTGCCAGACCTGTGGTAGAGCATTCCAAGCTCATATTGATCTGACCAACCACAGTCAGATACGATGTGACTTGACTTTAACATAGTGATGTCATTTTGGTCTTCCTTGAGAACAAAGGACAACAATCAACTAACCAGGATTACCAAATTCTTATAAAGTGTCTAGGGGTGTGTGTGTGTGTGTGTGTGTGTGTGTGTGTGTGTGTGTGTGTGTGTGTGTGTGTGTGCGCGCACGTGTGCGTCTGTGTGAGTGTGTGTGCGTGTGTGTGTACCAATCAAATCTCTCAGTTGTGCCTCAGTTAAATCATTCAGTTCTAACCCCTAACCTTCCCACCTTCCCTTATATTCCATCTCTTTTGTTTGCCTCACAGAGATTCCTTTACCAAAATAATTACTTTTATAATGTGATCAAATTAAACCTTGTATATATTAATATCAAAAGCAGTGCTCTAATCAGGAAAAAAAAATGTTCATTCCATTTCAGTTCCAATGGTTCCTCCCCTTACCCCAACCCCTAACACCCTAGGAAAAACTCCATTGGCCTTCTCTTACCCCCAGTTATAACCTTCTGAGATTTGGGTCTTGAACCTATAGTAATCAGTGTCTGGTTGTAAACATTCTAGCTGCCAATATAGCTAAAGGTGGACATAGCAAATTCTGCTCAGAGCTTCAAAAATGATTTGAAAGCTCTTTGTCATTCTCAGCATTACAGCTCCAGAAGCAAACAAGACAGCAAGATGCTGGTCCTGGAGCATCAGGAATTTTCCAGCGATGCTCACTCAACTGTTGTCTGGGTACAGATTCACTCTGAGTAGGGAACTAACTACTTCTGCTCACTCCTGATTCATGCCCACTGGCTTCTGCAAATAAGCCACAGCTATTTGCCAGGGTTGCAGGGAAAAACTGGACAGACCTTTGCTGAGATGGTTACATCTCTGCCCTCCTCTCTCATGTCTATTCTTCACTTTCACCTTGAAGATCTCAGCACAGGAGCATGCAAGATTGGTCACAGTCCCTGCAAGTTCTCTCCCCATTCCATATTAACATGAAGTTCACTTCTCCAATTTTCTTACTCTTCTATATTCTTTCCACCAATAAACTGAGATTTAGTGAGGTTACATAACTTTTTGCTTTCCCAAGGGTACAAAATTTGTAAGTGACATAGAGAGAAAGGAGGGTTGTAGGAGATTATTCATATTACCCTAAGGTGACATTGTGGGAAAGTGCTGCACTTGGTGTTCAGAAGACCTGAGTTCAAATCCTTCTGCAGATTCATGATATTTGCATGACCCTAGCAAGCCATTCAACCTGTCAGCCTCAAGGTCTGTATCTACAAAAAAGGGACTGATAATAGTGCCTACATCTCAAGAGTGTTATAAGAACCAAATGAAATGATACATGTAAAATGTTCTACAATTCTTAAAGCACCATGCAAAGCTATTATTATTATGTTCATTCATTCATTCAAACATCATTTACTAAGTGCCCACTATGTGTCAGGAACTGTGCTAGTTGCTAGAGTCTTCTGACTACCAGTCCTATACTCTTTCTGCCTTGAAGACAGCAACATTCAATTAGGTACTTTAGTCAATTATTTTCTCCCCATCACGATGATGATGATGATGATGATGATGATGATGACGATGATGAGGATGACGACGGCTCCTTTGGGAAGCCAGCTTCAAGTTGAAAAGTATAAGCCAGGGACATATGATCTAGCAAAAGGCTATGGTTAAATTTTTATTTGCTGACTTCATTAGAGTACTTTTAATATTTATGCCACAGGTTCTTGAATTAGACTTTTCTCTCCAAAATGCCTATTCCTGGCTCATACTAAATTTCATGTAAACTATCTATCTATCCTACCTGTGCTTTGGCACTTAGAGAGAAAACACCTCATAGTGAAATTGTTGCAGGGATTAGTTCTCCAAGACAGAACAGTTACTGACAAAATGATCTGAAATTGGTCTACAGAGAAAAAAAAGTATATGAAAGGATAATATGAAAGGAGAAGTATTCTTTTTTATGGTTAATCAAGTTGTTTTAACAGCTGAATTCAATGCAGAGTTCCTGAAGAACTCTAAAGCCTTGTTCTTAAACATTTATTATTTTATTTCATCACAGATGTGTATATAATGGGTCTATATTTTCCTGAGAAAGGTTATTATATTCACATTAAAATATATTTTCTGAATATCTCTAATTAGCAGACATCCCTTTTTGCTTTGTACTTCTATCACCTCTTTCCTCACAGAGTGGGAGTTGTCCCACCTTGAAATCCACGACTGACACTATAAATAGCTTTTAACTTTAAAATGGAATGCATCTTGATTTCAATTCTAAAGGGATGAGTGTGTACTCTTTTTTTCTCCCAGCAGCTTTCTGCCCATGTGTCTTCAATATATGAGATGGCCATTTTATTATACTTCTTTTAAAAATGTCTTCTTGGGATTGAGATTTATAAAAAGAATGGTTTTACAGCTATGAAGAGGGGCAAAAGTATCAAGAAAGTGAGTTTCGTGAGCTGCCTTTGCCCTTGAAATAGATGTTAGGTGATTTTCCAGCTAACATAATAACCAGTAGCAAAGAGCACTCTAGTTTTTGAATTAAAATAAGAAGAATGAATAAAGGCCCTTTTAAAAGTCTGAATGCATCCTGGTCACCCAATTAAGGCAGTACATTCACTGCCATTCCATAGTGCAGTAAGGGAAATATAATAGAAGGCAGTAACTATCTATGCCAGCCTTGCAAAGAGCTTTCCAAAATCATTAGGCCTGCAGACATTTTATTCAGCCTGATAAACTGCCTTTAGCCCTACTCTCACTTACCACCCACCATCCATTTCTACCCCCTCCTGCAGCTTCCCTCTAGCAGAGAATGAACAAACGAATCACAGACTTTCATGCTTGGCAGATACCTCAGAGGCCATCTGCTCCTGTCCATATTTGAAGAAGAAGGCAGCACAATTCAACAAGAAGTGGCCCCCCAGCATTGCTCAGAGACCTCCAAAGAAGGAGAACCCACTGCTTCCCAAGAAGGCCATTATGCTTTTGAGGAAATGCTTCCTGACATCAAGCCTAAATCTGCATCTTCCCAACTTCCAACAATTTCTCCCAATTATGTCTTCTGGGATCCAACATTACTAAAAGTAATTCCTCTTCCACATGAAAATCATTAAAATACTTGAAGATGACTAGTTTGCCCTCTGAGTCTTCCCTTCTCTAGGCTAGCCAATCATCTCCATTTCCGTCCTCAGGTGGTGTGAATTCAAGGCCCGTCGGTCATTTTGGTTGCCCTTCTTTAAATAATCTCTGGTTTATCATTATCTTTACTAAACTATGGCCAGAGCAGAAAACAATACTTTAGGATAGGTCTGACTAGGTATAGAGATTGTTATCTCTTCATTCCTGGAAGCTATATTTCTCAAATGCAGCCTAAAAATTGCAATACCTGTTTGGTTTATTTATATACAACTGTTGTTTCATTTTAAGTTTATAATTCACTAAAATTTATATCACTAAGTTTATAATTCACTTTTCCATATAAAATGTGCATATGAAATTGATTTTTTTAACTGAAGAATAACCTTTTAGGTTAATCCCTGCTAAGTGTCAGTCAGTTGATCAATAAGCATTTATTAGGTACCTACTATGGGCCAGGCATTGTCCTAAGCTCTGGGGATGTTAAAAAAAAAAAGGGAAAAGACAGTTCATGCTCTTAAGGAGCTTACAATCTAATTAACTTTATTAAATTGCTAAAATCCAGGCAATGATAATTGTAAGAATTCCCTAATCTACAGTGTAAAATTGTGCAAAAACAAATGAAATAAATTATTTCTAGCATTACCTGTTCTTCCTGAAACTATGCTATTTCTTTATGACCACCACTTTCTTTTTCTAGATGTTTGCTACCTATTTCTTTAATACTCCTTTGTAGAATTTTGCCAAAAAATCAAATTCAAGCTCCTTGGCTTATAACTCACATATTCCATTCTCTTCTCGTATGAAAATTGAGTTATTTCCTCTTCTATTATCCCATGGTACTTTTCCCAGAATTGAAGAGCTACACCAACTATAACTGAAGGTATTTCAGTTATCACTTTCACTTTTTCAGGATCTGAAAATATATATAGCCCATTGAAAATTGGGTGACTAAAATTTATACAATTAAAGTTTTCTCTTATCAGTTCCTCATTTATCTTGGGTATCAGGTAAATACTAAATATATAAATTAAATATAAATTATTCTTATTATTTATTGTCCGTTCAAAGGGAAGGAGGAGGAGAAGGAGAAGGAAGAGGAGAAGGATGAGGAGGAGAAAAAGAAGAAAAGAAGTAGAAGTAGTAGAAGAAGAAGAACAAGCAAACAGCTCTTCTTTCTCTCTTGCACAGTAGATAGTTGGAGCAGCAGGCCAATTCCTTTTTTGTAGTATTCCTTTCTTTTCCAATATCAATGAATAAAAATCCCTTTTGCATATGTTTAGCTCACCTCTTCAGCCTCACTCTAATCATTCTTGTTACTCCTTACATAGGACTCTCAATCTCTTGACTCCAGGTCTTTTCAGCATCTGGCCTTCATATCTAGAATAAGACTCCCTCGCCTTACTTCTCCCTTGGTGTCTCTGACTTCTTTCAAGACTCAGCTCAAAATGTGAAGTGAGCAGAACCAGAACATTGCACACAGTAACAGCAACATTATGCGATGACTGACTTGCTTAGACTTAGCCTTTGTAAGCCGTGCAATGATCTAAGACACTTCCAAGACTCATGATGGAAAATGCTGTCCACAAGCAGACAAAGAACTATGGAGTCTGAATGCAGATCAAAGCACACCATTTTCTCTTTTTTTGTTGTTTTTGTTTTTTCTTTCTCATGGTTTTTCCCTTTTGTTCTGATCCTTCTTTCATAACATGACTAAAGTGGAAATATGTTTAATACATTTTCTAAAAATGACAGCTCAAATCTAGCCTTCTACAAAGGCCTCTCCTGCACTTCTCCTCCACGCTCCTACAGCTAGTGCTTTCACACTGAGATCCATCATCTCTTATTTTATCTGTAGGTATGTTTTATATAAAATTGGGTTTTTTCTAAGTTGCTTTCCCATTAGAATAAGAGGTACTTGGGAATGTGATTTTTGGCTTTTTTTTTTTTTATGTGTCTTCCCTTTCTAACACAATTCCTGACACATAGTAAGTTTTTAAGAAATACTTGTTGACTAACTCCAAGTTAGCTGGACATTTTGATTAGAGTAGAGAAGCAATTAGTAGAGCAGTGGTTAGAGCACTGGTTCTGGAGTTAGGAAGACCTGAGTTCAAATTCAGCCCCAGACACTTATTAAACATGTTACCCTGGGCAAGTCAGAAATTGTTTGTCTCAGTTTCCTCAATCATAAACAGGGGATAATAAAAGCCCTTACCTGGCAGGGTTGTTGTGAGGATCAAATGAGCTAATATTTGTAAAAAAGTGCTAGGCACATATTAAACAACATATAAATGCAAATTTACCAAGCAGTGCTTTTTATTCATCTGATACCTGCTCTTTCTTCAATTTCTAGATATACCTTTTTTTTTTTTTAATGTCTAGTTGTTTGGTGTTGTTCTCTGTGCATCTGCAGTGGTCTCATCAGATAGCTCACTTTATTTTTCTTTCCTTCTCATTGAAATCCTTACCAAGGTATCTTTAGCATTAAAGAGTTACTCATCCCTCCTGGGTTAATGTCCCTCAGAATTTTCATTCATGAAGACCTAACTGCAATTCCTCTGAAATCTATGAAGTCTACTCTCCCAAAAACTAAAGTCAGACTATTCCTAGCCTTCTTCTCCTATCATAAATAATTAGGAATGGTTTTTCCTTGCAATGAAAACTATTTTTGCCA
This sequence comes from Notamacropus eugenii, assembly GCF_028372415.1. Lineage (NCBI taxonomy): Eukaryota > Metazoa > Chordata > Mammalia > Diprotodontia > Macropodidae > Notamacropus > Notamacropus eugenii. The sequence continues at coordinate 253,697,193 of NC_092875.1, read as the reverse complement.
TAAAACCTGGTTCCACCCTGTTAGTGAGAATTAGATTCAGGAGGGAAGAAATCCTCTCTCTTGGTTTTCCATCTTTCAGAGTATGAAATGATCATTAAGGCAAGTGACATGACAATATTATGCCTCCCATTTGAATATGCAGTGGTCTATATCACAATCTCCTACTCTTCTACTTTAGAGGAGAGAGAGAGAGAGAGAGAGAGAGAGAGAGAGAGAGAGAGAGAGAGAGAGAGAGAGAGGAAGAGAGGGAGAGAGAGAGGATCTTCTTGCAGGGGCTTTGATAAATGAAGTCTATCACTACAATATCATTCCTCTTTATTAGGCTTGTAATTTGTTTACCAAACTCCTTTTCTATTTTCCCATTCTGTCCAGGTAGCATACAATATACTCCAATGACCAAAAATTTCTTTTTCTCCTTCCACTGATTTTCACACAAATGCTCACCATCATACTTTCTGTCCTCTTTACTCCTACTCTTGGATTTCTTACTCTGAGCTTACCTTCTTAATATTCGATTAATATTCTTCCCCCTTTTGCACATCTTATTTCTTTTGATTTAGTTATGCCTTTCCAGAAGCAAATTTCATTCATGGATCTTATCCCACCAAGTCTCAATGCTATGAATGAAATCAAATTTACTTCCTTGTTTTAGGGCCTCTAGTTTGTCTTGAATATAGCCTGTATATATTTGTGTATAGATATGTGTTGGCTCACTGGAAAGAGCGCTGAGCTTGGTTGGAGTCAGGAAGACCTGAATTCAAATTCAACCTCAGACCCTCACTAGCTGTGTGACCTTGGGCAAATCATTAAATGGCAAAGCATTTCAGTACCTCTGCCAAGAAAACCCCATGGACAGTATGTTCCACAGGGTCACAAAGAATCAGATATGGCTGAAAGACTGAACAATTAACAACATATAGACATGTGAGGCTACAGTTTAATATTCTCTCCTTTGTTGGATTTTTGTCTCTTATGAACTTCTGGATATCAATATTTCTTCTTCTTTCATCGTAGCTTCTCACTATAGCTTGGTAGATATAGGCAAATAATTTTCTCCTTGCCCAGTTCTCTTCAAATTAAAATCCTTTTGATTAGATTTGATTTGCACTAGATAAATTCATTCTTTTTTTAATTGACACCCTTTGTTTTCACATCACATTCATTTCTGAGTATAACTCCTTCACACTGCTTCCCCTAAAGAATAAACCATCTCTTCCAACAATTTTTTTAAAGAGAGAAATATCATCTAAGCAATACCAACCAACATATTAGGCAGATAAGAAAGTATATATAATATTCCACACCCATAATTCTTGTCCTCTGAAATGAAAGAAGGTACATGACCTCAACTCTTTGGACCAAGTTTATACAGAATTCAGTTTTGCTTTTTATTATTCTTTCTGTTTTCCTTACTATAGTTATTGAGTATATTGGGTTTTTTTCTCATTTTACTTACTTTACTCTGCAGTGGTTAATAAATTTCCCATGTTTGTCTGAATTTTCATCATTGTTGTTTCTAACTAGAGAATTACATACCATTACCTTCATTTACTATGTTTTTTTAATATGATCCTTCAATAGATAGACATCTATTTTATTTCCAATTCTTTGTTACCCTAAAAATGTATTGCTATGTATATTTTAGTATATATGAGATCTTTATATATTTAACATCCTCAGCATGTATACTTGGCCATGAGATCTCTGGGTCAAAGGACATGCTTAGTCAAATATGTTATTTTTTAAATTGGTATCATTAGTTTTTATATCAGCTTTGCATCTAAATATATCCTTCCTTTCTCTCCTACCCAGTGTGTTATACCTTATGACAAAGAATTTATTTTTTAAAAAAAGGGAAAGTAGTTTAGCAAGATGTATCAACGCATCAGTTTAATCTGTAATGCCTCCCATTTGAATATGTAACGGTCCATATCATAATCTCCTACTCCTCAAAGAAGTGCACCACCAGGGCCACACTTATTCTTTACAATTGCTTATATAGGGAGACTGAGGTTTTTCAACTAATAAAATGAGCACCAAAGAAAACAGACTTTGCTGTTAACAGATGTTACATAATTAAGACAGAAATATGGGCTAGGTAGATAGAGCATACTGACCTTACTTATTTTGTTTACTTCTATTCTAGCTCAAAATCACTTATATGCTAAGCCAGAGAAGTTCTTAGTAGCACTGAACTTAGATAATTTAATTATGACAAAACTTGATTGCTAACTAGATATATGAATCAAAAAGGACAGATCACATCTTATTTTGGGGTACTCTGTTTTGTTCAATGGGTGTGGTGGCTATGATTGGAGCATTATTGTTGTCTAGCTTCTCTCAAGGAGAAATTCTACCCTAATAGAAGAAAGCTAAGATGACTTGAGTGACCCTGGAAAGAAGAGCCCAGAAGACAGTAGTAGGCAGAAACTTCATCTCCAGCAATTACAAGGACAACACTTAGCTGGGCAACAGGACAGCAAAGTAATATGACCATCAGAGAAGTCACAGGTAGAGAGCAGTACACAAAATGTCACAAGAGTATCAAAGTAACGCACCAGCAGAGATTGTCTGCCAATAATCACCATGGGACTAGCATGCTGGACACCACAACACCAACCATAGTCCCAAGACTAGTGGGGACCAAAGGAGCACCAAGCAAGAAATTGTCCTAGTGAGAGCCATGACGTCCCCAAAAGTGATCTTCTCATATCAGAGCTGTCCATTCCTCCTCCACATGTGTGGGCCCCCCAAAATGAGTCCTTTGTATGAGATCCCTATGTGTGCCCACTCTCCTCACTGATCGTGAATGTATTTTTAAGAAAGAATGTCCTAAATTTATTGAGGTAACAGGATTCTATTAATTTTCTCACTGTTATTTCATTAAACACTTTTGCTTTGAACTTATTGGGACTTCTGGCCAATGAGTGAAATTGTGAAGAACATTGGAAGGGTCTTATGAAATGCTGTTTTAAGTAGATGTGGACCCATAGAATATTTTTAATCCAAGACATTTATACTAAGAACACAAAGACTGAGAGAGCTATATCCTAGGTACTGGAGCATTCAGTTTCATTTTTTGTTCATTTGTGCTTTTTATAATCCTTTCTACTGTTTTTCCAGCTCTGTTAAATCTGTTCTTCATCAGTTCTTGTATATATTCTCATGTTTCTCCAAGTTCTTTATGCTCAACATTTCTTAGAACAAAGTAATATTCCATTATATTACTGTACTAGCATTTGTTTAGCCTTTCTCCAGTTGATAGGCACCTATTTTTTTCCATTTTTGGTTTCCATAAAAGTACTACCAGATATCTATCTATCTATCTATCTATCTATCTATCTATCTATCTATCTATCTATCTATCTATCTATCCATTTATCTGGCTGGCTGGCTGGCTGTCTATCTATCTATTTATCTTGAGATATATTCTTATTCTTTGTTAGGTGCATTTCATATCTGTCCAGGAGCCCATCCTTGCATTACTCTATGTAAGCAATGGTTTAGAAATTTAAATCCCGCTCTTATACATTGTCTTCTTAGCTAACCATTCAGTTTCTAAATTAGCTTTGCTCTTCTCCAGCTTTCATATTCGATGGGCACCAATGGTGAAACATCACCTGTGCCCTTATGAGCTTTAATTTCTTATCCAATTTTTTTTGTAAACTTTAGTAATGCTTTGCAGTTTCCTCCTTGCACTTGTGCACATACAAGTCATCAGAAATGGTAGGAAGTCTTCAACTTTGAAAAATCATAAGGGGTTATGTTATTTCTTAGATACATTCCTTAGGAAGACAAGATAATTTTCTACTATTATCATAAAGAAAATTAATAGCTTCCATTCCCCACCAAAAATAAGCCTTCCTCCTCCTCCTTCTCTTCCTTTCTCCTATTCCTCCTCCTCCTCCTCCTCCTTATCTTTCTCTTTCATCATTTTCTTTTTCTTCTCCTTTCTTTCCTTCCTTCTTTCTTCTTTTCTTTTTAATTGCATTATCCTTAATAATCTGAAGTATGTGAGAGCATTCCTTGGACAGTCTTTGTATCTTCTCCTCTTAGATGGAGAATGGTTAGCACATTAAAAGTTTCAATTTCTCTACAAATACAAATTTCTGGTTTTAAAAAAATCAAACTGAGGAGAGCACTAAAGAAGCACAGAAGAATTAGAACTTTGTCTAAACAATAAATTAATAATTGGTAGGTAATCTTATTCACTCAATGTGAACTATATGACAACTGCATGGGACCTCTGTCTGATATTTGATTCTCATTAGTTATGCCTGGTTTCTTTTACCCCTTAGATGAAAGCTTATTTTCTTGGTTTGGCTATACATCACAGTAACCTTTATAAGTTTGCTCAGATGAAATTATTTTACAATCATATTAATAAAACGTACAAATCTCAGTGAAAAGTTAAAGAATCTTGCTGGAAATCATTGCATGGATCATCCCTTTAAAATATTTCTTACTATGGAAAGACTTGTCCCCATCCTCTTCTCACCCCACCCCAAAATGTCTTTTACTCTAACCTGGTAGTTTGGCAGAACTGATTAACAACATAAAGTGAGGATGGCTCTACTTAGTAGCAAGTCATAAGTAAATCAATAAACCAGTTAATTAATTAAGTAGCTAAGCAAGTACAAGAAATAATTCCTTAAATTTCTCTGTTATATTGTTACTCTTACTTCTGGTAGCTAGATTCTTGCATTCGCTGCTTTTATCAGTGAGGTTGGCAGACTTTTATTTTGTGCTTTGTTATACTGTTTATTTTTCTGGTCATGGCAGTATTTGTGTTGGCTTTTCCCCCTCTGGCAAAGACTAGTATCCTAGAGCTGAAAGGTATCTATTGCTTGAATCCAAAGTCACAGCCTTAATCCATTGTCAGTTGTTATTTTGCAAGACATTTCACTCTTCCCACTGCTGCCCTAATATTTATTTCTCACATTAATTTTGTAATTAAGCTGAGCCAGAGAACACTAGAATTTCTCTTGCTTCAACAGTAAACTTCAGAAACAACCAGGACACATCCCAGTGGCCCCAAAACTGTCTGTACTGTGTATACTAACCTCTGCATGTGTTCTTGCCCTCCAGCATCCCATGCCAAGATGAGCTCCCACTGTGTGCATTCCTGAGCCCCAATGGCTGTTGGGCTTCAGTAGGAAAAGTTTAACATTCAAACTCTGTCAGAGTTTTATGTCTATTGAGGAAGACATTGTTTTCCAGGCAAAAGATTTAGCACAATGGATTAATGAAACTTATTTTTTCCTAATCTGTACATGAAAACGGAATCTTCCTCCTTTTTATTTTACAGTAACTTTTAAGAAAAAGGCAATCACTACCACCAAAACATTTCATGAGACAAACTTCTATCAAACAATCCCAACTTCTTGTAAATATTGCAGATTGCTCAGTCTAACATCACAGAATCAAAGAATTTAAGAGTTAGAAGGGACCTCAGTTAGAAAGGACATTTAGTTCAATACATGCTCAAAAGGAATTCCCAATATAATATATATGGCAAGTGGTCACTCACTGTCTAATTGAAGCTCTCCAAGGAGAGAGAGCCACCAGCTCTTTAGAAGAAGCTTGCTTCACCTTTCTATAGCTTTCTCCTTTTTTGTTTTTCCTGACATCCAGCCTAACTTTGCCTCTTTGTCTCTGTTCTCTTTCCTTTGAAAAATGAGATATTTGCCCTTCTTCAATATTTTGATACCTGTCTTGTTTTCCATGGTCTTTCAGATATCATTGACAGTGACCCAGAAATCACATCTATCAGTTCTTTCAGACCCAAAGAATCTAGACCAATTAGTTGAATTCATCGAGGGTAATAAAATGCTTACTTATGATCTCCTTACTTAAAATCAACTACATTGGTCATTTTTTTCTGCCATTGCTAATGTAAACACCTTTCTCCTTAGCTGAAAAACAAAAACAAAATTAAAAATTGACAAACTATGTTTTCTTTATTTTCTCCCAATGCAGTTTTTTAAAATGCCCTTTTCTTTGCAGGAGGCATAGAAGGAAGATGGAGAATGTTTGTCCTTAGTTCTTCTCAGCAGCTTATCCTGAAATTTGGAATTCCTGACACCTTTTTTTAACATGCCACAGGCCTTTCTTCCTTCTTCTAGACATTTCTTTTTAAAATCTAAGTTGTTTTGTGAGTTTGCTGCATATCCCAATTGATCTTTTCAAACAAATCATAGTTTCTTCCTTTTTGGAAATGTTTCTTTTTGTTTCTTTAGAATTGTACTTTGGAACATATCCTTTTCCTCCTGGGCTTATTTCTCCTGAAACACTTTAGTCCAGAATAACTTACCTTTCTTTCTTTTGAAACCTCCTTTTCTAAAATCTCCTATTCGTTCAATTCAACACATAATTAAATGAGGATTTATCAAAGACCCATTCTGTGTAAAGCATGTACTAGGTGTTGGAGATACCAGTCCAACTCCTGTTAAACCTGAAATGGTGCCAGTCATACTGAGGAGTTTGCATTCTACCTGAGGAAAGAACAAGAGTTTCCAAACAACTGGGGCTCTCAGGAAAGCCTTACTTTAGAAAGTGATACTGGAAATGCCTTGAGGCAAGCTAATGTTATAAGAGACAGGTGAGAAAAGAGTCTTGTCCAAATATGGAAGACAGTTGAGCCAAACAAAAGACACAGAAGAAAGACATGGTATTCTGAGTTTGGGAAGCTGGAAACAGAGGAATCTAGCTAAAGCACAAAGTGTAAGAAAGCCATCAATGTGAAATTAAGCTTAGGAAGGTGGGCTGGGAACAAACTGTAAATAGCATTAAATTCCAAATTGAGACTCATGTATTTTGTCCTGTGGCCAATATGGACTCACTGAAACTTTCTGAAGATGGGAGTGACATAGTCACATAGCCCTGATTGAAACAAGGAGACTAATTAATGAAAACAGTCTAAGTGAAAGATGAGGAATGCTTCTAGTCATTTATGAGCATCTCATAAGCCCATGACTCAACTGGAAGTCTACTGAGGGTAGGCAGGGAATATAGTCCCTAAATCTCTGTATCACTATCCCTCATCATAATACTTTGTACATGGCAGGTGCTTATAAAAATGTGAATTAAATCAAATTGTCCAATCATTGCTGACCTCAGATATGAGATCAAGGATGACAGTGTAATGGAGTTTGGAGTTTGACTGGACTACCTGTGATGGCAAGGTAGAACATACAAGAAGACCTAGGAAACTAGTACCCGTATGTACGTACTGTTTGCTTACCACATGACCGAGAAAAGCCTTTTTTCCTTTATCTGTGTAACCAGAAATCTCTTTAACTACCTGACTGAACAGCAAGGTAATAGCAGGTGACCTTATGCAGTAATGGAAGTAGACCTAAGGGTCGTTCTCCTCCAACTTCCCAGTTTAGTTCATGTGGCCCTGAAAAAACTATCCTGGAGCTCCCAGAGATTGAGCCAAACTATTGTGAAATCTAAGAATTCAGAACAGGCCAGGTGGCTAGAGTACTACCAAAGTCCTGAGGATTAAAGGTCCAGAATACTGGCCAAGTAGGACTTTGGACTTGAAATTAGTGGGGCAAATCTTGTGTAAGAACTGAACTAAACTGTGAACCTAAACCTCCTTCTTCTCTAGAGACTAGGGGTAGGATGTTATACCTCTAAAATATTGGGAGAAATGTTTTTGTGGGGGTTTTTGCTACATCTTTGAATTGAATACCCCTCTGTAAAAGATAATCTTTTGTTATGTTGTTATGTTATGTTATGTTATGTTGTTATATTTATGTTGTGTTATGTTATGTTGTGTTGTGTTACATTATGTTATGTTAATGGATTAAATAAAACTGGGATGCTAGTTACTGGGCTCTTAAAATGAAAAAGGGGAGCTAGGCAGTACAGTGGATAGAGCACCAGACTTGGAATAACAAGACTCACTTTGATGAGTTCAAATCTAACCTCAGACATGCACAGCTATGTGACTCTGGGTAACTCATTTAACCCTGCTTGCCTCAATTCCTTATCTGTAAAAATGAACTAAAGAAGGAAATGGAAAACCACTAGAGTACCCCTAAATGATATCATAGCGTGTCAGAGAGGACTGAACAACAACAAAACAAAAGGAACACAATATGTGGTGTCTTAAGCAGATAGCAAAGAAAAGAGACTGCTCCCTCCCCATGCTCCCTCTGGGTACTAAAGAACTCTGAGAGGTGGGAGAGGAGGAGAGGGTGGGGAGGGATATGTAACTGGCCTAACCCTGAAAGAAGGAGGCCAGAGCAGCCTTGTTACAACTCCATTTAACCTGATAGAAATTTTAGCACTGTTTATGTGTTTTTCCTCTGGATAGAGTTGTAAAACACTACATTTGTGTAAATTAAATCATAGCTTTATTTATGATGCCACTAAGACCCTCCCTTCCCTCTGCAATTTCCAGTGGGATCCATCAAACTCCCACTCCCCTTTTCTTTATAGCACTGGTGAGGTGAGGTTGCAGGAAGTCTCCATTAATCACTTTACATAGTGACTAAGCAGCATCTTGCAAGATGACTTACACACAGCCTGACCTGACATAGCACAATAGAGCCATATGGAAAACACAATTTGGACTGGAGGAAAATGAAAAAGTGTCGATTTGTTCAAAAGATGAAAAACCAAGGGCATATGCTCTTTGGTACCCTAAGAGAATTGCTGGTGAAAGGACTCCTTTCACATTTCAGACATAAGCCATCACTAGCATACTTTCTATTCTTTCACAGTAAGTACATTATATAAGATCACAGATGAGAACCAGCTCCTAAACAATATATTCCATTTAAAGATCTGGCAGCCAATAAGGGTTAGAGATTTCTAGTGGGAATATCATTGGCCTTAGAGTCAGAAGACCTTAGTTCAAATCCTGATTCTACAATTTACCCAGGAACAAATCCTTTTTTTCATCTATAAAAAGGGGAATTATAGTTGTCCTACCTTCTTCACAGGGTTATTTTGAGGATTCAGGGTATAATAATAACTGTGAGGCTACTACATTAATATGAGCTATAATGTAATGAAGTAATATACTATACATTTATATAGCATTTAAAAAATCACCCAGTTGTTGCATTTAGTTTCACAAGAACCATCTGATATAGGCATTATAAGCATTATCATGCCCATTTTACATTGGGGGAAATTGAGTTTAAGGAACTTGGCCAGAGTCAAGTAGCTAGTAAGTGGTAGATCTGGGACTCTGACCCACAATTTTTCTGATCCCAAATCCAATGATCTTTCCATGCACTCAATTATTTCTCTACCTCTAACTGAGAAGAGACATGAACAACATTTACAATTCAGTCTGATATAATTTCATATTTATATTTATTCCTTTAGTAGTTTTCATAGCTACATTTTGTGAACTGTGTATCAAGGGGAGGGAATGGGAAGGAACCAGGGCTAGTTCTTTTTGATCATGTACTAAGAATGCATTGGTGTCTCTTTGGCCCTTAGTCAAGTGCTCTCTCTGTTCCAGAGTAACCTAACCCATTCCAACATAACCCAAAAGCTGCCAAGATGATATCTCCTACCTGTCAGACAGATATCACATTTCAAGATCATTAGTAGTGTTGTTCCTTGGAGACCTGCTGTTGAGTTGGATATTTCTAGGAGCCACCTGGAACAGGAGACAGACACTGTCACAAATTATTTAAGTAAAGAACTATCAGGGAAAGCCCTACATGTAACTTGTAAAGCACACTGTAGAGCCTTAGAGAGGGCACTCAAATCAGTCCAAATGCATTGACACAAAAGGTATACATAATGTTGAGCTCAGGCGTAGAGCCCCAGCAACAGGAAATGGGGGTTGAAAAACCATAGCAACCACTAGTATGCAGGTGCTACATGAATGCCCAGCAGATGCTGGAGAGTTCTGACATTGATACCCATTGTGAAAGGGAAAGATTTTTCAGGAGACTAAGTCTTCCAGCTTGTACCTTAATATAACCACAATGAAAGTTATTCTTTCTGACCGCAAGGGAGAAGCAGGTCAGAGTTAGGATGCAAAAGATTGCCCTGAGGGTCATCACATGTCCTGATGTGAGACGTCCTGGGAAAAATGTTGTTGAGTTAGAGCAGGGGACTGTGTACTTTTGAAAAAATATTGACAATTGCATTCACTAAAATTGATTTTTTGTGTAATTGTATATTTATTGTTTGCATTTAAAAACATTATTTTGAGAGCAGGTCCATAAAAATCACCAGACTGCCAAAGGGGTCCATGATACACAAAATGGTGTCTTGAACTGGATAGTTCTGGTGGCTATAGACTTAAAGCTGGAAGTGACTGTAGAGTCACTGTATGTATTCCAACCCCCTGAGGGCTCTGGAGGAGAAAGTGAGGCTAATGACCTTGCACAGTCCTTCGTCACTCAAAGTGCAAGTCATGTCATCACCTTGATGTCATGGTCCTCTTTAAGAACAAAGGATAAACACAACCTGTGAGTGAGTAGCAGCTCCTCTCCTCTCCTTTCCCCTCCACTCTCTCTTCTCTGTCCTTGGCTGGGGTGCTCTAGCCAGGGGAAGCTACACTTACATGGCCAAAAGCTGTCTTTTTTCTTTTGGGTTTATTGGCTAGATTTCTTGCTTAAAGACTAAGCCTTAAACCCAATTCAGTCTGGAGGACAATAGGTCCCCGCACAGAGTGAATGTAAATATTAAATAATAACTGTTTCTCTTTTTAGCCAGGAATCCTGAGGGTCTTCCCCTCTCAGTCTCATTTTTTTTTTATTAAAGAAGACATCCCTTGAGTAACTACTTAAAGAAGCCTATTCATTGAATGGGCACATCTCACTCAAAGTAAGAATCTAATAAGACCGAAGCCTAAAATGGCCAGGTCTCACATTGCATCCTGGGCCATCTCCAGTCATTCTGATGAATATCATGCCACTAGACCCAAAAGACTCCGAAGGAGAAAGTGAGGCTGTTGACCTTGAATAGCCCTCCCTCACTCAAATCAAAGTCAACTGCAAGTCATGTCATCATCTTGATGTCATGGTCCTCTTTGAGAATGAAGGACAAACACAAAACACAATCCAACTCCCTCATTTTGCAGGTAAACAAATGAAGATTCAAGAAAGTTAAATGACCAAGGTTACACAGAAAGCACATGGCAGAACTAGGTTTTGAACCTAGGTTCTTTGATGCTAAATTCATTATTCATTTCACCATCCTGTGTAAGGATGCCATCATAGTTTAGAAGGAAGAGAGAATTACATCACATGCGTATGACCACACTTAGGCAATAAATACTTAGAAGAGTAACAGTAATAGTACTTTGTGTAATTGTGCAAATATATAATAACATATCTCTCTCACAGGTATACATATGTACACAAGTACACACGCACACACATACATACACACACACACACACACACTCCCCTCAGGAAAACCAAACCCCAAGCTCTTCAATTCAGCCCCACTTCACTCATTTTATAGGACCAGTTGGTTGTTCTCCATTTTTTCCCAACTTTCCTCTGGGGTTATTGCTTCTATGTGCATTCTGTCTTTAGTGTCACTTTACTTAGGAGATAAGACAGACAAGAAGCTCAAAATTCCAACTGGAGTCAAAACTAAACATTTCCAAATACCTGATGCTCACAGCAGGCTGGATGCAAACTGGTTTTCCAGCCCTTAAGGTACAAACATGGATTTATGGGGGAAATGTCCTAGTTGAATGACTTTAATATCCTGTCACAGAATTCTTAAAGTAGATTTTCTCTGTTTGGATGCTTCCTTTTTATCAAATACTTGGGCACTAGAAAGTGTGACCTGTAGCCTAGTGTGACTGATCCAATGTGAGTTGGACAGTGGTCAATTTCAAGAGTATAGTGCTTATTAGGTGAGCTGTGACTAAGGCCTATGTGGTTTTGATTTCTAGATCAACTGAGAGACCCCATTTAGCAGCTTTTTTGAGAGCTAGCAGAACCAGGCAGAGGGTGTTAAAGCCAGCCTTCTCTAGCAGATTGCTTGACATGCGAGTAGTCAAAGGAAGCAAGAGGAAGTATCAGGGCTTGGAGTAGCAGAATATCCTCTGACTTAAGCTACCTTGTGCTTTTACATGAACAGCCTTTCTTTTATTTAACCTTCAGATAAGTTGTTCTTGATTCACAGCCCCAGAAGGTTTCAGCTGCATTCAAATCTAAGCAATGGTGTCTCAATTCAGAAGTCTGCCACCTTAAATTCAGGTTTCACACACACACACAAAGATACATGCGGGCACACTCTCTGTCTCAACTTTTGTCTCCACCTCAACTTTTGTCTCTGTCTCTTCCTCTGCTTCTGCCTTTGTCTCTCTCTCTCTCTCTTTCTCACACTCACTCTGTCTGTATGTCTCTCCATCTCTTCTGCTGTTGACCCTCTCTGTATCTCCCATTTTTCATCATCTGTATCTGTCTCTCTCTTCCTCTGCCTCTCCCTCTCTTGCCTCTAGTCCTCCCTCTCTGTCCCTCTCCCTCTCCCCTCCTCCTTTCTGTCTCTCTTCTTCTCTGTTTGAATCTTTCTCCCTCTGTCTCTCTGTCTGTCTCTCTCACATTCTTTCTATCAGTTTCTTTTGTCTCCTCTGTTTCTTCCTCTGTTTATGACTTTGTATCTGTCTCTTTCATTCCCTTTCTATCTTTCTATATCTCCCTGTCTCGGTCTTTGTCTCTATCTCCCTTTCTCTCTGTCTCCCTGTCTCTGTCTCTCTGCCTCTCTGTCTCTGTCTGTCTGTCTCTATCTCTCTATGTATCTATCAATCTGTCTCTCTGTCTCTTTTTCTCTCACATACATGCACACACAAATGCACATAAACATGCACACATGGTAGTTCACAAAACCCACAAAACCATATCATTTCTGAATTACAGGCACATGAATCTGCTCCAGCATATGGCTTGAATAGTTAGAGGGATCTTGCTCTTATCTGTCCTGTTTATGCTACCCACTTTCCATTAATAGGGGACAGCAAGTACCCTGAGCTAACAATTATAGATGACATCATTTTCCTTCATTATCTCTGATAATGAGCAATTTTCATTCCCTGGAAACGAGGGGACACTAACAAGGCAGCAGTAAACAGGAAGATAAATACAAGCCACTTAGCTATACTGTGTTATGTTTCTCTTAATATCAGGGCTGGAAAAGGCAAAAAGACCAGATTATTGATAAGGCAATACAGCAGCTTCCAGAGCAACACATTAACATGTTGTCAGAGTCAGATCTCTGAGTGTTCAAGATAAAGAAAAAGGAGGGAGAAGATAGTACTCACTGTACCCTCTTTACTTGTGAATGCTGTTTGATTTTTAAATACTTACAGAGAATTGTATCATAATTACATAATAATCATAGGTAACATAACACAGGAAAAAAGAGCCATAAGGAAGCACTGTGGTCCAGTAAAAGGAGCTGTGGCTCTGGAGTCAGAAGAACTGAGATGACATTCTGTCTCTGACATTGGGCAAGCCACTTAACATTTCTAGGTCTCAGTTTTCTCATCTGTAAAATGAGAGTATTGGACTAAATGGGCTCTGTAGTTCTTTCCACATCACTGTCTCTGAAAGTATTATTCTAGTAGTTCATTAGAATCAAAGAAATCAACGTGCCCTAGAGACACTTACGTGTAAATGGGAAGAAAAGTATTGCTGATGAAAGTAGCTCCTTGATGGCAGAGAACTTTTCTCATTTTGTTAGTCAGCCCCAAAACACTGCACTGCATATTCCAAGTGCCTACTATAAGCTCATAGAATTGAATTGAATCAAAATGTGTAGAGCATTAGTCTTCTTGTTGAAAGACCAGCATTTGAATGCCGGCTTCTTATGTTTATGAGATCTGTGACCCTGAGCATGTCACTTAACTCTAAGAACTTTAATTTCCTAATCTATAAAAAGATTTGACACAACTCACAGGATAGATGTGTGTTATATACTTCAGAAATGGGTTTTCCTATTATAGTGAAATACCTCAAAATATAATAAGCATGGATATATAAGATGGAAAAGACCTTAAAAGCACTAACCCCAACTCCTTCATTTTACAGGTAATGAAACTGAGGCCCAGTGATGTTAAATGATTTGGCCAAGGTCATATATCTAATATCTAAAGTGAAAGTCAAAGCCAGATCTTTCCAACTTCAAATCCCTGATTCTATTCACTACCTCATACCCACAGCTCATATTTACATGGCAATTTAAGTTCATAGGGCACTAGACAATATATTGACTAATTTTATCTATATAAGATAGGTGAGATAAGTGCTATATTATTCTCACTTTACACATGAAGAATATGAGTCTTGGGGAGGCTATGTGTCTTGACCAGGGTCATACGTATAGTAATTACACAGATCTCGATGACTTCAAATCCAGCACCCCATCCAATACACTTGTAAGAACATTATTCATCTATCAATGATACAACTTTGCCTAATCTGCAAAGATAAAATGTCCATGTCATTTTCTATACACCCACTAATAAAAAACCCAAAAGAATTGAACATTTTGATAGCTAATATCTCAGGATACATGGGGGTGATGGAGGGTGGCAGGCAGAGATGGAAAAGAAAAGCATTTTCTTTGCAGACGTAAAGTGTCATAAGGAAGTCCAAAATCTCTCATAGTAAAAATGTTGCTGACATGAAATGATCTATGCTGCCCATAAAATTAGTCATGTGTTTTGTGCAAAGTGGCATGTTCCTTCTGAGCAGGCTGGATCACGAACATTAAATATGAAAATAAGGAAAAAAAACATTTCACATTGTTGAAAAGTAATTAAAAATATATTTCACCATATGTTCCTCTGCCGTTAGTTCACTTCAGCAAAACAAATGCCTCGAGCATTTATTATCCCCCATCATTTTTTAAAGAGGCCTAATGCTCACATTTGGCACAGAAGCCAAGCAGATAAAATGAATCTGCTTTGAAATGAATTGTGTGGCATGCATTTGCCTAAATTCAAAGAGACTATGGTAGAGTTAGTCAACATGGAACCTCTCAGAAGTCATATTGCTGAAAATTCTCATCTTCACAGGTAGGGCCCTCAGCATCTGTTTGGAAAATGCAAGTAAGACCATTGTAAACACTCATGAGGATGCAAAACAGCTGGTACTTCCTTATTTCATAATGTTAAAATAATAAGTGGTTTTTAAAGTAACATAATAACTGAACAACTTTATCTTTTCCATAAAACAGGCTGAAATGATCAATAACTTTTAATCCAAATACTTCTAAATGGATGATATCATTGAAAACTTCTCTAATGTGACTTTAGAACTCATAGAGCACAGTTAAGAAAGACATTTTTTGTTTTCTTGGAGTTATCGTCCCAAGCAGTGAAACTGAACAGCCTCCACTTTGGGCAGAAAAGAAAAAAAAACATTCAATCAATCAGAGAAAAAGGAAAATGAGTAATTGTTTTAAAGAAAAATAACTTAATTCAGAGGTTTCTAAATGGAAATAATGTCCCCTGCATTGTCAAAGACCTGCACCCTGTAATTAATAGAAATTGTATGTAAATACAGCTGGAGACCAGTTACCATAGCTATTCAGCTGATAAACTACGGCTCTGTGACACTGGGAGGGCATTGTCCACTAACAAAAGAAGAAAAGGGGGCACTGAAAGAAGTATAACTGCAAAGGACTCACTTTTCAGGAAGAGCTTTTATATTTTTTATAAAGATCTTCTGGGGGTGGAGACAAGATAGTAGAATAAAGAAAACACTCAGTTGAGCTCTCCTAATATTCCCCTCCAAAAACATTAAAATAACTCCTCCAATAAAATTATGCAGTGGCAGAATTAACAAAAGATCGGAGATGTTCTTCCAGCCCAAGACAATGTAGGAGGTCAGAAAAAGAGATTTGTGATACAGAGGTGGAGTCTGACATGTGGATGAAACACCATGTGGATGAAACACCAATGGTGGAATTACGTGAGGGAAACAGAAGCAGCAGCATCTTTGGAGCTCTCAGGCCAGAGATGGTAAAGGGACCTGTGAACTGCTCAAATTACAGGAGACCATTGTGCTAGTACTGGACAGAGGACAAAACATGGTTTGGCAGCTCCATTGCCTATACACATTTCTTGATCATAGTTCAAAGGCAGAGTGGAGTACTTTTGGTCAAGAGGGAGAAGAGACTCTAAGAGATAGTATCGATTTTGGTTACAAAGGATCAGGGATCCTAAGGAATAGTACTATTTGCAATTCAAAGGGCTCAGGGGACAGTCCTGGGTAAGGACCAGAGTACTTACCATGAGAGAAGTGTCCACATTTCTCCAGATCATACTACTTTGGAAGCATCAGAAACTTCTAAACCATTAGAACTAGCTCTGGAAACAATAGTGTGAAAAAGTCTGAAGTTTGACACAGTGCCCCTTTCCCAAAAACTCTCACCATGCTGTAAAAAGAACCCAACTTCAACAGAAAGTTCAAAATCAAGAAATATAGTAGGAAAATGAATAAACAACAAGAATAACCTGACAGAAAAAGCTACTATAGTAACAGGGAAAATCAAGATACAAATTCAGAAAAAGAAATGAAGTAAAAACACCTCCAAGAAAAAGCTTAGGGGAAAAAATGTGAATTGAACATGTGCTCAACAAGACTCAATGAGGTTAAACTATTTATTTACCTTTCTATATGGAAAAATGATTGATGTAACTATTAAGAACTTTATCATTATTAGACTAGGATTATGTATAGAAAGAGAGAGTAGTGGTAACTTAATTTTATTGGGATGATGTCTAAAAAAATAAGGGTAGGCAAGGAAGACTAAGGTATTAACTAATTACTAAGTACTTAACTATTACTAAGGTAATAACCTGGGAGAAAAGAGGAAGAATGGGGGAAATTACCTCACCTAGAAGAAGTGCCCAATGAAGAGTTTTAGCAATTGAGAGGGTATAGGGGAGGGGCATGCAACATTTGAACCTCACATCTAAATTAGCTTAAAGTGGGAATGCACATACACATAAACATACACACTCAATTAATAGTAGAAATCTATCCTATCTAATAGGGAAGGGGATAAAGGAAAGTATGGGTGATAAAAAGGAGAACAGATAAAAGAAGGCAGTGCTCAGAAGGAAAAGAGACTTTAAAGAAAAGTGTAAAAACAGAAAAGGATAAGCAGAAGAAAACAGAATGGATGGAAATGAACAGTTAGTAATCATAATTGTGAACATGAATGGGATGAACTCACCTATAAAATGGAAGCAGATTGCAGAATGGACAAGAAATCAGATTACAATATGTTGAGGATAAGAAACATACCTGAAAGAGAGACATGGAGAGTTAAAATAAGGTTTTGAAGCAGACTCTATTATGTTCCAGTTGAATTAATAAAAGGGGGGGGGAGGGAGCAATCATTATCTCAGACAAAGCAAAAGCAAAAGCAGACCTAATTAAAAGGGATTATCAGGGAAACTGCATGCTGCTAAAAGGAAAAAAAAGAAAGAAAGAAAGTGATATCAATACTAAACATACATGCACCAGATGGCATAGCATCCAAATTCTTAAAGGAAAAGTAAAAAGAATTAAAGAAGGAAGTAGTAAGAAGATAATACTAACAGGAAACCTCATTTTTCCCTCTCAGAAATACATCTAACAATAAAATAATTAGGATAGAAATTAAGAAGATGAATAGAATCTTAGAAAAGTTAGATATGATAGACCTCCGGAGAAAACTGAATGAGAATAGAAAGTAATATGCATTTTTATCAGCTTTAATGGCACCTTCACAAAAATTTACTATGTATTAAGGCATAAAAACCTTTCAACCAAATACAAAAAAGCAAAAATATTATGTGGATCCTTTTCATACAATAATCCAAGAAAAATTAAATACAATAAAAGAGCAGTAGAAAGATAAATTAAAGAGTAACTGGAAACAAAATAATCTAATCCTAAAGTGATTTATTAAAAAACCAAATCATAGAAATAATAAATAATTTAATTAAAAGAATGTCAACAGTGAGACATTCCACATTTTGTGAGATACAGCCAAAGCAATACTTAAAGGAAAGTTTATACCTCTAAACATGTACATCAATAAAAGAGAAAAAGAGCAGATCAATGAATTGAGCATGAAACTAAAAAAACCCGAAAAAAGAACTATTTAAAATCCCCAATTCAATGCCAAAATGAAACTTCTGAAAATGAAAAGAGAGATTAATAAAATCAAAAATAAGAAAACCATTGAACTAATAAACAAAATTAGGGACTGGTTTTATGGGGGAGGGGAAACCAATAAAAATAAACCATTGTGAACCAATTTTAGATTAAGAAGAAAATCAAATTGCTAGTATCAAAAGTTAAAAATGTGAATGTACATTCAATGAAAATGAAATAAAGGCAATTATTCGGAGGTATTCAGCTTAATTAGCCAGCAAAATTGATGATCTAAGTGTAATGGGTGAATATTTACAAAAAAAAAAAAAAACTGTCCAGATTAACAGACTAGTAAATAAATATTCCTATCTTAGATAAGGAAATAAATAAACCATAATTGAGCTTCCTAAAAACAAATTCCCAGGACTAGAAGGAATTACAAATGAATTTCAGCAAACATTTCAAGTACAATTAGTTCTAATATAATATAAATTATTTGAAAAAAATAGGTAAAGAAACCCTACCAAATTCCTTTTACTGCACAAATATGTTTGTGAAACCTAAACCAGAAAGAGCAAAAACAGAGAAGGAAAGAAACTATAGACCAATTTTCTTAATGAATATTGATGGAAAAATTAAATAAAATAGTAGCAAGGAGATTACAGCAATATATCACAAAGATAATCCACTAAGACAAGGTGAGGAATGCTGAGCTAGTTCAGTATTAGGGAAACTATCAGCACATATCAATAACAAAATCAACAAAAAGCATATGATCATATCAATAGATGCAGAAATGGTCTTTGACAAAATGCTCCAGCCATTTCTACTAAAAGACACTAGAAAGCATAGGAATCAATAAATAATTAAAATAAATATTATTTATCAAAAAAATTAATAAGCATTATCTGTTAATGGGAGTAATCTTGAAGCCTTCCCAATAAGATCAGAAGTTAAGCAAGGATGCCCATTATCACCACTATTATCCAGTATTATACTAGAAATGCTAACTACAGCAATAAGGAAAAGAAATTAAAGGAACAAAAATAGTCATTGAGGAAACAAAACCATTACTCTTTGCAGACGATATGATGTTGGAGAATCTAAAAACTAGTTGAAACATTAACTTCAGAAAAGTTGCTGGATATAAAATAAACTCACATAAATCATTGGCATATCTATATGCTACCAACAAAACCCAGCAGCAAGGGATAAAAAGAGAAATTCCATTTAAAAATAACTATAGGCAACACGAAATACTCGGGAGTCTACGTGCTAAGAAAAACCTATGAGGTCATATGAACACAGCACAAAACACTTCAGTAAAATAAAGATAGCTCTAATCAATTGGAGAAATATTAATTGCTCATGGATAGGCTGAGCCAATATAATAAAAATGATGGGGGCGGAGCCAAGATGGTGGACTAGAAAGACGCACATACATATAGCTCTGAACCCACAGCCCATAGAACATCTGTAAAAAAGAACTCCCAGCGAATTCTGGAGCAGCAGAGGCCACAGAACAGAGGAGTGGAGGAGATTTCTGTTCCAGAGAGCCCTGCAAACCTCTCGCAAAAGGTCCGTCGTGCTGTGGACGCGGAGTCGAGCCCAGCCCTGCGTTGGCCACGGCACCGAGAGGAGCAGATCCAAGCAGACTTCAGGGACAGAATCTCCAGCAGCCACACGGGTCCTTCCACCCACAGGTGACAAGGGTCAGTGAGAGGGTCTCTTTGGCAGGTCAAAAGGGGAGTGGGGTGCCCCCATAGCTCAGGCCCCCTCAGGAGGCAGCAGCGGAGGTGGAAGCAGACCAGGGCTCCCCAAGCAGTCAGGAGCCTGGATCCATTGTTGAAGGTCTCTGCATAAAGCCCCTGAGGGAACTGAGCCCATGAGGAGGCCCTGCCCCCACCTGAGCAGCTGAACTTGATCTCATACTAAATAGCAGCACTGCCCCTACCCAAAGCCTGGAGGCTGGGAAGCAGCATTTGAATCTCAGACCCCAAACTCTGGCTGGGAGGATCCGGAGGCAAAGTGGGTGTGAAGAGAATATTCAGAAGTCAAGTCACTGGCTGGGAAAATGCCCAGAAAAGACTATAGAAGGTTACTTTCTTGGTGAACAGGTATTCCCTCCCTTCCTTTCTGATGAGGAAGAACAATGCTTACCATCAGGGAAAGACACAGAAGTCAAGGCTTCTGTATCCCAGCCCACTCAATGGGCTCAGGCCATGGAAGAGCTCAAAAAGAATTTTGAAAATCAAGTTAGAGAGGTGGAGGAAAAGCTGGGAAGAGAAATGAGAGACATGCAGTCAAAGAATGAACAGCAGGTCAGCACCCTGCTAAAGGAGACCCAAAAAAATGCTGAAGAAAATAACACCTTGAATAATAGGCTAACTCAATTGGCAAAAGAGGTTCAAAAAGCCAATGAGAGGAAGAATGCTTTCAAAAGCAGAATTAGCCAAATGGAAAAGGAGGTTCAAAAGCTCACTGAAGAAAATAGTTCTTTCAGAATTAGAATGGAACAGATGGAGGCTAATGACTTTATGAGAAACCAAGAAAAATTGCTGGGAAAACTGGGAATAGTTTGGCAGAAACTTAACATAACCAACAATTCATAAAATATACCAAGAGAAAAATGGGTGCATGATCTACATATGAAGGGTGATACCATAACCAAATAACAAGAGAATAGAAGAGTACTTTTGTCACATCAAAGAACAAGAGGAAAGTTTAAACCAAACAGTAATTAGAAAAGATCATAGGAAGCAAACTAGAAAATTTTAATTTTGCAAAACTAAAAGATTTTTTCACAAACAAAACTAACATGGTCAAAATCACAGGGAAAACAGGAAACTGGGGGAGGGGGGGAACTCAGCAAATTCCTCTGCTAAAGACGATTTCTCATATATTTAAGAAACAGACTCAAATTTATTATTTAAAAAATATGAGCCATTCTCTGGTTGATAAATAGCCAAAGGATATCAACAACAATTTTCACAAGAAGAAATCAAAGCTAATACTAATAACATAAAAATGCTCTAAATCATATTGATTAGAGAAATGTTAATTAAAACAACTCTAAGAAACCACCTCACCCCTTTCAGATTAGCTAATATAGAATAGAAAAATGAAAAATGTAGGAGGGGATGTAGAAAAATAGTTACACAAATGCACTATTGATAGAGCTGTAAATTCATTCACCCATTTTGGAGAATATTTTTTTTTAATTTCTTTATTTTATCATTAATATTTTAATTTATTTTTAGTTTCGATATTCACTTCCACAAAACTTTGAGTTCCAAATTTTCTCCCCATCTCTCCCCTAAGCCCACCCCAAGACAGCATGCATTCTGATTACCCCTTCACCCAATCTGCCCTCCCTTCTATCACACCCCTCTCTTCTCTTATCTCCTTCCCCTCTTCTTTCTTGAAAGGTAAGAAAGATTTCTACACCCAGTTGTCAGTTTGTCTTATTTCTCAGTTGTATGTAAAAACAATTTTTAACATTCATTTTTTAAAACTTTGAGTCCCAATTTCTCCTCCTTTTTCCCTCCCCACTCACACCCATTGAGAAGTGAAGCAATTCAACATAGGTTATACATACGTAGTCATGCAAAACACTTCCATAACAGTCACGTTGTGAAAGACTAACTATATTTTCCTTTCATCCTAACCTGCCCCAATTTATTCTATTCTGTCTTTTGAACCTGTCCTATCTCAAAAGTGTTTACTTACAATTACCCCCTCCTCCCATTTGCTCTCCATTCTATCATCTCACCACCCTCACTCTTGTTTATCCCCTCCCCCACTATTTTCCTGTAGTTTAAGATAGATGTTATCCTCTCCTTAAAACAAATAGGATGAGAGTAAGGTTAACTCTTTCCCTCTTACCTCCCCCCATTTTCCTTTCAATGAAAAAACTTTTTCTTGCCTCTTTTCTGTGAGATAAAATTTACCCCATTCTATTTCTCCCTTTCTTGTCCCAATATATTCCTCTCTCAGTCCTTAATTTTATTTTTTTAGAAATCATCCCTTCATATTTAACTCACCCTGTGCCATCTGTCTATATATGCACACACACACACACACACA
This sequence comes from Notamacropus eugenii, assembly GCF_028372415.1. NCBI lineage: Eukaryota > Metazoa > Chordata > Mammalia > Diprotodontia > Macropodidae > Notamacropus > Notamacropus eugenii. The sequence goes on along the minus strand of NC_092875.1, from coordinate 253,675,012 downwards.
CACACACACACATATATATATATATTCCTTCCAACTACCCCAAGACTGAGAAAAAGCATCAAGTTACAAATATTATCTTTCCATGTAAGAATGCAAAAAGTTTAACTTTAGTAAGTCCTGTAGGGTTCCTCTTTCCTGTTTACTATTTCATGCTTTTCTTGATTCTTTTATTTGAAGGTCAAATTTTCTGTTCAGCCCTGTTCATTTCATCAAGAATGCTTGAAAGTCCTTTATTTTGTTGAATAACAATTTTTTCACTCAAAGTATTATCCTCAGTTCTTCTAGGTAAGTGATCGTTGGTTTTAATCCTAGCTCCTCTGACCTCTGAAATATCATACTCCAAGGCCTCTGATCTTGTAATGTAGAAGTTGTCAGATTCTGTGTTATCCTGACTGTATTTCCACAATACTCAAATTGTTTCTTTCTGGCTGCTTGCAATATTTTTCTCCTTGGCCTGAGGACTCTGAAATTTGGCTACAATATTCCTAGAAGTTTTCTTTTTGGGATCTCTTTCAGGAGGTGATCAGTGGATTCTTTCAAGGTCTATTTTACCATCTGGTTGTAGAATATCAGTTCAAGAAGTTGATAATTTCTTGAAGGATGATGTTTAGGCTTTTGTTTTGATCATGGTTTTCAGGTAGTCAAATAATTTTTAAATTGTCTTTTTTGGATCTATTTTCCAGGTCAGTTGTTTTCCCAATGAGATGTTTTACATTGTCTGATATTTTTTTATTCTTTTAGCTGTGTGTTATAATTTCTTGATTTTTTTATAAAGTCATTAGCATCTATCTGTTCCATTATAATTTTGAAGAAATTATTTTCTTCATTGAACTTTGGGACCTCCTTTTCCATTTAGTCAATTCTGCTTTGTAAGGCATTGTTTTCCTCATTGACATTTTGGATCTCTTTCAGTTTGGGTTAGTCTTTCTTAAGGTGTTATTTTCTTCAACATTTTTCTGGGTTCCCTTTATCAAGCAGTTGACTCAGTTTTCATGATTTTCTTGGATCACTCTTATTTCTCTTCCCAATTTTCCCTCTATTTCTCTTATTTGATTTTCAAAATTCTTTTTGAGCTCTTCATGGCCTGAGACCAGTTCATATTTTTCTTGGCGGCTTTGGATGTAGGAGCTTTTATTTGTTGTCTCCTTCTGGTTGTATGTTTCGATCTGCCTTGCCACCAAAATAAGATTCTATAGTCTGATTATTTTCCTGTTTTTGCTCATTTCCCCAGTCAATTATTTGACTTTGAGTTCTTTGTCAAGGTAGTTCTCTGTTTCCAGTGGGAGTGAAGGATTGTACTGTCAGCCACTTGATCTCCCCATAGTCGGTGGGCCTAGAGCTACAGAAGCAGCTATTTTCTCTGCCACTGCTGCTACTGTTGTCACTGCAGACTCCTTGGCCCCTCTGCCACCCTGGGTCTGGGACTGGACTGATCTACTCTCTCACATATGTCCAACGGGTTTTTTCCACTGATCTTCCAATTTGTCCTCAGCATTTTGGGGTCTTCAAATCTGGGAACTCTCACAGGTGCCAATAATTCAGTCCCCCTGAGGCCTGCTCAGGTCCCATCTGTTCCTGGTAGGGCGTGTGTCGGACTATACTCTGCTCCCAATACAGCACAATAGATACTTCCCATTGACATTCCAGGCTGTCTTGGGCTGGAGATTTTCTTCATTCCATCATTCTGTGGGTTCTGCAGCTCCACAATTTGTTTAGAGTCATTTTTACACATATATGTCTAGGTTTAGAGGGAAGAGCTCTAGTAAATCCCTACTTTTACTCTGCCATCTTGGCTCTGCCCCAATTGAAGAACAATTTAGAACTATATTCAAAAATCAATAAAACTGGGCATACCCTTTGACCCAACAATACAACTACTATGTTTGTATCTCAAAGATGTCAAAGGAAAAGGATCTATCTGTACAAAAATATTCAGAGCAGTTCTTTCTGTGGTAGCAAAGAATTTGAAATTGAGGGGATACCCATCAGTTAGGGAATGGTTGAGCAATTTGTGGGATATGATTATTATAGAATACAATTATGCTATAAAAATGGCAAGCAGAATGGTTTCAGAAAAACCTAGGAAGACATATTGACAGATGAAAAATGAAATGAGCAGAAAAAGGAGAACACTGTACACAGTAACAGCATTATTGGAAGGATGATGAACTGTGAAAGATGTAGCTACCCTGATCAAGACAATGATTCAAGATAATTCCAAAGGGCTTATGATAGGGAAAAAATGTTTTCTACCTGAAGAGAGAGAACTGATGAGTTCTTAGTGCAGATTGAAGCATACTTTTCATGCTTTTTAAATTTTTTTCTTGTTTTAATTTTTGTGGCCAGGTTTTCTTTTGAAAACCATGGCTAACATAGAAATTCTTTGCATGACTTCTTTGATCTAATCAGAATCAAATTGCTTTCTTTCTCAAAGAGGGGAGAGAGAATTTGGAACTCATTTTTTTTATACTGTTAATTTTTTTTTCTATATGCCATTGGGAAACATTTAACAAAATGAATAAAAATAGGGTTTTTTTAAATATTTTTTCAAGAAAAGAGAAAGTTACCCAGATGACCAAAATCAGATTTAGACCAAGTAAATTACTTCTTCCTCCTAATAGCTTTCCCTTAGGAAAACAAATGGTTTGCTTCTTCTATTTGTATTCAGTCTCTTGTAAAATGTTCCCCAAGTCATTCATTGTCTCAGATTAACAAAACCAAAACAAAAGATTTTTCCAATTTAAAGCAGAGATGCGTCAGGAAGAATAGCTCACATTAGACAAACCTCAATTTCCTCTGGGGTAAATAACTTTCTTCTTAGACTAAGGGATGCTGGAGACATAGAGTACCTGGATTTTAGCAAGGAACTTAACAAAGAGACAAAGATATCCCAGTAAATACGATAGAAAAATAAAATGGATTCAAGTAAGTGAATTTGAAGCTGGGCAGCCTAGTGGCACAATGGATATAGTACTAGGCCTAAAGTCAGGAAAATTCATCTTCCTGAGTTCAAATTTGGCCTCAGGCACTTACTAGCTTTGTGACCCTAGGCAAGTCACTTAACCCTGCTTTCCTCAGTTCCTCTTCTGTTAAATTAGCTGGAGAAGGAAATGGTAAACTACTCTAGCATCTTTGCCAAGAAGAGTCAGACATGACTGAAACAACTGAATAACCACAATAAGGCATAATAAGTAGATGAAGTGTTGAACTTGGGCTCAGGAATACTTGGGCTCAAATCTCATTTTTCACATGAGCTATGTGACCTTAAACAAGTTACTCATCTTTCTAAATTTCAGTTTCTTCATCTTTATAACAAGGGCATTGAACTGAATTACTTCTAACATCACTTTCAGCTCTAAATCTATGATCCTTTGACATTATATGAAACTGGTCTTGGCTCCATTGTTTTCAAGAAATTATTCAATAACTTTAATGAAGTTTTAGCTGACATATTTAACAGATTTGCACACAAGAGTCAAATAAGTGGTACAGTGGATAGAGTGCTATTCTTAGAGTCAGGAAAACTTGCATTTAAATCATATCTCAGATCATTAGTAGGCATGTAACTGCAGTTAAGTTACTTAACCTTTTCAAATTTCTAATTTCACTTTGTCATATGTAGAACTTGAAAAACAATAGCACCCACTTCCCACTCTTGCTGTGAAGAAAAAATGAGATAACATTTGTCTTAATTAAACATTCTGCAGAGTTTAAAGTACTTTATAAACACTAGTTAGTATTATTGTTGCTATTATTTGGAAGCATTGAGAACATTTTGTATGAGTGAATTGGGATCCTAGAAGGTACCCCAAGATTTGAATGAAAGGCTGGGTCTAATAAGACAAAAGTTCAGAACTTCAGTCCTTAAATGGGTCTGTAATATCATATCTATATGGTTATACTCTTTAGCAGTGAAGATCATAATTAATACATGACTCGCATCCTATACAGTTCTTCTCTGTGTCCTCTTACAAATGATCTGCAGAAGGTCTCTACCTTGTACTTAGGCCTTCCTCTAGATTTTTTGCAATTATATAAGTGCAAATAGAACAATCCAATTCAGCTCTGACTGGTCCATCTTTTTTTTTAGTTATACATCTTGCTGATGATGTATATCATTTTCACTTCTTTATTTGCAGCACTTGTTGTTGGAAATATGCTATAGACTATTTATGTCCATGGTGCGCCTTTCTATTTCTCTTCAGATGACCCAAAAGTTTGATTCCTCAGAAATTAGTGTTTTCAGTGACTCAGAGCCATATGCTAGTACCCAAAATAAATTAAATGTTAAAATGATGAGATTTTTGTTTTAGGAAGAAACTTGGGGGGGGGTCATTAAAAATACCATCAAATTTATGAGTGTTTAGTTTTCTAAACTTTTTTGTTCCTTTCTCAATTTGTTAATCTGTTACTTCTCTCTTTCATTGATGAAAATATTTGAAGGTACACATTTTCCACTAAGAACTATTTTGCTTGTGGCCCAAATTTTTTATTTGTTACCTCATTTCTATCATTTTCTTTTATGAAATTATCAATTTTTAATGTTTTATTTTCCCCACCAATCTTTAAGATTAATTTTAATATCTATTTAAGTTTAAATTCTTTCTTCCAATATACTTGGTTGATTTTAGCTTTTCTATATTTGTTGTTGGGTTTTTATGCTCTAGCACATGATTAGTTATAAGGTAACATAATAGCTACAAATGCAAATTTCATTCTACATGCGATATATCTATGTTGTTCTTTTTTAAATTCTATTGATGTCTCTGGCTTCCTTTTTATCTTTTTTTCTTAGATTTCCTTAAATTTGAAGGGAACACATTGAGGTCCTCAACTATTCTAGCTTAACTGTCAGTTTCTCCCTGAACTTTAATAAATTAGGAAATTTCCCTTTAATTTCATAGGTATTCCATTCAGTGTATACATATTAAACATTTCTACAGTATCATTGTCCATGAGAACTATGAACTTAACGCAAGTCTATTTTTATTGTTATTTTATTTGAGACCATAATTGCTATACTCACTTTTTTCAGTTCAATTGAAGCATAACAAATTCCTTATCAGCCCACTCTGTTTTCATTTATAGTGATAATATAAATATTGATGTGCTTCGGTTCTTCTATTATTATGTCAGTTAGTTGGACATTGTATAAAGATCTTCTATTTGCTCTATTAGATTATCAGAAGTTAAGTTAATGTTTATAGAAGGTCTAAAAATTATTTGATTGTTAGCACCTTCTGTCCACTTTTCTAATAAACTATTGCTATCTCCACAGGGATATGAGTGATACATAGCATTAAGATCTATATTGAATTGCCTCTTGCTTACTGATTTGCTCTGGCCAAAGGATTTATGCACTAATGATGTATTTTTTCATACTTAACACAGCCCATCCTTGTAAAGTTTATATATGGGAGTGTGTGTGTGTGTGTGTGTGTGTGTGTGTGTGTGTATTTCCTGTACTTTACTTCAAGCTTTTCCAGAACAGTAAAATATGCCAAAGTATAATAAATTTAATACCACAATAATAACTTTAATTAAGACTTTTATCAGTGAAGATGTATAGAGCTAAATGGAAAGTTCTACAATTCAGCCCAAAAAATCAATTATTGCAGGGCAATTTGGAGAAATTGTGAAAAAGTGTCTGGGAATTTCAGTGGATTTAGCATGAGTGATGAGGAAGTCAAAAAAGCTCATACAAATTTAGGATTATTAAGAGTATTGTATTCAGAAAAGAAGAAATAATTGTTTCGTTGTGCTGTACTGGTCAAAATATAACTTCAATATGTAATTCAATCCTGGGTGTCATGTTTTAGAAAGAACATTGACAAAGCAGCACATATAGATGTTGAGAAAAAATACTGTTTCAGTTATGACTGTGCTAGCTACTCCCTATTTACTGAATTACATTGTCTGGTTAAAATGATTTAATCTCTCTAGGCCTCAGCTTTCTCATCTGTAAAAAGAAATGATTGAACTAGATGATTTCTCAGGTACTTTCTTGCTCTTGACCTTATATGCAGCTGACAGATTATGAAGAGTATGTCAAGGGGATTTGAAACCATTACATAAAAGGATTTTTTGAAAATGGAGAGTTTAGCTTGTAGAAGAAAAGACTGAAGGAGTGTTGTGACAGTTAGCTTCAAATACATGGAGCGATGCTATGTTGAAGGTGAACAAAACATGTTTTTGCCTAGACCTGGAGGACAAATTAATCACACTGGTTGGAAGTTGCAGAGAGAATTTCATCTCAGGATAAGGAAAAAAGTTCTATCTATGAATTCAGATCACAAAAGAAACAAGAATTGGTGATTATACATTTCTGAAGGTCTCCAAGAATAGGCTGATGAATATCTTTATAAAGATTGTCAGGGACGTCAGTGAGAGGCTTCTTTAAAGATGAGTTGGCATAGACAACCTTTGAGGTCTTTTCCAAATAGAGTATGAGTTTACTTAGACACATTAGTTTTTACCTTCTTCCACCAACTTACACAGAGAAGAAAACTATAGTTTTCTATATATATGAATTTTTAAGAGATTCTGGCTGTGATCCAAAGAAACATCAAAGGCACTTAACCCCAGCCAACACTTCCCTCATTGAAGCTCAAGACTTTACCAGTATTATTGATCAACCTTGGGCCCTTGTTTCTGAAAAGGCTGATTCTGTGAGCAAAGATTACAAAGACCCTCTTTCCCAATTCCACTGGTCTAGAGGGGAAGGGAAATATGCATTTATATAGTGCCTATTATGTGCCAGGCATTGTAATCATTGCTTTGTTTTGTTTTACAAATATGGTCCAATGTGATCCCACAGCAACCCTGCGAGGTAGATGTTGTTCTTATTATTATTAATTATTATAATGCCCATTTTTCAGTTGAATAAACTGAGGCAAACAGAGTTTAAATGACTTGACCATGATCACATAACTAGTAAGTGTGTGAGGTCGGATTTGAATTCAGGTTTTCCTGAACCAAGGCCCAGCACTTAATTCACTCACCACCAGCTGTTTCAATAGACATCAGCTTTCCTTCGGCATGGATGATGCAATTGGATGTCAAAAGTAACCAGAAAACTTATCACTACCAAAGCTTTAGTAAAAGCCTGGATAGAATTAGAGCATTCTTACCATTTTATTTCAGCATGTATGTATATTTCAGAGCTTTTCAAGTATGAAAGCGAATAAGTTGTTTCCATGTCTCATTCAAGCTATAAACTTTCTAATGACTCTTTGTTCTCCTACATGTGGGAAAAATGTAATACTGTTCAAATGGAGAATGTAAGTTTTATTTTGAGATTCTCAAGGCCATGAAGCAGTTTAAAAGACAGGATACTCTAGGGAGATTGACAATTGCATGAGTTCAGAAGGACAAAGAAGCAGCTCTTTTCAAGTGAGATGTGTTTCTAATCAGCCCTGATCAAACAACTCATCCATCCTGTCTGAATTTCACACATATTGAGATGAGTTTAACGGTGGAATCACTCCCTCCAGTGATGTTAGCAGCCTTCCTAGCAGGGGGGACATAGCTACTTCCTCTCTTTCCTACTTCTTAGTGTGTGTGTGTGTGTGTGTGTGTGTGTGTGTGTGTGTGTGTTTGTGTGTGCACATATGTATAAAGTATTGAATGGTAAAACAGAAGAGTTTGAAATACTGCTAGTTTTCAAATAGGAGTCCATTTATACAAGCAGATAGTGTAGTTTAGTGAAAAGAACATTTGGTTTTAAAGACAGAACTTGTGTTTTCTGATTCTGGTTCTGCTACTTCCTCAATGTATGTGTGATCTGGACTCAGTTTCTACATGAATAATACAGATATAATAACAGATTACCTGTCACCATTGGGTTGTTCTTGTGAAGGTCAAATGAAATTATGTAAAGTGATATATAATTATGAGGTACAACTCACTTATCACTCCCCAAAGGAAGCCTTCCGGGACCTTATTGTTTAAACTATCTGAGGTCCTTCATGTGTCTCGTTGTGCATACTTGAATGCCTCTTTTTCAGTAATTACATTCTCCTTCATTTCATAGTTATTAAGGTACATGTAGTAGCTGCCTCCGGTTGTATGTTGTTTGGAAGCTAGCATTGTGTCCTACATAGCTATGCATCTCCTCTCACCTCAAAAAATGCATTGAATACAGTAGACACTACAGAGATAGATAGATGATAGATAGATAGATAGATAGATAGATAGATAGATAGATAGATAGATAGATAGATAGATAGATAGATGGATAGATAGGTAGGTAGGTAGGTAGGTAGGTAGATAGATAGATAGGTAGACAGATGGATAGATAGATGATATACAGATAGACAGATATAAATGTATGCATGCATACATACATACATATGTATGTTCATATATGTGTGTATATATGTGCATCTATATGTATATATATGTGGGTGTGTATATATATATGTATATACTCTGTTGAATTAAATATTAGAAGACCCTCAAAATGAGCATTTTCCAGTTTTGTTTTTTCAGGTAGACTATCCTTCTTACCCTTGAAAATAAAAAGGTTATTTCCTAGTTATTCTTTTCATGAAAACCCAAAAAATTAGTTGGAACACTTTAAGATTCTACATGTTAAAACTGTTCAAGTCTTATTGAAAAATATTGTTTGATATTATATTCAAAATGTAACTAAATAAAAGTGTTTCATGCTCCTTTATCTGAGATTATTGTTTTTTTCATTCCAACCAACAAAACCAAATATGGATAGTCCCCATTTACAAAAAAACAAAAAAACAAAAACTGTGGGTTAATTGCTAAGGACTTGGAGTGCATTTTCCTATAGAAATTATATTGCAGATATAATGTCCCAAAAGTCTTGATGAAGCTATAAGCTGTTAATGACTAAAACTGCATTACATTAAAACTTTTAGACCTCCTACTTGAATTGAGTTCCTAGAGCATGCCAAAAAAGTGTTCTAGAGTCAAAGCTCCTTGAGAATGGTGGCTAGATTTTACTTATCTTTGCATCTCCTTCATTGTCCGTTACAGTGATTTTCACATAATAGGCAACTTGATAAATTAGTTAGAATTGTTATATTCAGCCACAGTGTACTGTAGCTTTCCAGCAATAGTGTTATAAATAACTGTCCTTGCACATGTAAAATTATTTGTGATGTGACATCTTAGGACTTAAGATGATAAGGAAACATATAGGCAATTTTGCACACCTTCCTAATTTTACAAATGAGGAAAGTTGGACCTGAAGTTGTTAAAGGACTTGACCAATGTTACAAAAGCAATAAGTGATAGAGGTGAGATTTGAACTCAGGTCTTCTGACTCCAAACCCAGTGCTCTTCCCATTGATCAATCCTAGCAAGGTACAACTGCTCATACTTAATATATGCAATCTTATAATTCACAGATTAACATAACAACTGGCATTTATATAAAGTTTTAACATTTGAAAGGCATCTTGATGCCATTTGAGCCTCACACAAACCATAGAACCTAGGCACCATAAACAATAGTGTCCACATTTTACAGATGAGAAAACTGAGTCTCAGTAAAAGTGAATAACCATGTTTCCTTTTCTAATACAGAAGCAGGATGTGAACCTAGGTCTTGTTGATGTTAAGTGCAGTACCCTACCCATTCTACCACAATATCTCTCTTAAATATAATCTTAGAGAAGAAAGAAAACACAGATACAGGTCAGTCCAACCCTCCCCCTACCATTTCACATTTGAAAATACTGACATGCACAGAGAGGAAATGACTTGCCCAAGTCACATAGCAAGGTAACCTTTGAAGCTGGGACTCAAATGTAGGTCTTTGGACAAAGATTCCTGCAGTAGGAAGCTACATTACAGATTCAGACCCAGAAGTTTCCTTGAAGTTTTTTGTAATCTAAACCCCTGATATTAAGGCTGAAGAACAGAGAGACAAAGTATTGACTTGTTCAAGTTGATACATCCCAATCACGCTTATATCAATAAATGAACGTTGACTTCATTAATGCCTTGATATTTGGTTTCTAATAAAACGATTAAGCAAGCAACATTTACAACAAAATCTATTTAACTTTTTACCCGGTACATAAGTCCTTTTTTATTCTTATTGTTGTATAACATAATTTCAATCAAACTATTATAAAAAATGTCTTCAGAAACAGCAAAAGACTACAGGAAACTAAGAAAAGAAAAAAAATATTAGGTATATGATAAATCAATTGACAAGAAGAAATTTAACTCTCCTAATTTTCATTTTAGTTATCTGCTTGCCCATCAGAAAGTATCATTCATTTTTTATAGCCACTAGTGCCTTGTACGTAGTAGGTGCTTTTAAAATATTTGTTGAGTGCAGTTTTTCCTCTCCTGGCTTCTGAATCTCTGCTGTGCTGTAATGGCAGAAGTACACAGTCTTTATTCCATAAGTCAGTTTAGCAGTAACTCATATGGCGCTTTATGGTTCTCAAACCACTTTGCATGCATTATCTCATTTGATCCTCCCAACAGTCCTGTAATCTAAGTAGTGCCAAAACCATCATTCATATTTTGTATATAAGGAAACTAGGGCTTAGATCCATTAGGCAACTTGATCAAGATCATATGACCCGGAAGTTTCACAGTCTGTGGAGGGTCTGCAACACCAATTCAACTGCTCCTCTATTGGAATGATATAAACATCTTACCAGGAGACTGGAGATTGGATCTCTGGTTTCACTGGCACATGGGACTATAAGGAAATTCTTTCTGCAATTGTAGGCTGTCAATGCATAGGCTTTGAGAGTTGCTTTGATCACTTAGAGGTGATGTGGTTTGGTCAGGGTGCTACAACCTGTATGTATCAGAGGCATAATTTGAGTCCTATTCTTCCGGAATCCAAGGCCAGCTCTCTATTAACTTCCTCCTGACACTTAGTAAAGTACTAGGCAGAGTGGGCTATTATCAATTTGGTTACAAATTATCAATTTGGTGGCAATATACTCTAAAGAGGATATTGTGTACTTTTATATGATGAATAATAAATAAATGAAAGAATGGATGATCAAAAAGGATTCTTGAGATACCTTCTAGAAAGTAAAGAGCACTAGTTTCACAAGTCCTGTGTGTCCTTTGCCTGCATCTTTATTCACATGGATGCCCATCTTAGTTGGAAGTAGAGAGAACTGGATCCCAAAGGCCTATACACAGGAATGTCCTACTGCAAGTCCTAGAGAAGACATTCCACCAATTAACATTTATTAAGTGCCTGCTATTCACCAGACAATGTGTTAAGCTCTGGAGATACAAAGAAAGGAAAAAGACAGTCCTTGCCCTCAAAGAGCTCATGATCTAATGAAAGAATATAACATAAAAAGAAGGTAAGAAGCAGAGGAGGGAGAGGGAATAAAGGACGAGAATTTGAGACTTGTCTTCAAATCTTAACAGATCACTTTTCTTTTACAAGTCATTTGTGATCCAGTCACTTTTCCTTTCTCTGTGTCAAATTTTCCCACAGGAAGGGATTAGAATAGATAATCTCTCTGATCCCCTCCAGGTATCTTTCTATAATTATATGAAAAAGCATCCCTTGTAAAGCAGTCATTTTCATTCTATTTCCTTCTTACTTATCATGTTGGAAATAAGACAGAGTAGAAGTGGTAGCAAACAGGGAGTGGGTTCTAGGGCCACCTAACATTCCAGAAGACAAGTAGATGAGAACTCATCTTAATTCTTCCTCTTGTGTCTCCATTTCTCCCACAGACATTGTATGAGGGGAAAATTATGAACTTTAGGGTGGTGTGGAGAAGCAGGGTCCAATCTCTGTCTTCAGATATTTGAGTGGTCATCAGATAATGTGTGGGACATATTTTTCTCGATCCAGGGTACAGAATTAAACCCAGGGTGGAATCCATTGCTAAGTGCTTTCTTCTGATTATCCTCTATGTATTCTGTGAAGCTATTTATTTAGCTATTTACATCAAAGGTGTCAAATAAATGGCCCATAAAGCCTATATCAACCCCAAATGTACCCTACACCAGATTAAAATATAATTCCTATCTGATTTTAATATGTTGATATATTAATGTATAAATATGTGTGGGGTTCTAGTTACTATGCAACTGTAGGGATCTTTATTGTGGTTTAATGGCCCAGTTTCCTACTTAAGTTTGATAACATTCATTTACATTTTGCCTACATAATTTACATATTGCCTACCCTAGTAAAATATGAGCTCTTTGAGAGCAAGAAAAATGTTTTTTCTCTTCCTTGTCTCTCCAGCCCTTAGCATAGTGCCTAGCACAGAGTAAGAGCCTAATTAATACATGCTTGTTGACTGACTGGGATAAACTTTCTTACAATGAGAGTCATCCAAAAGTGAAATGGTTCCCTTCAGGAGGTTCTGAGTTACAAATTACTGAAGATCTTCCAGGAAAAAGCTGGACGACAACTTCCTAGATTTGTTCTAGCAGGGATTCCTGTTCACCTAGCATGTACTAAATGGCTTTTGAAGCTTCACCAAACTCCAAGATTTTGCAGTTCTTCAAGTTACAGGTAAGACTTCCCATTTCTACAATTGTCCATTATAAAGCTTAATAGATTGGATAATTTACAAAAGGCAAAAGTAACATCAGTTACACAGTTCCCTCTCTGACTTTCCTGCAAGTCAAACATTTCATATTGTTTTCAAATTTTGAAAACAATAATCCATAAAAGACATTTCTTTCTGACTTCAGTATGAGACAGAGAATCCAGACTGATTGAATTTCTAAGGAAGGTCACTAGTCAGATCTAGAGTCATGGAGTCATTTTGGTCTTCAAAGATCTATTTCTTCTCCAGTGGAATAATATTGAATTGGTGAATTAAAGATACTGTTTGGTCGAGACATGAGGAAACAGTGTTTACTTTACTTAAACAACTCCCTGGAATGGACCCAAAATTCCTTCTAGTGTCTACTGAGAGCCTCTACTGTGCCACACTGAGAGAAGGACATGGCCTTCCCTCAGTCCATGAGTTATTCTAACATTAAGTCATAGGTACTGGACTAATTGAGCTGGAGAAACTTATCCAGTGGCAGAGTGAAGGCTATAAAAGATGTACATAATAATCATTTTATATGAGGAGATTTGAAATTAGATCTCCCATTGGAATAGAGATACAAACTATTCTTACATCTAGATTACTAAATAATGTTCAGAAAAATGATAAGAAAGTCATTAAAAGGAGTATAGACCTTGAATTTTTAGAGATTTCAATATTTCACATAACAATTAGAAACATATTCAATCTGGACTCAAGCATCTTCATTATTCTCCATGAAGTATCCCAAAATATTCTTGGTGACTCCAGAATCCATTCATTCACTCACTAAGGCCTTCAGAAAAGCTTAATTAGTCATACTATGACCAAAAGCTTCATACTGGGCACTATTCTCTAAACCAGGGGTGGATAACCTGTGGCCATATATAGCCTGCTAGGTCTTCAAGTATAGCCCTTTGACTGAATCTGAACTTCACAGAATAAATCCAGAATTTGTTTGTCAGTCAAAAGGCTGCACTTGAGGATCTTAGAGGGGCCCATGTAGCCTAGAGGCCTCAGAATCTCCACTCCTGCTCTAAAAATTCTAAAATATTTTTGGTTGTTGTAATGCTCTGTACCAGGACAATCCTTAATTATTTGCAGCCTCAGAGAAATTTGGAGTATTACTAATGGATGAAAGATCTGTGATTCTGTTAGTATAGGGAATTTCTTTCATCAATGCAAATTGCAACCCATCAATGATTTCCTATAAAAATCCTAGGGAGTTGTTTGAGATGTGGTGACTTGTCCAGGGTCACACAGACATAGTATCAGAAGTGGAATTTGAACCTAGGTATTCCTTAATCCAGTCCAATAACTGATAAAATAGACTAGAAAGCATCCAAGAGAAAGCAATAAGTATGATCAGGATTCAGTTCAGAATATAGTACAGAATTTTGTCAAGTACAGCAAGTGGTTCTAATTTGGCAGAACCAGTGTTCATGAAGGTAAGCTAGAGTTGGATTTAGAAGGGCTTTAAATACCAAACATAACAGTTCATATTTTTTTTCCTTTGAGCAATAGGGAGTCACTGGAGCTTTTTGAGTAAGCAAATGATATAATCAAACTTATATTCCAGAAACAATGCTTTAGCAACAATGCGGAGGATGGATTAGAGAGGGGCAAAACTATGAACTGAAAGACAAATTAGTAGATTATTGTAATAATTCAGGCAAGAGGTGATGAGGGCCTGAACTAGGGAAATAGTTAGCCACGTGAGTAGAGAGAAGGGAATGGATACAAGAGATGTTGTGGAAGTACAATTGAAAAGATGTGGCAACTGATTAGAAAGGGTAGGTGAAAGATAGTCAAGTATAAAGGATAATTTCAGGCTTGCAAACCTGCATAGTTAGAAAGATGGGGGTGCCCTCAAATAAATAGGACATTTAGGTAAATTTAAAAGACAATGGAAAAACAGCAAATTTTGAGTTGGACAAATTGTGTTGGAGATGTCTGTGGAACATCCAGTTGTAAAAGCTATGATCTGGAACTGGAGTCCAGGAGAAAGAACAGGATAGATCTGAGAGTCATCGAAGCAAAGGTGATCATTGAATCCATAGGAGTAGATGAGATTACCAAGAAAGAAAAAGTAAAGAGAGAAAGAAGAGGGCCCAAAAACAGAGTCTTTGAATACATCTACAATTAGACAAAAATGCAGTATTATTTAGTAATCAGATAAGTAAGACTTAGATCAAAAGAGAGGAATATAATGAAAACCAATCAACAATCACACATTTACTAATTTCTTATGGGCCAAGTCCCATAGAGTGGCTTGGCATACAAAAAAGAAGAATATAATAGTCTCTGTGCTCAAAGCTATATTCTATAGGGGAAGATGGCATATATCTATACCCACACACACACACACACACACATACACACACATATATGTATGTACATATATATAGACAACACATATATACATATGCATGTGTGTGTGTGTGTATACACACATCCAAGATAAGTATATACAGAGTTTGTGCAAAATAAATACAAGATAATTTGGGATAGATGAATGAAACCTAAATAATATCATAGAAAGTAAGGCTGATTACATTCTATGAGTTCAAAAATTATTATCTACAGTTGATGTGGGAGCCATTGTAGAGTCTGCCATTTGTGGTTACACCACTGATTGATCACAGCAGAGCGCAACATAAATATCAAATAGAGCTAGAAAAAATAATAACAGAATTCATCTGGAAAAACAAAAGTTCAAGGATATCAAGGGAATCAATGGAAAAAAAAAGCAAAAGAAGGTGTTCTAGCCATACCAGATTTGAAACTGTGTTATAAAACAATATAGTATTACCTAAGAAATAGAGGGGTGGATCAGTGGAACAGATTAGTTAAGATAATTCTTACCTAATGTAATCATTAAGTAAATGACCATAACAATCTAGTATATGATGTACTTAAAGATGCAAGCTTTTGGAGCAAAAACTTGTTATTTGACAAAAATTCCTAGAAAAACTGAAAAAAGGTATGGCAGAAAATAGGTATAGACAAATATTTCACAACACATACCAAGATAAGGTCAAAATAGTTATATGATTTATATATAAAGGGTGATGCCAAAACAAATTAGGAGAACATGGAATAGTTTATCTGTCCAATGTATGGAGAAGGAAGAAATTTAGGACTAAACAAAATATAGAGAGCATTACAAAATGTAAAATAATTTTGATTATATAAAATTTAAAAGTTTTCACTCAAACAAAATCAATGCAACCAAAATTATAAGGAAAGCAGAAAACTGAGGGGAAAATTTTGCAGCAAAGATTTCTGATAAAGGCCTCATTCCTCAAATATATAGAGCACTGAGTCAAATTTATAAAAATACAAGTTGTTGTCCAGTTGATAACTAGTCAAATGATATGAACAGTTTTCCAACAAAGAAGTCAAAGCTATCTATAGTCATATGAAAAACATTTTCTAAATCATTATTGATCAGAGAAATGCAAATTAAAATAACTCTGAGATACCATCTCACACCTATCAGAGTGGCTAATATGACAAAAAAGGAAAGTATCGGATGTTGGAGGGATTGTGGGAAAACTGGGACACAAATTCACTGTTGGTGGAATCGTGAACTGATCTAACCATTCTGGAGAGCAATTTGGAACTATGCCCAAAGGGCTATAAAACTGTGCATACCCTTTGATCCAGCAATACCACTTTTAGGTTTATATTCCAAAGACATCCAAAAAAGGGGAGGAAAGATCTATTTGTACAAAAATATTTATAGCAGCCCTTTTTGTGGTGGCTAAGAACTGGCTATCAAAGGCATGCCCTTTGATTGTGGAATGGCTAAACAAGTTGTGTTACGATTGTAATGGAATATTATTGTGTTGCAAAAATGACAAGCAGGATGATTTCAGAAAAATCCAGAAATCCTTACATGAACTGATGCATAGTGAAGTGAACAGAACCAGGAGAACATTGTATACAGTAATAGAAATATTATTTATGAAGAACTGTGAATGACTTAGCTATTCGCAGTAAGACAATGATCCAAGACAACTCCAAAGGACTAATATGAAACACACTATCCACCTCCAAAGAAAGAACTGATATTGATTGAGTACAGACTGAAGTTTGCTGTTTTTCATTTTTCTTTCTTTCATTTTCTTTTCTTATTCAAATCTTCTTGTACAAAATGATTAATACGGAAATATTTTACATAATTGCACATTTAAAAATAAATAAATATCAAACTAAATGAAAGAATAAAAATGAGAAAAAAGACATGGATGGCATGCAATTAAAACAACTGCTTCCTGACTTATTTAAAGAAGCTACTGACACTGAAAAATGGAAAAGGAGAATAACCATCTTTGGGAAACAAAACATTTATTTTAATCCCTTGCTTTTCCCTGAAACACAAGCCCATCTTTTTTAGGACCAGTATTGTTCCAATGATGTTGAATGACTATGAGTCATAGAATTATATTATCTCTAAGGAAGTGAAGTGAAGGATTCCCAAAGGACAATGGAGAAGTGCATAATAAGCATGAACCGGCTATAATACATTACAAATGAGAAATTGCAGAGGAGAGCCAGTGTAAAGAATGTCAGAAAAAAATGTAAAATCAGAGGCAGGGAAAGGTAGTTTGGTCAGAGTATGAGTTAGGGATAGCCTACAGACACCCTGTGTACTACATCAACATCCATCAAACATCAATATAATGTAAGCCCTCGTAGTCCACCTGCCATTCACACACATGTTGAATGGCTTCTTGAAGATGAATTTATGAGAAAACTTGCATGAGAATTACACAGGATAAGCAGGCAATCTTTAGTGAAGGAAATATTCACATCAGTGTCATTAGAGTACTTACCATTAGAAGTATTAACAGAAAAATAAAGTCCGCCAAAATAAGGGAAGTAATTGTCCAACTATACTCTGTCTTGGTCAAAAGACTTACAGATCAGTTCTTAACCTGAGATTTCTGGATTTTATAGATGCATACATACATACACATATACATGCTACATATACAAATACATATAAGTATACATCAGTATAATTGATTACCTTGATATTCCTGTATATTTTATTTTAAGCATTTAAAAGCATTGTCACAAAAAAGGGGCCATAGACTTTACTAGATTGCCTAAGAAATCCATGACTCAAAAATTTAAGAACCGTTCTACTAGATTAATGTTCTGTCTTAAGCAGCACATTTTAGGATGAATTGCAATCATGCTAGGTAAGTATGACTGGATAAAATGGTAAATGTATTAGCCTGGAGAAGACAAAACTTGGGGGAATCATTATAGCTATTTTCTTTGAGATTGATGATGATGATGATGATAGATGTTTAAGTAATACTTTACATAAATTATTTCATTTGAAATTCACAACAACTCTGTGAGGTAAGTGCTTACAGATAAGGAAACTGAGGCTCAGAAAAGTTACAGGTCTTATCTATAGTCACAAACTAGTAAGTCTAAGAGACAAAACTAAACCCTAGGCTTACAGACTTCAGTGTTGTCTACTATGCAATGCTGCCTCTCATTTTTCAAGTATTTGAAGGATTGTTATGTGGAAAACGGATTAAATTTCTTTTCCCGCTTTTCATCTTACTCCACCAGGCATGACCACCATCACTGGTGAATGATGAAAATAGAAAGCTTCAAATCTCTCTGGATCTTTTGGTGTCTACAGTTAGGTAACTTGTCAGGACCATTGAATTCTGTAGCTGTGTTCATATCCTCCTTAAGCACTCTTACTTTTCTGCAGAATGTCATCAGTCTGAACTTTGATCTTTGATTATTTTTTTTAAAAAGTCATGACAAGATGATTTTAAAATTATCATTTGCCCATGAAGAACAACAGAATACGCTATTTCTCTACCACCGAGTGTACTTGATTGGGCGTCTTTTGCTTAAGAATTCAGTGCATTGCCTAGTTTTATTTTTACCAATCATCCCAGCATTCAAAGAAGGGAAGGAAGAAAACTGAGACATTCCCTATTGAAGCGACCTGCCTTCCCCGTCTGCTGTGAAACCTAGAATATTCTTCAAATCTCCTGATCTTTAGCCTTTGCCTCTCTCTTGCTCATGGACCATTGCCAGTCACCTTAATTTGAGCTCTGCACAATACTGAAAAAGGCTGAATTGCTTTAGCTCTAACATCTGACACTCACCAACCATTCACTGGCTTATTATTGTAAAAGCCCAGACCCTGCTCCTAGCATATGAGGGAAGAGTACATTTGGAGGAAAAAAAAAAAGCTTTCAGATGACAGGACTTTATTTCCTCACACCATCATTTGAAAACCTTTTAAAGAGCAGTCTGGTCCTCTGACGGTAATGTTTTGCCTGGCAATTAGAAGTGGAGGTGCTGGGTTTTAAAAGGCTTTTAAATTGTGTTATCAAAGGTCCTCCTACAATGGTGCTTTCATTACACAGGGTAAAGTCCATATACTCCTCCCAGTTCTTATACAGGTACAGCAGACACATCTGAAGGAGTCACTCACAGAGACTGCAGGCTTGGAATTTGCCAGAGACATGATTGCCAATGTAGCCTGATAGCTAAGTGATAATAACCCAACTTTGTATGGAAATGCCTTTTTTTCCTTGTTCTTTTTTTCCTTTTGAGTGGACTAACAAGCAAACATCAAAAACTCCCCAGGTTAGGGTTCTGCTTATCTGAAGTTTATCCAAGGTATGTGAATTTATTTGAACAGAAAAAGAGGTTCTCTTTCTTCTGGAATACAGCCAGAGGGCCAAGATGCTCAGAACTAGTCCAGAAGCATCTCGTGGCAAGGAATCAAGAAGCAAGGAAACACTCTTCAGTTCTGACCTTTGTGCAGGAAAGAGATCTAAAGTGACAGTAAACTGGGGCCATTCCCTGTGTAGTTCAAGTATCCCCTGAAGTGTCTGGGTAGTTTGTAAACTTGAGACTCTTTTTTTCTTTATAGATCCTCAGCATTTCTACTCAAATTGAAAAAGGTGTGGAAAACAGCATTATAACTAATAAATACTTCTTTAAAACAGACAAACAAAAACCTGAGGGAAGAGATACTGAGATTTGGAGAAAAAAATCATGTTTGCTCTTATTTGTTTTGATTTGGCATTTTCCCATTAGTTAAAAAAAAATAAGTAAATGGCAAACCAAATTGTGGGTAGGACAGGGAGCTACAAAAAAAAAAAACAAAAAAAAAAAAACCTAAAAGCCCATGTGAGAATCAGATCAACCATCTGAAATCAGTGTTCTTAATTCCATCACATTTCTTAATAAATGTGCATTTAGCTGCAAAGAAAACTATGCCACATAGCACATGCTAGCTAGCTGCCTGTGACACCTTAGCTGAACAGCTTCCTGGGGAAGTTTTAAGGGTAGGTTCCTGGCTGTCAAGTCTGACACTTTCATTCTGATGAATCAATCATAGGACCCTGCGGACTTCATCAGGGAGTGAGTGAGCTCTTCAAATCAAACCCAGGCTAGCCATCAGTTCTGCTGCACAGGGGTGTGGAATCTCACCTTTGTTCAAATGTGATGAGATTGTTTTCCCTTCGTTCTATCAGACTCCCAGATGGTGGCTCACTGACATCTGAGTGGTTTACCTCAGCTTGGCTTTGGAGACCAAACTGAATTTTTTCACCCAAGGGACTCCTTGCATTTGATTGAGGGGAGGCAAGAGGGGTGTGGTAGAGAAAGGACTTGCAACCAGGAGACCTCTACTTCTGTTCTTTGCTAGCTGAGTCATGTAGCAAAAAGGCACTTCAACTTTCAGAGCCTCAGTTTCCTCCTCCATAGAATGGAAACAATAATCCTTTATGCTAATGATTTTGTCAGGGGGTGGTGGCCAGGGGAATGCTTTGCAAAATTTAAATTGTGTGTATGTGAACAGTAATAATTCAATTTATGCTCGTAACAACTTAATTCACTTTTCAGGAAAAGGTTTTATTTTATACTGAAATAAACTGAGTGGGGAGTCACAGAAATGGACTCCTTTAATGGACTCACACCAGGCTTATTTTTCATCTTGGTAGGGTCCTTAACCCCTCTGTGCCCATTTTCTCACCCATAATATTGGGATAGATTTTATTGGTTATAAGCTTCACTTCTGTAATGGATTTTTGAGACCTTCTAGCAAAGTGCTCTATCATTGCAGAAAATATTGTTGCTCAAATTTTCCCCATTGAGTGATGAATAATTTCTTTTTTAGTTTTCATTTTTAACACAGTTCATATCACATAAAACAATTCCAACTTTTGGTCAGGTAATATTTCTTTTAAAGCATTTACAATATAGACCACAAACGATTTTTTTTAACATTAACCAACTGAGACACAAATAATAACTACGTATGCTAACTTCATAAGCCCTTGACCTAATTGTCTCCATACTATTACTAAGAATTAAAGGACCCTAACTTATTGTTGTTGGTCTAAAGTCCTAAGCCTAATAGCTTAATTTTAGACTTACCCTCAGATGTTCCCCTACCAACAATCTATAATTTAATAGATCTGGTATTAAGCTTACAAACCTTTTGACAATAGGAAATTGCCACCAAGAGTAGGGACATTGCAGGGACACAATATCTCCCCAGCTTCATGTCAGTTCCAAGCAGGAGTAGATTGTCAACTTGCATTCAGTGAGGCTTAGAGTCTGCCAGGTGTCAGTGGAGAAATTGAGTCAGGAGAATCCTACCTCAGTCCAGGCTGAACAGCTGCTCTCCCACCCTTCCCATGAAATCACCTTTTTCAGTTCATACCAGCATCTCACAGGCTTACTGGCATCATGGATTGGAGGCTCAGACCGCCTTTCTTGCTATCCATACCTGGAGTTAGACTCAGAAGAACAGTCAGTTAATAGTCCCATAGAATCTTAAAATAGCAAGTTCCAATAACCAGGTTTCAGATATGACTGTAATTTTACATTGGCTAAGAAATATCTTTTGAGGCAAGTCTTAAGTGACTTACATGCCTTTCTATACATGTTCTAGTTCCTGCTTAAATAACATTCATAAAATCAAATTTACCATTAAAACTTTAACTTTTGCACCAATGCCAACTTTTACCCGAGGTTACCTGCCTCTAGGAGACTTAGACTAAAATTCCTTTCCCCAAACTAAAGATGTCTCTGATTTAGTCTCAGTAATTAATTCAGTCAATTGTTTTAATATTAATTGCTTTTACACCACTTTGTAACATGTCTAATTTTTCTCCCCATCTCTCCCCTGCCCCCATTCCCTAATATCTTGCATTCTGATTATCCCTTCCCTCAATGAGCCCTCCCTTCTATTATACCCTACCCTTCCCTTAACCCCCATCTTCTCTCTTTTCTTGTAGGGCAAGATAAATTTCTATACCTGTGCTTCTTATTTCCCCATTATATGCAATAATAATTCTCAACACTGGTTTCTAATTCTTTGAATTCCACCTTCTTTCCCTCCCTCCCTCCTTACCCATCCCCACTGAGAAGGCAAGCTATTCAATGCAGGCTATATATGTATCATTTTGAAAAAGCCTTCCATAATAGTCAGGTTGTGTAAGACTAACTATACTACCCTCCATCCTGCCCTGTCCCCCCTTTTTTTAATTCTCTCATTTGACTTTGTCCCTTCCCAAAAGTGTTTACTTCTAATTACTCCCTTGTCCCATTTGCCCTCCCTTATATCATTCCCCTCACCCTATTTGTTGCCTCCTCCCCTACTTTCCTGTAGTATAAGATAGATTTTCATACCAAATTTAGTGAGCATGTTATTCCCTCCTTAAACCATATATGGAGAGAGAAGCTTCACTTTTCCCCTCACCCTTTCTCCCTTTTCTCCTCCATTGAACAAGATTTTTCTTTATCTCTTTTATGAGTTTTAGCCTGCCCCATTCTATTTCTCCCTTTCTCCTCCCAATATTTTCCTCCCTCATCCCTTAATTTTTATTTTGTATAATTTTTTTGTGGATATCATCTCTTCTGATTCAACACAGCCTGTACTCTCTGTCTCTGTGTGTGTGTGTGTGTGTGTGTGTGTGTGTGTATAACTCCTCCACCTACCCAAATACTGAGAAAAGTCTCAAGAGTTATATTTTCTTTCCATGTAGGAACGTAAACAGTTCAGCGTTAGAAAGTCTTTTATGATTTTTCTTTCCTGTTTACCTTTTCAAGCTTCTCTTAATTCTTGTGTTTGAAAGTCAAATTTTCTATTCAGTTCTGGTCTTTTCAACATGAATGCTTGAAAGTCCTCTATATCATTGAATGACCATTTATTCCCTTGAAATATTATACTCAGTTTTGCTAGGTAGGAGATTCTTGGTTTTAATCCCAGCTCCTTTGATTTCTGGAATATCCTATTCCAAGCCCTTCAATTCTTTAATGTTGAAGCTGCTAGATCCTGTGTTATCCTGATTGTATTTCCACAATACTCGAATTGTTATTTTCTAGCTGCTTGCATTATTTTCTCCTTGACCTGGGAACTCTGAAATTTGGCCACAATATTCCTAGGAGTTTCTCTTTTCAAGTCTCTTTCGGGAGATGATTGGTGGATTCTTTCAATATTTATTTTGCCCTCTGGTTCTAGAATATCAGGGCAGTTTTCCTTGATAATTTTAGGGAAGATAATGTCTAAGCTCTTTTTTTTGGTCATGGCTTTCAGGTAGTCCCATAATTTTTAAATTGTCTCTCCTGGATCTATTTTCCAGGTCAGTTGTTTTTCCAATGAGATGTTTCACATTATCTTCTACTTTTTCAAACTTTTGGTTTTGTTTTCTAACTGTTTGGTTTATCTCATAGTCATTCATTTCCCTGAACTCAGTTCTCTCTTTCAGAGAACTGTTTTGTTCAGTGAGCTTTTGAACCTTCTCCTTCATTTCTGTAATTCTGTTTTTTAATGCCTCCTTCTCCTCATTGGCTTTTTGGACCTCTTTTTCCAATTGAGTTAGCCTCTTTTTAAAGGTGTTATTTTCCTCAGTATTTTTTTGGTTCTCCTTTATCAAGTTGCTAATTCACTTTTCAATTTCTTCTATTGCCTGAGCCCAATTTAAGTTCATTTTGGAGGTCCTAGAGTCAGGGGTCTTAACTTCCTGTGACAGTAAACCTTGTTCTTCCTCATCCAAAAGGATGGGAGGAGATACCTGTTCACCAAGAAAGCAACCTTTTAAGGTCTTATTTTTTTTTACCTTTTTGGGGCATTTTCCCAGCCATTTACTTGACTTCTGAATCCTTTGTCAAGAGATTAGACTCATGTGCTCACTTCTCCTGGGCTTTGGATGGGGTTGGGGCCATCATTCAGGGCTGGGGTTTAGATCAGCTGCTCCCTATCGCCAGAGGTTTTAAGCTGAGCTGCCTGGACAATGGATCTAGGTTGCTACTTGGTCTCTGTAGCTGCCTGCAGTCTGCTGCTATGAGCTCTTCAGTCACCTGGGGCTATTGCTGGAGAAAACCCATTCTCTCTGGCCCAGCTGGGAAAGCCCTCCCCCACTGATCTTTGGAGCTTTCTTTGTTGCTTATGGGTTGAGGTATCTGGGACCTTCCCTGCAAGGAATTCTGCCCAGAGGTCTGTTCAGGTCCTGTTCCTCCCAGTGCCACGTGGCCAGGGTTGTGCTCTGCTCCATTCAGTGTCCCATGAGGTAGAACTTTCCTGTAGGCCTTCCGGGTTACCTTTGGCTAGAAACCACTTTTGCCCTGTTGTCCTGTGGCTTCTGCTGCTAGACTTTGTTGAGAGTCATTTTTACAGGTATTTTGTGGGCTATGAGGGAAACACTAGAGTATATGCATCTTTCTACTGTTCCCATGAATAAATTTTAAAAGGTGGAAAATATTCCATTCTTCTCTTTCCTCAATGCATTATATTTGGACACACAAGCACCAACTTAATCCATACATGAATATAATCTCCCACACACGAAAACTACTTTGAATAGCAAAGTTGGAAAGTCAGTCGACTTTAGCCATTCCCAGGAGAGTTTATTTAATTACTGATCTACTCAATGGCTAATAGCTTTGATTTCACCCTATTGTCCCTCTTATTGTTCTTTGAAATGATACTTTGCTATAAGTAAACACCATGAAGATCTCTGTCAGTTTCTGGGAGACTCAGGCCATGAAGAAAGGACCTACTAGTTTAAGTATGTGGCTACTAAGGAATGATGACAGAACTGCAGCAAGGGATGACTTTAACTTTCCCTGAAAAGGAGACAATTTTCTCTCACCTTTCTCTGTTGATGGAAATGAAATCTCACTGCATGGCTCATCTGCATTACTCATGCACTCTCCAGAAAATCTAAGCTCTCTGTCTTTGCCTGGAATAGCACATATTATTGAACAGTGAACCAGGAAGCAAGGAGATAGACCCTAGTCCTGGCTTTTCCATTAGTTAGCTGTATGACCTTGAACAGGCCATTTTCTTTCTATTTGCCTCAATTTCTTCTTCTTTAAAATGAGAAACATAAGGTTTATACTGCCTCTAACCTGGTTTTTGTGAGGCTTGTGTGAGATTATGTCTACAAGGCAAGTCAATACCTTTCCACAAATATATTTTACATCTCCTATGTGCAAGACACTTTATAAGCACTATATAAATGTGAGTTATTATTTAAAAGAGGGCAATCATACTTATCTGATCCTTCCCTCCAGGGTGACTCAGATAACATATGAGAAAGAACTTTGAAAAATAAAAAGCATTAAAGGGTAATACATTCTCTATTGCTGTATATTTGTGATACTAGATTAAGTAGCACACAAAAAGGGAAAAGACATAGAAATTGAATGAATTGAGACTTGGTTAAAATTTTATTAATCATTTGCCAGTTTAAGCAAATTTTTATACCCTGATTACTAGAAAAATCATGTTTCAATCCAATGGCCTGTTCATTTATTTATGTTCACTAATGATCTTCATCTAAGATTTTAGTTTCACTTTTTATAGTAATGAGCACACATACACATATGTACAATTATTCTATATGCATCTTGTGTGAAAGAACCCATAAGCAAAGAGAGTCCCCTGAACTCTAACCTTTCCCAGTAAAGAGATTTTTAAAAAGACAAAGCAAGCTGGGACTGCTTTCTGCACAGTTCAAGTATACCCCAAATTATCTGAGTGATTTACAAATGTAAAACTAGATTTGATGAGCTCTAAGTTACATGTCTATATATTATATATTAATGATATTTTACAGTAAAGATATTTTACTGTAAATCTATAATGAAGCTATTTTATAATAAAAGTCAAAGTTTCAATGAGTCTGTATAAGCAGCAGCATGACACAGTGGCTAGAGAGTTGCCTTAGATATTAGTAACATCTAAGTTCAAATTTTACACGTCATACTGACTAGTCAGTCACTTAACCTCTCCAAGCTTCAATCTTTAATATGAAGATAAGGATATATATGTGTGTATATATATATATAAATATACACATATGCATATATATGTATACACATACACACACACACACACACACACACATATATATATACATATACACCTCACAAGATAGCTATAAGGTTAATGTAGGTAAAGTACTCTGCAAAACCTCACAATGTTGTTTAAATGTCAGTCATTATTTATTAATTCATAAAACCTTGCTAAAATTATCCCCCTAATCATAGAAGTACAAATCTAATCATACCTATGAAAATGGTAATTATGTTTCCATAACGTAGATACTACCCAATGTTTGGATTTAACCTTTATGTTATAGACTCTATGTATTTGATGATGAATGTAGATTCAGAGAAATATTCCTTTAGAACAGGGCTTCTTAAACTTTTTCCACTTCCAACCCCTTTTCACCTTTTGGCAGTATTTGTTGATGTTGTGTGGCCTGAGGGCACACGCAGTGTAAAGTGTGCCTGCTTTGTTTTCAGAACCAAGGCTTCAGAGAAATTGCCAGGGAATACACAGGCAAGCACTACCAGAAACACCTCAGATTCATTACAAGTTTGTTTTTTAATTAAGTTTTGTTCATTGCATATTTAGAAACCTTTCACTGTTGCCAAATTTTTCAGGACCCCACATGGGGTTGTGACCCAAAGTTCAAGAAGAGTTGCAAAATAAGCAACCCAGCTTTGGTTTTCAAGGGTTATCACCTAACCACACTCTTAAAGATAGCTAAAATCAGTCTTTTGGGGATTATCTATAATTAAAGGGTTGGCGTGGAAGTCATTAGAGGTATTAAATATCATTCTATGGGAAATACCCAGAAAATATAGCCAAGGAAATGGGAATATCCTGAAGGGAAAGCTAATAGGGAAAGAGGAGCTCCCCCATTTCCTGGAGCTGAATCTTATTTTACATTTTTGGGTCTACCTTGAATTTGCCCTACCAAAAAAAAGTCCTCCTGCTCATCTGTTTTCTTGTATGTCAAGTTGAAATCTCCAAAAACAGTTGTTCCCTGGCAGGTGCTGCTTCAGAAGGCACTCATTCAGCATGGCAGGAACAGAGTAATGGAGCAGGTTGACAGCAGAGGTGATGCCCAAGGAGAGAACTTTTAAAAATTTTAGAATTTCCTCAAGAACATGGGGCAAAGGGGACAAGATGAATTTTAAAAATTGAATAAAAACACATTTTAAGAGTTAAAGAGTAGGCTTATAGAAACAGAAATGAAAGTTGGGGATAGAAAGTTTTAGAAAATAGCAACAAATCCCAGGGGAGCTTTCATGATGACTGAATTGTCAGAGCAAAGCCTTATTACAGCATATGTTCCCGGTTTCTTTTATTACCCTCCCTACCTGGGACCTGTTTGAATTGTGAAAAGCCTCAGTTGGTGGCAGCTATGCTTCTTCTGCATTTGGTCTTTGTCTGCCTTGGGAATTTCACTTTCCTTTTCCAACACCATTGAATTTCCTGGCAATTACAAATATCTGTCATTGTGGATAAAGAAATTGATGTGAATTCAGAAAGACCTAGAAAGACCACCTCTAACACCTACTAGCTCTGCAGCCATGGGCAACTTTAACCTCTCTGAGGTTCATCTCTTCCTCTGTAAAAGGAAGATAATAATATCCTCATTACCCATTTTTTTAGTGTTGTGAAGCTCAAATGAAATACATACAATCATGCAAATATAATACATGCAAATCACTCGGCAATATAAGTGTAATTTGAGATTATTGAAATTATGTTTATTATCATTATATTCTCCAAAAGCAAGCCCCCCTTAATGAAGTCTTGCCCAATTCACACACACACATACTCACACACATACACACACATAAAAATAGAATCTTTTTTACAATGCATTTGATTATTTGCTCACTGTGTTCATTTAATTCAGTGGTTCTCAAACTTTGGGGTCTCATGAGACTTTTTGACACAAAAAACACACTGAGGAGCTTTTTTGTGTATTATATCCATTGATATTTGCTATTTTAGAAGTTAAAACATTTTAATATTATTATGAAAATATTTTTGACATCACAGAGCCCCCAAAAGGGTCTGGAAGACCTCTATGGGTACTTGGACCACCCTTTGAGAATTAATGATTTAATTGCATTTCTATAATCCACTGGGAAAATTTTGACTATTTTGGAAACTTTTATTTTTCAGAAACAATTAGATTTAAGTGATTTGCCCAAGGTCATACAACTAGTACTTATTTGAGGCTAGATTTGGACTCAGGTCTTCCTGACTCCAAGGCTGGTGCTCTACTCACTGTACTACCTAGCTCTTCCTTCTTTTCCTGCAAGTCATGAAATCCCTGGGGAAAATAATGAAGGAAAGGGAGTTTGGTAGAAAAATCCCCAAGCACATTCATTAGCTTCTCCAATTAGAATCATAGTAGAAAGATGAGAATGGAGATGGAAGCCAGCCTAGACATTTGCTGTTAGCAACCAACCTACTAATTAAAGACCACAGGCGTTTATCATAATGGCAGGAATTGAAGCTTTTGCAAATTTGACATGTGAGAGACAGAGTTCTTACGGGGAAGTTATAGAGCAAAAACCAGGAGTGAAGGGATAAAGACTAGAGCTCAAGGCACTTAAAACCCCACTGAATGGTAGGTTTATCCTCAGTGTTGATCCAGAACATTCACAAAGCTAGTAGCAAGTTATTTCCACAGCCTGCTAGTTTTCTTAGAAGTGATAGTGAAAGATTCTTTTTTTTTCCTATTGCTCTAATCCTGAGGAGAGGGGGAGGGGAAAGAGAAAGCATTTCCCTGCTCCTTCATACTTCCTTTGTTTAAGAACAGTAATTTTATTTTTCTTCAGGTTGACTCTAAAGCAGAATATTCTAAGCCCATTATAAGTTCAATAGTCATAAGAGAGACTCAGAACTAGCCATAGTCAGAATACGCAAGTAGAAACTTTGAGTATAGATAGTAAACCAGATGATGTGACTTCTGAGAACCAGAAGGGAATAAATCCTGACATCATGAGAAGCATATTAGAGTTGGTACCAGAACACCTGAATTAAATCCTGCCTTTGCCTCCATGTGACTTTACATCATACTAACTAGTTGTGGGATCTCTGTACCTGTTTCCTTCCCCCTACAAAAACAGGGACTGAGACCAAATTATCTCTAAGCTCTCTTCCAATAGTAACATTCTGTAAATGCCTCTTTCTTGGTGAAAAATCAATCTGCCCCCAACAAGTGAGTTTTGATGCCTGAGATTCCCAGAATTAGGTCACTTCTGGAGGAAGCATCCACACATCAAAAGACCAAGAAAAGGGCCAAGGGTCCAGACTCTCATTCTGAACCTTGTGTCTCCTAAAGGAAACAGAGCCTGGCCCCTGGGCTCTTCCTTGGGTTTATAGTCTCCAACTGGGGGAACTGAGCAAAAATTTAGAGTTCCGATCTGAGGAAAAAAAGAGGTAGAAGAATCCAAAGACCAGTAATGGGTCCAGAAACCACTGACAACACTAATGCTTTTTATTACCAGGCTGAATGTTGATGCGGGCAGCTAGGTAGTGGAATGGATAGAGAGCCAGCCTGGAGTCAAGAAAATTTCCTTCCTGAGTACGAACTCAACTTCAGACACTTACTGGCTGTGTTACCCTGGGCAAGTCACTTCTCCCTTTTTGCCTCAGTTTCCTCATCTGTAAAAAGAGTTGGAGAAGGAAATGGCAAACCACTCCAGTATCTTTGCCAACAGAACCCTAAATGGAATCATGAAGGATCAGACATGAGCAAAACAACTGAACAACAAGTATCCCATGATGTCTCATGGAAAAGAATACATCACTATGATGATTTTTTAAAAATTAAAACAACTAATATAATCCAACTCTCTCAGTTAATAGAGAAGAAAATCGATTTGGCTTTTACCAGGTGAAGTAACTTGAATTGCTTGTCTAAAGATATCAAATTGCAGAGTAGGCTTTGAAGTACAGGTCTTGTGAATTCAAATCTAGTACTCTTTCCATCTAACACCCACAAGCTATCTTAAATAGAATAATAGCTCACAACAATACATTATTTTATGATTTATAAACTGTTTTCTCACCATGACCTTACTAGGTAAGAAGTACTTGTAGTATAGTTCTCGTTTTACAATGAGGAAAATGAGAAGAGATTTTAAGTAGTTGTTCCTGGTCATACATACATACATACATAGTGAACAACAGACGCAGGATTCAAACCCACTTCTCCTTACTGCAAACTCAGCTCTCACTCTACTGAACCATGATCCAAACCCTAAAGAAGTAATGAAAATGTATGGGGTCACTGCTTCAGTTTCCATTGTTAGGGCCACTTCTATTCATCCCATTTGGTCTTATGAATAGGAAAGGCAGATGCTTCTGGAATGGGAACAGGTAAAGAAATCCAGAGAGGGATGAGAAACCAGACAAAAAGGGAAGAAGGAAATGATACTGAGTAGATTTGCAAATGTATTGAAATACATTAGAGTGGATGAGTGCGATGAAGAGGATAGAGGAATGTTTTGCCTCTGTCATCTGTAGAGAAGAAAAATTTTTAAGGAGAAAAAAAGAGTTGGTCTACAGATATCTTCTGATTCTATCTTCTGGTTCTGGAGCTGTCCCCACTAACTTTTACTGTGACAGAATACAAAGGGTTTTGTCAACTTGCTTCTTTGGAGTTGCTTCTAATTTGTTGGAATAGAAATCCCTAGTGGAACATGCTGTAACTATAACATCTAAAGAAAAGTTGATGAAAGACTTAACTAGAAAGAAAGCATAGAAATATCAGGCACTGAGTTATGATCCTGAGTGTTTGCGTAACAGCACCACAATTTGCCCATGCTCCTGGTCTTCCTAGGGGTGACTGCTATAGAGTTGAAAAGATGGTTTTTTCTTTTTGTTTTCCTTCTTTCACTAACTTTTATCACTCCTAATAGGACCCTAACTTACATATTCCCTTTCATTCTTCATTATTTTTCTAGCTGAAGATATGCCCGAAGCACTCTTTGTGCTGATACAATTTCTTCTTTCAACTTTATATCTCTCTGAGTGAGAGAACTTTATAAACTGGGTTACATAAGAATATCTCAGATATAAATGTTGATAGAAAAAAAGTAGGGCTGCAGCTTCAGAAAAAACTGCCTATAACTTACCCACTGCAATCTCTTTAAGTGCATTAAGGCAGCATTTTACCCATTTCTTCCATTTTTGCTATTATCTTGCCCTGGTCCCCTCTAGTTACTATTTTTCCCTTTAATTGCTTTGGATTTTTCCTTCTATTTTACTACTATTTCCCCTAAAATTGAGAAAGTGCATTTAAAGAAGAGTTAAGCACCCAGATTTTCAGGGAATGAAACAAAAGCAAAGAGAAAGAAGTGGTGCTGGAGTCAAGTCAAGAAGCATTATTAAATGCTGACTATGTGTCAAGTGCTATCTATGCTGGGCACTGGGAATACAAACACACAAAAAAACCCCACCAAAATCCTGTCCCTGCTCATAAAGAGCTCACAGCCTAATGAGGGAACCAACCTGCAAGGAATAATGTACAACCATATATGTACAGAAGAAATTCAAGGAAATCTCAGAGGGAAGGCACTAAAATTAAGGAGGACTAGGAAAGCCTTCTTGCAAAAAGTGGAACTTTCACTGAAATTGAAGAAAGCCAGATAAACCAAGAGGCAGAAATGAGGAGGGAGAGTATTGCAGTCATAGGAAACTATTAGTGAAAATACCCAGAGTTGGGAGATGGAGGGTCATGTGTAAGGACTGGCAAGGAAGCCTGTGTCACTGAATCACAGTGTACAGGAGTCAGGTATGAGAAGACTGGAGGGGACTGCTATGAAGGGCTTTAAAAATCAACCAAACGGTTTTTTTGATTTAATTCTGAAGTTAATGGGAATCCACTGGAATTTATTGAATGGGGGGAGGGGAGGGGATGGTAAGATTTGTGTTTTAGAGTGATCGATTTGACAACAATGTGGAGAATGTACAGGACCAAGGAGGCTTATGGCAGGGAAGCCAACTGGCAGACCATCGCTATAGTCTAGGCACAAGGTAATATGGGTTTGCACCAGGGTGGTGGCAAGGTCAGAGGAGAGAAGGGGGAGTTTATGATAGATACTGTAAAAGCAGAGATGCAAGGCTTGTCAACTGATTGGATATGGGAGGGGTTGAGAGACAATGAGGATAGCTAGATTTCAAACCTGAGTGACCAGGAGGATGTGCTTAAACAGTGAGGTCACAAATGTAGCCTTTGTAGGTACAGGTGAACAGTTTCTGTGTTTCATGTTAAAACCTACTCATGGTTGAATTTTACTTTTTTTCTTCTCACTGCTGGGAGACTGATTAGCTGAGAGACAGACAGTCATCAAGTGATCAAGCACTTTTGATCTCCAAAGCCATCAAAATAGGCAAGGTAATATTTGTCCTCCTCACTAGCAGGGAACAGCTATCACCTAATCCATCACAAAGGACAAAAATCATTTCTTTTTCGTTTTGCCTCTTTTACTATTTCTCATTCCTCTAATGACATATTAGCTCATTTATCAGAATTTATATATATATATATATATGTGTGTGTGTGTGTGTGTCTGTGTGTGTATAGTGTACATCTACATGTCTATGTATATGTGTGTATACACACATGCACGCACAGATATTAATGTGTATGTTTGTATCACTGCCAAAGGATAGTCAATCAGCAAGCTTGTTATATGTTAAGCAAGGGATTTGCAAAGAAGGGCAAAAACAGCCCTTGATGCCAAGGAGCTCACATTTCAATGGGTAAGAAACATGTAAATAACCAGGTACATGGAAGTATATAAAGGAAGATGGAAGATAATCTGAGAGAAGAAGGCACAGCACTGAATAGGGGGAAGATGTCAGTCTAGATTGTGTTTAGGGAAACTGTACAGTATTTTCAAAGGCTCCAAACTCTTCCCTAAAGATAACAGAGGTAACATTACCATAACTCTTCCAGCTATATTATAGGGGTATGACATATGGAACACCACAAATTCAGGACCCAATATTACTTAAGGGCAATGGAAGAGAAGAGGACTTAGGACAGAACCTTGAGGAACTTCCACAGTCGGGGAGAATGAGATAGATAATAAAGTCAAAAGAGGAAAGAGTCAAACAAGTAGAAAATGGACAAGGAGAATCGATGTCAAGAAAGAAAGAGAGAAAGGAAGGAGGGAAGGAAGAAAGGAGGAAAGGAAAGAAGGAGGGAAGGAAGGAAGGAAGGAAGGAAGGAAGGAAGGAAGGAAGGAAGGAAGGAA
Organism: Notamacropus eugenii; assembly: GCF_028372415.1. Lineage (NCBI taxonomy): Eukaryota > Metazoa > Chordata > Mammalia > Diprotodontia > Macropodidae > Notamacropus > Notamacropus eugenii. Next base: position 253,641,893 of record NC_092875.1, on the reverse strand, counting down.
GGAAGGAAGGAAGGAAGGAAGGAGGGAGGGAGGGAGGGAGGGAGGGAGGGAAGGAAGGAAGGAAGGAAGGAAAGAAGGAAGGAAGGAAGGAAGGAAGGAAGGAAGGAAGGAAGGAAGGAAGGAAGGAAGGAAGGAAGGAAGGAAGGAAGGAGGGAAGGAGGGAGGGAGGGAGGGAGGGAAGGAAGGAAGAAAATGAGGGAGTAGTCCAAAGTATCCAATGTAGAAGACAGCTCAAGAAAGATTAGAACTGAGAAACAACCATTAAATTTGGCAATTAAGAGATCACTGGTCCCTACAACTCTTAAGTTTATATGCTATTTGTGATTCATTTACCTATAGAAAATATGTTGAACTGTTTTATGAAAACAAATTGCCGTAGAAAATGAATAAAGGTGTCACAGAAAACACAAATTAACATACACTTTTAAAATCTAGTTTCACTTTCTCTGTTTGCCCACACAGATTTCTTCTAATCTTGCCGATCGGCATTTATTTTCATGGTGACAGTCCATCAATCAGTAGCGCCGCTTGTGCTATTTGGTAATCAGAGACAAATGGGGGAGTTCCTCTGACTTCAAGAAATTTAAGTTGAAGAAGTGGAATGCAAGATGTTCATAGGAATATACGTGCAAGTATATAACAAAGTCAAATTATTTGGGGGAGGGGAGAGGGTTAACAATTAGAGGAATCAGTAACGACCTCTTCTTAAAGAAAGTGGTACTTGAATTGAATGTTGAAAGGATCCCTGGGTTATAAAAGTCAGAGATGAGTAGGGAGAACAGCCCTGGCATGGGAAACAGCTTCACATGGAGGTTGGAGATGAAATGTCATGCAGAAATGATTTGAAATGCAAAATGATGGAGTAAAGGGTGCTTGAGGAAAACGGTCTCCATTTGTTCAGTGATATATGAGACAAAGTCATGCTCATTATTAATACAATTATTAATAATAATAAGTTATGACACATTTGTGTTCTCTAACCTATCAGTAAGTCTTAATGGTACAAATTTCAGATAGGTGGTACTTTGGAATTCAAGTGGATACTTAATTTACTCCATTCATGCTGATCACAACTCATTTACACCTAATCACCTTGTCTTACTTGATCCCAGGTTTTCCCATTATTTAGGATATACTCAATGAATTGGAGGTTTGGCTTTTTTTTTTAATCTCCACAAACACTCTTGCTGACCATATGTGGTCAATCATTTTCACTACATAACTAAGCTACCACATTTTCTGTTCATAATACCCTTAGTAATGTTCTTTACACCACTAAGGTAGCCTAATAATAACATGGTTTGGGAAAGTGAGATCTACCATGGTAAGAAACAAACTATTCACCCCTCCCTCTCCGAAAAGTAAAATGACAGTAATGATAGGTTTAAAGCCTAGATATCATCCTTGACTTTTCTCTTTCAACCCCTAGAACCAATCTGCTGTCAAGTCCAATCAAATTTCCCTTTGTACCACTCATATATACCCCACCCTCTCCTCTGATACTGCCACCACCCTGGTGCAAACTCTCTTCTCCTCATGCTTGAATTATCAAAATAGTCTTCTGGTTGATCTCTCTAACTTAACTCCCTCCCCACTCCAGTCTATCTCCAATTCATCTGTCAAATTAATCTAACAAAATTAATTAACAAGTATGACTATGTCACCCACTAATCAATAAAGTCTGCTATCACACCTAGGCTGAAATATAAATGCCATATCACTGCAAAATTGTTTTATTTGTCTTACTTCTATAGCTATTGGGCTAAGAAGAGGTTAGAAAGAAAACAGCTTGGCTCTTAGTCATTATGTTCTGATTTCCCTTAATTGATTGTTAGTGTTGCTTTCTCTTCATAAGAAGATTAGAACCTACTGATATTTTTAGTTCTATGTTAGATGAAACTGGCATTTAAATAGGAAAAATCCTGGTAAAAAATGAGTAATTCATATAATTAGCTATCTTTGTGGGTCGATAATATAATTCTAAAGGATAGGAATTATATCTTTGGTACAGTCTACATTTCCTAATATTTTACTTTATTTTAATATTCACCAGGCATGTCAGGGGCTTAGTAAGAAAGATTCAAAAATTCCTTCCAAAATGCAAGAACAAAAATATTTCTTTAGAAAATGCTGGGGAGGGAGGAAGGGAACTAGATGGAGATATTTATCAAAATACTCTTTAAACAGCAAGCTGCTTCTGTAAAGTTTGACTTATTTAATTGGAAAAAAAATTATTTTATAAATTGTACTTTGTTTTGATACTTTGATGGCTCCATAATGTCATCTCTGGAGCCTATGACACTGTTAATTAACCTTAACTCCTTGATACCCTCTTCCCTCTAAAGATTTCTATGACACTGTTCTGTTCTACCTGTCTGCCAACTCTTTTTTTCCAGTTGGTTTTACTGGAGCTCTGTCAGATCACACATTCTAGTGGGCCCTATCACAGGCTTTCTTCTCTTCTTGCTCAATGCTGTTTCACTTGGTGATTTCATCAGCATCAATGGTTTTAACTATCATCTCTAGGCTGATGATTCTGACATCTCCTTATCCAGCCCTAACCTCTCTCCTAACCTCCAACTGCCAATTAGATATACCAGACTCATTGACATCTAAAACTCAACATGTTCAAACTTGAACTCAATATCTGTCTCCCCAAACACTACTGTTTTCCAATTTTCCTTATTATTGTTAAGGACATCATCATCCTCCCAGTCCCCCAACCTCCCAACCTAGTATCAATATCAATTCCTCACTATCTCTCATCCTGCATATTCAATCTGTAGCCAAGGCTTATCACGTTCTCCTTTGCAACATCTCTCAAATATTCTCTGTTAGAGGCTCCCATTTCCTCATAGAGAAAGTATTGCAATAGCCTGCCAGTGAATCTGCCTGCCTCAAGTTTCAACTCTCTCTCCATCTTCCAATTAGCTGCCAAAGAGATTTTTGCTCAAGTTGAAGTCAGACTGTGTCACTCATACACACACCCACACCCACACACCCCCCCACACACATACACACACACACACTTCCCCCCACTCAATAAACTCCAGTGGCTTCTTTTCACCTCCATAATCAAATAAATAATTCCATTTTTGGCTTTTAAAGCCAATCTTAACTTAGCCTCTCTCTTATTTTTTTCTAATCTTCATATACTTTACTTCCTCTCATGTGTTCTGGGGTCTAAAGAAACTGATCTCTTTACTCTTCCTTTACAAGACATTCCATCTCCCAGTTCTAGGTATTCTCTAGATTGTCCCCAATGCTTACAATGTTCTGTCTCTTTGTCCTACATGCTAGCTTCCCTGCCTTCCTTGAAATCCCAGCTAAGATCCCACCTTCTGCAAGACCTTTCCTGACATTTCTTAGTTCTGCTGATTATCTTCTACAGAAATCCATCTTTTGTTACAGAGAATTAGAGGGAAAGTGAAATAAAAACAGTTGCCCAAATACCACTAAACATTTTCTGGTATTTTGTGCAAAAAGGAAGAGACAGGCATTCTCACATTGCTTCTTCAGTGCCAGACTTGGTCACTTTAACTACACAGAGTTCAGTTTCAATTTTTTAAAATTTCTTTACATTTACAACATCAAAATCATTATACATATGATTTTCTTGTTTTTGTTTACTTCTGTTTGAATTGATCCATATAAGTCTTTGCTTCTCTATATTCTTCAGAGTAATTATTTTTATAACACAATAATATTACATAATTTTCATGAGTCATAATTTTAACTATTTCCTAATAAATACTCATATTGTAGGAAGAACAAATATGGGAATTGAACCTTTCTGCTGAGCACTCTCAACCCAGTCTTCTTAACAACTCTTAAATATGCATCAAATCAAATTCTGAGTGGAAAAACATAAAAATGTCATAGTGACCTATTTTTTTTCAGCCCAGAATAGTCTAAGATAGAAAGAGAGGTCTGTGGACACTGGCATGGAAGACAGCCAAGAGTTATTTATGGTAGAAGCAGTATGAGATGTGTGTCCTTTCTAGGAAAGCCACATAAAAACAGCAATGGAAGCAGCAGTCATGAAATAGCCAATGTCTAAGGAAAGTAAGGGAGCTCAATGCCTGTTCAGAAAGATGTTAGAGAGGACTCATGTGTTGGCACTGATACATGACCAGGTGCCATTTGGCAGCTCCTTTGCCCATTACCCAGTTCTGAGTTACAATTCCAGAGTGGAGAGAAGTGATTATGACCTGTAGTCACAAAAGAGCAGGGCTCCTAACCAGAGCACAAACTAGGAGGATACTGTGACCAGAACCCTGAAGAACTAAAGAAAGAGATTAAAATGCAAAAAAAAAAAAATACCTTTAAAAATAAAATAAGAAAAAAAATGAGAGTAATGCAAGAAAATTTGAAAAGAGAATCAACAGTTGGGTAAAAAGTACAAAAATCTTACAGAAGTAAATAATTTCTTAAAAATTAGAATTGGTAAAGTGCAAGTTAATGACTCCATTTGACATCAAGAAACAATAAAGCAAAATTAAATGATAATAAAAAGAAAGCATGAAATATCTCATCAGAAACACAACTGACATGAAAAATAGCTTGAGAAGAGATCATTTAAAAATTGTTGGATTACCTAAGAGTCATTATTAAAAAAAATACTCTAAACACCATATTTCAATATTGAAAAAAAATGTCTGCATATCATAGAACCAAAGTTAGAAGCAGAAACTGAAAGAACCAACCAGTCATCTCCTGAAGGAAATCCCAAAATGAAAACTCCCAAGAATGTTTTAAACAAATTCTAAAGTTCTTAGGTCAAGGAGAAAATGCTATCAGCAGTTCAAAAAGAAACCATTCAAATACCACAGTGCTACAGTCAGAATCATACAATATTTAGCAGTAGCCACTATAAAAGATTAGAAGGCATGAAATATGATATTCCAGAAGTCTAGGAAGTTAGGACTACAACCAAGAATAACTTATTCAGTGAAACTGAGTAAAATCTTACAGAGAAAGTGGAATTTTAATAAAATAAAGGATTTTTAAGTATTCCTAATGAAAAGATCAGTTAAGTAGAAAATCTGACACTCTAACAAAGAAAAGAATGAACGAAGATATAATATTCTTAAGAGAATACTTTAAAAGCAAACATAAAGAGAAATCAGGAGAGATTTAATAAGGTTAAATTGTTTACATTCTTATACAGGAAGACGAAATGTAACGTTTGACAATGGAGGAGGGAAATGGAGGCAGCAGACATGATTAACTGTCACTTTTATCTAAAATGGTTCCATATATGTAGATATTGATACAGACATATACATATATGCATTTACATACATACATAAACATATATACATATGTGTGTATATGTGTGTGTACACACAAGCATTTGAATATAGAAACTCATCTTATGTAACAGGAAATTAAGAGGGGAAGGAGCTCACAAAGAGGGGAATAATAGTTATTACACCAGGTTGAGGGAGTGCAGAACTCGTGTCCTGCACCAGCACAGACTCAGCCATACCTAAGCAGAATGGCCCTGGGCAGTCTGAGCCACCAGCAGCAGTGCTGATTCCCAAACCTCTCAGCACAGGATAGGAGTCAGGTAGAGTTTGGTGAAAGAGAAGCCTTGGGCATGCGCAGCAAAAGCAGCAATTCCTAGAGCTATTAGCCTACAGACTGAGTGTCTGAAAGACACCTATTTAAACTTTTGGGAGCTAAAATGGTGGAGTAAACTGTAAGTGCTCTCACCTTCCATTGTTAACTTGTAAAACCCAGAGAATGTTCCTCCGGGAAAAATCTAGGAATATTAGGGCCAGCGGAAGGGGTACAGCAGTCTTTCAGCTCAGGAGGCTAGTGAGATTGAAGGGAGGGATCCCTCTTGTTGTGGCTGAAGGGGACCAGTGCAGGATTAGAGGTCTCCCTGCAAGCCCCACCTCAGCAGAACAGCAGGAGATCCAGAGCCCAGGGATGGGGTGGAGCTGGTGAACACCACCATCAGGACCACAGCCATGCCTTAACACAGCCAGGGCAATTGGGCATACACCAGCGCAGATGGGAGTCCATGAGCTGCTGAGCCTGTCCATATTCTAGTGCAGCCCTAAAGGAGGAAGAGACCTCTGCGCCAGACTACCCAGCCCCACACCTCATGCTGCAAGCTTCAGTGTAACCCCAGGGAAACTCAGACTTCACTTGGCCTCAGTCTTGGCACACACCAGCCAGCTCAGCACCAGGTATGTAGCTTCTACATAAAAGAGGCTACAGTACACAAAGCCAGTAACCAGGTCCCTAGCTCCCAGTACAAGTAATATGAGACAGAGGATTCTGTGCCCCAGAAGCAGAGATCCACTTTAAAATCCAGGGAAAAGGCAATCACCATGAGTAAGAAGCAAATGAGAAAAGCAAAGACCATAGAATCTTAGTATGGGAACAAGGAAGGTCAAAAATACAAATTCTAAAGACAACAGGATTGATACTACACCCACATCTGAAACCTCAAAAGGGTATATGAATTGGTCTCAAGCCCAAAAAAGCATTCTTGAAAGAGCTCAAGAAGAATTTTAAAAGACAAATTAGAGAGGTGGAAGAAAAACTGACCAATGATTTTTAAATACAATTGACAAACTGAAAAAAAAAAGAATTCACTATAGACAACAGGACCTTAAAAAGTAAAATAAGCCAAATGAATAAGGAACTGCAAAAGTTAACTGGAGAAAATAACTCTTTAAAAGGAACAATTGGGCAAGTGGAAAAGGAGGTACAAAAGATAACTTTTAAAAATTACAATTGACCAAGTAGAAGGTAATAACTCTATGAGGCATCAAGAATCAGTCAAACAAAATATAAAGAATGAAAAAAATAGAAGAAAATGTAAAATATTTCATTGGAAAAACAACTAACCTAGAAAATAGACCGGGGAAAGAAAATCTAAGAACTATTGGTCTATCAGAAAGCCATTATGAAAAAAGAGCCTGAACAGTACCTTCCAAGAAATTATCAAGGAAAATTGCCCTGAGGTCCTAGATCCAGGAGACTAACTAGTCATAGAAAGAATCCACTCATCACCTTCTGAAAGAGATTCCAAATTTAAAAAGTCAAGCAATATTATTGGCAAATTCCAGAATTATCAGGTCAAGGAGAAAATATTGCAAGTAGCTAGAAAGAAACAGTTCAAATATTGAGGAACTACAGTTAGGATCACAAAGGGCCTTGCAGCTTCTACATTAAAAGACTGGAGGGATTGGAATATGATATTCCTTAAAGCAAAGGAGTTTGGACTACAACCAAGGATCAACTACCCAGCAAAATTCAGCATAATCTTTCAGGGAAGGAAATGGACATTCAATGAAATAAGGGATTTTCGATCTTTCCTGATGAAAAGGCCAGAGCTCAATAGAAAATTTGATCTTCAAATAAAATATTTAAGAGAGGCATAAAAAGGTAAAAAGGGGGAAAAAAGAAAAAAAAACCTTGTTATTAAATGTGGGCAAACTGATTACATCCCTTATATAAGAGGATGATAATTGTTAATCTTGAGAACTGTATATTTATCATGACCTTTAAAAGGGATATACATAGATAGAGGATATGGGTATAAATTAACTAAGGTGATGATAAAAAGTCTATTTAAGAGATGTGAAGAGAGAAGAGGAAAGGAAGAGGTAAAAAGGGTAAATTACATTACATGAAGAGACACAAAAACATATTGTGGTAGAGGGAAAGAAGGGAGGGAAATGAACATTATTTGAGCTTTACTCACATTGGATTTGGTTCAAAGTGGGAATAACATTCAGTTAAGTATAGAAATCTAACTTACCTTACAGGCAATGGGAGGGAAAAGGGGAAAGAAAGGGATGGAGTGATTGGAAGGGAGGGAAGAAGTAGTATGGAAAAAGGTAGGGGATCTGATAGAAGGAAGGGAAGATTGAGGAAGCCAGTGGTTAGAGAGAAAAGACACAGATAGTAATCATAATTATGAATGTGAATGAGGTGAACTCTTCCATAAAACAGAGGTGGATAAAAGGATGGATTAAAAACCATAATCCTGCCCAGCAGTATCGCTACTAGGGCTGTATCACCAAGAGATCATAAAAATGGGAAAGGGTCCCACAGGTACAAAAATATTTATAGCAGCACTATTTGTAGTGGCCAAAAACTGGAAATCAAGGGGATACCCATCAATTGGGGAATGGCTGAATAAGTTGTGGTATATGAATGTAATGGAATACTATTGTGCTATAAGAAATGATGAACAAGAAGACTTCAGAGAGGCCTGGAAGGACTTCTGTGATCTGATGCTGAGTGGAAGGAGCAGAATAAGGAGAACTTTGTGCACAGCAATGACAACAGTGTGCAAGAGTTTTTTCTGGTAGACTTGGAACTTTGTAATAATACAAGAACTTAAAAAATAATAATAATAATAATAATTCCCACTGGTTTTCTAAGGCAAAATGCCTTCCACACTCAGAAAAAGAACTATGGAATTCATTTACAGAATGTAGCAGATTATGTTTGTATATGTGTGTGTGTGTATTATGCTTTGATTTGTTATATGATTTCTTCCATTTATTTTAGTTCGTCTATACAGCATGACTATAGTGAAAACATTCAATAGGAATGTATATGTAGATCATATATAGAATTGTATAGTGTCTTGGGGAGGGAGGGGGGTGAATGAGGGTATGCAGGGGGGTAAAAATCTAAGCTTTTCAGTAGTGATTATATAACAACAACAACAAAAAAACACAATCCTGGGGGGGGTGGAGCCAAGATGGCAGAGTAGAAAGATGCATATACTCTAGCACTTCTCCACAGCCCACAAAAGACCTGTAAAAAAATGACTCTCAACAAATTCTGGAGCAGCAGAAGCCACAGAACAACAGAGTGAAAGAGGTTTCCAGCCAAAGGTAACATGGAAGACTGACAGGAAAGGTCCATTCCCACAACACACCAAGAAGCAGGGAGCCCAGCCCTAGGTGCACAGCATGAGGAGGAACAGGACCTGAACAGACCACCAGGGCAGAAATCCTCACAGGGAGGGTCCCATATCCCTTAACCCACCAGAAACAAAGAAAGCTTCAAAGTTCAGTATGAGAGGGCTTTCCAGCTGAGCGAGAAGGGAACGGGGTCCCCTGAGCACTGACCCCAGGCAGTGGGAGAGGCCGCAACAGCAGCAGCAGCAGGTGGTAGGCAGCTAAGATGGCTACAGAAGCAGCCTGGGTCCGTTGTCCCAGCAGCTCAGCTTAAATCCTCTGGGAGAATTGAGCAGGGGATCTGAACCTCAGCCGCTAGTGGCAGCTCCATCCCCACACAAAGCCCCTGGGAATTGAGCAGCTGATCAGAATCTCAGCCCTGAGCATAGTCCTGAGGGGAAGAGGAGCACTAGGACTCTCCTCTTGACAAGGGATTCAGAAGACAAGTAACTGGCTAGCATGCTCCAAAAAGGGGGAAAAAATAAGACCATAAAAGGTTACTTTTTTGATAAACAGGTATCTCCAACCATCCTTTAAGATGAGGAAGAAAAATGCATACTGTCAGAGGAAGTTAAGGTTTCTGCCTCCAGTACCTCCAAAACTAATATGCAGAAGAGCTTGAAAAGTGAGTCAGCAGCTTGCTAAAGGAGAACCAAAAAAAAAAATGCTGAGGAAAATAATGCCTTTAAAATAGGCTAACTCAATTGGAAAAAGTGGTCCCAAAAGCCAATGAAGAGAAGAAGGTTAAAAAGCAGAATTAGCCAAATGGAAAAGGAAGTTCAAAAGTTCACTGAACAAAATAATTCTTTAAAAATGAGAGTGGAGTTCAGGGAAGCTATGACTATACAATAAACCAAGAAGTTTCAAAACAAAACCAAAAGAATGAAAAAATTGAAGATAATGTGAAACATCTCTTTGGAAAAACAACTGACATGGAAAATAGATTCAGGAGAGACAATTTAAAAATTATAGGACTACCTCAAAGCCATGACCAAAAAAGAAGCCTAGACATTATCTTTCATGAAATTATCAGGAAAACTGCCCTAATATTCTAGAACCAGAGGACAAAATAAATATTGAAAGAATCCACCAATCACCTCCTGAAAGAGACCCAAAAAGAGAAACTCCCAGGAATATTGTGGCCAAATTTCAGAGTTCCCAGGTCAAGGAGAAAATATTGCAAGCAGCTAGAAAGAAACAATTTGAGTACTATAGAAATTACAATCAGGATAACACAGGATCTTGCAGCTTCAACATTAAAGGATTGACGGGCTTGGAATGGTGTATTCCAGAAGTCAAAAGAACTGAAATTGAAACCAAGAATCACCTACCCAGCAAAACTGAGTATAATACTTCAGGGGAAAAAATGCTCTTTCAATGATATAGAGGACTTTCAAGTATTCATGATGAAAAGACCAGAACTGAATAGAAAATTTGACTTTCAAACACAAGAATCAAGAGAAGCATGAAAAGGTAAACAGGAAAGAGTAATCATAAAAGCCTTTCTAAAGCTGAACTGTTTACATTCCTACATGAAATTATAATATTTGTAACTCTTGAGACTTTTATAAGTATTTCAGTAGGTGGAGGGATTGCACACACACACACACACACACACACACACACACACACACACACGTTTGGACAGAGAGTACAGGTTGAGTTAAATCAGAAGAGATGATGTCCATAAAAATGTAAAATAAAATTAAGGAATGAGAGAGGAAAATATTGGGAGGAGAAAGGGAGAAATGAAATAGGACAGACTATCACTCAAAAAAGAGATAAGAAAAGTTGTTTTCAATGGGGGAGAAAAAGGAGGAGGTGACAAGGGAAAAGTGAAGCTTACTCTTTTCACATACAGCTTAAGGAGGGAATAACATGCTTACTAAATTTGGTATAAAAATCTATCTTACACTACAGGAAAGCAGAGGAAAAGGGAACAAGTGGGGTGAGGGGAAATGGTAGAAGGGAGGGCAAATGGGAGAAGGAAGTAATTAGAAGTAAACATTTTTGGGAAGGGACAAAGTCAAATGAGAGAATTAAAAAAGGGGAGACAGGGCATGATGGAGGGTAATATAGTTAGTCTTACACAACCTGACTATTATGGGAGGCTTTTTCAAAATGATACATATATAGCCTGTATTGAATTGCTTGCCTTCTCAGTGGGGATAGGTGGGGAGGGAGGGAGGGAGAGAAGTTAGAATTCAAAATATTAGAAACAAATGTTGAGAATTGTTATTGCATATAACTGAGAAATAAGAAATACATGTAATGGAGTATAGAAATTTATCTTTCCCTACAAGAAAAAAGAGAAGATGGGGATAAGGGAAGGGTGGAGTGTGATAGAAGGGAGGGCACATTGAGGGAAGAGGTAATCAGAATGTAAGGTGTTATGGGGTGGGGGAGGGGAGAGGTGAGGAGAAAAATTGGAACTCAAAATTTTGTGGAAATGAATGTCAAAATCTAAAAATAAATAAACACAACTATTTTAAAAAACCATAATTCTAAAATATGTAGTTTATAAGAAACACATTTTTAATAGGAGGATACACACAGGGTAAAGGGTTATAAAAATGTGCATACGCTTTGACCCAAAATACTACTTCTAGGGTTAGAGATCATAAAATGGGAAAAGGACCCACATGGACAAAAATATTTATAGCAACTCTTCTTGTGGTGACCAAGAACTGGAAATCAAACTGATGCCCATCAATTGGAGAGTGGCTGAACAAGTTGTGGTATATGAATACAAAGGAATATTATTGTGCTACAAGAAATGACGAACAGGCTGACTTTAGAAAAATCTGGAAAGACTTATATGAAATGATACTGAGTGTTGTGAACAGAACCAGGAGAACATTATAAACCATGATTGCCACATTGTGCAAGGACTGTTGTTTTTTTTTTTTCTTAGTAAGTGTTTATTCATTGATTTACTCCTTCAGACTATCCTCTGGTCTCCCACCATTTAAAATTAGTAAAGTTTATCAACCTTGCTTTTTGAAAGTGTTTTTTTTTGTTTGTTTGTTTAATTTTTTTTATGGTTTATCCTTCATTTTCTTTTTTTTTTCTTTTTTTAATTTATTTATTTAACTTTTAACATTCATTTTCACATAATTTTGGGTTCCAAATTTTCCCCCCATTTCTCCTCTCCCCCCACGCCAAAACGCAGAGCATTCTAATTGCCCTTACCACCAATCTGCCCTGCCCTCTCTTCTAACATCCCTCCCTTCCCTTGTCCCCATCTTTTCTTTTGTCTTGTAGGGCAAGATAACTTTCTATACCCCTTTACCTGTATTTCTTATTTCCTACTAGTAAGAACAATACTTGACAGTTTTTCCTAAAACTTTGACTTCCAACTTCTCTTCATCCCTCCCTCCCCACCCATTCCATTTGGGAAGCAAGCAATTCAATATAGGCCATATCTGTGTAGTTTTGCAAATGACTTCCATAATAATCATGTTGTGTAAGACTAACTATATTTCCCTCCATCCTATCCTGCCCCCCTTTGCTTCTGTTCTCTCTTTGGATCCTGTCCCTCCCCAAGTGTTGACCTCAAATTGCTCCTTCCTCCCACTGTCCTCCCCTCCATCATCCCTCCCACCCCTCTTATCCCGTTCTCCCCCACTTTTCTGTATTGTAAGACAGGTTTTCATACCAAAATGATTGTGCATTTCACTCCTTCCTTTAGTCGAATGTGATGAGAGTAAGCTTCATGTTTTTTCTCACCTCCCCTCTTTTTCCCTCCACTGAAAAGTCTTTTGTTTGCCTCTTTTATGAGAGATAATTTGACCCATCCCATTTCTCCCTTTCTCCTCCCAATATATTTCTCTCGCACTGCTTAATTTCATTTTTTTAAGATACGATCCCATCCTATTCAACTCACTCTGTGCTGTGGTGGTGGGGGGGAGGGGGAGTGTGGGTGTGTGTAATCCCACCAACTACCCAGATACTGAAAAGTTTTGAGAGTTACAAATATTGTCTTTCCATGTAGGAATGTAAACAGTTCAACTTTAGTAAGTCCCTTATAACTTCTCTTTGCCATTTACCTTTTCATGCATCTCTTCATTCTTGTGTTTGAAGGTCAAATTTTCTTTTCAGCTCTGGTCTTTTCATCAAGAATGCTTGAAAGTCCTCTATTTCATTGAAAGACCATTTTTTCCCCTGAAGTATTATACTCAGTTTTGCTGGTTATTCTTGGTTTTAGTCCTAGTTCCTTTGACTTCTGGAATATCCTATTCCATGCCCTTTGATCCCTTAATGTAGAAGCTGCTAGATCTTGTGTTATCCTGATTATATTTCCACAATACTTGAATTGTTTCTTTCTAGCTGCTTGTAATATTTTCTCCTTGATCAGGGAACTCTGGAATTTGGCCACAATGTTCCTAGGAGTTTCTCTTTTTGGATCTCTTTCAGGAGGTGATGGGTGTATTCTTTCAATGTTTATTTTGCCCTCTGGTTCTAGAATATCAGGGCAGTTTCCCTTGATAATTTCATGAAAGTTGATGTCTAGGTTCTTTTTTTGATCATGGCTTTCAGGTAGTCCTATAATTTTTAAATTGTCTCTCCTGGATCTATTCTCCAGGTCAGTTGTTTTTCCAATGAGATATTTCACATTATCTTCCATTTTTTCATTCTTTTGGTTTTGTTTTGTGATTTCTTGGTTTCTCATAAAGTCATTAGCCTCCATCTGTTCCATTCTAATTTTGAAAGAACTATTTTCTTCAGTGAGCTTTTGGACCTCCTTTTCCATTTGGCTAATTCTGCTTTTGAAAGCATTCTTCTCCTCATTGGCTTTTTGATCCTCTTTTGCCAATTGAGTTAGCCTATTTTTCAAGGTGTTATTTTCTTCAGCACTTTTTTGGGTCTCCTTTAGCAAGGTGTTCACATGCTTTTCATGCTTTTCTTGCATCTCTCTCATTTCTCTTCCCAGTTTTTCCTCAACCTCTCCAACTTGATTTTCAAAATCCTTTTTGAGCTCTTCCATGGCCTGAGCCCGTTGGATATTTATTTTGGATGTTTGGGATACAGAAGCCTTGACTTCTAAGTCTTTACCTGATGGTAAGTATTGTTCTTCTTCCTCCAAAAGGATGGGAGGAGATATCTGTTCACCAAGAAAGTAACCTTCTATGGTCTTATTTTTTTCCCTTTTTTGGGCATTTTCCCAACCAATTACTTGACTTTTGGGTCCTTTGTCAAGAGTAGGGTATACTTTGGGAATCTGTGAGATCTCAGTTCCTCCAAGGTGGTATGATCAAGCGTGTACTGGTGTGGATGCAGAGAGGGATTTTTGTGCCCAGAGTCTTAGCAGGTACTTCTCCACAGCCACCTGGCCTCCAGCTCCCAAGTTAGCACTGGGGGCTGATTTTCAGATAAGCTGAATGGGCAGGGCCACCATTCAGTTTGAGACAAAGACCAGTCAGCCCAGGGCCTCTACCCAGGGCTGAGGTAAGACTCAGCTGTTTAATGTCCCCAGGGGTTTTTACGCTCCAACAATGGAGCTTCCATACTGGCTGCTGTATAGGCTCTGTGGCTGCTGCCTGCTGCAGGAGATATGGGAAGGCATTTCTCCCTTCCTGGCCTGCTGATAAAACCCCATCACTGACCTTTGGTGCCTGTGGGCAGAGGGATCTGAGGACCCACTACTGCGACTGGAGATTCTGCCCCCAACGTGTCCTCCTCCCAGAGTCTCGTCGTGCAGTGCTGCTGCTCTGCCAAGGATGGGCTGGGCTCTGCGCTTGGCTTTGTGTCCAGTGCAACCAACATTTCCATAGGCCTTTCAGGTCACTGTGGGCTAGAAATCTCTTCCACTCTGTTGTTCTCCACTTCTGCTGCTCCAAAATTTGTTGAGAGTCCCTCTCTATAGGTATTTTATGGGTTGTGGGGAGGACCCTGCGTAAGTGTGTCTTTCTAGTCTGCCATCTTGGCTCTGCCCCCACAAGGACCGTTTTTTGATAGACTTAGCCCTACACAGCAATGTAAGGACCTAAAATATTTCCAAAGAACTCATGATACAAAATGCCATCCACATCCAGAGAAAGAACTATGGAGTCAGAACACAGAATGAAGCAGACTATTTTCTCCTTTATTATGCTTTGTTTTTCTCATGATTGCTTCCATTTATTTTAATTCTTCTATGCAATACAACTAATGTGAAAATGTGTTTAATCGGAATCCATTTGAAGAACCCCATATAAGATTGCATGCCATTTTGAGGACAGAGGGGGGAGGGAAGGGGAAAAAATTTGGAACTTATGAAGGTGATTGTTGAAAACTGAAAACAAATAAATTAATAAATTTTGGGGAGAGTAGAATGGTAGAAAGAGAAAGAGTAGATTAAGGGAGAATAAACAGATTTTTGAGGGGACAGGGTAAAAAGAAGAATAAATAGAAGCATATAGGATGGAGGGAAATGTGCATTTAGCAACTGTGACTGAATATGAATGGGATAAACTTACCCATAAAACAAAATCAGATAGCAAAATGTATTAGATAGAATGTAATAATATGTTGTTTATAAGAAAAACTACAAACAGAAAAACATGCACAACGTTAAGATAAAAGGTTGGAGCAAAATCTATTATGCTTCAGTGGAAGTAAAAAAGGCAGGAGTAGTAATAAAAATCTCAGATGATGCAAAAATAGAAATAGACCTAATCAGAAGAGATATTCAGGGAAACTATACTTTGTTAAAAGGTACCATAGATAATTAATTATTATCAATATTGAATATAAATGCACCAAATGTCATAGCATCTAAATTCTTGAAAGAAAAGTTAATTGAGTTATAAGAGGAAGTAGACAATAAAACTATACAAGTGAAGGGCTACAATTTACCCCATCTCAAATCTACAAAAAATTAAACATAATATAGATAAGAAAGAACTTAAGGAGATGAATAGACCTTTAGGGGGAAAAATATATGATTGATCTTTCAAAAACATTGAATAAGAATAGAAAAGAGTATGCAACTTTCTAGGTGTACATGACCAATTGTATGCAATAAAACTGACAATTTAAATGAAATGGATGATTACTTACAAAAATATAGATTATCTAGATTAGCAGAAAATGAAATTGAATTCTTAAATAACCCTATCTTAGAGAAAAAAAATTAAACAAGCCATAAATGAGCTCCCTCATGAAAAAAAAAAAATAAACCAACCCCAGAACCCAATGGACTTACAAGCATTTTTGACCAGATATTTAAAGAAAAATTAATTCCAATATTATATAAATTATATGGAAAATAGATAAAGGAGGAGTCCTACCAGATTCTTTCTATGATACCAAGAGAGCAAAAACAGAGAAAGAAAACTATAGATGAATTTCTCTAATGAATATTGATACAAACATTTTAAATAAAATACTAGCAAGGACATTACAGAAATATATGACAAAAATCATACAATATGGTGAGGTTAAATTTATACCAGAAAACCATGACTAGTTCAATATTGGGGAAACTATAAGTAAAATTGACCATGTCAAAAATAAAAACAACAAAAATCATATGATTATACCAAAAGAAGCAGGAAAAAACTTTTGACAAAGTAAAATATACATTCCTACTAAAAATGCTAGAGAGCATCAGAATAAATAGAGTTTATTCTAAAAAATGATAAGAATTTGAAATAAGGAGCAAACTTTATTTGTAATGGGGACTGTTATTCAGTATTGTACTAGAAATGCTAAATATAGCAATAAGAAAAAAGAAACTGAAAGAATAAACATTGGCAATGAAGGAACAAAACTATCACTTTTTGTGGATTATATGATAACATACCTAGATAACCCTTGAGAGGAAACAAAAAAGCTTGTCGAAGCATTTAGCAACTTCAGCAAAGTTGTAGGGAATAAACTAAATCCACACAAATCATTGATATTTCTATATATTATTTATCAACAAAACCCAGAAGAAAGATGGAAAGAGAATTCCCATTTCAAATAACTGCAGACAGTATAAAATATTTGAGAGTCTGCCTTATGAAGACACATAGAGGAACTATATTAACACAGTTAAAAAACACTTTTCATGCAAATAAAGTCACGTATAAACAACTAGGGAAATGTTAATTGCTCATAGGTAGGCTGAGCCAATAAAATAAAAAAAGAAAATACTACCTAAATTAATTTACTTCTGCAGTGCCATACCAATCAAGCTACCAAAATAATTTTATATAGCAAAAAAAAAAAATTAGGAAGTAAAATGGATAATTTTGTATATATTAAACTTAAAAGGTTTTGCAAAAGCAAAAACAATGCAGCCAAAATTAGAAGATAATCAGGAAACTGGGGAAAATTTACAGCAAATGTCTCTGATAAAGGTGTCATTTCTCAAATGAACTGAGCCAAATTCATAAAAATTAGAGCCATTTTTAATTGATAAACAGTCAAAAGTTATGAACAGGCAGTTTTCAGAAAAAGAAAACCTTTCAATAGTCATATGAAAAAATGTTCTAAATCACTAATATTGAAAAAATGCAAATTAAATCACCTCTGAAGTACCATATTATATCCATCAGATTGGCTAATGATAGAAAAGGAAAATGACTAATGCTGAAAAAGAAATAGTGAATAGATAATACTAATGGAGTTTGGTAACTACGAATGGTTAATGGTTGAGCTGTGAACTGATCCTTCCATTCTGGAGAACAATTTGGAATTTTATAGATCGAGGTTTATAAAACTATTTACACTCTTTGATCCAGCAATACCACTACTAGGTATGTATGCCAAAGATATCAAAGAAAAGGGAAAAGGACGATATATACAAAAGTATTTATTGTACTTCTTTTTGTGGTAACAAAAAATTGGAAATTAAGAGGATATTCATCAATTAGGTAATGGCTAAGCAAGTTGTGGTAAATTATTATAAAGGAATACTATTGTACTATAAGAAATGATGAAGGGGATAATTTCAGAAAAATTTGGGAAGACATTTGAGTTGATATGAAGTAAAGTGAGCAGAACTAGAATCAATTACACAATAATAGCAGTATTATGATGACAATCAACTGCTAAGTGAAAGACTTAGCTACTATGATCAATACAATGATCCACGATGAGTTTTAAACAGCTCATAATGAAAAATGCTATTTACCTCCAGATAAAGAACTAACTCTGAATGAAGAGTGAAGCATAATTTCTTTCACTTTATTCATTTTTCTTGTTTTTTTTCACATGGCCAATGTGAGGAAAATGTGCACGTAGATAATTTTTAAATCTGTGCTACCTCAAAAAATCTTGCTTTAAATAATTTGAACACGTGTCCTTTTTTATCTTTGACCTCCTTAGGATATGTGGCTAGCAACAGAAGCTCTGGGTCAAAAAAATAATAACCAAAAAAAGATATGGTATACAATCAACAAGGTCACAGTGAATTATTTGAACATCAAAAACAGGAAATAGATAAAAGAAATGTCACCGGCACAGACTGTAATAATTTTATATAGAAGTATAACCATTGTAATTTAACTGCCACAAGAAGAATAAAAGGGCCCAGAAAGTAGGTCATTTAGCAAACTTCTAAATTTTTTGGCAAATGGAGAGCTGACAGGAAAAAAAGCAACATTGGGTTAGCATATGCTTGTTTGCAAAATCTTATAAACTATGGACAATTATGAACAGTATTACCTCAGGAAGCACAGAGAAGCAGTAAATGGAAAACCAATTTAAAGAAAGCTTGGCAAGATATCTAACAATACCACAGTCATACCAAATGTATTCAAGTATGAAAATGAAGATATCACTTCCAACAAAGATTTCTTCCATTTATACTTGGCTCAATCTGTCTTTTCTACAAATAGAAGAGTAATGGAAAAGATTTGAAAAAAAATTAAATTTTCTTTATTAATTGCAGCAAAGCCACCATATATGAACCCTAATATCATGGTGCCAGGTATAATTATATAAAAAATAGAAATGACTTTAAAGAGAACGAATGCATATTAGACAAAGTGTATAGAGAGAAGAAGTGTGCTGGAAGTGATACAATTTTAAGAGAATTTAAGGTCTGAAATACAAAATATCTGGAGGATATGAGTGTGAGTATGGGAAAGGATTCCAAAACCACGGGAGAATAATAAGAACTAAAATCTATATAGTATCTACAGTGTGCCAGGAACTGCACTAAGTGCTTCACAATTCTGTCATTTGATCTTCACAATAACCTGGGAGTTAAATGCTAACATAATTCTCCTTTCACAGATGGGTAAACTGAGACCAAGTAACTTTCCTAAGGTCACACAACTAATAAGTGTCTAAGGGTAAATGTAAACTCAAATATTCCTGATTCCAGTCTCACCACTCTACTGTGCCACTTAACTGCCTGGGAAAAGAAAAAAAGGATAAATCCTTTATTAATAACCAAAAAAGTGACTAGAAGAACATCAGTGATCACCAACGTACACCTATTCTTCCAACTACAAAAAATCTTTAGGAAGCTCCATCCCCAAAAAGCTATGGATATCTCATTAGTAGAAGTCATTATATTTCGCGTATGAGTAGAAAATAGTGATTTTTAAGTATTTATTTGCAATTAATAATGGAAACTAGGAAGATCTTTAGACCTCAAATTATAACTTAAAGGGTATGGAGAAAGTGAATGAAAATCAATTTCTTACATAACCAAATTTATGCTCTCAGTGCTGAATTTCAAATTGGAGGATCTGTGTTTAATCCTGTCTCTTCCATTAGGTGTTTTGATGAAAGCCTCAGTTTTCTCATTTGTGAAAGAAGGTATTTTACTGGAAAACTCAAAAATCCATTGCATCTCTAAATCTTGAGACCTAAAATCTATACAGAAATAGAGGGCATCTTCGAGAGTTACTGGGAAAAAACAAGCTTTTGCAAGCAACATTCAAAAGTGAATTACATCTTAACTATTTCTCAATTCACTGTACGTTATAGAAAATATGAGATCCCATTGAACTTATTCTTTGTGTATGATGAAAAAGCATTTGATTTGTAGAACAAAATTACCTTAAATATTCTTTTACAACAATTTATTTCACATCTATACACCAAATAGTTCAAGATTCTTTCAAAGCTAAAGCAACAGATATAACCCATTCTATGACCTATGAATAATAAATATATTTTAAGGAGATTACATAAATATATCACAAAAAGTATATACTACAGCTTTGCTGTTATTGTTCAAATATTCAGTCATGTACAACTGTTTGTGACCTCATGGACCATCATGCACCAGGACTTCTATCCTCCTCTATCCCTTGACGTCTGTCCAAATTCAAGTCCAGTTTCCATGACACTATCTATCCATCTCATCCTCTGACATTCCCTTTTCCTTTTGCCTTCAATCTTTCCCAACATCAGTGTGGTCAAAGTATGTAAATTTCAGCTCCACTATTTGACCTTCCAGTGAATAACCTGAATTAATTTACATGTTAACTCCTTGGGGATTTCTGCAATAAATGCAGAAAAGGCTGTTGACAAGATATAATACTGATTCCTGTTAAAAACACAAAAGAGTATAGAAATGAATGGATATTTCCTCAATATGATAAATAGTATTTATCTAAAACCAACAGTAGAACCAAATGTCATGGGGATAAAATAAGAACCTTTCCAGTAAGTTCAAGGATAAAGCAAGGATATCCATCATTACCACTATTATCCATTATAGTACTAGAAATGCTAGCTACCCCATTAAGACAGGAAAAATAAATTGTGGGAATAAGTATAGTCAAAAAGGAAACAAAATTATTGCTATTTTTTCAGGGGTAGCCATTGTTAGAACATTAGGCCTGGAGTCAGGAAAACCTGAGTTCAAATTTGACTCTAGACAGATACTAGTTGGGCAAATCACTTAATCTGCATCATTTTCCTCATTTATAAAATGACAATCCTTATAGTGATTGTTATTTTAAATGTTTCTATGAGTCATATCTTCAAATAACACAGGTCAAGAGATGTGAACAGGAGGTTTTCAGAAGAAAAAAATCCAGTTTATTAATATATCTGATGAAAATCACTAATAATTTGAGAAAGCATTAGTAATTAGAGAAACAAAAATTAAAACACCTCTGAGATTCAACCTCACACTCATCAGACTCACAAAGTTGACAGGAAAGCAAAATGACAAATGCTAGAGTCACTGAGGAAAAACAGGTACATTAATGAACTGCTGGTGGAGCTGTATACTGGTTTCCATTCTGGAAAGAAATATGGAAGCATACTCAAAAAGAACTAAAGTGTTTATATCCATCCTCTGACTCCAAGGCTCCATAGGGATACCTTCCTTTAGTCCTTCCAGAAGACCAGGTCTGCAACAAGGTCTAAATGACAGGCAGTAACACTACTAGGTCTACATCTCAAGAACAAAAGGACTGATCTGTTGAAAAATATTTATTAAAGCTTTTAATTGTGGTGATAAATAACCAAATACTGATTTGGAGAAATTTGGGTAATTGACTAAATAAATTGTTACATGAATATAATTATGCACTATTATGCCACAAGTAAAAATGAAAACAATTTCAGAGAAATGTGAAAAGATTTGTATGAACTGAAATAGATTGAAGTGAGTAGAACCAGGAGAGTTTATGTAATAGCAATGACATTATAATGACAAACAACTTCAAAAGACTTTAGAACTGTGTTTCCTGAATGACCAAACACAATTCCAGAGAACTCATGATAAAATTTGCTGCCCATCCACTGACAGAAACATAATGGACACAAGATGCAGAATGAGAAATATATTTTTAGGATATAGACAAAGTAAAAGTTTATTTTACTTGACTATGTATATTCGTTACTAGGATTTTGTTTTTCTTTCTTTTTCAATGGTGGGGGGATGGTTGGGGGAAGGGATAGAGGATGGGCTTTTGTTAATTCAAAAAATAGAATTTCAAAACAAATAACATAAATGCTTCTATGTTCCTAACTATGTAAGTGACCCCTTAAAAATCTATATAATAACTTTTAATGTTATCCATGGTTCCCAGGATGTTATTAAATTACATTCACTAAACACTTATTGATCTCCCACTGTATGTAAGCCTGTGTAGGTTTTATGATAGGAATTAAAGATTGAAAGGTGGAAAATGATACAGTCCCTGCCTCTGAGAAATTTCTGGTCTCAGAAAGGGAATTCATGCACATAAATAATTGATGAATAATTTAGAATATTATTCTAATTTTAAAGGATACATTAGAGAAGAGGTACACAACTTTTTTTTTTTTTTATATATAATCACCCTCTTTGGTGGTCTGGTAAATCCTATAGACCTATTCTCAGAATGTTTCCAAATGTATAAAACAGATTTATGCATAGGATACAAAAGAAACAACAGATTAATAAAAATAAAGATTTAATTTTGCCTATTATATACTCCTTGAAATCTATCCATGGACCTTGTGATAAAACTACATTTTACCACTGATTTCCCAACTCAGCTTCTTTTCCCACACATACAACAGAGGGTAAGCCCAGATCCCTCCTTCCCTCTTTGAAAAGATGTTTTCCCTAAAAGGAAACAAAGCTGTCCCCGAGACCTCTTTGGCTCCAACTTCCCCAAAATTTAAAGGCATAAGAAAGTCCCAAACACCAGCAGTGAAGTACTCACTAATTTAATGTGTTTCTGAAGACCACAAAAGTCACCAGGTTCTTCACCATATCTTTCCATGTGGAGAAGAGGGGGACCATGAGCTAAGTGCCACCATCTCTTTGTTCATATTGTTGCTGTGTTAGGGCAAAGTAAATCTCCTTTTGTTAACAGTTTAGTGACTTGCAAGGGCCTAATTTCACCCCAACATAAAATTTGAATTACAAAATGTTAGTGTTAGAGCCACCTCTAACAGATTCCTTCTGTGGACCTCAAGTTAAGATTAGATTAGATGAAGTTAAGCTAAGCCTTAAATGAAGGAAAGATCACTTCCAGCTAAAGGAATCAAGAAATGTTTTATAAAGATGAAGGCATCTAAAATGGGACTAGAAGCTGAAGAAATATTTCAGGAGGCCAGAGTCAATTCCAGGTATTGGTGAACAAGTGAACAAGGACATGGAGATAGGAGAGTATAGAACATCAATAAATGTGTCCAGTTTGAATAGAGCACAAAATACACAAAATAGTATAATTCAACAGGACTGGAAAGAGCAGTAGTACTCCTATTGTGGAGGTCCAGTAAAACATGATAAGGAGTTTACACTATATTTGGTAAGCAATTGGTAGATATCTAGGTACCTCAGTGGATAGAATTCTGGAACTAGAGTCAGGAAGACCTGAGTTCAGATTTGGTCTCAGATATTTAGTAGTAATGTGACCCTGGGCAAATCACTTAACTTCTGTTTGCCTCAGTTTCCTCAACTGCAAAATTAGGATAATAACAGAGGATCAAATGAGATATTTATAAAGTGACTAGGACATAATAGATGTTATAAAAATGCTTATTCTCAATTAAGAGCCACTGAGATTTTTTTAGCAAGAATGTAATACAACCAAGGGAACATATGAGGAAGATTACTCAGGAAAGGGTATGAAGGATGCATTAAAGAAGGGAGAAATTGAAATCAGATTGGCCAGTTTGGAAGACAAGTTGTGATGAAGGTTTGAGCTAGGGTAAAATGGAAGGAAGAAGTTTGAGAATTGGTTAAGTGTTGTTGTCAACAAGGCTGTCACCAAATAGGGGATATAGAAAATATGATAGAGGAAACAATCAAAGATGATGCAAGGATTTTGTTTTTTTTCATCTAAGTGAAAAAGAACAGTCATGTCATTGAGTTACTGAAGACAGTTGCGAGGGAAGAAGATTAATTCAGGTTTGTATGTGTTGACTTTGAGCTATTAGAATAGAGTTGTTTTTATTGTTTATGGTAGTCCATGTGTTGATATTTTCATTCTCCTTATGCACAAAAATAGTTCATTTATTTTTTCATAGTACATTAAAATGGTCTTATTCAGAATTAAGGTGCTAATTATTTATAAACTATGTACCTTTCCATGTCTTTGCTTTTTACTTCCTATAGTAAAAATAACTCTCCACTACAAAGGCAATAGGGACATGAGGTTATAGAAATAGAAGGGATATCATGTCAGCCCTCTAAAACACTGTATTTAACAAATTTTCATTTATATAAATTCATTATTTATTCAAATGTAGTCTCTTTATGTTTATTTAGTATATACTCATAAATGTAGTGGTTGTATCCCCACCCCACCCTCAATGGAATGTAAGCATCCTGCAAGTAAAGTTCATTCATTTTATCTTTATCTCCAACACTTAGAATAGTACCTAGAGCATTGTAAATATAATAATATATATTTAATAAATACATGTTGATTAATTGATCATTGAATAAAGAAATGCAAGTAGGGAATCTTTTTACTTTTTCTTCTTCAGGCTGCTTAGTTCAGTACTTGACACATAATATGCATTTAATAAATACTTGTTGATTGATTTCAAAATGAGGTCTTGATTGAAGAACCCTGCCTTCCCAGAAAGCACAAAGATAAGAAATGACTCTTGAGTTGCAAAACTGAATGAGCTGTATCTGTTGAAGCAATACGAAGTCACAGAAATAAATAGGATTGTAGGATCCTAGATTTAAAGCTATAAAGGACTTCCTGGGTCATCTGGAACTGCTCTCTCATTTTATGCATAAAAGACCAGGAAAATCAAGTTAGTTACTCAAGGCCACAAAAAGTAGCAACCATCCAAGATCATATTTGAACTCATGTCCTCTGGTTTTAGAGATAGTGCTCTTTTCACTATACTACATAGGATTACCAATGTTGCAGTTACGTAGGACTATCCTAATAAGTTTTTCTCTTTTAGAGACATCCCCCATATCTTTCAAAAATAACTTTATCTGTAGAAGTTTGGGGAAATAATTAGATCAAGTCATGAGCTATTATTTGTCACTGGAAAAAATACACAAATTTATTACACACTGACCAGTCATTGTAATTTCTTCAATTCACTATCGTTAGCAGATTTAAAATATTCTCAGTCCTCCATCACTCACTCAGTTTGTTTAGTTATTTCAGTTATGTCCAATTCTTCATGACCCTATTTGGGGTTTTCTTGACAAAGATAATGAAGTAGTTTGGCATTTTCTTCTCCAGCTCTTTTTATAAAGGAGGAAACTGAGGCAGACAAATAGTTAAATGGCTTGCCCAGGGTCACACATCTAATGAACATCTGAGGCTAGATTTGAACTCAGATCTTCCTAACTCCAATCCCAACCCTCTATCACTGAACCAACTAGCTTCCCAATCAGTTAATTAGAATGTATGTGTGCCTATTATGTACCAAGCACTGTGCTGAGTACATACAAAGATAAGCAATTAAAAAAAAAAACAGTAGAAATTATATCTTATTCATCCTTGTATTCCTCTTCATCTCTAGCACCTGGTTTTGCTGACTTCCTTCAAATCCTAGGGAAAATCTCAGCTTCTACAGGAAGCCTTTCCCAATTGCTAATTCTAGTGCCTTCCTTCTGTTGATTATTTCCTATTTATCCTATATGTAGCTCAAAGTCAGGGTCTGTCTTTTGCCTTTCTATGTATCCCGAAAGCTTACCACAGCTGGTATATAGTAGATGCTTTAAAAAATGTTTATTTATTTATTATCTTTTCCCCAAAGTACCTGTCATTTTGCTTTGAATAAGTTGTACTGGATAACTATTTGTTGAATGAATAAGTGGATGAATCAATGGACCTGGGTGAGAGAAGCTCTGGGGAAGAAAAGATGCCCATGTTGGTAGCAAATAGAGGAAGGAACACCTGAGTAGTGGGTAAACATGAATTCAGGAAAAAGATGAATCCCAATGTTTTAAATGAAATGTTAGAGAAGAGGGATATTAGGTTGATTACATCTGCCAAAACATTCACTTCTAATTTTTTTCCTGTTTTGTAGAGGGGAAAATAAGAGAATAGTATGACTGATCTTATTTCTCACTGGTCAATTGACTATATTTTAACTTTGCAAGGGTCTTGAGGAGTGTAACAATTTTATATCACTTTAAAATGGCATATTCATAAATTATATATAAATCGTTTGGCTCTCTGGTTTTATTCTACTACATATACTATGAAGAGATAAACGAACAGGTCACCAATTTTACCGATAGATCTTGATAGTCAATCACCAAGCATTAACAAAGCACCTCCTATGTGCCAGGCACTATGCTAAACTCTGAGAATATAGAAAGGCACAAATAACTCCTGCACTCTAGGAACTTACGTTCTAATGAGAACGGTAATGTATATGCAATATACACACAGAATTTTTAAAAAGCAATATTAGAGAATACTATCAGCTAGAGGGATAAGGGACAAGGAAAGGCTTTGTATACAAGGTGGCATTTGAACTGAAATTCAAAGTAAGTCAAAGAAATTCAAAAGTGGTGGTGAGATAGCAGATCATTTCAGATATTTCAGAGCCAGCTCACAGAGGTGACAGGTAGAATGCAGAATGACAGCTATACAGACCAGTGTAGCTCTGCTACAGAGTATGTGGAGGGAACAAGTAAAGTGTCAGAAGACTGGAAAGGTAGGAAGAGAGAGGTCAGTTTGTGAAAAGGTTTAAATGTCAAAGACTTTATATTTGTTCCTAGAAGGAATAAGGAGCCACTGGAATTAGTTGAGAAGAGTTATGACATAGTTATGTGTACTCTTTAAGGAAATTACTTTGACAAGTGAGGGGTGGGGAGGGTAAATTAAAGATCAGAGAGACTTGCGACAGGGAAACCAGTTAAAAGACTATTAGGATACCTTAGGTGAGAGATGATGAGGGCCTGAACTGAGGGTGGGAGTACTCTTTGAGTAGAGGGAAGGAGGCATTTAAAAGATAAATAAAGTAGAAACAATAAGATTTGGAGATGAATGGAGCGAGGAGGGGTTAAAGATGGCATTGACGTTGAAAACTTGGAGAATGGTGATACCCTCAATAGTAACAGGAAAGTTCAAAATACAGGAGAGTTGGGGGGAGGGGAAGATAAATGAGTTGGGTTTGGGACATGCTGAATTTGAGATACCTGAGATAAGCAGTTCAAGGTGTCCAATAAGCCATTGTGGATGCAGAACTGAACCTTAGGAGAGAGACTAGGGCTAGAGATATAACTAGAGGAATCATGATATCTCAAATCTGGTAAGAACTTTCTAAAATTTAGAAATATTTCTGGTAAGAACTTTATAAAATTTAGAAATATTCAAATCCCAACCATTTATTAACAAAATTATAATAATTACATTTATAAAATGTTACATCATTAACAATTTATAATATGAATATATTGACTTTCAAAGAATGTAACAAAATTGGCAATTAATTAGATACATAATATAAGTGTGATTAAGGGAGAGGAAGAGAGGAGGAGATGGCAGAGCTGGTATTGAAAGCCAGTTACTTTAACTCCTAATCCAGGATTTTTTTTTTTCATTTTGTCATAGTGCTTCAATTCTTGTCAAATAATTGAACAAATGCCTATTTTTCCTTAGTACTTAACTCTCCAATGTTTTCTCTTTTTTCTGTTATTTCTCAGAATTATATATTGTTATAGTATCAAAATTTGTCAGTACTATGTAGTTGCTAATTTTTCCTCTGCCCTGCTGGCTGGTCTCCCCAGGACCTGTCCTTTCCTAATTAATAAGTGCAATTAGTTTTGAAGATCCTTCATCAACAGTAATTCCTGGAGGCTTTTAACTGACATTATTCCTTCCCTTTTTTGAAGTTTACCCCTTAATTAGGGAAATATCTAGAAGCTACAAGTACTCAGCTCAGTTTCTGAACTGAATGAAAAGATGGCTGACATTGATTGCTTTTGTCTGCCTGATTTTTTTTAACCTTTAGCCAATTTCAGCCATTTTTTAGTCATGTCTGATTCTTCATGACCTCATAGGGGATGTTCTTGGCAAAAATACTGGAATGGTTTGCCATTTCCTTCTCCAGCTCATTTTACGGATAAGGAACTGAAGCAAACAGAGTTGTGACCTGCCCTTTTAAGTTTCATTGCTTGTTACACCACACTGATAATTCATATTGTTCTTGGAGCCCACTAACACTTCTTTGACTTCTTCATGTGAACTGCTTTCTAGTCATGTACTTGGGCAGTTGTTTGTTGAGATTTTTTGTTTGACCTAAGTGGAAAACTTTATATTTGTCCCTATTAAATTTCTCTTATTAGTTTTAACCAAACTTCCCAGACTTTGATAAACACCTAGATGCTTTCCACCACTCTGTCACTCTCCCTTTCTTCAGTTCCCATGCAGACATAATGGTATTGTCTCCCTCCTTTGACCTAACCTATTTCTTTGGAGCCAGCTCTTTCATTCCTGCACTCCAGGTTGGTTGATTAATTTGTCTAACAGCACTGTCTGATAGCATTTGAAAATTTATCTCTCAGATAAATGGATAAACTCACAGACTTTACCTTACTGTCATAGTTCAGCAGGTTAGTTTACTATAAAAAGTTGAATTCTTAGTATTTAATTATAATTTAGGTAAGTTTAAGAAATGTGACATGGTTAGTGTATTGAGTACTGTTGTACTTATGCTCTTATTTTTATACAAGTAGGTTTCTCCAGCTCTCAAGGTACAGTAAGAAATAGAACCCAGCTTCAATCCAACTATATAATCTTTTAACATGTTCTTTCTTCTCTCTCTTCTGGACATTGTGAGCAAGCAATAGTATGACTTCATGTCTTATACCAACAGGAGTAAATTTACACTATTCCCTAGGTGTACACTCTACTTTTTCTTCAAGGTCTAGTCATAAAGATTTGAACAATTTTGTCAACTTCCAGAACAGGAATTATTAACCAATGATCTATGAACCAGAGACAGACAGACAGATAAACTATATTTTAATAGAGTTATTTATATCATCATCCTATTTTATTTTATACATTAAAAATATCTGGAGAAGGCATCCATGGATTTCCCCAGACACCAAAGGGATATATGCCATGTAAGGACAAGCAAAGTAGAATCTTTTGCTATTTTTGTTTTACTAAAGTGCCTCTGATTGAAGAATGTAATTAAAGATCTTCCCCACACATTGATGGGCCTGCCCATTGAGGGAAGCTTGATTAGGGGAGTTGTTTTGTAGGAGGGTCTCAAATATCTTTTTTTTTTTTTTTTCTATTGAGGCACTGAGTCAGAGGGTCATGCTCTCTGGCTCTGAAAAGTATATAAATACTCTGAAGGTGAAGTTTTGCTTTGGGGCTTATTTTTTGCAACAGTGTTTGTTTGGCCAGATGAAGATTCTGGGAAGCAGCTAAGGAACCCTCCCAAGCTCCCCTTGGAAATCTTGATGTGGGTGCTTTCCTCTCTGGTAACTATGGTCAGGCAGTTGGATCTGTCTATTGAATTGTAATGTGTATATTGATTATGGTCAGACAGAGGAAGCCATGTCTGTTGATCTTTTATTTCTCTGTATTTTCTCTGAAGTTCAGGGTGCTGACTTTTTCCCTTAAACTAACTGAATAATATAAAGTGATTGTTAACCCCTCAAAAGTTACCTTTCCTTTTATGGATGCAGATCTAAGAACCTGTGATAGCAGGCCCCCTTTTGTATGTTAGGGTCTTACTGTCACATGCTGTGATACCAAAAAGAAAAAGAGTCAAGAACTCCTGTTCTAGTGGAAATCTACTAGACAAGAAGGTACTAAAACCTCCTTTTCTTATGAAAGTACAGTTCCCTCCAAAGGCTCAAATGAATTTTGTTCTGACATTTGAGAATTAAGTTATATCCCCCCACCAAAAAAAAAGTAAGGAGAGAATTATGCCATATAATCTGTATTGGGTATAAAGCATGTGTAATCTAACAATGAATCTAACAACCATTCATTAAATACTTATTATGTGACAAGCACTGGGCTGGGTGCTGAGGAGGCAAAGACAAAAATGTTTCTTTAGCCTGAAAGGGTATCAATGACCAGCCTGTCCAATTTCCTTTTTTTGTAGATGAGTAAATGGTTGTCTGGAGCTATACATGATTTTGCATAAAAATCTCATTTGGGGGGAAACAATTGTCAAATACTAAGTATCATGTGGGAGTACCTTTCTAGAATATTTAATCCATTTTTTTAAAGTCTGAATTTACTTAAATTTCAAATTTTAATGAGGCAAGAGGGAGCTAATAGAGAGAATTCTTGACTTATAGTCAAGGATATTCTGGCTTAAATCCCATATTTCTTACTTATTAGATATATGATCCTGAGCAAGTCACTTAACCTTTTTTGTTTCCAGTAATCATGATTAATTAAGTAATAAGAGGGCAGAAAACTTAGTTGCTAGCAAAAGTTCCCCATGCTGAGAAAAATCAAATCCTTTGCATATTCACAGAATAAATTTTCAGAAAAAAAAAAGGAACACAGAAAAATATAACTATTTTTTCCCTATTTTTAAAAATCTGTTTCTGTTTCTGCTCTTTAGAGAGCCATTACCAGATCCAAGCCTAGGGAGAGTCAAAACATACAGCAGCCTTGGGCATATCAGTTTAGAGAAGGGGTTAAGCAAAGAAAAATTTTCTTTTAATAGTATTTCTTATAAGTGCATAGAGAAAATTCCACCTTCCATAGCCTGTAGAGATTAATTTTGTAATGAATTAATTTTCATGAGCTCCAGTGAAGGCTCCAAATCTCTTGTGGACACAAGGAGCACAACTGTCAAATCTCATCTAGGGTACATGCATGCCTTGTCAACTTGTGGATGTCTTAGATCTGTTGTTGCCATCAGATTTTTGTTCATGCTTTTTCCACAGTCTGGATTTCTCTTCTGCCCATTCTCTGTTGATCCAAGTCCATTTAAATCAAGACAGAACTCCAAGAAGCATATGCATACATATATTTAAATATACATACATACATATATGTATATGTATGTATATATATATATATATATATATATATATATATATATATATATATATATATATATATATATATATATATATATATACAGAGAGAGAAAGAGAGAGATAGAGGGAGGGAGGGAGGGAGGCAGGGAGGGAGAGAGGAAAGGAAGGAAGGAAGGAAGGAAAATAGATTGCTGTTGCTAAACAGCTGGCATTTACATAGCACTTTAAAGTTTGCGCCTCAGTTTGCTTCAATGTCATTTCCTTTGCCACACTTTGTAGAAGTTTGCTAAAGTTCTTTGTAGGGGTTTCCTCCTCTGTAAAATAAAGGAATTGAATTAAATGAATCCTTCAGGACCTTCTCATGAAGTGATTTTATTTGAAAACCAGAGACACTACTAGAAGAAAATGTAGTCAGCAGCTGCTTCTGTGAGTTTCCTTTCATCAGGAAACCTGGTATTGTTTGCTGCAGCAATCTTTATTTAAAGATATCTCATGTGTCCTTCTTTCTGGACAGTTGGAGTCTCCATTGGCTCATAGCATCATGATTATCCATAACCTGATCATTACTTTCTTACTGATAGAAAATTTCAAACAGTGGTCTTAAATCTGTTGTTTTCTGCATGTCTCCTCATATCCAGGAAAAAGATTATAATTTGCAGGAAGGAATCAATTGTTTCAGGTTTTCCTACCTATCAGTAACTACTTTCAGTGGTCTATCAATCCAGAAGATGCCTGCAACAAAAATAGGATAAATTTTAAATGGATACTAACAAAACTCAGAAATTCTATGTAGGCATATGATAACATTATATTATAATTATAAGTGGGGAAAAGAAAAAAAGAAAGTTATACAAAAACTTGGTTATATATTTAAAAGGAATAGTAAGTTGTACATAATAGATTTGCCATTTCGTGTACAATTATCTTTTGTTTAATTTTACTATTTTATGAAAATGCTTGTTTTATTTCATAAATTAAAAATAAAATAAATAACATTTTTTGAAAAAAGAATAAGAATAGCTAGCATTCATTTAGCCCTTTGTTTTACAGAAGTGTAGTCCATATGTTGCATCATTTACTAATCCAAGTTTGACATTCTCTTTAAGTTCTAACTTAACATAATTCCAAGTGGGTTGCCTGATTAAAAAAAATAACAGCCTAATGATATGAATAAAAATATGTATTGATCTCATGCAAAATTAGGAATTAAGTCTTCTGAAAAGTTATTAGTTATTTTAGAAACATAGCTTACTAAAATCAGGACAGCACTTGGAATGTAATGTACCATATTGAAGATAAGCTATATCTCAGATGACTCATTTTTATCATCAGGAGATAATAAGAAAAATTCTAGCTTCCATTCTGGATAAAATGAGTCAAACTAAAATCACTGAAGGTCAGCAAAACTTGTGCCAAATTTCAGCTCCTTTCAAAGTGATCCATATGTTTGGAGATTAGCAATGTTATAGTTATCAATATTAAATATGTTATAAGTGCATTGATTTTAGGTTTAATCTTTAAAATGTTAAACTAGGGCAAGACCATCTTAGTATTTATTATAGCAAGTATCAGTAGCATACCAGGAATGAGGGGGTTTTCAACATGATCAAAGATTAGAACTATAGGAAATAGAATTTATGATCTCCATCTTGGTGTCATTCTATAACCTAGATTTATAGGAACTCTAGAGGCACAAAGTGCTAAAGAGAAATTTTTAAAAAATAAAATAATATGCATCCACGTCACCCCACACAGCATTCCCTAGCAGACATAAACAACCACTTCTTGTCCTTTTTGTCAGGCTATAAAATTATTAGTATGCTTTTGAATTCTTTTAATTTTGAAGTACAGACACATTTCCATAGCAGCACCTTCCCCTTTCTGTCCTTGGGTATATGTGCAACTAACTGACTCTTTAAAGCCCTCCTGAACCTGGAAGCTTCTTGAAGCTTGACTGTTTCACTGCTAAATAGTCATCCTATACTGTGCCTTATAGTGTTTATATACAGTCCCACAGGGTATGACTGATTGTCTTCAAACAACTACAAAATATTTCTCATATGTCATAATCAGATTTCTTTTTATTTATTTATTTTAAGTTTTCAACATTCATTTACGCAAAATTTTAAGTTTCAAATTTTCTCCCCATGTCTCTCCTCTCCCCACCCCCAAACTCAGAGCATTCTAATTACCCCTACCATCAATCTGCCCTCCCTTCTCTCATCCCTCCCTTCCCTTATCCCCATCTTCTCTTTTGCCCTGTAGGGCAAGATAAATTTCTTTACCCCATGACATGGATTTCTTGTTTCCTAGTTGTATGCAAGAACAATATTCAACAGTTGTTCCTAAAACTTTGAGTTCCAACTTCTTCTCCTTCCTCCCTCCCCGCCCATCCCCACTGGGAAGGCAAGCAATTCAATATATATTGAATATAGGCTATATATGTATAGTTTTGCAAATGACTTCCATAATAGTCATGTTGTATAAGACTAACTATATTTCCCTCCATCTTGTTCTGTCCCCCATTTCTTATCCTGCCCCCCATTTCTTCTGTTCTCTCTTTTGACCTTGTCCCTCCCCAAGAGGGACAATTGCTCCCTCCTCCCATTGCCCTCCCTTGCATCATCCCCCCCACCCTGCTTATCCCTTTCTCCCCCACTTTCTTGTATTGCAAGATAGGTTTTCATACCAGAATGAGTGTGCATTTTATTCCTTCCCTGAGTCAAATGTGATGAGAGTAAGCTTTACATTTTCCCTCTCACCTCTCCCCTTTTTCCCTCCACTGAGAGGCATTTCTTGCCTCTTTTATGAGAGATAATTTGCCCCATTTCCATTTCTCCCTTTCTCTTCCCAATATATTCTTCTCTCACCCCTTAATTCCATTTTTTTAGATATGATCCCTTCCTATTCAACTCACCCTGTACTCTCTGTCTCTCTATATATACATGTGTGTGTGTGTGTTTGTGGGGGGTGGGGGGGAGAAGTTGGGGGGAGGTGTGCATAATCCCGCCAACTACCCAGATACTGAAAAAAGTTTCAAGAGTTACAAATATTGTCTTTCCATGTAGGAATGTAAACAGTTCAACTTTAGTAAGTCCCTTATGATTTTTCTTTCCTGTTTACCTTTTCATGCTTCTCTTGATTCTTGCGTTTAAAAGTCAAATTTTCCTTTCAGTTCTGGTCTTTTCATCAAGAATGCTTGAAAGTCCTCTATTTCATTGAAAGACATTTTTTCCTCTGAAGTATTATACTCAGTTTTGCTGGGGAGGTGATTCTTGGTTTTAGTCCTAGTTCTTTTGCCTTCTGGAATTTCATATTCCACTCCCTTTAATCTCTTAATGTAGAAGCTGCTAGATCTTGTGTTATCTTGACTGTATTTCCACAATACTCAAATTGTTTCTTTCTAGCTGCTTGCAATATTTTCTCCTTGAGTAACTCTGCAATTTGGCTACAATGTTCCTAGGAGTTTCTCTTTTTGGATCTCTTTCAGGAGGTGATGGGTGGATTCTTTCAATATTTATTTTGCCCTCTGGTTGTTTAATATCAGGGAAGTTTTCCTTGATAATTTCATGAAAGATGATGTTTGCTTAGGTTCTTTTTTTGGTCACGGCTTTCAGGTAGTCCTATAATTTTTAAATTGTCTTTCCTGGATCTATTTTCCAGGTCAGTTGTTTTTCCAATGAGATATTTCACATTATCTTTCATTTTTTCATTCTTTGGTTTTGTTTTGTGATTTCTTGGTTTCTCATAATGTCATTGGCGTCCATCTGTTCCATTCTAATTTTTAAAGAACTATTTTCTTCAGTGAGCTTTTGAACCTCCTTTTTCATTTGGCTAATTATGCTTTCTAAAACATTTTTCTTCTCATTGGCTTTTTGAACCTCTTTTGCCAATTGAATTAGCCTATTTTTAAAGGTGTTATTTTCTTCAGCAATTTTTTGGGTCTCCTTTAGCAAGTTGTTGACTCCCTTTTCATGATTTTCTTGCATCTCTCTCATTTCTCTTCCCAATTTTTTTTTCACCTCTCTTACTTGATTTTCAAAGTCCTTTTTGAGCTCTTCCATGGCCCAAGACCACTGAATATTTATTTTGGATGCTTGGCATACAGAAGCTTTGACTTTTATATCTTTCCCTGATGATAAGCATTGTTCTTCCTCTTCTGAAAGGGTGGGAGGAGATATATGTTCACCAAGAAAGCAACCTTCTATAGTCTTATTTTTTCCTTTCTTGGGCATTTTCCCAACCAGTGACTTGACTTTTGGGTCCTTTGTCAAGAGTAGGGTATACTCTGGGGATCTGTAAGATGTCAGTTCCTCCAAGGTGGCATAATCAAGCATGTACACTGGTCTGGGAGCAACAAGAAACTTTTGTGCCCAGAATCTGTGAGTAGTAGTGTTTCCTCTCCACAACCATCTGGCTTCCAGTTCCACCAAGCTTCCAGTTCCACCAAGCCAGCACTGGGGGCTGAGATTCAGATAAGCTACTCAATTCCCCCAGGAGCATTAGATGGGGGCAGGGGAGCTACACAGGGCTGAGGTAAGGATCAGCTGCTCAGTTTACCCAGGGGTTTTATGATCCAACAATGGCTGCTGACTGCTGTGGGAGCTGCTGCTGCCTGATGGGGCTTCTGTTACTACTGCCTGAGGCCGGAGCTATGGGAAGACCCTGCTCCCTTCTCAGCCAGTTGAAAAAACCCTCTCACTGATCTTTGGTGCCTGTGGGTTGAGGGATCTGTAAACCATCACTACTGCCTGCTGGGGATTCAGCCCCTGAGGCCTGCTCAGGTCCTCCTCCAGGCATTGTGCTGAGTGGTCAAGGCTATGCTGGGCTCTACTCTGCATTCTGTGTGACAGACCTTTCCCATCAGCCTTTCAGGTCACCCTGGGCTGGAATTCTCCACTCCATTGTTCTGTGGCTTCTGCTGCTCTGGAGTTTGTTGAGAGTCTTTCTTTACAGGTATTTTATGTGCTATGGGGGAAGAGCTAGTGTATGTGCATCTTTCTACTCTGCCATCTTCGCTCTGTTGCATCATCAGATTTCATCCAGCAAACAGCATTAAAGTATCAGTGTGAGTGTCCTTTTTAAGCTTTTGAGGGAGGGCTGCTATGAGATGCTGGACAGAGAAAATACCAGGTTACCTATATCCCATCTAGTCACCACACTTATACTAAGAAGGTAGAGCCACAGTTTTTTCTTGTGTCTCTTCCTAGTGTTATACATCTTCTGAGATGGAAGTACCAGGTAAGCAGGGAGCCCAGAAGATCTAGCAAAGCTACCCATGGTCTCCCTGACAACTGGAGTCCAGGGACAGCAACAGCAGAGTTTTGTGACAGGCCAACACAGCAACCAAGTGTGATATTTGATCTGGCCCAGCAATGGATGGATCATATCATCAGACACTTGTAATGTTAATGAGAGTTAGATCTTCCCTGCCCATTAATAGGCTTTAGGTGAGCCCATTAAGGGAAGCTTGATTAGGCAAGGCTTGTTTTCTAGGAAGGCCCACATCTTTTGTTAATTGCTAATGAGGGCACTGGGTCACAAGGGTCAAGATGCCCTCCTGCTCTGAAAAATCTATATACACTCTGAGGTGAGGTTTTTGCTTTGATGTTTAGTCTTTTGGAAGAAGGCTCATGTGCCAGATGAGACTCTGGGTAGACATTAAGGAGCCCTTCCTCCTCCCCTTTGAAAACCCATAAATTGATAATTCTCTCTCTGGTAACGATGTATATATATATAATGGTCAGACAGTTGGATCTCTCTGTTGATCTGTGATGTATGTGTGGTGAGTTAGAAATCTGTCTGTTGGTCTTTATTTCTCTCCCTGCATTTTCTCTGTTGGTATACACGATTAAAGAAGATTGTTGACCCCTCAAAAATTTCTTTCCTTTCAGAAAAACCAGATCCAAAAACCTGTGCTAGTAAACCATCCTGAATGTGTCAGGGTACTGGCTCCTACAATACCTCATCCTGGAGAGAGCCAACCCAGTTGATCCTTTCATCTCCTACAACTTATTTAGGAAAGAAATTTGGTGAAGACTCCTTAGGAAGACAGGGAGTGCTAGGGCTAGGAATAACATATGATTTCTACACATGTGCCCCATTAGCGTGATACTTTAAATGTGAGACAACATCCCCAGAGACTTTGGGTATGTGCATAAAAGGAGAGAGTACAACCTTGGTTTGGAGGATGTTTTTGTCATCTCTGTTCTTGCTCTGCCTTTTTCTAAATTATGATTAACTCTGGCTGATAATCAAGGAGGAGCATATCAGATAAGGGCTGTGTTCATCAGAATTATCCTTAGAACCCTGAAGGAAAATGTTTTCATCTGATCTCTGGGGCCCTGGACCACCAATGAGAGTGAGAGTTGGGGAAGTCCCCAGGTTGGGTGCTTATATATTAAAAGTTAGACTTTGTAAGCAAAGACAAAAGCAGAAATACTCCTGCTTAGGTGAATAAAATGGCTTGATTTTAGTCGTCCTCTACTCTTGTACTTCTTTGGGTAAAACTGAAATAGTAAGAAAGCAACTAACATCATTGAGCAGAGTAAATTTAATTCAGTTCAGCAAACATTCATTGAGTGCCTGCTGTGTGCTGAGCACCATGCTAAGCTGTGGGAGAGCTGAAGCTCTCACTCTAGCAGATGCTTGAATATGTTTTATTAAAATGTGGAAGGAACTAGCTGAAAGGGAGTCTTTATAGGATTTGATTGAAGCTTGCCTGCAAAGACCCATGTGTTTAAACATTTGACCAGCAAGAAGTAGGCGATTGTGGCTGAAGAGAAAACATGCACCACCATGAAGGCCAGGATGCTTAAAATCACTAAGGATCACCCGAAAGCATGCTCAGAAGAAATGAATTGTAACACCACATTCCTCATTGTTCTCAGACACTAAGGATTGCATGTATAAGCAAAACAAACCAATCTATAATGTGAATTGTTTGTTTTAATAGCAGTATATATATATATATGTATATGTATATATATATGTATATGTGTGTGTGTATATATAATATGTATATATATATATTTAAATGTGGGTATAAAGTTTAAATACAAATAAGTTAATAAGAAGAATCATCCACCACTCTGAT
The DNA here is from genome assembly GCF_028372415.1 of Notamacropus eugenii. NCBI lineage: Eukaryota > Metazoa > Chordata > Mammalia > Diprotodontia > Macropodidae > Notamacropus > Notamacropus eugenii. The sequence continues at coordinate 253,604,026 of NC_092875.1, read as the reverse complement.
TTCTAAGCAATGCCCTGTTGGGATTGTGTTCTCAGGTCCTCAACAAAATGATAAAAATCCACCAGTGCAGGCAGCTTAACCATTGTCTAAAACTGATTGACTCCTCTACACTGCTGCCAATACATTATTCACTGGGTAACTGTTCCCTAGGAAGACCTTGGAGGACCAAGGAATAGGAATAGTAGAAGGTGACTTCCTTTTTGGCAGCAAATGGGAAATAAAAGTGTCTACACGGTTCTCAAAGAAGATAGGGGAAATCTCTCAGAGGACTCTAATTGGGCAAATATTTGATATCCCTTCTCAGGGAGATCTGAGGGATAAGGAGGTCCTAGCTGGTGGGCCAGGGACCACTCAGTGTCTAGTGATGCTAGTCAGTTCTCCCTGATCTGGGAAGGGAGCTGTTAACTATTCAGGAAGTATCATCTTAACTTCTAGGCCATTTGCTCACATTCTGCCTATACTGCAGTCAACATCCTCTTCCTCTCCACTAGTACAACCTTGCACTCTGCCCTCTAAGTCTTCATATTCTGATGAATCAGATTTTACAGTACTTTCTATGCATCATCTCTCCGTCATGTTGTCCCCATGAACCCCTCCTCTCCATTATCCCTTTATATGTTGTCTTCCCTAATTAAAATTTAAACTTTTTGAGGGCAAGGACTGACTTAGTTTTTTATTTGTTTGTTTAGTTTTGTTTTGTTTTATGTTTAGCACACAACCTGGAACAGAGCAGGGTACTTGAGGAATGTTTTCCCTAAAAAAAAATTATTCTTTATCTATATCCAGCTAGTTATTTGTGTTTCAACATCACCCAAGGCACATCCCTGCCCCATTCTCTTGTAAAAAGGGGAGGTTGATCTGTTGTAGATGATCTCTAAATTGCGTTTTAGCTAAGGCCTACGAAGCTATGTTGTTGTTCAGCCATGCCTGACTCTTTGTGACCCCATTTGGGGTTTTCTTGTCAAAGAATAGTTTGCTCTTCCCTTCTCCAACTCATCTAACAAATGAGGAACTGAGAGGAAAGCAGAGTGAAGTGAAGCTGGATTTGAGCTCAGGAAGATGAGTCTTCCTGACTCCAGGCCTGGTAATTCTATCCAATTCAACCCCTAGAGAGGATTCAATCAACTAATTAAGCTACAAGCATTTATTTATTTAATACTTCTATGTGCCAGACACCGTGCTAAACCCTGGGGAATAAAAGGAAGGCAAAAATAGTCCTACCCTCAAGTAATTTACATTCTAATGGGCAAAACTCCTTGTAAATAAATAGGTATAAACAAGCTCTATATAGAGTAGATGGAAGGCAATCTTAAAGATGAAGGCACTGGCTATTAAAAGGATAAGAAACTGTCTCCTACAGGAGATAGGATTTGATCTGAAGGTTCAAGTAATGTAAGAAAGTGAACAGGCATAGGTAAAGGCATTATAAGCAAGGGCATCAGGCAGTGTCAGTCTTAGACACAGGAAATGGAGTGTCCTGGGGGACGAACAGAAAGTAGACCAGGGTAAGGTAAAGCAGAGTTTGTGGAAGAGACTAAAGTTTAAGAAGACTGGAAAGATAGGAAGGCAACATGTTATAAAGAGTTTCAAATGACGAAAGACTTTGTATTTATGCTTCATGCTATTTGCCTCAGTTTCCTTATCTGTAAAAGGGGGATAATAGTACTTACCTCCAAGGGTTGTTGCGAAGATCAAATGAGATAATAATTGTAAAATGCTTAGCACAGTTACTGTTAACTAATATTGAATGGCATTATTAGAGGTAATGGGTGCCCCTAGAACTAATTAAGCAAGGAGGTAACATGGTCAGATCCATGCTTTAAAACCTTCACTTAGTTACAACTGATTATAATTGAGAGGGGGAGTATAGTAAACTCACCCAGGCACACTCAACCAGCTAAATTAAAGAGAATACAGATTATTATACAAGCATTACTCACCCAACTTAAATGTTCCTGTAGTTTAAGATCTTAAATATATTGGTATACAATTGCTTTTGTTTAGCTTGCCTTCTTTTTATTTGGCCTACTTGTGTCACATAAGTCCATTTCGTATTTTAAGTATCAGGAAACATTATGCATAGGAACTGGCTACAGAATAATGTCCCCATCACCCATAATGATAAAATATCAGAGGATATAGTAGTCCTGTAAAATAGTCAGAGGATATAGCAATGATCTTTTTCTCTGTTTGTTATTCATCTCTCCTTCACTGCAAGAAGATTACCTACCTTTGGTTTGAAAAGAAAAACTAATCTAACATAGAACAGTTTACAAGAGCATAAAATTAAATTATTTCAACTAAGAATTTTAAGTTGTATTAGTGTTACCAAAGGCAAATTGCACAAAGTAAAACTAAGTTACCAGCAAAAGGAGGGGTGAACAAACTAGGTAGTGTAGAATTGATAGACTATGAAATTAATTTGTTTCTACTAGAAATTCAGTGGGGTTGTGTTAAAAGAATGACCATCGTATAAAGAAATTATAATCAAATAAGAAGCATTGCAGGAAATATACTTATTATCTACAACTTAGATACCTGCTAAAATAAGATAAGAAGAGAGTGGCTATTTTTCTCATACTCTCTTCTGAAATGTGAGGGTAACGTTAAAATCATCTCATTTAGCTCTGATAATTTAACTAAGTAAGAACTTTTTTTGTCAGTTAAATCAATCAGAATAGCGGATGAACAGGGCCTGTACAGCTCTTTAAATTAATCAAAGCCATTGTGAGAAAGATTGGATCATATGCTCTTGAACTCTCTCCTCAAAGTTCTTTTCACTTTTCCCTTACTATATTTGTTGACTATCTGTTGTCTTGCCAATGTTTACCTTAGGCTTAAATGAAGTTTACCATGCGCTTTTGGCTGCATTCTCAAATAACCTGACTCTGAGAAGACCCAAACCCTATGCCCCAAAAGCTGCACCAGCTTCACACCATCCATTGGCATCTCTCAATGGTTTCATGACCTCTTATATGTATACTATAAAGGTTTGTTATGCCCCCTTACAAATTACAGAGATATTATATATTAACAGAGGATGTTACAGAGATATGAATGCCAATAATTAATAGTTACTAAGCCAATAGTCAGGGAATAGCTTCATATTAGTTGTATAAAGGAAACTATTGATGAACAGCCTAGTTAGATAGTCCCTAGTTAAATACCAAGGAAAATCGTGCCCTGTGCTCCCATGCTTTATGCATAGGAAAATAACGACAAGTATTTGACGCCTCTAAACAAAAAGCAACCATGTAGATCAGGAATCACACAGAAAGCAGAAGGAGATGCAAAGTATGTTCTCCATTTTATAGACAGGACACACAAAGGCCAGCCTGGGTAATATGAATGGTTCTCACCTGGAACTCTTACTTGAATGAGACACAGATAATTGAATCTAGATCTCTAGGTCTTAGATGTAACTCTTCAAACAATGTAGTTTAAAGGCAACATGGTGTAATATGATGAGCACAAACCTTGGAGCCAAAAGATTATGACCTAAGTCCTAAACCTGCTATTTACCCCCTATGTGAATTTGGATGTCACAATGTCATATAAATTCTCTATGTATTAGTTTCGTCAGCTGTGAGGGAGCTGGGATACATAACCCCAAAGGTCACTTTCAGCACTAAATCTATAATCCTAGAGTGTAGTAGAAAGAACTTTCCATTTGAGACCAGAGGGCCTCAGTTGAAGTCCTGATTCTACCATCCTGTGACCTTGGACAAGTCACCTCACCCTCTGATTCACAGTTTATTTATATTTAAAAATGATAATATTTATTTGCACTACCTACATTCTGGAACAATATGAGAATCTAGCAGGATATTCATATAAGGCACTTTGTAATCCTTAAAGACCTATATAAGTGCCACTTATTCATAGACAAAGTCTCATAACCCAACATGCCTTAAGGTTTGCAGATCCAGAATGTAGTAATTATACCAATATAGTTTCTTTTCAAGGGTTGAATTTGTACGGTTCACAATAATGTTCACAATAATGATATCCTGTCTTTAAACGGAACCAGTGATTGATTTCCACAAGCCCCTAAATTTCAGTTTTCTATATGAAAAATGGAGCTTAATTTGTTGTTTAAAAATGTTTTGTGGATGATGTTTCAGTATCCCAAGATCCCTTGATTTCATTTACGTAGTATTCCCTTTATATATAGAGAGAGATGACTGCCTGTTCCTTTGTATATGATCTGCATGAATTTCTATGAATGAAAAATGGGAAGTCACAAAACTATATTTGGAGGGAATCTTAGAAATCTAGCCCAGTCTCTTAGTTTTACCAGTGAGGAAGGTGGGTCTCAGAAAGGTTAAATGATTCACACAGTCACGCAATAAGTCAGCTACAAAACCATGACATAAAAAACTTATCTGTGGGGATGAGCTTACATTTAATGATGCTGGTCCACAGAATACAGTTAGATAATAATAGTTGTTATATAGCATTTTAAAGGTTTGCAAAGTACTTTACAAATATTATCTCATCCTCATAGCAATCCTGAGAGATATTATTATCATTATTATCCCTTTTTACAGATGAAGAAACTGAAACAGAGGTGATCACACATAAGATCACACAGCTAGTAAAGTGTTTCAGGCCAGATTTGAACACAGGTTTTCCTGTCCCAGTGCCCTATCCACTGTGACACACCCTGGATACCAACTTTGGAAGCAAGAGTTCTCCTGCAGTGTGACTTTTTCAAATTCTTGAGCATATATTGGTTTGGCCCCCATTAGGACAGCATCATAATATACAATGAAGAAGTGATGAGGGGGGAATATGTTCCAGTCTCCTATATGCAAGGAAAGGATGTAAAGTGGAGATAGCTATGTAGTGCTTTAAAAGCAAACTCCTGTACTTATGCTGTATGTTAAGAAACATTTGGAAAGCATATTGGATAACACAATATTTCATTTTCAAGCAGTTTTTGGCAGGTCCAGCATATGATGGTCAGTGTAAAATGGAATATGAAAGTAGATGAGTTTGCTTTGGGCCATACAGAAACCTGCAGTTTCATAAAATGGTTCATACATTCATTGGGACCAGGGGACTCTGGAATTCAAATGTTATTACAATATCCATTAACTGGTCAGAAACACATTTTGAGGGGAGGGTGTAAATGAATGGATTTTACTGCATTCAAGGGCCACTTGCTAGATGGAATTTAAATCAGAAGTCACATCAATTTCAGAAAGAGCATGCTGAGTTGCCTGAAGCTGCAATTTATTTTTACAGACTTTTAAAATGTTTGTGTGCCAATATGTCTTCTTATTCTGCTACTCTTCTTTACCTTTGGGTTTTGATCTGGGAAAACTTGGTTAGTGCCACTTCAGAGAACTCCTCAGCAAACAAGAAAAGGGGGAAAAAGAAGACATTGAGGTTTGCTGGAGCCAATGATGCTGGAAAGCACAATTCTCTGTGAAAAGAGGTGCCAGACTACAACTGGAAGGTTAATAAAACATCAAGATCAGGAGCTCCTAATTGATAGAGCTGAAAATTCACTGCATTTGAAGTCAGAAGACTTTGAAAATTATTTACTCACACCCTCATATCCATTCACCGTCCTTACCACTTTATTCCTTTGTCCCCTTGTCTTATCACCTACACCTTGCTGAACTCCAACTTTGGATAAGTCCCTTCATCACTCCTAGTCAATCACTGGTAAACAAAGCAGGAGAAAATCACAAAATTGTGTTGACTGGATCCAATACAAATTTTGGTTGCATAATCTCAATGGGACTATCACTGAAGGAAGACAATCTCTATATCCCTCTAATCACTTCTCTATCACACTTGCTGCAGACGCTATTCCAAACTTTTGAATCCTTCCTGGAACCTTCCATTGTACCCCCTGACCCTAACCTTTCACCTCATACCTTTCACAACAAAAACTGAGAATATTCTCCAAGAGCTTTCTTTTCTTCCCTCCTCCTCATCTCATATCTTCTATGTCCTCCTTCATGTGAAGATGTGATCCTTCCCCTTGCCAAAACAAACTGCTCAACATATACCCTTGATCCTGCCCTCCCTGTCTTCTCCTCAAGGTTGCCCAATCTACCATTTCCAATTTATCCCAAATATTTTCTCTCTATCTACAGGTTCCTTCCTTGATGCCTAAAAAACCATTCCTACATGCCCTGTCCAAAAACAGTGAAAAAAATGCTCATTTTTTCTGATCATCTCTTCTCCTATATTTCTCCACTGTTTCTTATATAAACTCCTGGAGAAAGTCATTTGCATGACTCCTCCACCTCTTTTGTAACTAGCCTCAAAATAATCAATATTCTGACTTCTGACCTCATAGTTTAACTGAAATTATTCTTTCCAAAATTATTAATCATGTTATGATTTTGTCATTTCTATATCTAATAGTCTTTTCTCAATCCTCATCCTAACTGATCTTTTTTCAGATTTTGACAATGTTAATAACCCTTCTCCTGGATTCTCTCTCCTTTCTGTTTTCCTGACAAAACTTCCTCTTTATTCTCCTGCTACCTGTCTGCTCTCTATCATTCTCCATTATTAAATTTATATCCATGTAACACCCACTAACCATTGATGTCCCCCAAGGGTCTGTTCTTATATCCTATCTCATCAGCTCCCATGGAAAGGTGACACAATGGATAGAGCACTGGATCTGGAGTCAAGTAGACCTGAATTCATATCTAGCCTCAGACATATTCTAGCTATGTGACCCTGGTCAAGTCACTTAACCCTGTTTGCCTCAATTTCCTCTTCTGTAAAATGAGCTAGAGAAGGAAGTGGTAAACTACTCCAGTATCTTTGCAAGAAAAACCCAAAGAGGGTCACAAAAAGTCTGAAACTACTGAACAACAACAAAAAGAATGATTGTATAATTTGTATATATAGCCCTAATCTCTCTTTTGAGTTCCAAAGTCACATCAAAAATGCTTTTAAGACTTTTAAATTGGATGGCTCACAGGCATTTTATGCTCAACATGTCTAAAATTGTATATATTGCATTTTTTTATTAGTTCTCTGTTGTGATTTCACTTTGCTCATTTTTTAAAAAAGTTAATTTTCCAGAGCTATTGTCAGAATCAAATGATATATTCATGTACAGTTCTTTGTAACCCTTAAAGGACTATATAAAGGTCAGTTGTTATCTTCACATAAAAGAAGAATTTAATTTTCCTCCTTTTTTTATCAGTTTATCTAATTATCTCCTGTTGTCCATCATCTCAAAGCATCTGATTTTAATTTTATTTGTCAATTCCATAGCCTTTTTTTTTTCCATTTTATCTATATCTCTTCTAATTCTCAAGATTTATTCTTTGGGGCTTATTTTGGTTTTATTTGTTTAATTTCCTGGTTTTAATTGCATATTCATTTTATTAATCTTTTTTTCTATTTTGTTAACGTGTGTTTTCAAAGATAAAATGTTTCCTGTAAATTTGGTATGTTTTCTCATTGTTATCATTCCCATTCATATAGTTATTAAATGCTTCTTTGATTTATTCTTTTCCTCTATCATTATTTTGGACATCATAATTAAGTCTTCATTGATTTCTAAATTTTTGTTTGCATCTCAAATATTATTATTGTATTGCATTATGACTTTTAAAAGCACATGTTAGTATTTCTAGGTTTTTTCCTTGTATTTATGCTTTTCTATACTTAGCACATGATTACTTTTTGTAAGAGAGCTGTCATGTCAGGAAACATGGAGATTCCTACATATTCCTATTCATAAGACATAACTCAGTTTTAAATTATACTCATTTCTATATTTTCCTCTGTGTGTATGTGATTATGTTTCTATAAGATTTGTCCATTTCTATTTAAAAAATCAACTGCTCTGCTAGATTCAGACCCCAGGAATATCATATCTCCTCAAGGACAAACTCATCACCTAAAATCTCATCATCATGAAGATTTGATTCACCTGTGATATTCAGCTCATTCTCATCACCCTCAGCTGCTTCTCCTGTCTGATCTTGGGGCTAGAGGGCAAAGCAATAAATTCTTCCTAAAGTCTTCCTTTAGAAAAGGTTCAGAACTTTACAGCTAACTTTCCTTTTTCCATCCATCTGCTATGCTTGATTTCTGCTCCACCAATATAATGCCAGCAAGGTATCCTCTAGGGTCCCATTCCCTCCTGCTCTTGTCAGTTTACTTTTGTGTATTATTTTGCCCCAATAGACTGAAGGCAGGAATTATCTTTCTTTTTCTTGTTTGTATACCCAGAACTTAGGGGTGTTCCTGATACAAAGTGAGCATTTAATAAACGTTCTTAGATTACTGACTAAAACTCCTAAAATCATTGCCTTACTAAATCTTTTTGAAATTTATTCAACTTTTTATTTATGAATTTAGATGCTATCCTTCTTGGTTGATAGTTTTAGTATTTAAATTGTTTCATTGACAACAGTTCCTGTTTACTTCTTGAATTGTTAATTTCTCTCTTTAATTAAAATTTCTGATTTTTTTAGATTTGTCTAATTAATATATTGTAATTTTTGTCTAAGCTTTTCATTTTTTCCTATAATATCTTTATTTTATGTATGTGTTCATAGTATGCAATATAATTGTTAGGTTTTGTTTTCTTGTCCATTAATCTACTCTCTTCCTTTTCATTGGTATTTAAAGTTTTTACTATTAAGTCTGTCTTTTGCAATTTCTTCCTGCCATCTTAATTTTTGTTCTTTTCTAATTCTAAGTCAATACTTTCATGCTTCAATTGGTTTTGCAGATATTGTATTGATTCTAATCTATTCCTACCAGTTCCCTTCTCCTCCCCTGCTTTGCCCAACCTACTCCAAGATTTTTTAAATTTATTAGGACTGCTAATTTCTCTTTATTTGTTGCTCTCCATTTTTAAATAAAATTCTCTTCTTCCATCCAGTTAAGTAGATGATCCTTGTTGTTTTTTTCATCTGAACTCTCATTTTAAATAATTTTCTTTTGCTGAGTCCTCATCCAGGAGATTTTCCTTTCCTTTATTTTCCTCATTTCTTTTCTATTCTATTCTAAATTTATTTTACTTTATTCATAGGATATATCATTATTTGTACCTTTATTCTTTCTGTGTCCCTCATGGTGATAAAACCCCCTTCAATACGGTATTTATGTCATTGACTTTTCAACTCTTTAGTCATTCTTCTTGTCTTGTTATTAGAGATATCAAGTCAAGAGGGAAACAAAACATTATAAAAGTTTTGTCATACAAGTCTCTCTCTGTCCCCAATCATTTGGTTTTGTCCTACCCTTGCCCTTACCATGATCACTCAACATTTTGAAAGCCATGTTATCCTCTCGGGTTCTTTGTCTCACCTCATATTCTGGGTGGGTGCTGAATATCCTTGTGTAATTATGCATCTTCTCTTTGGTGTTCCGATGCTGCCCAGGAAGGTAAACCCATTCTCAGAAAAGGTCTTCTAATGTGCAGATTTTCAGCAGATAAAACCCATTATGAGATTCCTTTGTCTTCCTATGGATATACCTCCTTTCCCATTTTTATGTCATTTAGTGATAACTTTTCATTTTCTTGAACTGGAGCTTTCTTCCCCCTTATCTTTATTCTCTTCCATCACAATACCTCCCCACTATTCCTTTACTATTTTTTTCTTCCCCTAATATCTCCCTCTTGATGCCAAGCTAAAGGGATTCTTATTCTCTCACTCAGACACTTACTAGCTATGTGACCCTGGGCACGTCACTTAATCTTGTTTGCCTCAGTTTGCCCTCCTGTAAAATGAGCTAGAGAAGGAAATGACAAAACATTCAAATATCTCTGCTAAGGAAACTTCAAATGGGATGACACAGAGCGGGACACAACCAAACAACCACAAAAACATCATTCATTTCTCTGCTCTTTGCTTCTCCCTATTCTCACAACTTTCTACCCTCCTAATGCCTCCCACAAATGATACTAATTCACTTCTAAAGGTTAAGGGGATTTAGTCCACGGAGTATTCATTCACATCTCCTCTTGAGTTTTCAAGTTGCCCTTAAATCTTTTATCCCTTCATTCTTTTTGATTCCTTGATGATCTCTCTTTTTTTTTTCTTTTGCCATGTACTTCGAGTATTCTCTTTTTATATGCAAAAGCCTATTGAACGTATTTTTATTACTTAGTTTCCTCTTAATAATTGCACTTATTCACCTTTTCTGTACTTCTGTGACTCGGAGGGCTTTCAAGTAGAATTATCTATTTACTTATAATTGTTTTGAGGGAGTGCAGTAATGCCTCAACTCTCTTTTTTAAACCATGTATTTCTTTGTTGATAATTAGGTTTATGGGACATGTTTATAGGACTGTAGCTTGATGTCCTTGGCATTTTGGTATGTGCTGTTTCATTGTCTCTTGTGTTTTTCTGTATATGTAGAATAATGCTAGGCAGCAAGATGGCGTATAAGATAGAGTTCTAGACTTGAACTCAGGACAAGCTGAGTTCAAATCCTGCTTCAGACATCTACTACCTTAATAATTCTGGATAAGACAATTAGCCTACTCAGTTTGAGTTTCCTTACCTTTAAAACTGAGGAAACAGTAGCACCTACCTCAAGGAGTCTTTGTGAGGATCAAATGAGATAACATGCAAAATGTCTTGCAAACCTTAAAGTCCTGCAAAAATACTAATTATTTCTCTTGCCTTTCCTTCACATTTGAAGTTATTTCCCTTGGTTGTTTATGGTATTTCTTATGGAAACTGTTAAGGATAATCACTTGGAGTTTCAAGTTATTTTGGATGGTTTGTTTGTTCTCTGGTAGCAACCTCTGGATTCTCTTGGTCAATGCCCTGTCTCCAGTCCGATGATCTGAACTCTTCATTTTCCCTTATATTATTTCCTGCCTTTGGTGTACAGGTTTTATTTTTAATTTGTCATGTTATTCAGGGAGCCCTATGGTCCTTAAATAATTTTTGCACATCCTATTTAGTAGAGAACTCATGTGTTCTCTAAACAATTTTGTTTTTTGGTTCTCTTTTGTCAAATTTGTCTCCTGCTCAGAACTTTTGTCTTTCAAATCTGTAATTATCTCTCACACAGTTTCTTCTTCTAAGTAGAGATTCTCCATCATTTATTGCATTTTTCTTACTCTGTTATTTATATGTATTTTTTTAATTGTTCGTTGAAAGCTGGATTTCAGTGTAACTGAGGACCTAAGTGATGGAGAGGGCATGGTGTTGGAATTAGAGTCAGAAATATATGAGTTCAAATCCTGCCTCAGACACTTGCTAGCTATATGACTCAGGGTAAGTCATTTAAATTCTCTCAGCCTCAATTTCCCCAGATTTAAAATGTGGATAGCTCCCAGTTCACAGAATTGTTGTGAGGGTAAAATATAAAATGTTTTGCAGAATTTAGTGTGATACAGATGCAAGCTATTATTTTTATTTTTCCAACTTAAAATCATTGCTTTTTTTTTTTAGTTGAATCACTTTTTTGGACCCTTCTCCAGTTTTTTGCTATTTTTTCATGATCTCTGAGGAGTTCACAGGATTTTCTCCTTCAATGAGTAAAACTGGTTCACGTTCCTTCATAATATATTTGTTCAAAGAGTTTTGGCTTCTCGTTGAGGTTTTACTCATTCTTCTGTTATTATTATCAATTATTATCCTCTCTATTGATTTATCTGTTTGTGGCTATGTTTTTATTCACATTTTCTCTACTGATATTCTGGTTTTTCAATTTTTATTTTACAGCCCCAATCATTCACATTTGGAAGTCTTTATTCTTTGGTTCCTATACCATCCACTACTGCACAGACCCCTGAAACTGGGTGCTTGGGTTACCTCAGACTCCTTACTTTGAAAGACACAAAGATCAGCTAGAACCATATCACTGCCATGAGTAACCTCCATTTAGAGAGGACTGTCCCCAACTGGGTTTCCAATCTCTGTCCCTCTGACTCAACTTTCATTATTGTATAGTCTGTGGTTTTGAACATTATATGCATCTTTAATATTCCAAAGTCTTCTGCCCTGTCTCCTTCTTGTTTTGTCCTCTCCTATTCTTTCCCATGACAGCAGAATCAGTCTATCTTAAGCAGTCAAAAGTAGTTGAGTCAAATCTTGAGTCAACTCCCAAACCCTTGAGTCACAGCTTGCATTTTTCTGTTTTTACTCAGTAGGGGGTACAAAGTCTACATGGTAGCTATAAGTGTTCAACTTCTTTGGTATTTGCTCATGAAATTTTTACCTTGTGTCAGGGACTGTCTTATTATTTTTTTTAATGCAGCTGCAACTATTCTATGGCATACCTAATTACTTTCTTTTGAGTCTTTGGTGTATAATAAATATGTAATGCAATAAATAATGATTCTCCCAGCTCATATCATATGAACTTTAATATTAAGTTACATGAAATAGAGAATGAATACAAAAACATAGCATTATCTATGGTGTGAAAAGTGCTAAAGTTTAGAATTGCTAAGGCTGGTAATGGAGTCTAAGGACACCACAAATGACTTCTTAGCAAGAAGCAATTCAAGAAAGTGAAGGTCTTCGTCTTAGGATGATGGTAATAGCCAAAAGGAAGAAGACAGAACTTCTTAATTTTTTTCTCCTTCTATTTCTCTTCCAAGGAGAAAAATCAGATTCAGCATCAGTCAAAAAATGATCAAGAAGGATCTGACACTGTAGTACCAATGAGATATTCACAGCACCTACAGTGGCCATGAGTATCCTGGCACAATTCTGAATCACAAAATACAACAGAATCTCCACATGGGAGACAGAATCAAAACATTTATTCAGATACCAGAAAGCCAAATTCATCATAATCTGTACATGATAACAATGCAAAGGAGAACACCATCCCCAAGCCTACCCCCTACTAGACTTCCCACAAACCAGCTCCATTAAACCAGTCACAAGCAGGCTCCCTTAAACAAATCACAAACAAGCTCTCTCACTCATGCTAGTCAGCTGCCTGCTTGCCTGCTTCATTCCTAACTCTGACTGCCCTCTGACTCACTTCCTTTCAGCTCTGCCTTAGCTCCACCTCTTCCTGTTCTACCCTTCCTGCTCCACCCCTTCAGCAAACTCCTCCCACCACAGGCTTCATGTGACTCAAACTCATGGGACTCAAACTCCATGTGACTTAAGCAGGTTACAGGAACGTATTAATGAATGGGAAAGATCTTCCCATTTAAGTTACCATTACAGATATGCCCCCCCCCAAAAAAAGTGAGAAAATCATTATCTATGTGCAAAGTACCAAAGGTACTTGTCCCCAAGTAATTTATCCTCTCAGTTTCTACCTCAATAAAATGAAAGTTTAACTAGCTTACCTCTCAATTCCCTTCTGCTGCTGGATCTATGATCCTAAAATTGGAGGGGTTTAGTATGGAGATTAAGGAGGCACAGGATAGCTGTCATCAAGTATTTTAAGGAATATCCTGAGGAAGAGGGATCAGACTTCTGTGTACCCAGAGAGGGCTGAGCTAAGCCAAATCAGTGAAAGATGCAGGGAGGAAGATATGGTATAAATGAAAGCATTCCCTAACAAGATTTGTCCAAAAGCACAGCCTTGAGAAGCAGTGCATTACCTCTCAACAGAGAATGAAAACAAAGATGTTATATAGAGGGATTTTGTGCAGCTACATGTCAGCCTAGGTAGCCTGAGCTGCCTTCCAGCTCTGGGATTCTGTTTTCTGTATGAGTTTCAGTTTCCTTATCTTGAAAATGAGGGGGTTGGATTAGATGACCTCTTGAGTCCTTTTCAGCTGATAATCCTGTGATCCTACATGAACTGCAGTGTCACATAGGACAGAGACTTGACTTTGGAACCATTTGATTTGATTCACCAAATGCTTATTAAGCACCATCTATGTGCAAACTATTTACCATACTGGGGATACAAAGGCAAAAAACATAACAGTCTCTGAGTATAAGGAGTCTGAATTATAGTCCCACCTCTAAGTCTTCCTAGTTATATGAACCTTATCAAGTTATTTAACCTCTGAGTCTCAGTTTCCTCAGCTGTAAAATGAGTATAATGGCACTTATCTTACACACCTCACTAAGTCATTCTGAGTAAATAACTTAGTAAATCATGAGACAATATAGAAATACTTCATCTGCATCATTATATCTACTAAAAGTGCAACTCCCATAATATTCTATATTAAATGGACACATTTCCAACTAGTAAAAACTTAGAAATATACCATTGCCCTCACATTGGTTTCTAGAGATATGCAGATAACGCATACGTATTAAAAATTAACTTTTAGCATTACTTTTTTTTCCAAAGGACTTAGGAGAATTGAAGTTAATAAGCATTAGAGATGGGAACTGGGTTACCTTATAATCTTCCTCTTGACCTTGTGCCTCCAGATTATTTCTTTTTCAGGTAATTAGAGTACACATGCAGAAGCAGTACTGAATCTTCATAATTTTATGACCTGGCCAAGTTCTTTTTTTAATCTTTTATCCTTTAAAAATATTCCTTTTTTTAGTAGAGCTTAGGAAAAAATGAGTTTCGGTTGGTATTATTGAATTGTCCTTCCCATATTCCAAAATGGATTTTATTCAGAAGGACAAAAAGAATTCTATTTCTAAATTATCAAACTGTACTTAATGTTTAAGTATTCTTCTGTATCCTACAACACCTAGCTTTTGTTTTGTTTTTCATGATAAACAAAGGGTAATATACAATCCCCTCTAATTTCTGTTTCATTTTTTAAAAATACCTATGTTGCCATAAATAGTTAAGGAAAAACATTAAAAGTTCAAATATATTTGTTCCATTTCCAGTCACACAATAGGTACTTTTTTATGGGCATCCCATCATTTACGTGGAACCTAAACTATAGATTACTAGGAAGATTCGTTTTTACTGGGGAGTGATGGAACCAATTCTATATAACAGTAATAACAACTCAGATTTGCATAGCACTTTAAAGCTTGCAAAGAGGTTTATAGACATTATCTTATTTATTCCTCACATAACCCTGTGAATTATTATCATTATCCTCATTTTGCAGCCTCAGAGAGTTTGTGCCATGAATCTAGTAAGTGTCGCTGGTAGAATTTGAGCCCAGGCCTTTCTAACTCCAAGTCAATTATTTTATCCATTTTGCCATACTGCTTCTGGAAGGACTAGCTCATCCAGAAAAGATTAGTGGGTACTTGGCTAGAGTTAAAGTATTACCCAACGACCATCCAAATCTCCCACTACATAATCCTTGCTTATTCTCCATGAATAATATTATAAGACATAAGAGGATAATGTAACGGGTAGAGGGCTAGCCTTAGATTTGGGAAGATCTAAATTCATGTCCTGACACTTGACACATGTTTCTGTGAAACCATGAGGACTTCTTAGTAAAGACGATCACAGCTTGAAATCAGAAAGGAACCTGAAAGGTCCTTAAGTCCAGTCTCTTCATTTTACACATGAGCAAACTAAGGCTTAGAGGTGGAGTGACTTGCCCCAAACAATTTCCTAAAATTTTAAGCTGCTGATTGCTATCAGTGGAGGGAATTTCTACACCAGAAGTCCCTATCCAATAAAATCACAAGTCCAGACTAAAAGGAGAAACAAACAAAAACATGTTGAGTATAGTCAATGAGGCACAACTGTCATTAGTTTTATATAATTAAACACAGATAGGAAAACTGTCAGGTTTCTAAAATGGCTGCTTCATAATATGCTCCTTATTTTCCTATTGTTAGCTAAAACTGTAAGAGTGGCAGTGCTTACTTAGTAGTATTTATGCCCATTTTTTATCCAAAATGAGAATCTTAAACCGCAGATTTTCAGTTAATTTGAGGAATAAAGATCATGAGGGATTTACAACGTAATTGTGAGGACAAGCAGCACATCCCATAGACCAGTGACAGAGATAAGAGACTTTCTGCCAGCAGGGAAGAAGTAGTCTAATGAGGGAAACTCCCTGCTTGATCTAATTTGGAGCCAAGAAGCACTTTAGGAATGGCTACGAATTAATCTTTCTATTTATCCAGAGTGAAAGGAGACAATTAAGTGTAAGAGAAATAAAATGTAAATGGGCAGATTTTTATTTCCTCTAAAGCAACATTCTGAGTTCCTAACAGATTAAAGTATATAAAGTCAGCCTTAGCTTTGTCACTTATTTTCTTCATCAGGCTCTGGAGGAAAGGGCTATTGAAACAGAACTTCTGTATTGGAAGAGTCCTTAAAAGTCATGTGGCACAGACCACACCTGAGTCGAAATTGCCTCTACAACAGTCTAAGAAAGTGGTCATTCTCTTTCCACTTGGATACCTCCAGAAAGGAAAAACTCATTACCAGTCAAGACTATCTATTCTACTTTTGAACATCTCTAACATGTTGGGGATAGCTAGGTGATGAAGTGGATAGAATACCAGATCTGGAGTTAGGAAGACCTAAATTCAAACCAGGCTTCAGACAATCACTAGCTATTTTACCCTGAGCAAATCATTAAAAACTGTTTGCCTCAGTTTCCTCACCTATAAAATGAGCTGGAGAAGGAAATGGTAAACCACTCCAGTATCTTTACCAAGAAAACCCCTAAAAGGGTCACAGAGTTGGACACAACTGAAAAGGATTAAACTTCAACAACAATTAATAGGTTGGTTTTTTCCCTTGTATAGAGGTAAACATTATTTCTCTCAACTATCATCTATATTTCCTAGTTCTACCCTCCAGGGACAAAAAGAAAAAGCCTTAATACTCTTCCTTGTGAAACTCTTCATATATGTGAAATATTTGACTATATCTCCTCCCATTTCTATGGAGACTTGTCCCCATTAAAAGCCATATTAGGGAGCTAATCCCCAAGGAAAAGAGACAAGGTCTGTCAGCTGGTGAAGAGTGAAAACAGCCAGAATGTCAAATGGGAGAGGGAAGTAAACAGAATGGGCAAAGGCAGAAAATAGAGATTGAAGAGCAGTGGTCTCTTTTGATTGTGCACCTATATAAGTACAAATTTTTAAAATTTAAAATTAACCCACAAGTGTATTTATTTTTATTTCTTTATAGACATATGTAGTAGCATACTAATGTATGTTTTGTATTATAAAATATATTTACAAAAATTTTAAAAATGAGATGAAAATTCAAATACATTTAATTTTTTTTAGATATTTTTAGATTTAGATCTCTGATCAGATATTCAAATATTTTGCTTTCATTAACACTATTATAATTACCAATTATTATTAAAATTGTTCATTAGAACTGTGCAATTGAATTTTTTATTATATTTTAAAATCTTGCTTTAGCATTTTATGATACAGTTATTTGAAGTTTCTTCTGAATGTGATTTTCATGGTTAGCAAAGTAGAAAATGAAACTTTGCAAAGAAATGTGAATCACAGATTGCTTGCTGTCCTGGGGAGGGAGGAGGAAAGAGAAGGAAGGAGGAAAATTTGGGACTCAAAATATTACAAATATGAATGTTGGAAACTATTTTTACATGTAATTGGAAAAAAAAGTAAAATACTTTTAAGACTGAAAAAAAGAAAAAAGGAGAAAAGAAAATAAGAAATGTGGATCCAAATGTAAGAAGTACATTATTGGCTACATTTGTAAAATCATTACACTCATTTTTCAACCTCATTCTCTAATTACACAAAGCTTTCATTGAAATTCATGTGGTAGTTTTTTTTTTTCTTTTCCTTGGTGTCCATTATTTTTTCTTGGAAACTAAGAAAAGATGCATTTTTGCATTTTTAACAACTCAATGAACAAGAGCCTACTAAATGTCAGGCACTGTGGAAGACCCTAAGGCTACAAATACAATGGATTCAAAACAGGAGCATACTGGAGCCTGCTCAAACTGGTTCATGATATTCAATTTTTAAATCTTCAGTGTGAGCATTTACATCTCAGAAATGGACAAAACAGGGCTGAATTTACCATTTTGTTTATTGTCTAGACATAAGAAGGTGATGGAGAAAATGTTAATAATGTAGATGAAAAAGTATGTCATATGTATAGTTTTAGTTGTTTTATCTTTCCCTTTTGTTGGAATTTGGTTGGAATACTCCTGGTTCAAAACCACTGAAATTCTTTGCTTAAGAAAAAAAAAATGGATGGATTTGAAAATTTCATTTCCAAGTTCTAAGCATACAGATATGAAAATTCCTATGGGTGACACATTGAAATAATTTTCAGCAACAAAAGCTTAGTTTTAAAATTAGTTTTAAAATGTCTTCATAAAAGACTTCATATTTTCATTAGATAATATCTTCACTACACAAGTGAAGTTTACTGCTAACAAATAGACATAAATCCATATTTCAAATTTTTTTTTAATTTGCCAATCTCTTATCAATCTGATTAGATCATTTTATTTTTTCCTCATAATGTGATTCCACCATTCTCTTCTTTCATTTTACTACACTTTTAGTATTATCTTCAAACATTTTATTTGCAGGAATCTTCTGAAGCAACTTGAATTTCTTGTGATATTTAGTCAAAATTAAATCATGTAATCCATAAATATATTTAACTGAACACATGTAAACTGTAGTATGTAGCAATCCATGGACCATGATACTCTCATTTGAGCAAATAAAGCTGACACTGTCAATATCTCCCCATTGTGGAGTTCCCCCTTTTCCTTCATGATATCTCACATACTGTCCATAATATGACATCTGACATATGGACCAAGTCAAGGTGTCAATCTGTATATGAAATACCAGGAAGGCTTAATTTCTTTCTTATTTTTAGACTAAAAAAAAAACAGTTCTGTTACAACACTTTTATGAAAACATGGATTTGTTCCAAGGAAATTGACATATTAAGGAATAATTGGAATATAATTTGACTATCAAGTTTGCTTATGTGCTTTTCTTCGCCCAAAACAGCACCACTTCACAATAATTCACAAAGTACAACTCTCCCAATACCCGCTTCTATGAGCAAACTGCAGGTCTTTTCCAAGGTAAAGTGCTATATTTACTGTCTATCTTCTGGTTCACTAGCCTGCCCTGTTCCCTAGCATCCTTCATACCCCCAGGTTTCCAGTGCCTAGAGTTAAGGCTGCCTGCTCATTTTCAAGTGACTGACAGCCTGGCCTTTGTGGGAACCAGGACAGAGGCCAAGTAACAGCCTGATAACATGAACACCATCACTACTTATTGAATATTTATGTATTTCTTAACCATTTAGCAGGTATAAAACTTTGCTACCCCTTTTTATTAGGTTCCTATATTTTTATGTGTCACTAACAATGTTTTTGAGCATTGTGTCCCTAACACCATTTATCCCATAAGCGTTCTGATTTTTACTGCTCAATCTTCCATAACACAGTGCTTTGGGAGAACACAAATGTCTCATTATAGCACAACAAACTATACAAAGAAGTTCTAACTTTTTTAATTGTACCCAAATGAGTTGTCTTGAACGTTCTCTGAAATATACACGCCCTACTTTGAAGACTACCAGTTTGAGGAATAATTCATTTTGATCAACATAGATAAAGTAAAGCTAATGTGTACATATCTTTAGAAAGGTTTCTTCTTAAAACTTCTCTATCCATTATTGTTTTCTTTAGTGATCTTTATTTGAGAGAGAGAGAGAAAATATTACATTGAAAAGATCACTGGGGTTGAGGTCAGGGAGACCTGATTTTGAATTCTGCCTTTGACACTGAGCTAGCTATGAAACCATGAGCAACTGACAACTTCTCTGACAAATTTATCTCTTCTAAAAATGAGGGTAATAACATCTTTCCTATATGCGTCCCAGGTTGCTGTTAGACTCAAATGAGATAAAGTGTGTGTGTGTGTGTGTGTGTGTGTGTGTGTGTGTGTACATCATTTCACAGTTCTTTAAGTACTGTTATTTTTATTTGACTATCAATGCCCCCACAGAATGACAACACAAATGCATCAAGATGAAAATAATAACTTCCATTTTTATGACTCCACAGGGTTGGACAAGTTGACCTCTGAGGCGCCTTCTTCTTCTAAATCCTGACCTAATTAATGTTTGTACATATTCTCTATATCAGCAGTATCCTTCTTAACTTTTGGCCATATTTTGACTTAGAAAGCCATAAATAAACATTATCTATATTATATTGCATTTTTAACATTTTTTTTCAACATTTCCCAATTACATTTTAATCTGGTTCCACTTTACACTCAGAAGTCCTAAGGCATGAACTTGACAACTCTGCTCTAAATAATTATACCTTCTTACATAGAGGCAGATATTAGGATCTCTACTTTGCAGCTGAGAAATAAACACAGTAAAGTTATAAAACGTGTCCCAAATCACCAAAAGAGAGATAAACAGAGCCACAACGTATTTTACTTTGGTCTCCTTACCATTCATACAACTGCCACCCTATAGCTTAGAATTTAGACCATCTTTACCTCTCTCCTGGACTTCTGCAATGACCTCTTAGTTGGTCTCCCCTCCTCAAGTCTCTCCTCATTTTAATGCAACCTCCATTAAGCCACCAAAGTGATTTTCAGCAATTACAAATTTGATTCTTTCACTCCCCAGCTAAATAAGCTTCAGTAGCTCCTTATTGTCTTTAGGATCAAATATAAACTTCTCTCTTTAGCTGTTCTAGCTTTTAAGGCTTTTCTCAAAATGGTTCCAACTTATCAAAAGATAAGTTATAATTATCAGCCTTGTTATAGTTTCTTTCTGGCATTATGCAGCTTAATCAAACTGTCCTTTCTGTTGTTCACACTGACACTCCACCTTCCATTTCTTTGTCTTGGCATTAGCCATCCTCATTCCTGGAATGTTCTTCATCCTCCCTTCCATCTTATAATTTCTCATCTCCTTCAAGATTCAGTTTCAATGCCACTTTCAAGAGGATATCTTTCCTGACACCCTACGCTGTTAGCAACCTCCCTCTCCAGCTACCTGATACATATTTATATTTATTCTATCATGTATTTATGCACTTATCTATGTACATATGCTGTTTTTCCTGATAGAATGTAAGTTTCTTGAAAACAGGAACTTTGGGAAGTTTGTCTTTGTATTCTACAGCTGCTGCCTAAAACAGTAAGCATTTAATAGGTGGTGGTTGATCAAGTTGCTTAATTGAGCTGCTCCTTATAATCACAGGTTTTTCTATTTCCTCATTCTAATATATAGACCAGACTTTTAGAAGTTTACTCTAAATTTTTTAGTATTGTTGTTTACTTACTCTCCCTTTATGAAATTGTATGGTGTGGGGAGGATACCGAAAATCAATGATATTTTTATTAGAAAAAGAGTTTTCCTTTTCATCATTAGGATCATTCAAAAACACATATAGTTGTCCATAGAAGGAGTATAGGCTTAATACACTGAGAAAACATACTGGCTTTTGAGTCAGGAGAAGTAAGTATAAAACCATATTTTGTCACTAACTAATTCTGTAAACCTCAGTTTCCTACTTTGCAAAATAAGGTAGATAGATTTTAATATCTCTAAGGTCCCTTCAAAGTCTATTCTATTAATTTATTCTACTATTCTTATAGATACTGTTAGTAATTTGGTGGAAACAGTTCAAAAGCAAATGAAATTTAACTCAGAACTTCAGATGTCATGGTCAGTATAACTGAATACTCCATTCTAATATATTTTGAGGACGTCATATTTGGGTGATAACAGGTGCCAGATAGAGATGTTTACAGCTTCAATATGCAAACTGGGATGTGCCTAAATCTCTAGGGAGGGCACTCGTTGTTTTTACCTTTAAGCTATTCTCAACATCCTCTTGTCCTCCTGTATCTCAGAGCCAGTAATAGATGTTGGCCTTAGAAACAGATCTTTCTCTAATAATGTCATTCACCGCTGAATGTATGTATTCCTAGCAGATCTAGTAGAGGAAGGTGTTGGGGGGAAGAACTCCATAAGCTACACTTGCTCTGGATCGTGGCATTTCAATAATGTCCCTGCCAAATCCCCTATTATATGCCAATTAAGCTCATTTTGATGAATATGAGTCATCTGTATTTATTGAACATAGCACAGAAACAAATTGCTAAAAAATCAGGTCACAGGTCTTTCATGAATAAGGCCTTTGTCATCTCCCTTGGAATATTTTTGCCATTTAAAAATTAATCTGTCTCATGCAATTCTTGCCTTTTATGAATTACTCATACATATTGTCTTTGGAAAAACATGAATAAAATGTGCCCTGTCTGTAAGCTGCCAATAAGTATAATATAGATTTTTTTTGGAGATATATGTTAATGTCTCCGCTGATCGGTATTTTCACCAATTTTATGTCATTGTTTCTGAAAAAGATGGAACACAGGAAAAAATAGAAACTACTAAAATAAAAAAAATGTGTCTGTATAGGCATCTCAAAAGTATTTATAAGCCAATAGACCCCTGAATTCAAGCAATATTTGATGCAAAGTCATTTTAATTCAGCAAATATTTATGAAATGTTTGCATGGCACCAGGCTCTAGGAATATGGGAAAGAAATAAGACATAGTCTCTGCCCTAAAGGAATTTTCATGGTATTTTTGGAGAGAGAACATCTGTGCAAAAACGATAATAAAATTTAAATTATGGTAAATGCAAAGGTGAGGTGTGAACAAGGTGCTATAAGTAATTACAAAATAAGTAAGTCACTTCCCAGTGGGAAAAGCAGGAAAGGTTTTTGGGAGCTGGTGGCGCCTTAGCTGAGTCTTGAAGGAAGGAAAGGGTATCAACAACTAATGTTGAGAATATTCCAAGTATAGAGAAAGGGGAGAATAATGATATAGAAACATAAAAGTTTGGAATGTTCTTTGGAGTCTTTTTTATCAAATTGTATTGTATCTCCTGGATCTATTGTACCTCCTAATTTTCTATTGTATCCTATGTATTATGTCTCCTAATTTTGATTGGAGTATGATCAGGCTGGCTTTTTTTTTAATAAAACAAATTAGTACATTATCACAAGAAGTACTATTTTTTCCTGTGTTCCATCTTTTTCAGAAACAATGACATAAAACTGGTGAAAATACTGATCAGCTGATATATTAGCATATATCTCCAAAAAAAAAAATCTCTGGTTATGTCCTTAGACACATTTGAGAGATGATTCTCATCATGACCTCTCCTGCAGTGAGGTCTAGATTTCATTCAAAAGTAGATAAATGGAAATTTGTCCATTATCCTCCTGAGAGTTACTGTGGTGTTTAAGGACTGAGGTGCTCAGAGAAAAGTAGTTTTCAAGGACCAAAGAGGATAAAGAATATCTTATTTTTCTTCTACTTCACATCAACAGGGTTAGTAGGTTTCAAGGCACTTGGTTAAAAATAACTCGAAAGGTTGTATTTAGGTCTGTGCAATGGATATTTTTCTATCTATATTCCTAGATATAGCATCTTAGTGTAATATAATCATATATCACAAATCAAGATATACCTCAAATGATTCTGTGATTTGTCTTGGGTGTATGAATCCCAAAATAGCCTTAGAAAAATCCAAAAAGAGCATTTCACTTTCATAAACTCTGCTTACCATGCTACTGGTTTACTTTAGGTGATAATGATCAAAAATGGTATCTGAAATTTAGAACAGAAATATTCTTAGAGGTTATTGATTCCAAAGTCCTCATGTTTACAGATAATGAAAGATTTGCTCTCAAATCTTCCTAATTTTAAGTTCAGTACTCTACCCATTAAGCTGTGCTCATGGACATACACAGAGAAACTGCAGTAAAACTTTTATCATTTTAAGAATTTTTTATGAGCTTTCTATCATCTAATGAAGTCCCAAATATAGTTCAGTCCCAGGAAGAATCAATGGAACATGGACAAGGAAGAAGTGTAGATAGGTTTAAACTTCACTAGTGGAAGAATTGTACTCATCAATGAGACCACAGATCCATTGACCTAATTCTCTGAACTACAGCATTTATTACAAATATAAAGTGCTTAGCTCAGTGCCTGGTACATAGTAGTAGCTTAATAAATATTAATCGGCTGACTGTCTGACACTACCACTCATACTGATTTTTATTCTTAGACTTTTGTTTGGCTCTAAATTGCAGAACCTGGAAAATGACTGAAAGTTGTAAAATAATGAACTGCCTTGTGTTGGGGGAAGGAGGAAGGGAATTCAACAATTAAAGATATCTATAAGTTCAGTTAGTTATCTTGAGAACTAGTTGGTTCTCCCTCAATGAGTATCCTCAAGTAGTACCTTTGTTATGTAAGTTGCAATGGGGCTTTATTTTCAGGTATGAGTTGCACCTGATAACTGCTGAACTCCCCTCTAATTCTGAAACTCTGGGAATTACTGAAATATCCTGCTACCCTTTCATCCATGCCCTCTATACACACTCACACTCACACACACACACACACACATATTAGATTTCTACAATATTGAAATAGATATTGAAACAATTGTGTGTTCATAGTACATGATTTTTCTCCATGCAAAACATCCTGCCACTTTCATGTCATTCCCTGGTTCACAACCTCCAATGATGCCCTAAAAGTCCAACTCCTCAGACTGGTATTCAGGGTCCTACTCTTCCTAGGCAATTTTATTCCCCTAATACAAATATATAAATCCTTCTTGGTCTTTTCACTGTCCACTGCATACACACAACAATTCAAATGCCAAGGCTTTCTGCATGCTGCTTCACTCTCCTGAAATGAATTTCCACTTCTCTGCCAATCCAAACTATACCCATCAAAGTCCAGGCCAAATCTCTTCTCTCCTGTGAGACCCTTTGAAACTATTCCAGCCCAGATTGTCCTCTGCCTCATCTGAACTATTACCATACTTGTGGCTATAATAATTCCTTTTGACATGCATTCGTATCTTCATTTCAATACTTTAAGAATATGTGATTACATGGGTGTGGAGTATTTATTTCATGCAGAATTCAGCCTGCCTGAATGAATGAATGAATGAATGAATGAAGCATTTATTAATGGCTCGCTCTGTGCAAATATACTGTGCTCTGTTGGGCAATACAAAAACAAGGTATCTGATTCAATAGAGAATTGCCGTGGGAAGAAAAATGTATATAAGATGTAATCATATCTTTTTAAAAGAAAAACCATTATTTAATGAAGAGCCCTCTGTTTTTAGGCAGCCTGGTCCTTGGACAATAAACGTACAGTATGTTTCCTACACTTTTAGCTTGCCTTTGTCTTCAATGACTCTAGAAGTGAGAGTGAGTCTATTGGCTTTGGGCAAAGTCACCTCACTTAAATCCAATTCACATGCAAGTCAAGACATCACCCCATGATGTCACTGATCCTCTTCAAAAAAGGAAGAGTGAGCAACAAGAATAGGTAGCCATCCTTAAAGTCTTCTCAGCTCAGTATGACCTGCCAAATCTAAGCTCAACACAATAGTCTTTGAGAATGCCATGGTATTCTACCATGATGAAATATCAAAGTAGGCTTTAATCTCTTGTGCCCTAAAATAAGTTACAAGCTCCTAGAGAGCAGAGGGATGTGTAAGACATCTTTTGTATACCCTCTCAAGATCTAGAGAATGTTCTATGCATACAAAAAGTGTCAATAAAATCTTTGGGTGAATGAAAATCACCCCCTTCCTTAATTTTATATCTGTGGGGAGTGGCATTTAAGGTACATATTACGTATCGCTATTAAAGGGAAAATTAATTTTTCCACTGGGTGAGTGCCCTTTGATAAGTGAGTGCCAACTTGGGAATTCATTCACTTAATAGTCATAGGAGAACTTTAGTCCACTGAATCATTCTTTTAGCACTATATTTAAGAATCATTCATTGCTTCAGTACATGAAATGGTATGAGACCTGCAGGATGAGACCTTCTTATGTCACAAGAATTAAAAATATGATAGCACATAGACAAGAAAAAGGTTTCAATCTTCATTCCTCTCCAGTACTGCCTGACAGAAAAAAAGTAAACTTGTAAGTACCTTGTTTCTTCAATACCCATTCTATATTTCCCAATTTGATTATTAACCACCACTAAGTTTTACTTTCACTGGCAGCTTTTAGGCTTTCTGTCATATGCCATCCTCATAAAGCTCATGCAATTCCTCCTACTCTAGCATGGCTTGTACCCCAACAGCATAGGCCAGGTATGCACTCATGCATATTCATGTTCAGGGAACACAGTTTCAATGTCCCCATCTGTCCTAAATGTGTCCCTCTCCCCCCTTCTGTCATTTTCCCTCCCAAACCCTATACTAGCTAAAACACACTGGAATTTGAGTCATCTTAAAGCTCTAATTTGTAAGAAAAGGCCTGTAACTTGTGACCTTACTAACTTCATTTGAAAACATTTGGCATTGAAAATAACTTTCCTAAATCTTCAGGCAGGTCTACCAAAAGGTCATTCATCCTGTAATATTTATCACCAGATTAATCAATACTGTTCTCTCCCTCTTTAGCCACACTCATGTCTTTCTCTGATTTTTCATGCAGTTTGTATGCTCTGCCTACATCAAATTCACTTGGGCTGTAAAAAGGTAAGTCCTATATTCACTTTCTTGCCACTTACCCTCAATTCAACCTTTGCTTTCCTTTATAGAGACACTGCACACACAAATCAGTGTTTTGCATAGCTGGCTACACATAGTTAATTTCATATTTCGGGGCGGGGTATGTCTGGGGAGGAGCATGCAATAAATATACTATTACATCAGGAAATATTTCTCTAAATGTAAATATAAAGGGATTTGGTATCCTTTCCTTGTGAATCTTACCTTAAACACGTTTTTAGTTAGCTTGAAAAATGGATTTTGCATACTAATTCAGATTAATCAAGT